>NC_089257.1:17571236-18192920 GCF_963930625.1 Muntiacus reevesi | reverse complement strand
GGTGGTCCCTGGGGCAGGAGGCTAGGAGGACCTGCCTGGGCGGGTTTGTGGTACAGCGGGAGGGGAAATCACAGGCAAGTCATCATCCCCCCTGCTTGGGCCTGAGTCCCCTCCACCCAGAGTCAGTGATGACTCGATCACCCTCTGCCTTCCCTCCTCTCGGGGATGTGGTGATAAAAGGGCAGGGACGCCTGGGAACCCGTGGCCACTGTCTGTGCCATAATCCCAAGTGCGAGTGAGCTGCTCTGGACAGACGGTCTCACCGCGCTGGCCATGTGATAGGAGCTTGACAAGCACTTGGTGATGGGCTAATTGCTTCTTTTCTAAACACGTGTACTGAATGCTTCTGCATGCCAGATCCTTTGGTAGGGGCACAGTGCATGCCTTGTATCAGCGTTTGTCACCAACACACATGACAAGGTCGGTAACACCAGTCACCCCATTTTACAGATGGGAAACTGAGGCTGGGAAGGTTAAGTACAGTGCCCTGGGTGCCCGGGTGGACCTGCACTCAGGTCAGTCCGACTCCAAAGCCTCTCTTCTTGTCTCTGAGGCAACCCTTCCTCCCACCCACTCTCCTCCCATGGGAATTAGGGCCATCGGATACGGGACATGAGCCTGGGACTGAGAGGTGCCTTATCTAGGCTCCACGTCCTCCGTTCCTCCCTAAAGAAACGGAGAAGTTATAGTCCCCAGACAAGATGCACCTTCCCTCCTGGAGTGGGGAGCAGAGCCCAGCCCCAAAGCCTCCCAAGAGCCAGGGCAGTGGTCTTTCACGTCCGTCTGGAAGCCCAGGCCTCGTAGCAGATCATGCAGAAATACTTCAGCATAAGACGGATTCTCTTTTAAAGTCTAAAGCTAATTCCCAGAAGGGTGGCATGCTAGCAAGAGCCTGAGCTATGGCAAGAAGCAGACCTGTGTTAAAATCCTACTTCTCTGTCCTTAGGCAAGTATTTAACCTTGCTGGGACTCAGTTTTCATATCTGTAAAATGGGGAAGTCACACGCATTTCTGAGTTCACCATGAGGATTAAATGAAACATAAACAGTAAGAATACCTGGCTGTCATAAGGACCAAATCATATTCATTCCTTTGTTCTTAGTCATATCGTAGAATCTCCAACACTCCCTCCAAAAAAAATGTTCTTTGGGTTGAAAAAGGGACTCTCAGTCTAGCCTGCTAGGTTTTTTCTCTGTGGGGCCCTTCCATCCCCCAATACATCTTCTAACCAGTGAAGACCCACTCCAGCGTTCTTGCCTGGAGAATCCCAGGGACAGGGGAGCCTGGGGGGCTGCCGTCTATGGGGTCGCACAGAGTCGGACACGACTGAAGAGATGCAGCAGCAGCAGCAGCCAGTGAAGACCTCTTTACTGCAGCGGTCTCCAGCCTTTTTGGCACCAAGGACCAGTTTCGTGGGAGACAATTTTTCCGCAGATCGGGGGTTGGGGGGCGATGGTTTAGGTGGTAATGCGAGCGGTGGGGAGCAATGGGGAGTGGTAGAGGAAGCTTTACTTGCTCACCTGCTGCTCACCTCCTGCTGCAGGGCTGAGATCCACTGATGGTCTGTGGCCGGGGTTGGGACCCCTACTCTGCAGCACTGATGGGAACTCTGTGTTCTGTGCTTTGATTAAAGTCAGGCCTGAAACCCCCAGGAAAATGGAGCCCTGTTACAGCTGGCTTCATTTCAGCTGACAGCCCTGCTGGTGGGCCAGGTCAGGGGAGGTTCCTGCAGTATTTCTGGAGTGGAAAAACCCCAGGTTGCTGGGTGGTGGCTGTGCCAGCACTCTGGCCAGCTTAGTCACCGGGGGCAGGCCTGGGAGGCGGTTGGATTCCAGCAACAGAGGTCCCTTGGGGGAGTCGCTGCTTCTGTCCTAGCAGAGCTGGGGGAGGGGGCACAGGAGAGCAGACACTCTCGGGACACTCAGCTGGTCCTAGTGGCACTGGAGAGGACCCTAAATCCTCTCCTAGCTACTTGGACCTGAGGTTTTAGGGAAAATCAGGGCCCTGTATTGCTTGCGCGCCTGCAGGGTAAGTTGCTTCAGTCGGGTCCAACTCTGCTATGGACTGTAGCCCACCAGGCTCCTCTGTCCATGGGATGCTCCAGGCAAGAGTACTAGAGTGGGTTGCCGTGCCCTCCTCCAGGGGATCTTCCCGACCCAGGGATTGAACCCGCCTCTCTTACATCTGCAGGTGGGGATGTAAGAACCTGAATCTCTTACACTGGCAGGTGGGGTTTCTTTATCATTAGCTCTATTTACTTGGTAAGTACTGCTCGCTTACTCACAGGTGGTTGATTGAATATAACCAGAAAAGGATAGTTTCCATTCCCATGCGGAGGCTGGCTCCAGGCAAAGGATAGGGGGCAGCCCTCAGGAACTGGTATGTGATTGGACCAGGCCTTGATGGTCCTTTCTCATCCTAAAAATACAGGGCTCTGCACTATGGGGCCTTCCTGGAGGTAGAGTAGACAATCGTGGGGGTTCAGAGACAGAGCTGCTGCAGCATTTCTGGGGGAGAAGAGGGGCCACGAGCCAAGACCCTGGGTGGTCCATGGAAAGAGCGCTGGATGGGGATTCTGAGCTCTGACTGCCCCCCGTGACTCTGGGCAAATCACCTCCCTCTCTGAACCTCTCAGTTTCCCTACTTGGAAGACAGGGAGGGCATGCTCTTTCAGAGACTTGGCCAGCTCTGAAAAATCTCTGATTCATTTCTGGGGTTTTTGCCTCATCCTTGGTAAACTGGAGATCTGCCAAGGTACAAATATTTATAGAACGCTTGGCATCTTGTCAGGTGAGGTGGGAGAAACAAATGGCTTCAGAGCCAGCCTCTGCCCTCCTGACGCTCTTCAAGGATGCTCAGATATACACAAGCCCACACACAGAAGTACCCAAACGGTGGTGTCTATTGATAGGGGATCAGAGAAAGGGAGATCAAGGTGGCCTTGGATGGTCCAGGAAGACTTGGAGGAGGGAGAATTTGAGCCATGCCTGGTGAGATGGGCAGAGTTCACTAGGTTAGAAGAAGGGAGCAAGGTGTCCCATACAAGGTCTGGTCAAGATTCGGGGCTCATGCATACACCTGTGTGGGACGGCATGCTGCTCAACCCCCGAAGGCACCGTTCACATGTGGTCTGTGTGACTATCACTGCCCGTATACAGCCTACATGGCCTCGTGGAAGTCCCTGGAAAATCTGCTGGGATAGATGTCTTCCAGGGCTGCAGGAGTGGGGAAGAGGAGCTGTGCATTTGCCTCTTGGCCTGTGAGGTGGTACTATTCTCCCGGCTTTGAGGATCAGCTCTGCTCATTCTCTGAACACAGTTCCAAGCGTCATCAAACAGAGTACATAGAGAATGGATAAACAACCAGGTCCTACTGTATAGCCCAGGGAACTATATTCACTATTCTGGGATACACCATAATGGAAAAGAATATAAAAAAATAATCCATGAATACATATGTGTTTGGCGGAGTCCCTTTTCCGTGCAGCAGAAACTGACACAAAACTGTAAATCCACAATACCTCAATGAAAAAATAAATTTAAAAAGAGAAAACAGTCGAAGAGGTCAGGTTCAGATATTTCCTCTGCTGCTTTGTAGGACCCTGAAGCAATAATTTCTCTGGGACTCAGTATCCTCCTTGCAAATAGGCATCCCAGGAGTGCTACCCAACTGGAGGAGATGAAAGCGGATTATGTATGTGGAGTGTGTTCTTGACAAGTGATACACGTCATGATGACTGACTCAAGGGATCCGGGAGAGAGGATGAGTAGAGTGGTTTCTGGAAGGTGCTGGGGGTGGGGGAGGGGGGTCAGTGTGGGGTGAGCAGCTCGTGGTTCGTCTGGGTGGGAGCTAGTGCCAAATAACAATGACTTTGCCAGAAAATTTTAGATGACTTTCAGGGTGTCCTGGGAGAACTGTTTTATTAATAGGAAAAATGTTTCACAGAGAACACTGGAGCCAGGGACCCAGGGGACCAGAGTTCTTTTCCTCACTCACCAGGGGCCTTGGACCACTTCCTGCATCCAGGGCCCTGTCTGCCCCCCACCCTTATGAGGGGAAGGACCCTCACAGCAGTCACGCACTGGATTCCCGGGGCCCTGCACACCCTGGGCCCGCTTAAGGGGGCTGAAGAGGCAGGCACCTGGGAGTATCATGACTCCAGGCAGACAGCTCTCCAGACTGGGATGTAAACACCCGGCAGCGGGGCCTATAACAGGCCTATTACAGCTTCACCCCATCACATCAGCTCTGCAGATGCAGGGCTGAGCAGCAGGACCTCCAGCTTGCCCAGCCTACTCAGGTTTGCTCTCGAGACCCCAGAAGCTACAGTGGGCAGGAGGGAAGCTTCTACCATGGACATGGAGTCAGCCCACACTCTTCTTCCTCTTTCCTTGGCCTATGCAGCCAGAGATTGAGGCTATTTTGCCTGGTGGGGGCCACCAGCACCCTCAGTCCTTTGAGACACTTTATAGAAGGACTTCCAGGCTTGAAGACAGGATAATAATAAAGATAGTAATAGTAACTAGTCCTTTTTAAAAGATAAAACAGCTTTATTGAACTTTAATACAGATCATAAACTGTACTCTTTAAAAATATACAGATCAGCCCATGGACTGTGGCCCACTGGGCTCCTCTGTCCATGGAATTTTCCAGACAAGAATGCTGGAGTGGGTTGCCATCTCCCACTCCAGGGGATCTTCCTGACCCAGGGATCCAACCTGCATCTCTTGCATCTCCTGCATTGGCAGGCAGATTCTTTGTCACTGCACCACCTGGGAAGCCCCCAAAGGATCATTCACATTGATAATTACCTTTAAATGTAAATGGATTAAATGCATCAAGCAAAAGACTGGTTGGGTGAATGAGAACATGTGCATGTATGCACTTCCACTTACCACATCACTCTATTTAACCCCCAAATTGTATGTAATTATTCTATATTGTTAGGTTAATCATGTTTCCATTATGACTTACAATTATAATTATCTTTTATTTTTTGTCTGGCTATTGATTGTGAAAACTGATAAACATCTTTTACTATTGTGATTATGTAACTATTATTCATTTTAATTAGCAGAAAATAATAGAATTCTCTATCACTGAAACTACCATTTAGCAGAAAAACCTGTAATCATTTTTAAAAATCCAGATGCACATTAGAATTATCTTGGAATTTTTGGAAAAATACAAATGCCCAGGTATTGTTTTTTTCTCCAGAGCTCCAGATGTGAGTCTAATGAGCAGCCATATTTAAAAACAACTGGACTATATGATCATCTTTTACTTTTATCTAGTTTGTTTCACTTTTTCTATTTTATATTCAGTGCTACCATTTCATCTAGTTTGTTTTCCAATTTTTCCACCTTTTTTTTTGTTTTTCTTTCTCAAGCCTTTATCAAGTATAGCAGAAAAGCTTTTGTAAACATATATATATATATATATATATATATATATATATAGTATGTATAACATATATATTTTAGAAAACATGAATTTTTGCTTAGTTAAAAAATTTATGACATTTTGGTTCCACTTGTTTGACTAAGCATAAATAGAATGCTAGATTTCTAATATATACTTACTCAAAACTTTGATATAGTTTCATTTAGCCTGGCATCTAGTATTACTGCTAAAAATCCAGAAAATTTATTATTTTAATGATTTAAAAACAAAAAACTGAATGAATCATGAAACTTCTAATCCAATTCTGAGAATATAAAGAAGTGGTTCAGGCGATAAAGCGTCTGCCTACAATGCGGGAGACCTGGGTTTGATCCCTGGGTTGGGAAGATCCTCTGGAGAAGGAAATGGCAACCCACTCCAGCATTCTTGCCTGGAAAATCCCATGGACGGAGGAGCCTGGGAGGCTACAGTCCATGGTGTCGCAAAGAGTCGGACACGACTGAGTGACTTCACACACACACACACACATACACACACAAACAACACCTGGAAATTGACATATGATACAGTATTATTAACGAAAGTACAGATTCTGTTCAAATTTCCCCAAATTTTATGTTAGTATCCATTATTTGTTTTCATACCTTATTTAAAATTCCACATTGTATTAACATTTAGTTGCATTAAGCAACTTCAGCTTCGTGCAACAAATTCTGATAAATTCCCTTTTCATTTTTTTCTGTTACAAATATTTTCTAGCTTTCCTTGTTATGGCTTCTTAGATACACCCATCATTTAAAAGTGGACATTTAATTTCCAAATATATGGGATTTTTTAAAGTATCTTTGATATTAATTTCTCATTTAAATGCTTTCTTCTCTGCAATCACCCTTTGTGCTTTTTCAGTCTTTTAACTTTATTGAGGGTTTCAATGGCTAAGTCAAAGATCTCTCTTGGTAAATGTAACACTGCACTTGAAAATATGTAGGTTATTTTCAAGTATCTTTTGCTACTGATTTCTAACATAATTCCACAGTGATAAGAGAACAAACTCTGTATAATATCAATACCTTTAGACCATGAAATTTTTGCACCTTATTTTATGTCCCTGGATATGTTTAATTAAAGTGTCTCCCTGGTTTATAGTCTATGGGAACTTGAATAGAATTTCTATCCTGCTGCTGTGTGAAAATTGTATAAATCTTAATTATGTTGAATTGGTATGTAGTGATTTTCAGGTCTACTATATCGTTCTACTATAACTTTCTGTCTATTCATTCTATTAATTTTTGAGAGTTTGATATTGAAATGCCAATTAAAAAATTTTAGTTTATCTACTTAAAAAAATTAAGAACTATATGTAACTTGGTTCTGTGTTTTCCAAGTCTCCTGTAAATGTGTTATCATACTTCAATAACTTAAAAAATAAAAAAGAAAGACGAAAAACAAAATGAAAAATTAATCCTTTAACTTCATACAGTATATACCATTGTTAGCTTGTAGTTGACTATGATTCATTAGCATGTTAAGATTAATAAATATACATAAGCCCCACATCATTCTAAATCTGAGTGGAGTGAATGATTATGGTGACAAGTTTGGAGAAGGAAATGGCTACCCAGTCCAGTAGCAGGAATAGAAGGAACATACCTCAACATAATAAAAGCTATATATGACAAACCCACAGCAAGCATCACCCTCAATGGTGAAAAATTGAAAGCATTTCCTCTGAAATCAGGAACAAGACAAGGATGCCCACTCTCACCACTACTATTCAACATAGTGTTGGAAGTTTTGGCCACAGCAATCAGAGCAGAAAAAGACATAAAAGGAATCCAGATAGGAAAAGAAGAAGTGAAACTCTCGCTGTTTGCAGATGACATGATCCTCTACATAGAAAACCCTAAAGACTCTTCCAGAAAATTACTAGAGCTAATCAATGAATATAGTAAAGTTGCAGGATATAAAATTAACACATAGAAATCCCTTGCATTCCTATACACTAACAATGAAAAAACAGAAAGAGAAATTAAGGAAACAATTCCATTCACCATTGCAACAAAAAGAATAAAATACTTAGGAGTATATCTACCTAAAGAAACAAAAGACCTATACATAGAAAACTATAAAACACTGATGAAAGAAATCAAAGAGGACACAAACAGATGGAGAAACATACCGTGCTCATGGGTTGGAAGAATCAATATTGTCAAAATGGCTATTCTACCCAAAGCAATCTATAGATTCAATGCAATCCCTATCAAGCTACCAACGGTATTTTTCACAGAACTAGAACAAATAATTTCACAATTTGTATGGAAATACAAAAAACCTCGAATAGCCAAAGTAATCTTGAGAAAGAAGAATGGAACTGGAGGAATCAACCTGCCTGACTTCAGACTCTACTACAAAGCCACAGTCATCAAGACAGTATGGTACTGGCACAAAGACAGAAATATAGATCAATGGAATAGAATAGAAAGCCCAGAGATAAATCCACGAACCTATGGACACCTCATCTTTGACAAAGGAGGCAAGGATATACAATGGAAAAAAGACAACCTCTTTAACAAGTGGTGCTGGGAAAACTGGTTAACCACTTGTAAAAGAATGAAACTAGAACACTTTCTAACACCATACACAAAAATAAACTCAAAATGGATTAAAGATCTAAATGTAAGACCAGAAACTATAAAACTCCTAGAGGAGAACATAGGCAAAACACTCTCCGACATAAATCACAGCAAGATCTTCTATGACCCACCTCCCAGAATATTGGAAATAAAAGCAAAAATAAACAAATGGGACCTAATGAAAATTAAAAGCTTTTGCACAACAAAGGAAACTATAAGTAAGGTGAAAAGACAGCCCTCAGATTGGGAGAAAATAATAACAAATGAGGAAACAGACAAAGGATTAATCTCAAAAATATACAAGCAACTCCTGAAGCTCAATTCCAGAAAAATAAATGACCCAATCAAAAAATGGGCCAAAGAACTAAACAGACATTTCTCCAAAGAAGACATACAGATGGCTAACAAACACATGAAAAGATGCTCAACATCACTCATCATCAGAGAAATGCAAATCAAAACCACAATGAGGTACCATTACACGCCAGTCAGGATGGCTGCTATCCAAAAGTCTACAAGCAATAAATGCTGGAGAGGGTGTGGAGAAAAGGGAACCCTCTTACACTGTTGGTGGGAATGCAAACTAGTACAGCCACTATGGAAAACAGTATGGAGATTTCTTAAAGAACTGGAAATAGAAGTGCCATATGACCCAGCAATACCACTTCTAGGCATACACACTGAGGAATCCAGATCTGAAAGAGACACGTGCACCCCAATGTTCATCGCAGCACTGTTTATAATAGCCAGGACATGGAAGCAACCCAGATGCCCATCAGCAGATGAATGGATAAGGAAGCTGTGGTACATATACACCATGGAATATTACTCAGCCGTTAAAAAGAATTCATTTGAATCAGTTCTAATGAGATGGATGAAACTGGAGCCCATTATACAGAGTGAAATAAGCCAGAAAGATAAAGAACATTACAGTATACTAACACATATATACGGAATTTAGATAGATGGTGGCAATAACCCTATATGCAAAACAGAAAAAGAGACACAGAAGTACAGAACAGACTTTTGAACTCTGGGGGAGAAGGTGAGGGTGGGATGTTTTGAAAGAACAGCATGTATATTATCTATGGTGAAACGGACCACCAGCCCAGGTGGGATACATGAGTCAGGTGCTCGGGCCTGGTGCACTGGGAGGACCCTGAGGAGTCGGGTGGGGAGGGAGGTGGGAGGGGGGATCGGGATGGGGAATACGTGTAACTATATGGCTGATTCATGTCAATGTATGACAAAACCCACTGAAATGTTGTAAAGTGATTGGCCTCCAACAAATAAAATAATATTAAAAAAAAAAAAAAAAGAGAGTTTGATATTGAAATGCCAATTAAAAAATTTTAGTTTATCTACTTAAAAAAATTAAGAACTATATGTAACTTGGTTCTGTGTTTTCCAAGTCTCCTGTAAATGTGTTATCATACTTCAATAACTTAAAAAATAAAAAAGAAAGATGAAAAACAAAATGAAAAATTAATCCTTTAACTTCATACAGTATATACCATTGTTAGCTTGTAGTTGACTATGATTCATTAGCATGTTAAGATTAATAAATACACATAAGCCCCACATCATTCTAAATCTGAGTGGAGTGAATGATTATGGTGACAAGTTTGGAGAAGGAAATGGCTACCCAGTCCAGTATTCTTGCCTGGAAAATTCCATGTACGGAGGAGGCTGGTAGCCTATAGTCCATGGGGTCACAAAGAGTCAGACACAACAGAGCGACTTCACTTTAATTAAAGATGTCTTGCTTTTCTTCATTTGTGTTCCAGAAATATTGCTATTATAGAATGGCTGTTTGTATTTAATATTAAGATATTAACACTAAACCCCTCAAAAAAACCCCCGAAATTATACAGGTCAGAACTTACCTGGCAGTCTCGTAGTTAAAACTCTGTGCTTCTAATGCAGGGGCACAAGTTTGATCCCTGGTTGGGGAACTAAGATCCCACATGCTGTGTGGCATGGCCAAAAACTTTAAAAATTAATAAATAAAATTTAAAAATATACAGGTCAGAGGTTTTAAATATATTCACAGAATTGTGCAACTGTCACCATGATTTAGTTACAGAACATTCTCTTCACTCCAAAAAGAAATTTCTAACCATTAATAGTCATCCCCACCTCCTCCCTGCCCCTGGCAACCACTAATTTACTTTCGGTCTCTGTGAGTTTGATTATTCTGGGCATTTTACATAAATGGAATCATACAGTATGTGGGTTTTTATGACTGGTGTCTCTCACTTAGCATAATGTTTTCAAGGTTCATCCACATGGTTTCACACTATTGGAACTTTGTTACTTTTTATTGTTGAATTCTGTGTGTGGATATACCACATTTGTTTATCCACTCATCAGTTGATGGACTGAGTTGTCTGAATAACACTGGTATGGAGAATTGTATGTAAGTTTTTGTCTTCACATACATTTTAAATTTTCTAGACTATATACCTGAGAGTAGAATTGGGTCATATGATGATGCTGACTTTTTGAGGAACTACCAAACTGTTTTCCAAAGTGGCTGCACCATTTTACAATCCAGCCAGCAGTGGACGAGGGTTTCTAGTTTGTCCACATCCTCACCAACACTTGTTGTCTTTTTTATTCTCTCCATCATAGTGAGTATAACTTGGTACCTCATTGTGGTTTTGATTCGCATTTCCCCAGTGACTAAGGATGCTGAGGAGTTTAATGTATCTATTAGCCATTTTTACATCGTCTTTGGAGAGATGTCTATTCAAGTCGTTTGCCCACTTAAAAATTGGGTTATTTTGCTTTCGTGATTGAGTTGTAAAAGTCTCTATATATTCTAAACATTAGACTCTTCCCAGATGTATTATTTGCAAATATTTTCTCCCACTCTGAAGATTGTTTTTTCACTTTTTAGATAGCGTCCTTTGATACCACAGTTTTTAATTTTAATGAAATCCAATAAATTTTTTTTCTTTTGTTGTATTTTCTTTTGTTCTATTTTTGGTGCTGTATGTAAGGTACTGTTATCTAACTTAAGCTCATAAAGATTTACTTCTATGTTTTCTTCTAAGAGTTTTATAGTTTTAGTTCTTACATTTTGGTCTCTGATTCATTTTAGGTTAATTTTTGCACATGGTATAAGGTAGAGGTCTAGTTTCACCCTTTTGCCTGTGTATATTCAATTATTCCAAAAGACAATTCTTTTCTTATTGAAAAAAAATGAATTGATAAAGGCAAGGGTTTATTATTGGACCCTGAATTCTAGTCCATTGATTCATATGTCTTCCTTTATTCCAATACCACACTGTCTTGATTACTGTAGCTTTTTAGTAAATTTTGAAATTGGAAAGTATGAGTCCTCCGTATGTGTCTTGTTTTTAAAGACTGGTTTGGCTATGTGAGGTTCCCTGCATTCCCAAATGAGTTTTAGTCTGCCAAAAAAATGGGGTAGGGAACAGAGGGGATTTTGATAAAGACTGTATTGAACTGTACTTCAGTTGGGGCTTGTTGCCGTCTTAATTTGTTTATCAATCTGTGAACACAGAGTGTCTTTCCATTTATTAGGTCTTTTTACATTTCTTTCAGTGAGGTTTTGTAACTTTCAGTGTATGAGTCTTACACTTCTTTCGTTAAATTTATTCCTAAATATTTTATTCTTGTGTATTATAAAAATAACTGAGAAATTATTTTCTTAATATTATTTTTGAATTGTTCATTGCTAGAGTGTAGGAATATAATTGATTTGTATATGTTGATCTTATATCCTGCAACCTTGCTGAATTCGTTTATTAGCTTTAATAGTATGTGTGTGCATACGCATATGTATTTTCCTTAGATTTTTCTATATATAAGATTATATCATCTGCAAATAGAGACAGGTTTTCTTCTTCTTTTAAAAAATAATATAGATGTCTTTTATTTCTTTTTCTTACTTAATTGTCCCATCTGGAACCTCCAGTACAATGTTAACCAGACATAGTGAGAGCAGATATCTTTCTCTTGTTTCTGATCTTAGGAAAAAGCTTCTGGTCTTCACCATTAAGAATGATGTATATGGTGGGTTTTTCATAAATGCCTTTAATTAGGTTTAGAAGGCTCCCTTCTATTCCTAGCTTATTGAATATTTTTAGCATGAAAGGTGTTAGAGTCGGTCAAACACTTTTTTTCTTTCCGTAAGATGATCCTGTGGGTTTTGTTTTGTCCTTTATTCCATTAATATGGTGTATTATTGATTATATGGTGTATTGATTGATTGAATGCCCCAGTTCCTCCTGCTACTTAAGGACACAACAGAAAGTCTGGGAAACATTTAAAATAATATGGCAGTTCTGAAGATGAGATTCTGTCCCCTCACTAGAGTTTGTTGTTGTTGCTGTCTGTTTCCTTAGTGACTTTCCTAGACCAGTTCTTTAAAATCTGTATTATTTATCACGTGTGGCCCCTGAAGTGTCTTCTTATTAGCCTCTGTATGTGTGCCTGCTCAGCTGTTTCAGTCGTGTCTGACTCTTTGTGACCCTATGGACTGTGACTCCTCTGTCCTTGGGATTCTCCAGGCAAGAATACTGGAGTGGTTTGCCACGCCCTCCTCCAGGAGATCTTCCCATCCCAGGGATCGATCCCGCATATCCTGCATATCCTGCATTGCAGGCAGATCCTTTACCACTGAGCCACCTGGGAAGCCCTGCTTATTAGCCTCCTGGTCAGTTAATAATTGGTCAGAGATTTCCTCAAATGCTAGATCCAATAAGTCTCTCAGCCTTTGCCAGGAGGCTCTGCAGATTTGTACTGGAGTATGTGTTCAGCTCTGGCAGAGAGTTTACCACTTGGCCTTAGCCTTCACTTCCTTCTTGTGCAGAGGCTCAAAGTCAGCTAAAGGAAGATTAGTGCCTCTTAGATCTTTCCTGGGTGGGCTAGCAGCCCTTTGATTGTAGATTTCTAGATTCTCAGGGATACACTGGCACTTTTCACAGTCCCCTACAGACACGCTTTTATTTTTAAGTTTCTGGCTCTGAGTGGGGCTGGGAGAGGGGGAAAAAAGAAGATGGGAAGGGAACTTCAGTTGATAAACACTACATGCCAGGCTCAGTGGTAACTTTCATTATAAACCTCTTTACCTGATTCTTATAAGAATTCAGTTGGTTCTTTTTTTTAAAAAAAAATTACTTATTTGACTCCACTGGGTCGTAGCTGTGGCATGGGGATCTT
Source organism: Muntiacus reevesi (assembly GCF_963930625.1). NCBI lineage: Eukaryota > Metazoa > Chordata > Mammalia > Artiodactyla > Cervidae > Muntiacus > Muntiacus reevesi. The sequence goes on along the minus strand of NC_089257.1, from coordinate 18,179,691 downwards.
TGATGTTCATTGTGGCGTGTGAGATCTTTACTTGCAGCATGCGAACTACTAGTTGTGGCATGTGGGATCTAGTTCCCTGACTTGGGCCCCCTGCATTGGAAGCCAGGAGTCCTAGCCACTGGACCACCAGGCAAGTCCCCAGTTGGTTCTTTACTAGCTCATTTTCTTTACAGATTAGGCAAACAAACAAACTAGGATCCAGAAAGGTGAAGAAATGTGCTCCAGGGCACATAGCTGGTTAAATGGTGAACTCCTCTGTTTCCATGGCCCATGCCTCTCTACCAGGGTTTCTCAATCGTGAGATGATTTGAGGTAAACGGATGACCATTCAACAACTTCAATCGCATGTTTGTGTGTATGTATAGTTTGTACACCCAACCCATGACTTTGTGCTTAGGACAAGGCATAGGTCGGTATTTAACTTTTAAAAGTTAGTCAGTCTAAATACAATTATTAAATAGGATATGATTCACGTGGTGTGTTGTCAGGGCAGAAGTTGAGGATGATGGAAGTTGACATGATACCACATACCACCCGTAAGCCCTCCTCTCTGACGATGGGAGTTGGGCTGGGCAGGACAAGAAGGGCTGGTTGTCAGTATAGCGCCATCTGGGAGAATTTTCAGTGATAATAAAAGTGTTCTACTGTCTTCACTGTCCAACACGGCAGCCACCAACCACATCGAGCACTTGAAATGTGGCAGGACAGAAAAATTAAATTTTTAATTGTATTCAATTTGAATGAATATAATTTGAATTTAGGGCTTCCTGGTAGCTCAGCTGGTTAAGAATCTGCCTGCAATGCCAGAGACCCCGGTTCGATTCCTTGGTCAGGGAGATCCGCTGGAGAGGGGATAGGCTACCCACTCCAGTATTCTTGGGCTTCGCTGGTGGCTCAGCTGGTATATTTTAAACAGCCTTATGTAATTAGTTGCTACTGTACCAGCCAGTTCAGCCACAGACCAACCTCATCACAACTGCTCCAAAAGTCATCCATTGAGTGGAGAGTGTGACTCTCGGGGCCCTTACCCAGTCGCAGACCTGGCTCAACCCTGAGTCCCTGGACTGTGCGGCTGTGCCCCTTAGCCTGAGGCTCTTAGCCGTTCCGTGCCTCAGTCTCCTCATCTGTAAAATGGGAATGCTAATGCCTGCCCCATGTATCTCACAGGCTTGTGATGAGGGTCATGTGGAATAATACAGGAGAGAAGGTTTCATACACTGCAAAGGAGTAGAGAAATGAAAGAATTTGTTTAAAAAATATTTTCAGCATAGATGAGTCCCTTGGGAAGATGGGTTCAGGCTGGGCCAGGGTGTGGAGATGTGGTATGAGTGAACTGGGGGTAATGGAATGCAACAGAGCCGTGACTGTTCCTGTCTGCTACATAGCCTGGGGCTGAACTCGGGTTGTGGGTTGTTCCAGACTAAAGGCACCAAGTGATCTGTGAAGGCTTCAGGGAACTGATTCTGACCCAAGGCTGGATCCACACGCACAGTCCTGGTCTTCCCCTCAGATTTACTCCTCCTGTGGTTTACCTACTTCAAATGGCAACTCGAGCTTCCCAGTTGTTCAGGCCGAGGCCCTGCCTCATCCTTGATGTGTTTCTCCCCACCTGCAGGCCTCATTTCTGATCAAGCAGCAAATCCTGTGGCCTTGACTTCTACCCAGCATGCAACCACTTCTCCGCCTCCTCACCCCCTTAGCCACGTTATCATCACCATCTCACCCTGGGGTACCCTGGTCCCATCCTTGACCTCTTCAACATCATCCTCCCCACAGGACCAGGATGTTGCTGTTGCTGTTGTTCAGTCACTGCGTTGTGTCAGACTCTTTGCAAGCCCAGGGACTGCAGCACGCCAGGCTCCTCTGTTCCCCACTGTTTCCCGGAGTTTGCTCAGATTCACGTCCATTGAATAGGTGATGCTATCCAACCATCTCATCCTCTGTTGTCCCCTTCTCCTTTTGCCCTCAATCTTTCCCAGCATCAGGTAGCCAAAGTATTGGAGTTTAAAGGGATCCTTTTAAGTGCTAAATCAGATCAGATCTTGCTCAAAGCGCTACAAAGACTTCCTGCAACACTGTGGAAGGGAGGGGGGGATGCAGCGGGGGGTGGGGGTTGCGGGGAGGGGGTGGGGAGTCACGCTTCTTCCAGAGGCCTACAGAGCCTACCTGTTCCATTTCTGACCACATCCCCAAATACTCCACTCCAGCCATCTAGCCTCTCGCGGGCCCTTGAACACACTATTCCCAGGGCCTTTGCACTCACTGTTCCCTCTGTCTGGAATGCTGGTCTAGCAGATATCCTCACAGCTCACCCTTCACTGATTCTAGGACTCTGCACAAATGTCACATCAGAGAGGCCAGCTGTGTGCACAGGGGATAAAGTCGTCTTCTCCCACCTCGCATACCCGCCTACTGTGACAGCGCCTGGCACATAATTGTTGCACAGTCACTCTTGGACAAATGGCCTTCGGGGCAGAAGGGGTCGCAGGCAGGCGTGCAGGGCAGCAGTGTCAGGAGATACTGACAAGCTGCTCGTCCTTTTGGATTTCAGATACTTCATCTGTATAATGAGCCCTAAATAAGGGACTCAACAACCCGGAAGATTCCTCTTCCCTTCGAAGAGTCCGTGATCCCGAGCTCCTAAGGGTCCCTGCAATTCCAGCTGCACGCCTGCCCCATGGCTTGGTGAGCTGACCCTCCCGAGGAGCGTTAGACTTCGGCTCACCGAGGGACCACTTAGGAAGGAGAAGGACGAGGTCTAAGCTGGGGCCCCTGAGGAGGGCTGGGAAGGGCAAGGGGATGACTTTTGCAGAACACGGACCTCTCGGAAGTGCTTCCGTTGGCCTGGATTCATTTCAGACACTCAAGCCAGGGTCCCCTGGGCCTCTGTGTTTCCATTTTTGTCTTTTTTATGTACACGAAGGGGCTCCTCCTGGTCTCTCTGGCTCGGTGGTTCGGTGACCTCTCTCCCCTTGGTCTAGTAAAGTCTAGCCTTGCGTCCTTGGCTTTCCTGCTCCCCAAAGCAGTCATTCCTCAGGATTCTTTGGCTCCATGGATCTGGAGAGCCCTGACCTGACCATTTCTTCCTTCTCTTCTCCAGGAAGCCTCTTCTCCCCGTCTCCCCTTCCAGCCCCAAATTGCACAGCCCCCTTCCTCCTCCTGTTTCTCTGGATACAGGCATCAGGGAGGCAAACCCCCCCTCCTTCCATCCCTCCCTTCCTCTTCTCCAAGCCCCAGAAGGGGCCGCCTGCTGCTTGGCTATTTTTATCCCAGGAGCTTTCTCAAGGAGAAAGCAGCGTGGTCCCTGAGCCAAAGTACAAGGCTGTGTCCCTGTGGAAAACCTCCCCTCATGGGGAAAGAATCCAGGGGATTTTTTTTGGGTCCTGGCTGGGAGCCTTTGATTTTTGTGAGTCGCGTGCTCATTTGTCAAGGTTTCAGTTTGTTGATGTGTTGTTTTATTTGTTTTGTTATAGAAATGAAGGCAACACCATATTATGAATCAGGTCTGGATATTGACTCTTGTGCAACTGTGATCATTCTGGGGCTTGGGTTTTTCACAGAAGTGCTTATCTCATTTGTGTCAATAGCAGAATGGAAACAGTGTGGTGTAATGGAAAACTGGCCGGCCTAGAGGCAGGGGTGCAGGCGTGGAGGCAGAACTAACATGCATTGAACACCCACTAGGTCCAGACTCCATCTGCTGTGCTTGCAAGGTCTCTAGGAAAAAGGGGCAGTTGGTATCCAGGTTTTATATGAAACAACTGATTGGTTTGAGATTGAGGAAGGAATGTGACAGAGCTGTCTGCTGTCACCCTGTCTGTTTAATCAGAACACATCATGAGAAGTGCCAGGCTGGACGAGTTACAAGCTGGAATCAAGATAAGTGAGAGAAACATCAACAACCTCAGATATGTGGATGATACCACTCCAATGGCAGAAAGCGAAGAGGAACTAAAGAGCCTCTTGATGAGGGTGAAGGAGGAGAGTGAAAGAACTGGCTCAAAACTAAATATTAAAAAAACTAAGATCATGGCATCCGGCCCCACTACATCATGGCAAATAGAGGGGGACAAGATGGAAGCAGCGACAGATTTCCTCTTTTTGGACTTCTTGATTGCTTCTTGCCTACGTCTTGCTTCTTGGCAGGAAAGGTATGACAAACATAGGCAGTGTGTTGAAAATCAGAGACATTACTCTGCTGACAAAGGTCCATATAGTCAAGGCTATGGTCTTCCCAGTAGTCACATATGGTTATGAAAGCTGGACTGTAAAGAAGGCAGAGTGCCAAAGAATTGATGCTTTCAAACTATGGTGCTGGAGAAGACTCCTGAGAGTCCCTTGGACACCAAGGAGATCAACGCAGTCAATCTTAAGGGAAATCAACCCTGAACACTTGTTCGAAGGACTGATGCTGAAGTTGAAACTCCAGTATTTTGGTCATCTGATGCAAACAGCTGACTCATTGGAAAAGTCCCTGATGCTGGGAAAGATGGAGGGAGAAAGGAGAAGAGGGCATCAGAGGATGACTTGGCTGGATATCATCACCGAAGCAATGGACATGAACTTGGGCAAAGTTTGGGAGATGTTGAGGGACAGAGAGGCCTGGCATGCTGCAGTCTCTGGGGTCACAAGGAGTCGGACATGACTGAGCAACTGAACAACAAGTGTCGTTTTATACGTGGGAAACTGCCACTCAGAGAGGTTAGGTAACTTGCTCAAGGTCTTTCTGGAACACATAAAGGAGCAGGGAGTCACACCCAGGATTTGGGAAGCACCTGACCACTCAACTTGCTTCTACCTGGGTATAAGTCTCAGCTGTGTGACTTGAGGCAAGTGGCTTCACCTCTCTGAACCTTGTGTCTTCACTTGTAAAGTTGTTGTTCAGCTGCTCACTTGTATCCCACTCTTTGCAACCCCAAGGACTTCAGCATGCAGCACTCCTGGCTTCCCTGTCCATCACCAGCTCCCAGAATTTGCTCAAACTCATATCGATTGAGTCATTGATGCCATCCAACCATCTCATCCTCTGTTGTCCCCTTCTCCTCCTTCCTTCAATCCTTCCCAGCATCAGGGTCTTTTCAAATGAGTCACTTCTTCACATCAGGTGGCCAAAGTATTGGAGTTTCAGCTTTAGCATCAGTCCTTCCAATGAATATTTAGGACTGATTTCCTTTAGGATGGACTGGTTGGATCTCCTTGCTGTCCAAGGGACTCTCAAGAGTCTTCTCCAGCACCACAGTTTGAAGGCATCAATTCTTCAGAAGGCGTTGTAATTCTGGCTCTACGGGCATTGGAGAGAATGCAGTGAGATACTACGAGCAAAGGGCTTGGGGCAGAGAAGAACATGAGCCCTAGCGCATCCCCTCACCACCACCCCCGGCTGCCACCTCCCTCTGTGGAGGCTCCGGCCTCGTGTCAGCTCCTGAAGAGCCCGGGGTCTGTCCGGCTCCCCCGGGCGTGTCTGCAGCTTGTTTTCCTCGTCCTTGGAGTCCCTCTCCTGTGGCCTTGGAGCTTCTGTGGGCTGTCTGCCCCTTTGAAGATGCCTTTTCTCCTGAGAGGAAAAGTGTCTGGAAAGAAACAAAAGGGAAACGTCAGGCCGAGGTTCCATGGGTTCTACACTCTGCTTTCTAGCATGCTAGTTCATGTCCTCTGAGAAGCAGACACCAAAATGGGATTCAAAACACAGTGTATTAATTGGAGGAAACACCTGTGAAGGATCAACGGGAGGGAGTGGGAGGAGGCGGGCGAGCCTTGTGGCTGTGGTCCTGGTGGAGGAGGAAGAAGGAGGGGGCGGGACAGGAAGAATCTCAGACCACAACAGTCTCCAGAAAAATCTCAGCGCCCCCCACTGCTCCCCCCCACCATGGGGAGTCCTGGAGTCAAAGCAGGCTGAGGGGGAATCTCCACATCTCCAAGGACCCGGCCTGTGTTAGCCCCCCTAATACAGCCCATCATGGGCTGGGCGTAGCCTGGGAGCAGCAGGAAGCCTGCCTCAGTGACGACTGATAGTGAGCCCCGGGTGATAGAGCTGGGCTGTCGTCCTCGAAGCTCCCCCAGCAGGAAAGCCAGAAAGTGGTTCTCCTTGACCGCATTTGCTTACGCAGTAGACAGCCTTGGCAACTGTATTCCAGCTCTCCAAAGCTCAGGTTCAGCATCTGTGAAAGAGGATGATAATCTCAGTGTTTGGGCCTCAGGGTTTGTTTCCATTTCCCCTTGCCATGTGTGTGAGACACCATCCCCTGAACTTAGGGACTCAGAATAGCAATGATTTGTTGTCTTTCTCTTCTGTGGGTCAGTGGGGCTCAGTCAGGGAGCTGGAAATGTGCAAGGTGGCCCCTCGTCCTCCAGGCTCTCTCCCCACAGGGCTGCTCATCACTCCACAGCCCGGCCTGAGCTTCTGTGCAGCAGAGGACAAGCCCAGGGCCCAGGCACTTGTCAAGCCCCTGCCTGCATCTTGCTGGCTAACACGCACGGCCAAGCCCAGAGTCGGCTCGGGAGGGCAGTGCACAAGGGCGTTCATTGTGGTCACCAGCCTGACAGGCTGCTGCAGGGCTGGGTGTTGGTGCGGGGGAAGGGGTGTGACAGAACAGTGTTGCTGAGAGCTCAGCACAGTGTCTGGCCGGCCCTAGATGTGTGTCCAGGACACAGGGACTGGTATGATGAAACTGCCTCTGAAAGGCTCTGGGGTGAAGGAGTCTGCTCTGACTCTGAGAACTTAAGAGTGCGCTTAGAAGAACATCAGTGGGCTGATGACGGAGGGGACCCTCGGGCCTTGCCCCTGCTCGAGAATTACTAGGAAGAAGGGAAAGCAGTGGAGTCCAGCTTTGCAGATTCTGGGTTTGGGGTGAGACCCAAGTCAACAGAAGCCCAATAAATCAGAGCAGGCCTCCCAGGGTATGAGGAGACATCCTGCCAAGAAGATCCCCAGTGGGAAGGAACTCACAAATGTGGTGTGACTGGAAGAGAATGTCCTGCGGAAACTCAACCCGCTGTCATCTGGGTCTCCTGAGCGAGACCGAGGGGAGTCAGCTCCTTCCAGAACATTCTGTGTAACGACTTGCGTCTTGGGAGACTGGCAAGGGCACAGTAGGCCTCAATAAACATGAATTGAGAGAATGAAAGTTGAGATGGTCGGGTGGAGGAACGATGTGGTGGATGGCTGGGAGGCTCAAATTTACAGTCATTATTTCACATAATTCTCTCAACCCCTCTTCCCTCGCCTCTTGTCCACAGATGAGAAACTGCTGCCCTGAGATGCTTAATAACTTACAGCCACACAGTTTCCACGTGGCTGAGCTGGGATTTGAACTTGTGACTTGACACCCAGACCCTTGACGACAACTCCAGATGGATGACACCACACTGCACTGTACGCCATTCAGAGAAAGGGAGATTTCAGGGGGTCACAGCAAACCACAAGGTCCAGAAAACAAGCCGATGAGGTCAGCACGTGCCAAAGCCGGACAACACTGCCCTCCTAGGGAGACAGGCCACCCGGTCACCCCACGGTGGCCTTCTCCCGCCTACTCTCCCCCAGCTCCCCCAGGGCCGAGGTCACTCGGTCCCTGTCCTAGAGGGGGCCCCTCGGCTTTGAAGTATGGGTGACAAGAGTAGATAATGTCCGCGGATAATGAAACAAAACCTTTTTCTTTGTGTCCCGGGGCCAGTATTCTGGGGTCTGGGCGGTGGGGGGCAGAGAAGGGCGGCTGGAACAAACTTCTCTTTGATGGCTGAAGCAGGAAGACCTTGGGAGAAAAGCAAACAGAAAGAGCCCAGAAAAGACGGACTTGAGCCACAGCTTTGACAAGGATAACAGCTTATTCATATTTGAAGAGGTATTGAATGCTGGCAGCATACTGAGCATTGGAGGGAAGGGAGACGCGGCCATCAAAATAGACTGAGGCACAGTAATGAGATGGAGAAGCCGCAGGAACGGCGTTGGCAGGAGGGGTGGGGGGCGGGAAGCTGGCGAGGGGATGAACAGGAGGGTGACGGGGGCAGTGAAGACACCGCCCGAGGGCTGTCACTGTGCTTTCTCTGACAGGCCTATTTGTTGGCCTTGGAATATGATTCTTCATCTTTGGGGGAATCTGATGAAAGCCTGGTCCTGATCATTCCTTTAACACCAGATGTGCCTGCAGATAAAATTTGGGATGGGATGAGTGGTTCCCTGAGGCCCACCCACAGCCCCACTCATGAAGGTTCGTAATAAGTGGTCTTCATCCACAGGTCCACCCCAGAGTCTCTGGGTCAGCGAGTCAGGGGTGGAGCTTGGCACTGGTTTGGGGCAACGCTTCCCAGGGGACTCCAACATGGTCCCTGGTTGAGAACGTCATCCTGAGGCTCCAGGAACCCCAGAAGACCTCGGGCTTTCAAGGAGCAAAGGTGTTCTACTCGAGCACTGAGAACAAGGAAATCCAGGCCAGGCATGTACCTCACACAGCCCCAGGTGTCCCACTGGCTTGGGAACCCCTGCCAGCTTCACAGGACAGTTACTCACTCAGATCTGAGCTCTAGAGCAGCAGTCCCCAACTCTTTTCAGCCCCAGGGGCCAGTTTCGTGGAAGACAATTTTTCCACAGACCTGGGGTGGGGTGGTGGTGGGGAGATGGTTTGGGGATGATTCAAGTATGTGACATTTACTGTGCACTTTATTTCTCTTATTATTACACTGTGATATATAATGAAATATTCTTACTGCAGAATCAGATCATCAGGCATTAAGATTCTCATAAGGGTTGTGCAACCTGGATGCCTCGCAGTTCACAGTAGGGTTCACGCGCTTATGAGAATCTGACGCTGCTGCTGGTCTGACAGGAGATGGAGCTCAGATTGTAACACGAGTAATGGGGAGCGGTTGTAAATGCAGATGAAGCTGCACTCGCCCCCGGCTGCTCACCTCCTGCTGTGTGGACCAGTACTGAGGCCCGGGGTTTGGGGACCCCTGCTCTAGAAGATCTGTACTGTCTTCCCATCATGCTCAGAATAAATGCTTAAGTCTTCATCAAGGTTCACAAAACCTGAGAGAGTCCTTCCTCAGATGCTTCCCTGATAGCTCAGTTGGTAAAGAATCCGCCTGCAATGCAGGAGATCTGGGTTCGGTCCCTGGGTTGGGAAGATCCCCTGGAGAAGGGAAAGGCTACCCACTCCAGTATTCTGGCCCAGAGAATTCCATGGACTATCCATGGGGTCTCAAAGAGTTGGACACGACTGAGTGATTTTCACTTTCTTTTTGTCAGATACAGCAAATACATGTTGTCACCTCAGGACCTTTGCACTTGCTGCTCCCTCTGCCTGGAGCAATTCCTTCCCTTCCCGTGGGTCTTTGCCTAACTTCCCTGTCTAAACAGCTCCTATCCCCTGCCCAACTTGGGTTTTCTTCACAGAAAACCTTCTTGTCCAGCCCTACTGGCTTACGTATGTTGTTTATTTTTGGTCACCTGCTCTAGGAGGTAAATTACAAGAGGGTCACCTCTGTTTCATTGCCTCTGTGTCACCAGCGCCTAGAGCGGTGTCTAGCACACAGCAGTGGCTCGTTAAATATTTGTTGAATGAATAAATAGTGATAATTCACTCCTCCTGGTTGTCCCAAAGGACACAGAGGTCATTTACAAATTTTGGTTAAAAACTCCCTGGACACAGAGAGCTGCTTTTTAGATCTGTTTTCCCATGTAAACAGTCAACAAGTAAATGGAGAGGCAGCTCCTGGACCCCTACTGTATACTCAGCCCCCGTAAGCTAAAGGGAGGTACGAGCAGAGAGCTGGCCTCTCTCTTCCTTCAAGGTCTTTACAATCCAGTTGGGGGTGAGTGCCCAGGTCAGAGAACGCCCCACTTGGGTGGACAGCTGCTCAAAACCTCGAAGGACAGTTGGTGGAGCTCCGAAGGGCTGGAGTAGTCAGGCTTTCTGCAGAAGCGAGCACCTGCAGTGCCCTTTGAAGAACAGGTTCTGCTGGGTAGCTGGTTGGAAGAAGAATGTCCCCAGAGGGCACCTAAGTGCCAACCAGTGGAGTAGCTGGCCCAGCTGCAGCGAGCAGGATGGGTGGAGCGGGCAGAGCCAGCAGACCTCACCATCGTGGCATCCTTACCCCTCAGGCTCCCACTCCAGGCCACCTCATCAACCTGGAGACCAGGTCGGACCTAACGGGATCGTTAGGATGCTGTCGCTGTGTCTCAGGAACCTGGAAGAGTGAACACCAGGCCTAGATTCAGACACAACTGCAAGCAGGTAAAGGCAAGCAGCACGAGCGTGGGCGAGCCTGAGGAAAATTTGCTGGGCCTCGGCTGGTGCTTGTTCAGTCGCTGAGTCGTGTCCGACTCTCTTGTGACCCCATGGGCTGTAGTCTGCCAGGCACCTCTGTCCATGGGATTCCCCCAGGCAAGAATACTGGAGTGGGGTGCCATTTCCTTCTCCAGGGGGTCTTTGCAAGCCTGGGTTCGGACCTGCATCTCTGCCCTGGCAGGTGGATTCTTCCTCTGAGCCACCAGGGCAGTCTGGGCCCTCGGTTTACCCATCTGTAAAATAGGGCTGAGGATACTTTCCTCACTGTATTGCTGGGAGGCCCAGCATGTGGAACTCCGGATTCATGTCCACCAAGAGAGCCCATCGTTATAGACTCCCAGGTTCTGGCCACAAGGGTGCACGGGTCAGGGTTTTCCCAGGTCACCCTCTCTCTGGACCTCCATTTCATTACTGTGTATCTCAGAGTTGGGTCAGGGGACCCTTTGCAGTCTCCTCCCATCCCGCCTTTACTCTGTGCTTGCCAGGCTCCTCTCTCCCAAGTGAATTTGCGTGAAGCCAAGTGGCTACTGAAAAGCCCAGGGAACTGAAATCAAGGGAACAAGAGTAATACAAAGGACACGGGGCTGGGGGGAGGGTGGGGGCTGAGGGCAGCTGGTTCCTGTTCTTGGGGAGGAACACAGCCTTTCCCCCACCTCCCAGTGCCCAGCACCAGCCCCCCCTTAAGCCCCGCCAGAAAGAAGACCCAAGGGCTTTCTACGTGAGGCCGAGTCAGACACTGGGCTTGCAGTCTTGCTCTGCTTTTGCAAAGGAGATGCCCAAAAGAGCTGGGGGGATGGTCCGGGGGTGGGGGGAGGATGGGGGAGGGGGTAGAATGTGGGAAAGACAGCGTTCAGCAAATCTGAATCTCTGATCCTACCAGGAGGTCTTCTTCTAGTGTGCTATGCTGGCAAGGCACCCAGCCTTTTTGAGCCTGGGACCCTACCTGAAAAACAGATCCTGGAGGACCCTAAGCATGCAGGGGTCATAGGCTTAGATGGAGATCACTCTGCCCACCCCTAGCGCAGTGCTTGGCTCATCTGGGTCTACCTAGGGGCGCCCCCCGCTGCGGCTGGCCGGAGAGGGTGGAGCCTTCACCCATCTTTCCTCTCGTCCTCCCATCCCCGCTTTCTCTGCGTCTGCACAGGCCGCCACCCTGAGTTTTCTGCGCCTGGAGGGAAAGTAAGAGTTTAGCGACCCCTCTTGGCGAATCCATGTTGCAGCTGTGTGTTCCGAGAGGTCCCGGGGCAGATGGTGGGAAACCAAGGAGGCGCAGGGAAAGGAGGGTTTTCCTCTGGAAACGTCCTCATTCCACCGTCAGCAGTCGGCGGTGACTACAACTGATTGACTGGTTCCTTCATTCCCGTCCTCGGTCCCTCATCAGATAGTTACCAAGAATAGTCAACAAACACTAGAGAACCCCCTCTGTGCCTTCAAAACTAAGAAGACTAACTGTTCAGAAGCAGACCCAGACCTTAGATAATTGTATTAATATTATGGTACTCTTCATTCGTTCCTTTGTCCATTCATCCACTCATTCATTCATCCACTCTCATTCATTCGTAAATATTGTTGAGCTCCCCTATGGGTCAAGTACCTCTTTTTTACATTTGAGAAACAGTATATATATATAAAAAAAAGCAATCAAAGACACTTGCTCTCCTGAAGTTTATATTTTAGTATTTTAGAAGGGGGGTACTGAAAATAGTGTGCCTAACAAATAAATATACAGTACATTTGAAGGAGGAAAGAACTATAAAAGGTGAAAAATAGAATGGGGGGGACCACTGCAGTGTGGTGGGAGCAGGTGGCAGAATGAGGTAGGTGATCACAGTTGGCCTCCGAGAGAAGGTGATATTTGAGCAAAGATGTGTAGGAGGTGAGGAGCGGGCAGGTGTCTCCAGGGAACTGAGGTCCAGGTACTGGTAACCAGCTAGAGCAAAGGCTAGGAGGCACTGCTGTGTTTTGCTCAGTTCAGTTCAGTCGCTCAGTCATGTCCAGCTCTTTGCAACCCCATGGACTGCAGCACGTCAGGCCTTCCTGTCCATCACCAACTCCCGGAGTTTACCCAAACTTATGTCCTTCGAGTCGGTGATGCCATCCAACCATCTCATCCTCTGTGTTTCGTACTGTAGGCATGAGCAGAGAGGACGAGGATGCAGGCTGGGGCCCCTAGACCTGCCTAAGTCAGGGAGGAAGTGTCCTCAGAGGAGGTGACACGCAGGTGTTGCTGGCCAAAATCTTGACTTTCTCTGCCCATCGAAGCCGACTGAAAAATATGGAGACAGAGCTTGGAGGAAACTGAAAGGTGGCTTTAATTCTCAGCCGGAGGAGAGGGGAGCCCGGTAGGCTCATGCCGCAAGAACTGTGCCGCCCCCCGCCCCCCACCAGCCATGAGGAGTCTAGGGGCTTATGTAAGTCAGGAGTCGGTGATGAGGAACAAAGGTGATAGGATCTTGATTTCTTCCACTTGCATTGTTTCAAAGACAGTCATAGCCTGGCGTCAGTAACCCAATAATTGAGTCTGGCAGTTCAGTGGCTCTGTAGCCTTCTTTCTGATACATAACTACAAGGGGAAGGATGTTGAAAGGGTAAGCACCAGATACAGGATATATTTAGTATAGAGTCAAGAGAAAAAATGTGAATTGTAGCTCTTGCAGAGTTATGGGGCAGAAAAGCAAGCTTCGTTCCAGAAATGCAGAGTTAGGAGCAATTAAAGTAAAAAAACTAGGAATGTTCAAACCTGCTCACTGTTCTATCTCTTTTCTTTGTTCTCTGGAAAGGGAAAGAGAAAAACTCATTCTTCTTTTTTCATTTTCACTTTAACACAGGCACAGACTTGAAGGAGAAGCAGAAGTCTGCCAAGTGGGCGGGTCTGTGAAATGCTTTCTGAGAGGAGGGAACAGCATGTGCGAAGGCCTAGAGGAAGGAGAGATGGTGGTGAGTGAGCCGGGAAAGTTACAGGAGGCTCAGCTTTTAGCTTTTCTTCTGGTTGTCGACCCTCAGAGAAGGCCGACCAGGAGCTCCAAATGTGTGGAGCTCATTCAAGTACACTATTCCCATCCATCACCCTTCGTGAGGTCGGTTTCCTCTCCCTTTGACAAAGAGAAACCAAAGACCAGAAAGGCTTGGGTGGGTTTACCAAGGACACACAGGCAGGCAGGGCTGAGAAGATTGGAACCAGCAACCCCTCACCCCTGGTCATCACTCCAGAGCTTCCTCCTCAAGCTGTGTGTCCTGCCGTTGGTTAACCCACTGCAGCCTGCTCGCAATTGTGGCTTCAAAGGTTAGTAGCTCATTTGTGCTTTAATTGAGATTTGCTTGCTGACGTTGCCAAGTATTTAAATCACCTGGCAGTCCTGAGGGTCTACCCAGGCTCAGACCCTCGCCCACTTCCCAGAGCCCCCTCCTCCTTACGAGCTCTCCAGGTGACGCCGATGCCTCCAGAGACGGAGGACCACAGCTCCAAAGTGCGGTTCTTGCAGGCGTGGGGGCTCCTGGGCCTGTCTCTGTAATAGTTCAAAGAAAGGCCATGTTATTCTCAATTTTTGAAGGAATCTGCATGCCGTTTCTCATTGTGGCTGCACCAATTTACACTCCACTTCTGGGTTTATTCAAGGAAAATGAAAACAATAATTCATAAAGATACACGAATGTTCATTGCAGGATTACATACACTAGGCAAGATATGGAAGCAACCTAAGTTCCATCAACCGATGAGTAGGTAAAGAAAATGTATACACACACACACACGCACACACACACACACACCAGAATAGTACTTGGCCATAACAAAGATGAAATCTGTCCATTTTCAACAACACGGATGGACCTTAGGGGCTTCCTAGGAGGCGCAGTGGTAAAGAATCTGCCCGCTAATGCAGAAAACACAAGAGATGCGCATTCGATCCCTGGGTCAGGAATGTCCCCTGGAGGAGGAAATGGCAACCCACTCCAGTATTCTTGCCTGGAAAATCCCATGGCAGAGGAGCCTGGTGGTCTACAGTCCAAGGGGGTCACAAAAGAGTCAGAAATGACTTCGCAATGGAGCGCACATGAACATGGATGGATCTTGAGGGTATCATGTGAAGTGAAATAGATGGAAAAAGACAAATACTGTATGATTTCACTCATAGGTGTAATATAAGAAACAAGTAAAAAACAAAAAAGATGAACCAAACCAAACCAAATGAAACAAACGTGTAGATACAGAGAACAGACTAAAGATTATTAGAGGGGAAGGATGGGAGTGGGGTGTGAGTAAAGGTACCAACTGTGTGGTGATGGATGGAAACCAAACTTTTGGTGGAGAGCACGCAGTAAGTGTATACAGAAATTGAAATACAATGTTGTACAGGTGAAACTTAAATAATGCTATAAATTAGTGTCACCTCAATTTAAAGTAAATAAATAATTTAAAAAATTTTGTAAAAAGAAAAGCCGTTTTAGGTAATTAAGAGCACCTGAGGGAGATCCCCCTGGAAAGGACAAGGTGGATGTTGTTGCCCTTGAAACCATCTGCGTGCTTAAAAGCAGAGCGGGCAGGCCCCAAGCAGTAAGCAAGCTTCCTGAGAGGAGGACGTGGTGGAGCGGTCCCTGAGGCCCCCAGTGATTAAAGACAGTCTCGCTGGACTCAAGGCTTTTGACCAGAGCAGAAATGAGTGGAAACGAGGAGAGCGGTAAGTGCATGGTGGTTGGGCTGGGAGCCACGGACGTGGACTGAGACGGGGCTTCACCTGGACCCCCCAGTGGGGTGGGGCCAACGATGGACTCTGGGGCTTATGGATTCCTGATAGAGAGTGCCAGGCTTTGAGGGTGTGCGTACCCTTCCAGCAAGCAGCCTCAGGAAGGGATGGTTAAGAGGGCAGTGGGGCCTGGGGTTCACAGCCTGGATTTCACGCCCCCCTTTCCCATCCTACTTGTTTGAGTTAACCTCCTGCCTTTAATCCTCCTATTTGTCGCCTGTAAAGTGAGCCTAAGGCTGGCACCCGCCTCGTTTGTTCTTTTTGTTAGTTACTCAGTTGTGTCCAAGGCTTTGTGACCCCATGGACTGTAGCCCACCAGGCTCCTCTGTCCATGGAACTCTCCAGGCAGGAACCCTGGAGTGGGTTGCCATGCCCTTCTCCAGAGGATCTTCCAGATCCAGGCATTGAACCCAGGTCTCCTGCATTGTAGGTAGATTCTTTACCCTCCTAACAGAGCCGCTGTGAGGATTAAATCAGGCGGTGTATACAAAGAACCCAGACAATAGCCTGGCTCAAGGCAGTACCCAGTCAGTGTAAACTCTGGTTGATGGTGTTGTGGTTTCGAAGGGTCTGTGACACCCCCCCCCTCCCCCGCCAAAATCTTACACCATTCGTACTCAGGCTGGGTATATTAGGGGACTGTGTTAAATTCAACAGGCTATTATAAATTATGTCCTTATTCACCCAATCTGCAAATTGTGGATAACTCTCACCTCCTAGCAGCCAGGACTAAGTGAAAATAAAGCTGCATGTGGTTGGGGCTTCTGGGAAGTCACTAAGCTCTCTAATTAGGTAAGTGACCTGGGTTGAAAATGCTGGTCTGAGGTCATCTTATTTTGGTGCCTGTGCTTTCTCTTTTTCTCCTTGGCTAAGTTAGCTATGCTTACATCTCTCAAGAACTGTCTCTTCATTTTCTTCTAGTAAAGTCTACCGAAGTTTAGCCAGTGTATGTGCCACATGGGTGTAGCTGTGTTCCAATAAACCTTCATTTACAAAAAGATGAACTGGGGGTACTTCCCTGGTTCAATGGTTAAGGCTTCACGCTTCCACTGCAGGGGTCATGGGTTCGATCCCTGGTTGGGGAATTAAGATCCCTGCATGCTAAACCGTCAAAGGGAAACAAAACAAAACAAAAAAGATGAAATGGGGTCCTAGTCTATAACTATACTAAATTCTCTTGTAAAGCATCTGTTAATTCTTTTGTGTCTTCCAAGTAGACATTAGCAGTCTGTGGATAGTGTTAACTCAAATTTCCTATTTTTAACTCTAATTCCTTTCCTTGCCTAATATTTTTGGCTGGGACCTCTGGTGAAATGTTAGGCATTTTACAGTGACCATGGGCAACCTTATCTCTTGTTTAGGATTTCAAACCCTTCTGTTCCTCAGCTAAGTTGGAGGCTGGCTTTTTGGCTGAGAGATGTCTTATGTTAAAGAGGTGGCCTTTCATTGTATTAAGTTGTTTAAATCAAGAATGGGTGTCTAATTTTGTCAGACGTCTTTATAGCATCTATAGATCAAGTGATTTTTATTCCCTTAGGATCTACTAATGAAAAGTTAATAGAAGTCATAGAATTGAACTTCCATTCTCAATATGACCCCACTTGGTTGAAAGGTTATTTTATTATGTTGATGGATTCTGCTTGCTAGGTGCTATTCAGTTTCAAGTATTGATAATCTAATCATTTATACATAGATTTGTCCGTAGTTCTTCATATAAAATTCATCAAGTCTAGATATCATTGTTTATTTGATTATGAAATGCAGATTTTCCTTTTCTCTAGTTTAATAGCACTGGAATAATATACTCCTTTATATGTATGATAGAATTTCCTTATGAGACCCGCTGGGCCAGATATTCTTCAAGAGACCTAACTCTTTGATAACATCTATGGAAACTGATTTGCTTAGATTTTATTTCTTATCTGGGACTATGAATAATTAACTACATTTTGAAATTAGATCATCAATTTTTTCCAGACTTAATCATATCCATTAGAATAGTGCAAAATAGTCTTTAGTTCATCTTATTTCAGTGCATGTGCTTTCTCTTATTTTTCCTGACTAAGTTAGCGATGCTTGTCTCTCAAGAACTATCGCTTTGTTTTTTTCTACTATAAATTAATCATGCAAATATCCCTCTGCATAGTCCCAACTATTCCCATAATGGTCTTTACACTGGAAGGGCTCACATTGGAGATAAACTTATTTAGCTATTTGTAATCTAATAGAGCCTTAAATTGGGCTTTCCAGATGGCTCAGTGGTAAAGAAACTGCCTGTAATGCAGGAGACTTGGATCTGACCCCTGAGTTGGGAAGATCCCCTGGAGAAGGAAATGGCCACCGGCTCCAGTATTCTTGCCTGGGGAATCCCATGGACAGAGGAATCTGACGGGCTATAGTCCATGGAGTTGCAGGAGTCAGACACAACTTAGTGACTAAATGGCAACAACAAAGCCTTAAATTAGCTATACCTGCATCTTAAAAACCTCCTTAAATATAGCAAAGTTCATGAGCTCTGACATATGGTTACAGCCATGTAAGCATCACCCTAGTAAGATATGTTCATATCATCTCCCCAGAAAGTTTCCTGCATCCCATTACAGTCAATTTCCCAACCTGCTCTCCAGGGAGCTTCTGCTCTGACTTCTATCATTACCAATTACTTTTAGTTGCCCCGTAAGTAGAACTGTACTACGTGGACCTTGTCTGATTTCTTCCTCTCAGCTGGCTTTAGCTTTTAAAGGTGAGCCTGTTTGCCGATTAGTAGTGTCTGGCCTCTTCCTCCTCTCACTGCTTGCTCTGATTAGAAGGTCCTCTGCAGTAAGTCCAGCCCCTCTAGCGGGAGAAATTGGTACTGCCGGTCGAAGTGGAGACGTGTGATGGCTACAAGATTCCAGGTTGGGAGTTATTTCCTTTCAGTATGTTGACAATAGCATGTCACTAACTTCAGGTTTCCGCTGTTGCTGATACCAGCTTTTGATCTGTGATTCCTTTTGAGATAACATTTGTTCTTGGCTGCTTTTGAAATGTTTCTTTGTCTTGTATTTTTTGTAGCTTCAAAAAGAAGCTGTATATATATATATATATAATTATATAATTTATCCTAATTTGTATTTTTTTTTTTACCTCCTTGATGCCATGCCTTGGTGCCTGGTTATTTGGCAGTGATGAAACATCCTGTTCAAATTGCTTCTCTTCTGCCCCATTTTCTCTTCCTTTGGGACTCCAAATGAGTATGTATATGTGTATGTGTGCTTTAGATTTTATATCTTTTATGTTTCTTCTGTGTCTTCATTCCACATTCTAGAAAGTTTCTCCAGCCTCTCTTTCCAGGTCACTAACTTTCTCTTTAGTTGTATCTAATATGCCACTAAGCCTTTTCCACTGAGGCTTTAAATTTTCAGTGATTGTGTTTTAACAACAGGTGATCTAGAATCTCCTGTTTTCTTTAGATCTATCATTTTAACAACTTCTAATTTTTGCCAAGTTTCGGGCTTGGGTTTTCTCTCCTTGAACAGAAAAACAATGTTTTCACAGGTGACTCCTAGCACCTCACGTCTAGCTGGTCTTTGCTGTCTCTGCTGGTTTTAGCTCATGCTATTGATTCATGTGTCTAGATTTTCTGTGTACTGGATGCTATATTTTAAAAATCATCCTCTTGAGAAGTCTAAAATCTCAGGTATACTGCTCCCAGAGCATTTATTTTCTTCTGTCCAGGGACTTTGAGTCACCAATAGTACAGGATGACAGTACTGTTGGATGAATTTAAATCCAACTTCAGAATTTGGGACTTCTAGGGCACATTATGTGATGTGAATATGCACAGAACCAGGCTGGAGTCTGTGCTAGGGCTGGTTTTATGCCAGTTCACTCTCTTCCCAGGAGTTTTGGTCTAACATCAGAGGGCTGAAGTTTAAATCTTGGTTTTACTATGGGACACTAGAAGTTCCTTGCCTTCATTGAGTTTCAATTTTACCTCTATTTGAGGTTAAGTATCAGGATTCCCCGGTAGCTGACCTGGAAAAGAATCCACCTGCAATGTGGGAGACCTGGGTTCAATCCCTGGGTTGGGAATAGCCTCTGGAGAAGGGAACAGCTACCCATCCCAGTATTCTGGCCTGAAGAATCCCATGGACTGCATAGTCCATGGGGTTGCAAAGAGTCAGACACAAAGAGCGACTTTCTCACCTGATACGAGTAACTGATGCTCAGACAGGAGACAGAGTTCTTCCAACATCCTACAGTTGGTGAGTGGTAAGAGAATCTAGACTTCTCAAGGCTGCTTTTACCTGAGTTTTACAACTTGTATTTGGGGATCTATACCCCCCCAAACACCTTGCTTCCCATGCACATAAAGAAGACTTGACAATCTTTATCATTATATAATAATTATTGTGTAGTAATCTTAATTACTACACTGAGAAGGAAGAATCTCAATTAGGTTAGGGTACTGAGAGATTGGAGATGGCTGGTGCATGCCAAGGGGAAGGAAGGCCAGATGGCAGATCAAACTAGAAGGGCTTGTAGGGTACTAAAGAAAGAGGCAGAAGTGTCCTGGTATAAATGGTATATCCATGTACTGGCATCCTAAATGAACAGGAGACTAGCTTGCTCCTAGTTTATTCCCCATATTCATTCCCTGGTCTCGGTTTTTACTGTTTAAGATCTGTCTTTCAGCTCTCATTGGAGGGCAACAGCTGGGCTTGTTCTGAGATACTGCTTTTATAGAAGTCCCCTGTGTATGCTTTGGGAGGAAAATGGTTTAAAGCTGAGAAATATTGAAACCACGGGTGTAGCCAAGAAGACTTGAGAGTTTGTGTATCCCAACACCAGACAATTTGGGGCTGAGATTTAGGGACATCATGGCCTTTGTGGAACAATGTCAGTCACAATAGGCTTTCTTATAGAAAAGGTAAGTCTTGGTGGAGGTCTGACTTCTTGGTTTTCCCTCAGCCTTGCTGCATACTCACTACCTTATCAGAAAATACATTTTCCAAGAAAATATACTTTCTGCAGTTACTTGCCTTGGCCTCTGCCTGAAGAGCTCTAATTGCAGCCAGTCTCTCTCCTCCAGTGGCTTGTTGGGCCACACTGACCTCCAGTTTCCTGCCCCAGCCTGATCTCTGTTTCCTGTGAACCTGAGGTTGGTGACTGAGGGCTGGGTGGATGGAAGGACCCTGAAGGCTACCCAAGTTCCTGGAGGACAGTGTGACCTTCTCACCCCCAGGGTTGAGAGCCCCATTGCAATGATCCTGTTACTTCTAGGGGATGGAGCTTGGGCCAGAGCAAAGCTTTTGCTTGTGAAACAAGTGTTAGTCCAGGAATAAGAGAAACTTGTTCAATTTCTATCTAAACATTATGTTTCTATTAAAAAAAATTTTTTTTAAACATTATGTTTCTAACAGTGGTGAGAGAAGTTCTCTGTATCAGTGATGAAAGGTTGGCTTCCTAAGTCAAGACTTGGTACCTGATTGTCCCGTGGCTTCATCCAACTGTCACTCCATCTTCCATAGCTTACAGTCTCCAGTCATGGCCTATCTCTTCACTGAGTCAGCTACGTCCCTATGGCTGTGCCTCTCCTGCTAGTTACCTGTATGCCAGACACTGTGCTAAAGATGTGATGATGAAGGCTGACCCGGGGAGATACTGAACAAGTAACAAAATTAAGTGTCATTACAGAGAAGTATAGGTTGTTATGGGAATATCACAAGCAAACTAAAGACGGTTTAGAGAGCTTGGGCAGAGTAGTCCAGTATTTTGAAGTGCTGGTCCCACAAAATGTAAAAGAAGTAAAAAGGTTTAGCATATGTGGAGGGGATATAACGTAGAAAAACTTAGAAGATGGCATTTGGTGGAAAGTGTGTAAGTCTAGATTCTTAGAGAAAGAGATTTCAGTGACTAAGGATATGAGGATTATTTTACAATGAGTAAGAGGCAGTGGTCAGCCTCACATTTTCATATCTCTTGACTTCTTAATGTCTGATTTTTTTAAAAAATTCTTTGAGGCTTTACAAAGGTGTACAAAGTCTTATCCAGCATTTGGACTTCTTTTCAGACAGAAGGTTGGGCTGAATAGTTAGAGGTTCAGAATGTATGGTCCTAGGAACTTTGTTAGAACTGCAATTACTCAGGCTCCACCCCAAAACCCCTGAAAGAAAGTCCAATAATGAGGACTAGCATTGCGTCCTTACAAACCATGTAAGTGATTCTGGTGGACTTTAAAATTCGAGAACCATGTATCTTGCCCATGGTTACTGGTGATGGATGTCCAAGGCAGCTGGCACTGTGAGCAGGTGAAGGTGTTTATAGGAAGTGGTACAAAGTAGGAGGATGAAAGAACTGAGTTTTGAACATCTGGTATGACCAACTTGGGGGGAAAATGGAAAAATAAAAGGAATGATGTTCTAGAACAAGCCTAGGAAAAATTTTTCTGTAACAGGCCAGATAGTAGCTATATTAGGCCTTGTGAGGCATGTGGTCTGTGTTACGACTATTCAACTCTGCTGTTAAGGTACAAAGGCAGACATAGATAACACGCAAACAAGTCACCATGATTATGCTCCAGTAAAACTTCTTATTTACAAGGGCAAATGGAAGCCTGGTTTGTCCCTGGGCAGTAGTTTCCTTTCCCCTAGTCTAGCAGAATGACTTAGGGTTTTGGTTTATTGTTTTTATTTTTGATTTTTGTTTGTAGCAGCAGAATCCCTTTTCTTCCTTAGAGCTGTATAAAGCAGGAATCACTCTGATTGAAGAATGCATGGCCTACCTCTTCAGTTTCTCCTTTTTCTTGAAGTGGACCCTAAGGTTCTTCCTAAGAACACATATTAATGACACTTAAGTCCAGTGCTCCAATGTCTGAGCTTGGGGCCACTTAGGCATTGCCCTTGAATGAGTAGATAGCCCTTCCTCAACCAGTCTGGACCTGTAACCAAGGTGTGGAGGTGGAAGGAGCTGGCGGCCAGCCTGAGGTCACACTGGGCCTGAGGATCAGGAAGTTTCCTTTGCTGTAGTGTATGATCTTTCCCTGCAGGTTCCAGCCAGCCTGCTGAGGCCAGTGGGAAGACCCAGGGCACGAGTGGCCCATCACACACCCCGCACACGCCCCGTGTCCCGACGAGGGACCAGGCCCTCAGATACCGCAGCATCCACACCCAGCTGATGGAGATGGTGCTGACCCTGCGGCAGACTGTGGAGGATCACATCACGCAGCTGACAACCAGACCTCAGCAGCAGGACGGTCAGGCCATCAGGGAGCAGGAGGCTCTCCTGGGTCGCTTATTGTTCCAGATCGTCAGCTTCCTGCCGGCTGTGGCTCAGAGCTTCCAACCACCTTGCACGTCCACGGACTCCAGAGGTGATGTCGGAGGTGGGCAGCCGGTCCAAACATCTAGGCAGACGGGCCAGATGTTCTACCAAGAGAGTGATTTTGAAAATACAGTAATCAGCTATGACCTGTCCAACCGTGGGATTGACATCTCTGCCTTATACCACTTGAGCTTCCGGGACTACAACATCTACCAAGGAAACAAATACCACAAGAACAAGAACACCTTGGTGAGGATGGGGGGACAGACTCGAGGGCCCCCGTCACTAGGATTTACTGAGTCCTGTGCCAAGAGCTGTGCGTTCTCAGTGGTTTTTTCCCCAGCCCCATGGAGTAGGTGCTATTGTCCCCTGAAGGTGAGGGGGTGGTCACAGGAAAATTGACAAGCTGGGTCTGGTTTCCCCTCCTGTCCTAGCTCTTATCCACCGGGAATCACTGTGGTCACTATAGTAAGTGAACCTACCCTTGTGGAACTCAGTCTAGTAACAGATATCAATCAGTCATTGGGGAAACAGATGTGAATAGTGTTCCCAAGAGCACTAAGGGGCTGCCTGCTTTGGGTGGTCAGGGAGGATGGTTTAAAGGTTGAATCAGTCAGTCAAGTGATGGGGGTAAGGGAGGGGTCCTCCAGGAACAGCATGGGTGAAAGCTTCAAGGTGAGAAGAGCTTGGAGTGATTGGGAAAAGAGGCCTGTGTGGCTTGAGTAGAGATGGTGAGGCTGTAACAGAGGTATGGATGGGATTGGGCCATTGTAAGATGTTGGGATGTTATCCCAATGGTGATGGGATCAAGAAAAGGCTTCCAGCAAGGGAAGGTCCCAACAGTTCTCCATTCAGAGGACAGAGGGCCACAGTAGCCTCATTTTTTCTGTTTCCACCCAAGGGATGTGTGGCTGATGGCCATCTGCTTTTCTGGGGCTCAAATGAGTTGGGTATCCTGATCAGCCTCTGAGGGGCCATGCTTCTTCCAGGAACTTGAAGGGGCCCTTCCTTGGAAGTGGAGATGGCAGGGGTGATACGGGCAGGGCCTGGGTAAGGAGCCAGGCTCTGGGGCCAGTCGGGTGAGATGCTGTTCATCATCAAGATCATGTGGCTAGTGTAGTTTATTTAACCTTTCTGCGCTTTACTCTCTTTGAGCAGACATCAGAGCATTTTCTCAGGAGTTGTGAGAATTAAGGCAACTGACATGAACCACTTAGTCTAATGTCTAGAATATAGGAGCTCAGTGAATGATGGCTGGTACATAATATAACTATTATTACTTATCTAGTGGGTTAGCCAAAAAGTTCATTCAGTTTTGAATAAAAATAAGACACTTTTCATTTTCACCAAGAACTTTATTGGAACAACATACTCATTAACTGAATGGACTTTTTGGCCAACCCAATATATGGCTGTAAAGAGGGAAGTTTGCAAGCTGTAAGATTTGGGAGAATTTGTGGAAATTTTTCTAATATTAAGATTGTCAAACATGGATTTTATTTGCTTCATGAAGCAAGGAGACCTCCATTTGGGCTCATCCAGATGAGAAATTATGACCTGTTTAAAAGGGTCCATGGTGGGCAGGGCAAAAGGACTGACCTTCGGGTCTGTCTATCTCCAGGGCTACATCAACCTTGGTACCAGTGAGAACAAGCTCTGTACTGATCTGCTGGCTGAGAGGGTAAGCCACGTTCCAGCCTGTGCTGGGACCCACCTTCAGGCCCGGGTCCCCCAAGAATGGTCTTTTAGCACGTGGTAGACACAGGAATAAGACTTAGGAGTTTGAGGAAGGGAGTGGGGAAATAGCTTCTAGAATAGCACATCTAACCTGCTGACTGGCCTTGCTGTGTTGGGAAGTTTTCTCTGGATGGGTATGTGGTGGGTAAACTGCCAAGGGAGCATCTAGATTAAATGTGGGGTTGGGGAGGTTGTCAGACACGTCCCAGGGGAGATCTAGTTGTATCATCTTTGACACAAAGACTGAAACCTCTGTTCATCAGGGAGCATGTAGCATACAGGCCCATTTCCCTCTGGGAGGTTTGCCCTACACCCATGGGCATCCTAGGAGTAGGATGAAGCCTCTTGGGCATCCCTGGTCTGGCCATGCTCACACTCTATTTGTCAACAGTTGAGTCAGAGTGACATGACCTACATTGATGAAGATCTACTGCAGTACACTGATTGGAGAGGGCAACCATTGTAAGTAGCCCCTGGACCTGGGGTCTTCTGGTCTACTGGCACCCATCCTCATCCAGGGAAAGACTTCCAGGTTCTCTGCTGGGTGCCTACCTATTTTGGGGGGTAATGACTTCTAGAAAATGCCTAGTGTAGACTATCATAGCAGGCAAGCTGGTGTGGTAGAAATAGCACTGCTCTATCACTCAAGAGACCCAAGTTTTGTCCCCACTCTTCATGTGTGTGTCTCCTGGGGAGCTGAAAGCCTCAGTCCCCTGATCACCCTGTAAGGATCCCAAGGTTGCACGCTTTGCTCTCATGAAAAGACTGAAGCCTAGGCTGTGGGGAAAGCCCAGGGCCGATCCTGGGAACCACCGGTCTGTCTGGGTCTGTCCACAGCCTGCGGAAAGAAGTGGCCCGGTTCCTGACCTTCTACTGTAAGACACCTGAGTTCCTTGACCCAGAAAATGTGAGTCTCTTTCTAGCCTTCCTGACACCCTGGTGGAGGACCATATTCTTGGGGACCTCTGCATTTCCAGATGAGCCTCTCAGAGTCGGGGCCGAGTGAAGGCCAGGGGGTCCTTGCTGAGGAGACTCCTTATGTCTGTCCACCCAGCGAGGAGGGAGATGGGTGACTGATCCCTCTTACACGAGGATTGGTTTTCAGCTTCTGCCTTCTGTGTATCTTCTTCAGGTGGTTATTCTAAATGGCTGCCCTGCTGTCTTCTCTGCACTGGCCATGGTTCTGTGTGATCCAGGTGGTAAGTCAGCGGGCTCTGCGCTCCCTCAGGGACACAGCCCCACGTGGGCAGGCGCGCATGGGCCCTGAGCCTTGAGGGAGTAGAGGGTCTTGACTGAAGACCTTTCTCCTGAAGCACTGGGGTGCCTCCTGCACTGATTAGAGCATCTTCCTACTATTTCTGCAGGATTGAGGGATTTGAATTCCCATTTAATATGGGCATGTTACAGGCCTCCAGTTTGTCCCAGGAATGGTGACATCTGGAGCCAACTCTGTCTAGTATTAGTTGGACTTTTGGTCTCACCCCCATACAGAGCCCTAGTCAATTGGCTTAGACAATACGGATGTTCTATCTCTTCAACACACACCAGGTTGTGTGTCTGTGGAGCTTCCCAGGTGGTGCTAATGGTAAAGGACCCACCTGCCAGTACAGGAGACTTCAGAGACTTGGGTTCAATTCCTGGGTTGGGAAGATCCCCTGGAGAAGGAAATGGAAACCCACTCCAGTCTTCTTGTATGGAGAATTCCATGGACAGAGGAGCCTGGTGGGCTGCAGTCCATAGGGTCGCAAAGAGTTGGACATGACTGAAGCAACCTCAACAAACAAACAAAAACACCAAAATCAAAACCTAGGTTCTAGATCAAATAAAGTTTGAGAGATCTGTTCTTGGTCTCTTTAACGATGCCTCTGAACAATTTGCAACAAGAATCTCAGATTTCTTGATGAGCCTACTGCATGGGACACTTGTTACCAAGATGGCCAGTTTCACTGGAAAGAGTGGGTCCTTGATTAGCTCATCAAGGAGGCCAAATGGATGGAAAGAAAATAACACATGAAGTCACCAAGCCTGGAAGACCTGAGCCACATAGAGAGATGAGAGCCCTCTCTGTGTGTGGACCTCTGCCTCCAGTGTTGGCCTGGAGCTGACAAGACTTGCTGATGGTTCATGCTCTACCTGCTGCAAGCCTAGCTTGAGTCCCTGGATTCCAAGTAACTTGCAATATCTCCCCTTTTCTTTTAGTGTACCTACAAAGAAGAAACTTAAGGGTTTTGTTTTCCTAAATAAACATTTTTAAGAGTGGATTATGTATAGATTACTGGCTTATCATAGCTCAGATGGTAAGAAATCTGGCTGCAATGCAGGAGACCCGGGTTCGATCCCTGGGTCAGGAAGATCCACTGGGGGAGCAAATGGCAACCCACTCCAGTCTTCTTGTATGGAGAATTCCATGGACAGAGGAGCCTGGTGGGCTACAGTCCATGGGGTTGCACAGTTGGACACGACTGATTGACTAACACTTACACTTATGTATACAGAGCCTGGGCTGCGAAGCAGTCACCCCCAAGTAGGAGGGATTACAGAGGAAACCTTCTCTGAGAGCTGTGTTGCTGCTGATCTGGGGGTCCTGCACGTTCTCACTGGGAGACTCTGACCTAACAGCGCTGTCTCTCTGCTTCCAGAGGCCTTCCTAGTCCCCACCCCCTCCTATGGGGGCTTCGCCTTTAGTACCCACCTGTATTCGAAAGTCAAGCTGATTCCTGTTCACCTGGAGAGTCAGGTCAGTGTGGGCCTCCTTCCCCTGCTCAACCGACCCAGGCAAGGGGACAGTCTAGGCATTGCCAAGGTGGAGGTTGGTCTTGCTTTTCTGCCATATAAGTTATGGGAGAAGGATGGAGAAATTGGGCCGAAAGGGCATGTGTTTTAGTCCCTGGGTGTGAAGGGAGAGGATTGTTCAGGGTTTCTAGGAATGAGGAATCCAGGCCTGGAAGCTTCCAGATAGGTGGTTCTAAGGCTGGGTCTGTCTTCCAGGTCACTGAAGCGAACGGCTATCCCTTCCAGCTCACTGTGGACAAGCTGGAGCAAGCCCTGCTCGGGGCTAAGATTGAGGTGAGGTGGGAACCGGGTCTTCAGGGTGGGCACTGCTGCTCCGGAAAGGGGCTGAATATGGAGACAGTGGGATGACTTGTTCACCAAGACAGTGTGGGCGCCTTCCTCAAAAGAGGCAGCGTCCCAGGGCACATCCCCCGAGGAGCCCTGAGCCCGGGTGTGGCCCCCAGAGCTCCTTCTTGTTCCCTCTGCCGGCTCCATGGTAGTTGCTCCTCCAATTGCCCACCGAGGCCTTGATGAGGCGTCCGATCCTACTCGGCGCCCTGGCCTTGAAATTCAGCAGAACTTGATGTCGAGGTGAAGGGTTTGTGTTCACTTGATTATGCTTGGTTCTTTTCAGGGGAAAAAGGTCAGAGGTCTTGTGCTAATCAACCCTCAGAATCCTCTGGGAGATGTCTACTCCCAAGACTCCATGATGGAATATCTGGAATTTGCCAAGAAGTATGAATTCTTCCCCCTTGAGATGAAGTCCGTAAGAAGGGTTCCCATCACTCACAGTCAAGGAGTCAGAACCGGAAATAATATACCGGAAACCCTCTCACTGCGTAGTGAGCTCGGCAGTTATGGGCAACTAACTGAAATGGACATGAAGGAAAAGGCACCCACATGCTCCCTGCTTCAGACTTTGCCACTTCCTTTCCAGCCTTTGCCTGTGCGCACATACCCACCTAGCAGTCACACCCCCCGTTATTTCCCACCCCTCGTAGCATAAGCTCTTCCTGCATCCATTTCCCAAAACTTGGCTTGAGGTGCCGAGGAAGGTGAGTCCCTCTAAAATTTCCCGGCCCCTGTTTCTAAGAACATGTTAACATCAGTTATTAATATCTCTGAAGTCTGGAAATAGCCTTCTTAGGGAAGATGATCTTCCACGGTTGAGAAGAAACGTGTAGTCAAACTTCATAAAGAATCCAGACCAGCTGATGGCAGCACGCGGGGACAAGAGTAAGAGTGCTGGGGTGCGCTCCATGCCAGCTCTAGCACGGACCAGGGGAGGGATTAGCTTTCTGTCTCAGAAACCAGTTTCTTCCTGTGAAATAGAGGTAACAGTACAGCTTCAGAGCACTGCTGGGAGAAGAAAGGAGGCGAGGCAGGTGTGCGCTTAGCCCACTTCATATCCCTAGTTGAACCAGACCCTAGGTGGGAACTCTTTTAAAAATTATTTATTTATTTAATGCGCCAGGTCTTAGTTGCGGCACACAGGATCCAGTTTTCTGACCAGGGACTGAATCTGAGCCCCTTGCATTGGGAGCATGGAGTCTTAGCCACCGGACTGCCAGGAAGTCCTGGGAGCTCCTGACTAGACCAGAGGAGATGTCTCTGGGACACCCAGCCCCTACCACTAGCCTCTATTTGATGGTTGAAGTGTGGGATCGGATGTTCTCATGCATGTCCCTCAGGTCCTGTTCCTGTCTAGTACCCCCAAGTCAGGGTGGAAGGTCCCCTCTGGTGAAGGAGAGACCCCCCTTCTACCTTACCACACCTCTTGGAAAGTTTGAATGGTCTTCTGGGGCCTGAAGAGTGTTTGATCTGTGTTCAGAGAAGCCAGACAAATGAAGTGTGTGTAGCGATTAGAGAGAGCCTAGATAATTGTTCTCTCTCACCCAACCTGCAGGTACAACCTCCACGTGATTGTAGATGAGATGTACATGTTGTCTGTATTTGATGAAGCCATCACATTCCACAGTGTTCTGAGCATGAAGAGGTGGGTTGGTCTTAGTGGGAGTTGGGAACGAGAACCATGAAGTTCCTGCTTTTGCAGGGTGAGTCCATGGGCAGTAAACTCCTTTGGCTATGAGCCAAGAACTGAGCTTAGAGCCTCCTGGAGTGTGAAAGTGAGCAAAGCCTCCTCTGTCCTCCAAAATGTCTTCTCTAAATGCCATTTTGTACAGGAGATAGCTTAAGAAGAAGGTAGAATGGTCAAAAGTCAAGGTGAAGCCCTACAGGGTGTCAGGGTAGGAAGTTCTTGATGAGCAGTGCATAGGGAAAGAAGAGAAATAGAGGAGAACTTTCTTAAGGGTTGGTATTTGGCCCTAGGATAGGATCCATCAGGCAAAGCAGAGAAGTGCATGCCTGGTGGAAGGAGCAGCTTCATCAAAGGTGGGGCAGAGAGAAATAGGTGAACACATTTCAGAAATGTTTGGAAAGTCTAGAAATGGTGGTCCACTTGTATGAGGAGCCAACTGCCAAGAAGGTGGCTTTGGACTCGCTGTAGGAAGACCCTGAGCCGGGCTGCGAGTCCTTGACTATGTTCAGTGGGCACTTGAGAGCTCTCCCATCTAGTTCCACAAGGATACCTTTTGTTGACTTCCTGGCTTAACTGGGGCAACTGTGTCTTGAACTTTGGGTCCCCAGGTTCTTCTGTCTAGGAAGGCCTTCAAGACCATTTCATCTTCCCTTCATAGACTGCATGTCATCATCCTTCAAGTAATTCTCCATCATCTTGACTGTATGCTTTCCTTTCCAGTTTGCCTGACCCCAACAAGACCCACGTGATCTGGGGTACCAGTAAGGTGAGCCCTAGCTGCCTGTCCTTGGGTAGGGAAGGAAGTGGAGCCAGGAGCGGAAGGCAGACCAATTGGGTTTTCCCTTCCCTTCTTCTCTTCCTCTAGGATTTCTGCATCTCTGGCTTCCGCTTTGGCGCTCTGTATACCCACAACAGAGAGGTGGCCTCTGCCATGAGCTCCTTTGGCTACCTCCACAGCATCTCTGGCATCGCCCAGTACAAGCTGCATCAGCTGCTTCAGGACAGAGGTACTGAGCCCTGTCCCAGGCTGGACCTCATGGCCACTGGGAGTTTCTGTGTCTGCATGGGCCTCTGACATGCCTTCAGTATACTGAGACCCTGTTCACTGTGTCGGGTTTAACAGTGGTAGGACGGGACATTTATAGGAGGGCAGATGCAGTTGGGTATAGAAAGAAGATGGAGGTGCGGGTCTAAAATACTGACCATCTGTGCTCTGTCTGGAAAAGAGATAGTCAATTGTACCCTAGGACTTGAAGGTGGGAACTTCAGAGATTGGTCTTTATGTAAAGGTCAATTTTTCCTCCTGTTCAGGTGGCTCAGTTGGTGAAGAATTCGCCTGCCAACGAAGGAGATGCAGGTTGGATTTCTGTGTCTGGAAGATCCCCTGGAGGAAGAAATAGCAACTCACTCCTGTATTCTTGCCTGGAAAATTCCATGGACAGAGGAGCATGGTGGGCTACAGTCCATGGGGTCACAAAGAGCTGGATACGACTGAACACTGAGCACAAACCTGGCTTACTTCAGGCAAAGATTACCAAAGAACACCCTGACTCTTCAAATATGATTTAACTTCATCTTCCAGGGTGGCCAAAGGAGAGGCCGTTTGGGCAAGCTGGTGCTGCTACATCTATGGCACCTGAATTTACCTTCCCTCTTGGATCTTAAGTGAATGCTGGCTTCAGAGGGAATTTCCCACTTTTAATGCCACGGTTCAAACTTAGATAAGGGCTCCTTTTTTAAAATTTCCTGTCATAGAGCAGATGCCAGGCCCAGGGATTTAAATTGAGAGCAGGAATACATGAAAAAAAGTTATCACATAATCTGGTTTAGAAAACAATCTGCTTTCAGTTTAGGGTGGAGAAAATGGTAGATAGGAGAAATCCGCCTGGATGCCTCCCTGCATGGTGCCAAACCCTCTGATATTTGGTAGAAACCAGATTCCCAGCTTCTTGAACACTGGTTCTCATCTTGGATGCATGTGAGAATTACCTGGAGAGTTTAAATATCAATTTGTAGGGAATTTAGTCATTCAGTCATGTCCAGCTTTTTGCGACCCCATGGATTGTAGCCTGCCAGGTTTCTCTGCCCATGGAATTTTCCAGGCAAGGATACTGGAGTGGGTTACCCTTTCCTTCTCCAGGGGATCTTCCCAACCCAGGGATCGAACCCTAGGTCTCCTGCGTTGCAGACGGGTGCTTTACCATCTGAGGTGCTAGAGAAGCCCAATATGTAGGCTGCATCCACAAAGATTCTGAGTTAGATGTCTGGGGAATATAACCTGGTCCATTAGGCCTTTTAAAAGCTCCCCAGGTGGCTCTAAAGTGCTTCCAGTGCTGAAAACAGTTGTGCTAGGATCATCCCCAAGCATAATGAGGTTCTTCACAGTCCATTTGTTAGGGCCTAAAGCAGAAGGTGAGGGAGCTATGAGTAGCAGCTACTTGCCCGGTTGAAAACAGCAGTATCAACCCCATTTAGGGGACACCTCAACTTCTTGCCTCAAGGATGTAAATTCAAACATAACTTTACTACACAACTATTGAGAAGCCTAGTGTCCCAAACTTGCACAATGGAAGTGGTGTCATGGGTGGTGGTGTTTAGTTGCTAATTGTGTCCGACTCTTTGTGACCCCATGGACTGTAGCCCACCAGTCTCCTCTGCCCATGGGATTCTCCAGGCAAGAATACTGGAGTAGGTAGCCATTCCATTCTCCAGGGCATCTTCCCTACCCAGGAAACAAACCCACGCCTCCTGCATTGGCAGGCGGGTTCTTTACCACTGATCCACCAGGGAAGCCCATGTGTTGGGTATGATAAGCTCAAATACGATACAGTCAGGGTTGGATACAGCAGGCATAAAGCCCAGGGAGGGAGCATTTGGTCAGGAGCCCTCTGGCAGATCTCAGCCCTGAAATATGTAACAGCTCTCTTCCTCCATCACTCAGAATGGATTGACAATATATACCTGCCCAGTTATCACTTCCGGCTACAGGAGGCTCACAGGTATGTCACTCGCAAGCTGAAGGCATTGAAGGTCCCTTTCCTCAATCGTGGCTCTGGCCTCTACGTCTGGATCAACTTGAAACAGGTGAGCTCTGGGAGTGAAGATGGGTGTTAAAGGGCAGATCTGCCGGCTGGGTCTTGAGCTCAGCTCTGTCCGTCTCTCCTCCCCAGTACTTGGACCCATGCACGTTTGAGGAAGAGCTGCTCCTCCATCGCCGCTTCCTGGACCACAAGCTGATCTTGTCCCCGGGCAAGACCTTCATGTGTAAGGAGCCTGGCTGGTTCCGACTCATCTTTGCAGCCAGGCCCCACCTGCTAAGAATCGGTGAGTGGAGCTGACCTGCCAGTCCTGGCATCCTTCACAGATGCCCCAGCCACTCCTCTGTAACCTAATGGTGGAGTCGTCCCTTATTCACCTCTAGCAGCCTATATAGCTCCAGTCCTTCTAGGCCCTCTGTTTTGACTTTCATACCTTTAAGTGAAAGTCGCTCAGTCATGTCCGACTCTTTGCGACCCCATGCACTGTAGTCCATGGAATTCCCCAGGCCAGAATACTGGAGTGGGTAGCCTTTCCCTTCTCCAGGGGTTCTTCCCAACCCAGGGATTGAACCCAGGTCCCCTACATTGCAAACAGATTATTTACCAGAAGGGAAGCCCCTATCTTTAAGCTCCTTTGCAAACAAGGAACTGTTAGCCACTTGAAGTATATTATGCTTTTGGTGTGTCGGGTCTGTGTCTGTCATTGAAGAGGCACTGGGACTGTGAACTACCCAGAAATGGAGCTCTGCCCATGCAGAGCTTGCCAGCTACTAGGTGAGATAGATGGGGTGTGACCTAGAAGGCCCTGCATGCTATACTGCGGAGTTGTGATTCTCCTCTGAAGGTTACAGAAACTGACATTCATTTTATCTATTGCATCTCAACACATGCAGGTCACTGTTCTACCTGCTGCGAACATAGCAATGAATATTTATGTTATGAATCTTTTGCGTTACTGTAGAAAATAGACTGAGTGAAAGGCCACGAGAGGCAGACAGAAAATAATGGGGCCAAGGCTATAAGCTAGGTGACAGGATTTGATCTTGAGTCATGAAGGTAATCTAGCAGGCAGGGGCTGTGACAGTAAAGCCAAAAAGAGCCATGGGGAATGTGGCAGGAAGACTTGGAAATCTATCCCCCAAAAGGGAAGGCTCAAGTTCAGCATCCCTGAACCAAAGGTTCTGTGGTGGTCTACTAGGACCTGCAAGTACCTGGGGCCCATGTGCACACCCGCTAAGTATTTCTCTGTCTCCATTTGGACCCTCTAGCCATGCGTCGGTTCCAGCAGGGGCTAGTGGAGCACAAGCAGGAGCGTAGAGTGAAGCAACTGGAGGATGCAACGAAGGAGGAAGTGTCTACCTCCCAGCCGGAGACTCCAGCCAGTCCCGCTCTCAGGAAGTCCTGATGTCAGCCTCGGATCTGGAAGGCTGGGTGCTAGCCTGGAGCTGTGACCAAACAAACAGTTGGCTCCTCCAGGCATGAGTGCGTTTGACCTCACCATCAGCCCCCTTAAGCATCTGTCATTCTGGAAACTTTACATCTTCTTAGTCTCTACGAGCCATTGCGTGTGTACAAAATGTTTTTATGGGGATTCTGGTGAGAAAGCCTGGTGGAGGAATAAAGTGAGCTCTCTGGGTCCCTGTTTAGGTGGGTTAATTTTTATATTCTGTATCTAATAAATTCCACATTTTTTAAATTGCAGGCCTGTTTTATTTCACATTCTTCATATGACCTTTTGGGACTAGATGATTTTTAAACTTAATTTTTAATTAAATTTAAATTAAATATTAAATTCAGTTTTGAAATAGTAAAGCAGGTAAAGCAGGTTATATGTGGAGAATACTTTCTAGGACAGGCCAGAAAGGAAGGGAAACCATGATCCCTAATTGGCAGAGCATTTTCTAGGTGTTGGATGCAGTGTCCCATAGGATCCTTACCCGATCACACCCACCTTACACATGTGTGGCTACGTGGCCGGTTGAGGGTATAGTTTCAAAAGTTTCTGGTTCCAAATGTGAGTTCTTTCCATTTTTGCCTTTTTGAAAGGCTTTTAAAATGAATCTCTGGTGACAAGTCTGAAGTCTTCCATTTTCATGTCTAGGGTTTCCAGCTCTTCAAATCATACCTCCTGAGCATTTCTCTGCAAAGCCTTTGCACATCTGAGGTTTAGTCTAAGCATCAGAGCGGTAAAATGGGCAGAGTGGGGACTACCACCATTTTATAGATGTTGGAAGAATTATTAGCAGCCACTGATGGCTTTGATCAGTCACTTGGGTTTGGGATCATCCTCACTCTCTTGGGAAGCTTTGCAGCCCACCAACAAATCCTGATTCTTCAAGACTTTTTGACACCAGGCAAGTTTCTTTAGAAATAAACTTGACTAGTAGACACAGGAGAAGAATTCATTGGCTGCATGAGGGGATTCATGGGACCAGAAGAGATGATTTTCCTTCTTTTCAATATTTATGTCTCTTATTTTTCTGTTCTAATTTCATGGCCTAGAGACCTCAAGAACAGAATTGAATAAAATAGTAAGAACATACTTGCCTTGTTCTCAATCTTAACAGGATTGAGTTTGGTCTCTCATTCATAAGTATAATGTTACTGGAAATATTTTTCATACTGCCTTTACCAGATAGAAGAATTTCCTTCAATTCCTAGTTTGATGAAAGTTTTACCATAAATGTGGGTTCAGTTTTTACCAGATGTTTTTGCCTATACCTCTAGAGATAATTCTTAGTTATTAATGTGATAAAATTATATTGATTAAAAAATGTTACAGCAATATCATACTCTTGTAATAGCCCCATAGAGTCATGATGCATCACCTTTTATATATCATTGGATTTGACTTGATATTAGATGTAAAATTCTTATTTTCATGAAGGATATTGTGCTATAATTTTCTTTCTTGATATTTAAATGAATTTTTGATCAGTTAATCTAAATGTTTATCAGTTGTATTAATATTTTCCAAGTCCCAACTTTTAGTTTCATTGATTTTTTTTTTTTTCCCCCTATACATTTCTCTTCTGTTTCATTTCTACTCTTTATTTCCTTTTCTTAACTTTGGGTTCAATTTGTTCTTTTCCTAGCTTTTTAGGAGGGAAGATTAGACCAAAAGTTTTAAGCTGATTTTTCTAAATGTAAGCATTTAAGGTTATTGATTTCTTTCCAAGCATTGCTTCAGCAACATCTCATAAATTTTGATAAGCTGGGTTCTTATGATCATTTAAATTTCTACTTTTCCTTGTGATTTCTTCAGTTCTGTCGCTCAGTTGTGTCCAACTCTATAATTTATTTAGTAAATATTTACTTTCCAAATATTTGGGGTCTTTCAGCTATCTTTGTTAATAATTTCTAGTTTAGTTCCTTTGTGATTAGAGAACAGAAACTACAATTTCAGTCCTTTGAAACGGAGACATTTTAGGGCCAAGTACATAGGGGCTTTCACCCATGGTGGCTCAATGGTAAAGAGTCCGCCTGTAATGCACGAGACTTGGGCTTGATCCCTGGGTTGGGAAGATCCCCAGGAGAAGGGAATGGCAACCCACTCCAGTATTCTTGCCTGGAGAATCCCATGGATTGAGGAGCCTGGTGGGCTAGTCTATGGTGTTACAAAGAGTTGTATATATATATGTATATATACACACACTGTATTGACGGGTCCTGCTTTTTTTTTTTTTTTTTTTCATGGGAAAAGAAGACTTTTACTATTCAAGGCTCTGAACTGGCCCAGGTCCTGGGTCAAGGTCATTTCCAAAGTCCCAGAATGTACAGGGGATGGACAGGGAGGCCTGGCGTGCTGCAGTCCATGGGGTTGCAAAGAGTCGGTCACGATTAAGCAACTGAACTGAAGGTAAAGTTCAACAAGTGTTCTGTAGCAGGAAAGGAGGAGGAGAAAAGACAAACTCAGGTCAGAAGCGCTTTCAGTAGAAGGATGTTTTAAGGATGCACACGCCTTAATCCGAAAAGGCTTTTCCATAGGCCCCAATCAGGCACACATTTGCCCGGTAACCCTGGTAACTGCCTTAAAATGGGCAAGCTAAGGCCTGGCGGCAGAGGGAGGCGCCGCGTGTGTTGGGGCGGGGAGACCCGGCCGGGAAGGCGGTCAGCGCGCCGAGGCCTCAGAGCGCCGCGGTGGCAGCGGGCGGCCCGCCCCTTCCTGGACCGGCTCAGGCCGCGGGCCGCCTGCCCTTCCCCGGCTTCCCGTCCGGCTTGGGCGGCCAAAGGTGGGAGTCGGTCTCGGGGAGACAGGCTCTGGGGGCCCCAGTCCCGCGGTGTGGTCCCTCGTGCGCCCCCTGCGCGGACGGGCCCGAGTGCGGGTGCCTGGGCCCGGGTGCGCCGCGCGCGCAGCGGCGGAGGACGCGTCCGGGCGAGGACTCGACACAGACCGCGCGTCCCCGGAGCCTCGGGTGCCGGCGCCTCCAGCTCCGCCAAGGAGGTGCGATCCCCGCTTTGCAGAGCAGGGGGGCCCCGCGGGGGCTCGGGCTCGAGGTCTCTCTGCACAAGTCCCGACCCTGCCGTCTCGCAGCCCTCGGCTCCAACTCTCACTTCCTCCCGGAGACCAGGAGCTGGTTCTTCCGGCGAGCGCTTGCTGTCCTGCAGGGGCCTTGCGCTCTGCCACCCGCCCTAGCCGCCCTCTCGCGGATCTCGGAGGCCGGCCACGTGGGTGTCCGGCTCTGAACTCTCCGCGGTCCAAGGCTGCGGGGAGGGGGATTAAGGGGGATGGGGTGGGGTGGGGTCGGGGGTCGTGAACCGAGTTAAGGCTCAGGAGGCCCAGTCAGTTGGGAGAGGACCTAGAAATGACTTCATGGAGCAAAATTTAACCCGGGCAGCCCCGCTGTGTTTCTGAGCCTCTGGTTGGTTCCCCGTCATCGGGTGTTGTGAGGCTTGGGCATCAGGACTAGGGAAATTGGCAGGGAGTTTTATAGTAACAATAAATATAAACATAATTTACTGAACTTCGGCCATGAGTCAGGATTTGTCCTAGGCCATTTACACTAACTCATGTTTATGTCCTCACCAGGGCTACACTATGAGATAGTAACGGTTACACCCACTTTGCCCGAGAGGACCCTGGCTTAGAAAGTGGAGTTCACAACCGAGCTCAGGATCAGACCAGCCTCTTCCTGAGGCCAGAGTTGCCCCACTTTGGGAGTGAAGATGCAATTCTAGGCGCTGCCTTGGGTCCCTGCACTTGCAGAGACCCCTATTTCCCTCCTCTTAGGCCTCATCCATTGTCTGCTCTAAGTCACCTAGTAATCTCATCCTATCCTTTACTCCTCTTCACATCAGTCACCGCAAGACCCGTGGACTCCAGGCCCTTTCTGCTCTAAGTCAGAAAATTTTAACTTTTTTTTTTTTTTTTTTAGTTGAGTTCAGCAAGAAGGGAAAAAAGAAGCTGGTGACACTTTAGCCTGCAGAATCAAAGACTTCTCCAAAAGTAAAGCAAGCCGAAGTGGCCATTAGTTAAAGTTGTAGACAGTAACAAATAAACCCTCTGCCTGTAAATCCTTAGTACGGTTGATGCCTTGAAGCGATTGCACACATGGTTACAACTAGTAGGGGACACAAGAAGTGATAACTATATAAACTTAAAGGAAGGGGAGATAGAGAAGGGGGAGGGCCCCATGACCCCCAGTTCATTTTTTAAAAGATTTTTTGTATTTGATGTGGACCACTTTTTAAGTCTTTATTGAATTTGTTATATTATTATTTTTTGTTAAAGTTTTGGTTTCTTAAACCACACTGCATGTGGAATCTTAGCCCCCCATCAGAGATTGAACCCTCACCTCCCTGCTTTGGAAAGTGAAGTCTTCACTGCTCGACCTCCAGGGAAGTCCCCCCAGTTCATTTTTGATGCTTGGTGCTATGGAAGGTCCTTGATCAGATCAGAGATTGAATGCTTTTGTTTTTCTGCAGATGTCCACCCTCCTTCAGAAGGAATCCAGGATGACTACCGCCTGTCCAGGTTCTGACTCCATACAGGGCCTGCCTGGTAACAAGGGAGATGGTCTGGAAAGAAAATGCTCCAGAAAACCAGACCAGAAGCCACTGAAGTCCTATGGAGTGGGTGACCCCACGGCCATGTTCTCCTCCGGCAGCCCCTACCTGTCCTCTAGAGGAAGCGTCATTAAATGGTTCTGGGATTCAGCTGAGGAGGGCTACAGGACCTACCACATGGACGAATATGATGAGGATGAGAACCCTAGTGTGAGTGATGCCCCCCTCCCCACTGGGACCCAAGAGAGAACTGGGGGAGGGTACCCCGCCTTGAACGATAAGGCAACACCCAGCCTGCTCTTGTCAGGTTAGAGTTATGGACTTCTGACTTCCAGCGGGGTTTGCAGTGTTGCTTAGAGAGGTCCCAAAATATTACCTGAATCAGAAAATGGTCCACTTATAATTAAGGGAAACTTGATTTGTGGGGGAGGAATTAAAAAACCATGGCATGCTCTTATATGGCTTCTGATCCACAGCCCAACTATTCAGCTTTAGAGCTGGGACAGAACTAGGGTTCAAGCTGAAACTGTTTCACTTTCTTTCTTTTTTTTTTTTTTATTATTTTTTTATTTTTTTATTTTTCAGTGGGTTTTGTCATACATTGATGTGAATCAGCCATAGAGTTACACGAATTCCCCATCCCGGTCTCCCATCCCACCTCCCTCTCCACCCGATTCCTCTGGATCTTCCCAGCCCAACAGGCCCGAGCACTTGACTCATGCCTCCCACCTGGGCTGGTGGTCTGTTTCACCACAGATAATATACATGCTGTTCTTTCGAAACATCCCACCCTCCCCTTCTCCCACAGAGTTCAAAAGTCTGTTCTGTACTTCTGCATCTCTTCTTCTGCCTGTTTCACTTTCAAAGTTGTATATTCTTGAGCTAACTACTTAGTCTTTGAGCATCAGTTCATCTCTATACTGGGGTAATAATACCTGCTATATTCTGTACTGTCACAACTAAATGTTTTCAGGTATATCAATTATTACCACAGTGCTTCACTTTGAGCATTCAATAAGTGGTAGTTGCTATTATTATTAATGTATTATTATAACAACACAATAATTGCATATTATAATGACAATTATTATTAATTATAATAATTTTAATTATTATTAATTATAATAATATATATAATTAATAATCACTAGTAATAATTTATAACAATAAAATCACACTATTATAATAAAATTTTTAGAACAATTATAATAAATTATAATATTATAATAAAATTATTATAACAATATAATTTATTATAGTATAATTTATAATGTTATTATTTAATATAATAACATGTATAATATTATATATAATATAACATGATATAATGTGTTAATATATAATATAGTGTATATATATTATATTTATAGTATATGTATTGCTATACAATATATATAATATTATTACTGCTTATATATAATATAATATATATAGTATACTATATAATGTATATATAATATATATTATATATGACACATATAACATAATATATATAATATAATATATTCTAATGTGTATTATAATATATTACATAATTTTATATATTATATATTAATAATTCATATATTATATTATAAATATCATATAATTATAAATATATAATAAAATATAATATAATATATAATATTAATATATATAAAATTTATATTATATATTATATATATACTAGTAATACCTAGTAATATAATATATAATATATACCTAGTAATATATATATGCTATACATATATATATATAGTGTATATATATATACACTAGCATACATGTATACATATATATGTATATGTATACATACACATGTGTATGGATATAGTATATATATAGTATATATATACTGTATGTATAGATATAGTATATATATATTCTAATATTGGTTACTTCTTGCTGTGTAACAAAGTGTTTCAGATCTTAGCAGTCTAAAAGAAACAGTTCCCAGTTTCTGGAATTCAGGAATCAGGGTGGTGCTTCAGGCTGAAGATCTGGGAAGCTGCAATGAAGCTGGGGCTGCGGTCTCGTCCGTAGACTTGGTGGGGCAGGGAAATCATCCATTTCCAGGCTCACTCACATGATTGCAGAGTGGGCAGGGGGACGATCCTTTCCAAGCTCACTCACATGGGTATCGGCAGGCCTCGGTTCCTCCCCACGTGGTCTTCTCCACGGGGCTGCTTCATGACACAGCGGCTGGCTTCCCCTGGGGCAAGCGACCCACGAGAGGAAGAGAGAATGAGAGGTCAGGAGTGCCCAAGACGGGAGCCACAGACTCTTTGTAACCTAGTCTGGGAAGTGACATCCCATCACTTCTGCATGTTCTGTTCATGAGAAGCAGGTCACTCGGTCTGCCCACACTCAGGAGAAGGGATTATGCAAGGCCCTGCACACCAGGACGTAGGGGTCACTGAGGACCATCTTGGGGGCTGCCTGTCACAGGGAGTGAGCTCTGCAGGTATCTGGGGGAAAAGCATTCCAGGCAGAGGGAACAGCCAGTGCAAAGCCCCCAGAGCAGTTCAAAGGACAGCAGAGGGGCTTACTGGCTGGAGGCCGGCATGAGGTCAGAGAGGAAATGGGGCAGGGGTGCTGCTAGAGCTGCAGGGTCTCATGGGACATGGTGAGGCTTCTGATTTTAGACTAAATGGGATGGAACGGGTTCAGAGGAAGAGCAATGGGATCTGATTTTTCTTTTAAAAAGATGACTTAGACTCAGACTGCAGTATGGAGGTTCAACTCGGGGAGAATGGGGATGAGGGAACGATGAGGAAAGGAAGGAGGGAAGCTATTGCAATAATGTAGACAAGAGAGACTCGTGGCTCGGGCCAGGGTCTTAGCAGCGGAGGAGAGCTGCTTGGACTGTGCCTGTATCTGCAGGCACAAGTGAGGGATTCGGTGATGGACTGGTTGGAGGGAAGATCCTATAGGTTTGTTCTCCAGGGCGTGAAGAAGCACTGCCTTTTAGTTTTCATAACCTTAGCCCATTGAAGCTCTACTTTTTCATTCTCCCTCCTTCCCCATCCCCTCTAATAACTTAGGGGTCAGGAATTAGCTGTGCGTGAGTCTTTTCAGGGACTCTATAAGGGGCAACTTGAGCTGCACCTGCCCTCCTCCTTGTCCTATGAAAACAGTGCCTATGTGTTTGGAATCTGGATGCTGTGTAGCGTGGCATGGGTCCCCACCTCAGGGAGAATTTCCACCAGCCCAGGGCCTCTTCTTGTTGTATATTCACCCTTCTTCCTGTTCCTGCCAGAGCACCAGTTTACTGTGTACACATTCTGTCATCCTGTGAACTGAGCCTCGTGAGAGATTCAGTGTGTGTCTTGGGCGTGTGGTGTCTTCAGGGACCTTCCCATCTTGTAGAGGAGACAAAACCTGTACATGTGTCTTTGTGACCTGGGGTGGAAACTGACCAGTGCTCTCAAGGGGGACAGCTAAAGCTCTTTGGGGTCCCGAAGTAGAAAAGATCCCCATGCAGGTGGGATTTTAAGGAGGGCTTCCCGGAGGAGAAGGCATTTGCACAGAGCTTCAGAAATGGGGAGATACGATCAGGGAACCCTGCGGAGGGCAGCGCTTGAGCAAAGACCGGGTGGGGTGCTGGGAAGGTCGAGGTTGCAGAGCTCCACTTCGCTGCCTCCTGAGCTCCTGGAGCCTTCTGCGGGCACCCTCTGCTGTGCTTACGTGGCTCTGTACGTCTCACCTCCAGGGCATCATTAACTTGGGCACCAGTGAGAACAAGCTCTGCTTTGACCTGCTCTCCAGACGGGTAAGTCCCAGTGCACCTCTGAGTGGCATCCCCAGCTCCGAGGGGCTGTCTTCCTGGGATTCCCTGGAATACTCCCCCCGGAGAGCTGGCTGCTTGCCTCGGTTGCCCCGGCCTTGGAGTCAGGAGGCTCCACTCTGCCCTGGGGACCACGTTCTCTGCCATCTGGGGCAAGTTACTTCCTGACTCTGATTCTGCTGCTTCTCCACTTCTGGCTGCTTCCCGCCTCAGCCCCTCCTGCTGGCTGGGTTCCTGCTCTCAGGCGGAGACACTCAGTGACGTGTGGTCAGTATTTAACAACTGGCCCTGGGGCAGGAGAAGTCCTGATCTGTAGCTTTTGCGGAGTCCCATAGTGTACATGCCCCACTGTGGCTAATTCAGGGTCGTGCGTGCTATCACTGCACGCAGCGCTGGGAAGAGAGGTGCAGGGTACATCACGTGGTGGTCCCGCCTCGCAGATAACCTGGATGTAAAGAACCCCTGGAGCGCAGATGAGAGCAAAATGGAATAATGTCGACCATAAGCAGTATTGTTTGAGTACCTTTTCCCTTTGTTTTTACCATGATTTGATTTACTATGATTTTTACTTATGTTTTTACTTTTGTTTTTACTATAACTGACTTACATAATTTCTAGATAGTTTATATAATTTCATTTTTGAAAACGACTGGTTTTTAGCACATTTTGAAAAATTGCTGAAAATGTAGTAATCAGATTATTTTAATTGTTTAAGTTGAAGTGTAATTGCTATACAGTATTATTTAAGTTATAGGTATATAACAGTGATGCACAATTTTTTTAATATTAAACAAATTTTTAATTTTGTTTTAATTTTAAGAAAAATTTTAAAGATTATGCTCCATCTGTAGCTACTATAAAATATTGACTATATTCCCCATATTGTACAGTATATCCTTGTAGCATATTTTATACCTAGTAGTTTGGACCTCTTAATCCCTTACCCTTATTTTGCCCTTTCCCCTTTCCCTCCCTGCCCACTCACGTATAGACAGAATAATCAGATTTCT
Source organism: Muntiacus reevesi (assembly GCF_963930625.1). NCBI lineage: Eukaryota > Metazoa > Chordata > Mammalia > Artiodactyla > Cervidae > Muntiacus > Muntiacus reevesi. The sequence goes on along the minus strand of NC_089257.1, from coordinate 18,136,997 downwards.
TGAGCTAGTGAGAGCCATCTCTAGCAAACCACTGGAACTGCCTGTCTCTCAAGGCCTAGGAGTCAGAGTCTGGGGCTATGGAGATAGCGATACTTAACCCAAAGGAACATGTTTCCAAAGGGGAACATCTGAGCCATGAAAGGAGTAGGGTATAGTGAGTGGACTTGAAAAGCCTGTTCTACCCAAAAATATCTCCTCACTCTAAGGCAGCTCAGCATCATCCAGGAGAAATAAAATGTGGCCACATAAGTTGCTTGTATATTTTTGAGATTAATCCTTTGTCTGTTTCTTCATTTGCTATTATTTTCTCCCAATCTGAGGGCTGTCTTTTCACCTTACTTATAGTTTCCTTTGTAGTGCAAAAGCTTTTAAGTTTCAGCCCAGGTGGGATGCATGAGACGAGCGCTTGGGCCTGGTGCACTGGGAGGACCCAGAGGAGTCGGGTGGAGAGGGAGGTGGGAGGGGGGATCGGGATGGGGAATACGTGTAACTCAATGGCTGATTCGTGTTAATGTATGACAAAACCCACTGAAATGTTGTGAAGTAATTGGCCTCCAACTAATAAAATAAAATTAAAAAAAAAAAAAAATGTGGCCACATATACAATTAAAATTTTTCTGTTAAACAAGTATAAAGAAACTGGTAACATTCATTTTCATCATGTATTTTATGCAGCCCAATATATCTAAGATGTGGCCATTTTAACATGTAATCAATATAAAAATTATTAATGAGATATTTTACATGTTGCTACTGTTGTTGTTTAGTCGCTAAGTTGTGTCTGACTCTTTTGCAACCCCATGGACTGTAGCCTGCCAGGCTCCTCTGTCCCTGGGATTCCCCAGGCAAGAACACTGGAGCGGGTTGCCATTTCCTTCTCCAGGGAACCTTCCCGAGCCAGGGTTCGAACTCGAGCACTGGCAGACGGGTTCTTTACCACGGAGACAGCTGGGTAGCCCCGTATTTTGCATACTTACTTCATGCAAGTCTTCAGAATCCAGTGTCTCACTTCAGGAGAGCCGCACGTAAGGAGCCAGGAGCCGCAGTCGCCAGCAGCCTCTGTATGGACAGCGTGGCTCTTAGGAAAGAGGGAGAAAGGGCAGAGGGGGCGTTATGGACACGTGGCTGATTCCCTCTGTCCCTTTTTGTTCCACCTCCCGCAGCTCCTGCCTTTCTTGACTTTGTGGGCATGATGCCGTGGGAGTCCCTAACCCAGCACCGGGGCGGTGGAGGTGATCTGCAAATGGCTGCATTTTCCAAAGTGTGAGGTTGAGCTGAGGCTGCAGGAGGGCAGTGGCCTGAGTCCCTCCAGGACTCAGAACCAAGACCAAAACAGGGCACCCAGTTCTGGGGCCTTTTTGGTCACCCCACAGGGCAACGGAGCATCGAGGTCTCCTCCACCGCCTCCGCAAATCCACCCTCTGGTTTTATCAGGTGGCGTATTGTATAAAGAGCACTGGACTAGGGGTCAGAAATTCTGTTTCATCTCAGCTCTGCCACTTGCTAGTACTGTCCCATTTCCTAGCCACCTGACTTTTTTGGCCATGCTGCATGACTTGTAAGATCTTAGTTTCCCAATCAGGGATGGAATTTTGTGCCTGCTGCAGTGAAAGCCAGGAGTCCTAACCCCTGGACTGCCAGGGAATTCCCACAGTTGACATTTTTAAGCCTCAGTTTCCTCATCTGCAAAATGGGCATGAGAATGCTATCCCTGGGCTTCCCCCATCCTGGCTTCTCTGATGAGCAGCCCTTGGATTGAGAGGCCCCGGTGCTGTGTGGATAGGGGTGCCCATGAGGTGTGCGGCGCTTAATCCTGCTCTCCCCTCTCTGTCCCCAGCTGAGTCAGAGCGACATGCTGCAGGTGGAGCCGTCCCTGTTGCAGTACCCCGACTGGAGGGGACATCTGTTGTAAGTAGGACCTCTGGGCCAGTGGTTCTCACCTCCAGGGCGGTTTTGCTTCCCAGGAGACATGTGGCAACATCCGGAAACATTTTTGGTTGTTGTAACTTGGGGGAGGGGGTGCCGCTGACTTTTACTGCGTAGAGGTCAGAGATGCTGCTGGACTTCCTACAATGCCTGCCCCTATGGCAAGGAATGATCTGGCCCCAAACATCAACAGTGTTGGGTCGAGAAAGCCTACCCTGGGCTGAGGCCTGGTCCTGCAGAGCGGGCGGTCACGCGGTCTCGTGGAGCATCTGCAGAGACCTGGAGCCTCCTGCCTGTCCCACCCCCGATCAGAGGCCCCCAGGCTTGGTCTCTCTGAGTCTGAGGCACGGGGAAGGCCTTCAGGTCAGGAGTCTTTGTTCCCAGCTTCTCAGTAGCTTTAGAGGAGCCACAATCAGCTTGGAGACTTCTGCTGCTGGTAAAATGGGAGATGATAAATGAAATAAGCCCTTATATTTGTTGAGCACTTACTAGGGCCCAGATGCTGTCCTAAGGATTTGTTGCTGGAGCAGGACTTGATTCCAAGGGTGATAACAAGGGTAATTCCAAGGCACCCAATCTTGTAATAACGAGGATGGTGGCCCTAGAGTCAGACCACTGGGCTTGAGTGTGGACTTTGCCACTAATCAGCACATGACCTAATTCCTTCAAGCCTCAGTTTCTTTGTCTGTAAAATGGGAATAATAGTACTAGTTACAGGAGTTTTATGAAGATTGAGGAAAATTCTCTAACATCTGCATAAGGTAGATGTTTGTAAATGTTAGCAATAACTCTGATAATAGTTATTATAATAATTATTTGTTATGCATTATATATTTTATTATGATAATGTGTTATTATTATGATTACTATTAGCTAGATCTACATAGTGTTACTTGTGATATTCCTACAGTCTGCTGATTAGGTAGGTCGGGTGTCCTAGAACCACTGGAATGAAACTTTCGATGCATGTGGATCGTGTTGGGGCCAAGGAGGGAGGTGGGTGCCAAGGAGTGGAGACAGATACTGATTGTATTCCCCTCATGGGAAGCAGAAAAGGGTGATGGCAGCTGCCTGAAGATGCACCAGAGGAGCTTTGGGATGGACGGGGTCGGGGAGGAGTTCAAGCCCCTCCGATAAGCACTGCCATATGTCTGTCTAATCTCTAGCCTCCGGGAGGAAGTGGCCAGGTTCCTGTCTTTCTACTGCAGAAGCCCCGCACCCCTTAAACCGGAGAACGTGAGTTACTCCCCTCCTCTGCTCTTTCCTCCTCTTCTGCTCCCTCCCCATCTTTTGGCTGGCCAGGGCTCAGATGGGGTCACTTAGTCTTGGTATAGAAATTAGGAAGACCCCCCTCCCTTCTTTCCCCTTATCCTAGATATTCAGAGTTTGGGTATAATTTCTACAGGACTTCCCAGGTGGTTCAGTGGTCATGAACCTGCCTGCCAGGCAGGAGACGCTTCCAGATCCCTGGGTCAGGGAAGATCCCCTGGAGGAGGGCATGGCAACCCACTCCAGTATTCTTGCCTGGGAAATCCCATGGACAGAGGAGCTTGGTGGATGTAGTCCATGGAGTCACAAAAAAGTCAGACGTGACTTAGTGATTAAACAGCAGCAGCGCAATTTCTGTCCTGCTCTGTCCTGCGGCCCCTCTGCCCCCACACCTTCGGGCCGGACTCTCTGAGTGACCAGCTCCCTCTTGCTTGCTCAGTGGATCTGGAACAGGGTCCCCACGAGTGAGCCACACAGATGGACTTGGCTGTTGTCAGGAGGGGCCTGCGGGGACCTGCGTGGCTTTGCTGCGGCTGTGCCCAGGAGGGCCCCCCGCGTCCCCCTGCCTCTGTGCCCTCTGGATGCAGGCTGCAGGCCCGTGCTCCCTCCCACACGGGCTCATCTTGGTCCCGGGACGTGTTGCCCCCAGATGGTGGTTCTGAACGGCTGTGCCTCTCTCTTCTCTGCTCTGGCCACGGTGCTGTGTGAGGCGGGGGGTGAGTAGACCTTGGCCCTGGGCCTGCAGTCCCTTTCCCCGCCTCCCCAACCCCGGCTGCTGGGCCTGGAGGGCTGCATCAGATGCTTTTACCCTAATAAACTGTTAGACCCCGGGGGGCTGAACTAAGCGCCCTGACAAGACAGCAGGGCTTGGCAGTTCCAGGGGAAATCAAGGTGATGCCAGGCTTCTGGGCTGTGCCTCTGTGACGACCTTGGCTTTTCCTCCCGCTCACCAATGGCACTCACAGCCTCATGTCACAGCACGTCCGGAAGTAGGAAGAGAGGGAGGCTGTGCTTCGCCTGTCTCTTTCTTGAGGGGAGGGGGGAAATGGGCCTACTCTTTTCCAGGAGCGTCCCTTTCATCTTTCTGGCCAGAACGGACTCACAAACCCATTCCCAAAGCAGTCCCTGGTGAAGGGTAGGAGAACCCTGGTTGGTTTAAACCAAACTTGCTTCATCCCCAGGGTCTGGGGGAAGGTCCACTTTCCTTGGATTTCTTGCTGGTCATCGCTGAAAAATCTGTGTGCTCTCTTAGGAATGGATGTCAACTGGCTAGCCAGCAGCCCCTGCTGCAAGAGCCACGGTCATTTCCAGGACATGTTGACCACAGTCATGGGCAGGGTTGTTGGCTGCCAGGAACAGAGGCCCGCTCACACTAGTGTAACTTCTAAACTACTATTAGTAACATTTATTGACCACATACTAGGTTTCAGGCACTGGTCTAAGGCTAGGCACAGTCTGTCATTTAATCCCCACTGTAACCTCAATGAGATAGGTTCTGGGCTTTTATTCCCATTTAACAGTGAGGAGATTAAGGCCCATGGGGTTGAGTTACTTGTCAGAATCACACAGAGAGATGTAATATTTTGAACCTAAAAGGGAGATTCATCACAAGGATGTAACAGGCAATTTCCTACCCATTCGAGAACAATCAAGAGTCGGAGAAGCACACACTCTCTGTCTGCCCCTGATGTGTGCGGTCCCCCTCCCTCCTCTTCTTCTGGACCGTCCTCAGCTCTGTAGGGCCCCAGGTTGCTGGCCCAGCTCTGACTGCATGACCTCTGCTTTCAAGTGCTCATTCTCATCTCACAAGGGTCTTTGCTTCTTGGAGCAAAGTCTTGAGACAGAGAGAACGTGATGGGTGTCTGGCCAGCCGGTGCATTGGTTCCTGGGGTCATTTGTCTACCTCTGGTCCAGTCCCTGTGGTCAGCGGAGGGGACATGTAGGACAGAGGCCACCCCTTCCAGAGCTGGGAGCTGTGGCCAGGGGGTGGGTTGTGCTGAAGGGAAAACTGAGGAGCTCAGCCTGACCAATGTGACCGCTGCAGAATCGGGGCAGTGCCTTCACCTCTGCGTTAGAGTAGACCTTGGACATCATCTCATCAATCCCCGTCCACAGCGAGAGTCTTCTGCGTGACACCCCCTCCCGCCCTAGTGGTCGCAGAATTTGGTTTCAGTGTCCCCAGGGGTGGAGCAGTCACCCCTCCAGAAGCAGCACATTCTGTCTCTGGGCAGTTCTAGCCATCCTCAAGTTTTTCCATTTGTCAAACCCAAATCATCGCCCTGCAGCTTCGACTCCTGGTTCCAAGTCTGTCCTCAGAGTGACCCAGCATGTCCTGTGCTTCTGAAATACCTAAGCTTCAGTTTGCTCATCAGTAAAGTTAAGATAATAACAGAGTGGCTGTGATGATCAAATGAAATTAAAAAATGTTTAGCACAGATCCCCACACAGAGTAAGTGCTCAATAAATGTTAGCTAGTAATTATTGGAAAAGGAACTGATCTCAGTGGATCCAAGCTTTAGAAAGTGTTTTGGGAGCTGAGAGAGAGGAAGCATATTCCCTAAGGATACCGAAGACTTGGAAAGGCGTGGAGAGGCTTGGAGAGGTCAGTGGATGGGGGCTCCAGGCATCCTAGCCAGAGGGTGACAGGCCCTGGCTCACTCCTGCCCCCAGAGGCTTTCCTGATCCCTGCGCCTTACTATGGAGCCATCACGCAGCACGTGTATCTCTATGGCAACGTCCGACTGGTCTCTGTCTATCTGGACAGTGAGGTAAGAGTTCCTGGGACCCCCGGTGGGCCTGGACCTTCCTGTAGGCCAGGATGTTCCTGCTTCTGAATTTGACGGTGGTCATGAGAGGAAGTCCATGCCGCGGGCTCTGGGGTTATGGCCAGAAGGAGAATGGGGTCTCCCGTTGGCCATGGCTGCCCTTGCCTGGGTGCCCTGGGGACATCTGATCTTCCAGCTCTGAGATCCCTGGGGTCCATGTAGAAGCCAAGGGCATCCCAGGGAGACCACACAGAAGTGGTGCGCTGAGAACAGGGCAGAGCACACCTCCACATGGGAGCCCAGGGACCCCAATCAGAGGACCCCCGGGGGCTTTTCTCCAAACCTAAGAGCTGTGAGGCTGCCCTGATGTGATGTGTGAGTGGCAGTGAGAAGGGAGTGACCCCATACACCCTGTGTTTTCTGAGATTGTCTAAGAGGAGCCTGGAGATGTCAGCGGGGAGGTGAGACCCCAGAGTTCAGGTCTGGAGCGGTGACTGAATCTGGCTGGTGGCTTTTGTGGATCTTTTTCAGGTCACTGGGCTGGAAACACGCCCCTTCCAGCTCACAGTGGAGAAGCTGGAGATGGCCCTGCAGGGAGCTAATTCTGAGGTCTGGGGATCAAAATAAACCTAAGGCTGGAAGTGGGTGGGTCTGAGCAGGGCAGGGACCCCCTTCCTGTGGACCGATCTCCTAGGGAGAAGGGTTGGGACTCTATGTGGGGGATGGGGATAGGGTGGTAGCATGGAACCATTCCGGGGGTCAATAAGGAGCCTGCTCATAGAGGTCTTCCCACTAGAGAAAAACCCTGAGACTCTCGGTGTATAATCAGTCAATCAAGTGATTGAAAACACTACCCGCCACTCGGCCTGATTTTGATTCAGTGGGTCAAGCATGGAGCTTACAAGTCTGTGGTTCAACGATCTCTCTGGTGATTCGAATGGGTAGCCCCCTCGCTCTGAGGGGATCTGAGGCCTCCTGAAGAACGGCAGAGACCAGTGGTTCCTGTCCAGTCCCCTTTTCAGAAATCTAGCAATCTATCTTTTTTTTTTATAAACCTTGGTTATAAAAGTCATACATGACCACTGTGGGAATTTTAAAAGCACAACCCCCCCACCCGTATTTCTACCAACAAAGGCAACCTCTGTTGGTGTTTGCACGTATTTCCCTCTGAGCTTTGGTCTCTGCATTTGTTTTCTTTTATAACTGATACGATGCTACAGATATAATTCTTTGACCTTCTTCATTTCATGTTGGGTGGTGAACACATTTCCCCAGCATCCTGCCCAATGCCTGGCTGGTCCGGTGGGAGTCTGTGGCCTCGGGGAGCCGGTCTGGTGGGACTCTGTGGCTTCGGGGAGGAGCTGAGGGTCTCCTGTCCTGCTGATGTTGCAGGGTGTGAAGGTCAAAGGCCTCATCCTCATCAACCCCCAGAATCCTCTGGGTGACGTCTACTCCCCAGCGGAGCTGCAGGGGTACCTGGAGTTTGCCAAGAGGTGAGGTGCCCCGCGCTCACCCCTAAAGCCTGTGACAGGTTAGGGTTCTGACGTGAGCTTTGGTGTACTGCCTGCTGCCCTCTTGACCCCACTGTAGGTTTCTGTCTGCTTCCACCCTTCCTGGCAGGAGAGTCGGGGGCAGGGGTGGGGAGCAGTTCTCTGGTGGGATGCGAGTTCTCTCTTTTTTGTAACAAGTGTTGTTTATTGCCCGCTCTAGGGGCCAGGCCCCTGCTAGCCCCTCATGCTCCCGCTCATGTGATCCTCTCAGCAGTGCTGTTAGGTGCAGATGCTGTCTTTATCCCAGTTGGCTGAGCCTCCGAGTGAGGGGCAGAGCCAGCTGTGAATCTGGGTCTGTCTGTACGTAACCAGGTGTGAGCGTTAGTCACTCAGTCGTTTCTGACTCTTTGAGATCCCATGGACTGTATCCCCCCAGGCTCCTCTGCCCATGGGATTCTCCAGGCAAGAATAGAAAAGTGGGTTGCTATTTCCTTCTCCAGGCCATCTTCCCAACCCAGGGATCAAACCTGAGTCTCCTGCATCGCAGGCAGGTTCTTTACCGTCTGAGACACTTAACTGTCTCACACCTAACTGTGTCCCTCTGTAGAGGTGCCCGAGGGCTCTGCCTTCCCCCACAGTGCTTCAAAAGCCCCAGTGTCATCTCTGAAAAAAAAAGAAAATAGACAAAAGATGGATATTCTTGGAAAAAGCAAGTTTGGTAACCCTGGGCTAGACTGTGGTCCCTGTGGATTTCTGACTCACTGCCATACCACCCTGGGGTGGAGCATTTGGCGAACAAACCAAGCTCTGTCCCCCTGACCAACCTCCCCGCACCTGCCCTCCAGGCATGAGCTGCACGTGATGGTGGACGAGGTCTACATGCTGTCCGTGTTTGAGGAGTCCGTTGGGTACCGCAGCGTCCTGAGCCTGGAAAGGTGAGCTGACTCTCTCGGCCCTGCACCCCCGCTCCAGGGCAGTTCCTCTTCCTTCCTGCTAATCCTGCAGTCCTCAGATCCCCCAACAAGACGAAGGGAGGCGGCTGGGCCAGTCAGTGGTTTTCAAACCTTTCTGTGGGGTTTCTGAAAGCTTCAAGGAAGGGTCTTAGGATTCCATGAGGGAAGGCTGGGAGGGCGGGAAATGGGCCTCTCTGCTGTTTCTTTCATCTCCAGAGTGGCTCCACTTACATTCATTCATTCAGCAAATACTCCAGGGGTCCCGTTCGTGTGCCAGGCCCTGCCAGCTCTTGGAACTTTTTTGGTTAGATGCAGTTTGAGTCAAGTTAGATTTAGTCTTGAGTCAGGCATGTGTAGGCAAAGCCCCTGTGGGAACACTTGGAGCAGATCATCTGTCCAGCCTGCACATCTGGCATTCGGGGATTCTGACGGTTCCATGTTTGTTTAGAGCTTTCAGCCCTGCTGAGTCCTTTTGTGTCTGGGAGAGGGGCCCCTTTCAGGGCCCGAGAGTGGGCTCGTGCCTAGCACTGGGAAGCGAATTGTCCGAGGAGACACGCATGCTGACAAAGCAAGAAACTTAACTGAGAAGGGGCGCCTGGGAGGAGAGCAGCAGGGGAGGGAGACCCAGGAGAACCGCTCTGCCACGCGGCTCAACATCTCGGGCTTTGTGGCGATGGGGTTAGCTTTCTGGGTTCTCTCTGGCCAGTCGTCTTGCTTGTGCCCGTTTTTGGCTCAATTCAAGGTCCTCCCTGGCAGCACGAGCATCTCTCAATCAAGACGATCTCCAGTGTGAGGGTTTCTGGGAGGCTGGAAGGACGTATTATGGGCTGGTGTTTCCTCCCTCCTTTTGGCCGCTCCCAGATTCTTCTGGCAGGCCGTAGCTTGTCAGTTTCACGTTCGTCATCAAGATCTTTCTCTCGTTGTGAGATAACTCACACGAGTGACTGTTATCCTGCCTGGCTAGGGTGGTTTCAGTCAATGATCCCTTAACACTTTCCTTTGCTCCGTTCAGCCAGTCCTCACAAGGCTCTGCCAAGCGGATGGTATGTGGGATTAGGAGAGTGAGACTCGGAGAGACAGGGACTTGCTACCTACTGCAGGCCAGACACCGCTGTGCTGGAGATGTGTCAGCGAACAAGAAAGACACAGGCCCTTCTTTTGTGGATCTTGTATTTCTACAAGCTTTACCAAGTAGATACACAGCTAATCATTTGATGATTAAAAAGGAGGTGTCTGCGGAGACAGCAGAGGATCGGCTGGGGGTACCTAGTTGGCCTGGTCCACTGGGAGGTGGTCAGATGAGGTCTGTTTGAGAAAGTGATGCCTGAACTATGCTCTGCATCAGAGGTTGGCAATATTTTTGGATCAGATGGCAGATATTTTAAGCTTTACAGGTCATACGGTTGTTCACTCAACTCTGGCATTATAGCATAAAAACAGCCCTGGATGGTATGTATGTGAAAGTGTGGCAGTTCCCCCATAAAACTTCAATTCCAAGAACAGACAGCAGGATGGATTTGGCCTGTGGGTTGCAGTTGGCTGACCCCTGCTGTAAGGGATGTGGAGGAATTAGCGATTCAGGAGATGAAACCAGGTTCACCCATCCATCTCCTCATTTGATCAACCAATCCTGTGAGCTCCTGTGGGTCTGTGTTGCCTCTGCTCCCATGCTGTGCTCTCTGCAGGCTGCCTGACCCCCAGAGGACCCATGTGATGTGGGCAACCAGCAAGGTGGGTTCCTGGCTGGCCCTGGGGGTGTCAGGGAGGCGGGAGGGTAGAGAGGTAGGTGGAGCCGGCTTCCTCCGGGAGGGCTGGCCACTGCCCATGGTGCCTTTCCGCTGCAGGACTTCGGGATGTCTGGGCTCCGCTTCGGGACGCTGTACACGGAAAACCGGGACGTGGCCATGGCGGTGGCCTCCCTGTGCCGCTATCATGGCCTCAGTGGCCTGACCCAGTATCAGATGGCACAGCTGCTCCGGGACCGTGGTGACTGCCTGGGCCTGGCCCCTTTAGGTTGCGGGAGGGACTGGCCAGGGGCTGTGGATACTTCTCCCACGAGACAAATTTAGGGTGTGTTTGAGAGTGCTGGCTCTGAGCCCAGACTGGGTTCATACCCCACTCTGTCACTTCTTGACTACATGGCCTATTCCTTCACCTCCCGTAGCCTCAGTTTCTCATCTGCAAAACGGGGATCATCATGGAATCTGTCTTGTAGGGATGGTGAAATTTGTCATTCAATTAGAATGGCACCTGCCATATAGCAGGCACTTAATCAGTGTGAACTCATTCTTCTTAGCTGTGAGCACTGGGAAAAGAGCAGACACAATTATGGGGAAATTGTTATAATGGAAGTATCTCTCTCTATGCAGATCGATCCTGTTCCTAGGTTCAGAGAGTGAGTTTAGATAGAAAGGTTACCTGTAATCGCCACCATTCATTGAGTCCTGCAAGATGCTCTCAACGCATCATCTCATTCGTCCCTCCTCAGAATCCTCAGAAGCAGGTGTTCCTGTAATTTCCCCATCATTTTATAGATGAGGAAAACGAGGACCAGGTACTACACACCTGCTGTAGTAACTAAAATGTAAAAGCTAGTGACAGTATCAAGTATTGGTGAGGATGCAGGGCAGCTGGAACTCTCACATGCTGCTGGTGGGAATGTGAGATGGAGCAGTCCCCTTGGAAAACAACTGGGCACCTCTTTATAAAGTTGAGCACAGACTTACCAAATGGCCCAGCAACCCCACTCCTAGATATTTGCCCTGGCGTGTGTGCTAAGTCGCTTCAGTCGTGTCTTTGCAACCTCATGGCCTGTAGCCGGCCAGGCTCCTCTGTCCATGGGGTTCTCCAGGCCAGAGTAGTGGAGTGGGTTGCCATGCCCTCCTCCAGGGGGTCTTCCCCACCCAGGAAGGTCTTTGCCCTCATGGTCACACAAAGACCTCTGCATGAATGTCAATAGCTGCTTTATTCATAATCACCCCGAACTGGAAACAACCCAAACGTCCTTCCACAGATGAATGGAGAAACAAACTGTGGTTCACCCACACGGTGGAATACCACGCTGCTAGAAAGTCAATGACGACCCATCACAAGGGCATTGTGCTGAGTGAAAGGAGCTGGTCTCAAAAGATTACATTACTGTATGATTCCACTTAGGTAATGCTCTGGAAAAGGCAAAAACTACAGTGATGGAGAACAGACCAGCAGTTACAGGGAAGGGGGTGATGTCACTTTAAACAGCATGAGGGCATTCTTTGGAGTGAGGGAACTAACTCTTCAGTATCCTGCCTGTGGGTAGGGGGGTTGGTTTACAGAAATATACGTATGTGTTACAATTCATCGAACTGGACACCGAAAACAAAGGTCAGTTAAAAAAGGAGAAGGATCCGGGAGGTGAAGCTGTCCAAGGCCCTATACCTCATCAGTGGCCACACTGAGCTCTGGGCCTCGGTCTGGGTGACTCGGAAGTGTCGCTCTGTGAGTGGGTGCACCTCTGGTGAGGGTCGGGGTCCTGACGGACTTTGTGTCTGGGGGCTCCTGGACGGCCGGGTACCTGGATATAAGGCGCTTTTCACTGACTGTTCCCATCACCCCCAATCAGCCAGCGGGGCGGGGCTCTCAGGACACAGTGGAGGGTTGATGGGAGGTTGATCTTCTGGCTTCTCTTTTCACCCACACAGACTGGATCAACCAAGTGTATCTGCCGGAAAACCACGCCCGGCTCAAGGCTGCCCACACCTATGTCTCGGAGGACCTCCGGGCCCTGGGTATCCCCTTCGTGAGCCGCGGGGCCGGCTTCTTCATTTGGGTCGACTTGAGGAAGGTAATGCAGGTGGCAGGGGGGTGGGGGCGGTGAGAAAGCTCCCTCCAGCAGGCGAGCATCCCCAGCTCCTCTCATGCCTCCCAGTACCTGCCCGAGGCCACCTTTGAGGAGGAGGTGCTGCTCTGGCGTCGATTTTTGGAGAACAAGGTGCTGCTGTCCTTCGGTAAAGCCTTCGAGTGCAAAGAGCCTGGCTGGTTCCGGTTGGTTTTCTCGGACAAGACCCACCGGCTTCGCCTGGGTGAGTGGTCTCGCCTCCTGACTGCATCCTTCAACCTGCCCTCCCGCTTCTGGCCCCCTCTGGAGCCCCGGCAGCCTCAGCTGGTTGGTCCCCACCCGCCCAGCATCCGTGCTGACCCTCACTTCCTCCTTCCCACCTCCCAGGGATGCAGAGGGTCCGACAGGTGCTTGAGGGCCAACCCCAGGTGGCAGAAGACACCCCTCCCCGCCAGATCCAGGAGCCACGAGGCCCCCACAGGTGAGCTGGTCACTGCCTCGTGGCCACAGGGCCCCGCAGCCACTGCAAAGACTGTTGGTAGACAGGCCGTTTGCCAGGCAGATACCCTTCTCGGCCTTGCCCTTGAAGAAGAAGCCTTGCTCCTTGCTCTCCCGGGGACAGCGAGATGCGCCTTAAGTTGTGGTCCACCCCCTCTCTCCTGCTATTAAAACAAAACAGGGAGAAACTAGAAGCCTCTGCTGTGACTCATTTACGGAACAGCGGAGGAGTCGTGACTGTTCCTCACGCAGCCCTCGGCACCCCCAGGATGTGAAAATAAACAACGTGTACCTCCTTTTGATGGCCTTCAGTCTTCTGTCTCTATTGCCAGGGAAACAAATCAAAGGAACAACACATGTCAGAGAGAGCACGCCCCCCCCCCCCCCAAGAGAGAAGAGTGGTAATTTCCAAAGTACAAGGAGAAAGGAATTAAATTCTGTTATGTTCAGGTTATTCTCCCTGCACGTAGGATGTGGGGGCCCACAGCACACCTGGGACCTGGGACCCGGGACCAGCCTCCGCTTGGGATGAAGTGAACGGGCCCCTGGTGGGAGCCGGGCGGGGCATCTCTGGCTCCAGGGTGCGGTCTTCCTGGCAAGGAGCTCCGTTACTCTTGCTCCTGCGCCAGAGCGACTTTGCCATGACTGCAGGGAGATGAGGGGCCCTGAACTGCTCAGAGGACAAGCTGAAGGCTGGCCTTTCCCCCACAGGCATGAAAGGGCCACCCACCCCATCCCCAGGGTTGCTTTCATTCAGAGCCCAAAGGAACTTTCTGAACCGGCCTTAAAGCTGTATGCTTGAGGCCCCTTCTCTGGTGCTGGCGCTCCTGTTTGGAAAAGCTCTTTCCTCGTTCCTCTGTCAAGAGCATGTTGGTGAAATCAGCGTTTGCTTTCTATAAACTGTGCTCTGTGGATTAGGATTTGCTTTCCTCTTTCTGCCTTTCATTGATTCATCCCTCTGCCCTGTCTTTTCGTGAATGCCTTGTATGCCTGGGACACCATGTGGGGTAACTTATATGCAGCATTCCTAACTCTAACCACACTGGGAAGCTGGCATTATCATCCCCCATTTTAGAGATGAGGAAAGTGAAGTCGCTCAGTCGTGTCTGACCCTTTGCAATCCCATGGACTGTAGCCTGCAAGGCTCCTCTGTCCATGGGATTTTCCCAGGCAAGAACACTGGAGTGGGTTGCCATTTCCTTCTCCAGGGAATCTTCCCGACCCAGGTCTCCTGCATTGCAGGCAGACTCTTTACCATCTGAACCACCAGGGAAGCCCTAGAGATGAGGAAACTGAGTCCTAAATAGATGAAATGACGTTTCCAAAGTCACATAGCGACAGAAACAGCAGAGCCAGGATTCCAAGTCAAGTTGTGTGCCTGCTAAGTCGCTTCAGTTGTCTTCGACTCTGTGACCCTATGGACTGTAGCCGCCAGGCTCCTCTGTCCATGGGATTCTCCAGGCAGAAATACTGGAGTGGGCTGCCGTTTTATCCTCCAGGGGATCTCCCAACCCAGGGATCGAACTGGAGTCTCTTACATCTCCTGCATTGGCAGGAGGTACTTTACCCTTGGAAATTGTGTTTTGAAAAGTCATGACAACCCCAGTTTGCATGAAGGCCAGGTCAAACAGAATTTCCAGTTCTGATGTGAACTTCTCTAACAACAGTTCTAAGCCTACCTGACTCTCAACAGGATATTTAAGGTTTGGCGTCATGTTTTCTCGGACTCCACCACCCTAAGTCAAAATTTAAGGCATTCGTTTTTGCTTGGAGAGTCTGAAAAAGAATTCAAATGAAACTAAGAGTAGTAATTACCTATAGGGGTAGGGGAAGTGGGAGGATGGGAAACAAAAACAGGAGTGAGAATTTTTTTCCTTTCACTTTTTTTGGTTTTCCTGGGTTTGTCTTTAATGCTTTTTGTTTTTAAAACCATATGAAAGTTGTACACAGTAAAAAAAAATAATTTAAAAATTCTACTTAGGGAAAGTCCTAGGAGAGTTAAAAATACCACCGAGGTCTAGTACTGCTCTCAGATGTCTTTTGTGCTTCAGCTTAAACATTGCATCCTATTAGTTTTTAAAAACTGTGGTAAAGTTTACCTACAGTGAATTGGACAGATGTTCATTGTAAGACTCAGTGGCCTTGACAAATCCGCATGATGATGTGAAACGTTTCCATTACTGTATAAGATTCCTTCAAGCTCCTGCTGAAACCTCTCAATCCTCTGCTGCTGCTGTTCACTCACTAAGTCATGCTTGATTCTTTGTGACCCTGTGGACTGCCAATCCCCTACAGGCTAATGCTCTTCTGATTTTTGGTTCCATGCTTAAAGTTTGCAGGTCAAAGGAATCATACAGTTGTTCACTTTTGTGTCTGGGTTATATCACTCAGCTTGATGTTTTGAGGTCTGTTTACATTTGTATGTATCAGTAGTACATTCTTTTCTCTTTTCTCTGCATAGTAATATCCCCCTTTCTACTCCTGATACTGGTGACTTTTGTCCTACTTTCATTTTTGTCACAAACAGTCTTGCAATGGTTTTATAAAATCAGTTTTACTAGTTTATGAGTATTTCATGAGGAATTATTGCTTTCGTTCATTCTTTCTGTTACATATTTGTTACCTAACTTAATTTCTTTTTTTAGATGTTTAATGAATATATGGGAAGTATAATTTTTGTATGAAGGAAAAATCATTAATTTTGCTCCTTTCTTCTGCCATTACTTTCCCTCCTTTATCTGCCAAAGCTATTGTTATTTCCTAATTTAAAGAAAAAGTACAAAACATGTGCATGTTATTGTACATAAACTTTATCTCATAATAAACAAGAACTGCAAAATATTGATCTCTAGTTCATTATATACATTCAATAAAATATTCAGATGTAACTGCTGTTATCTGCAACTTATTTTTAAATGCAACAGAAAAATGATGGAACAGCAATAGATAGACATATGACAAGTCCTGTAAAATAGTAATTGCATAATATCGATGGTGGATATATGGGTATTTGCTACAAAATTCTTTCCATTATTTTCTTTTTGCCTTTCACCCCTTCACCCATTTCTTCCTCTCCCCACCCCCATCTCTGGCAACCACCATTCTATTCCCTGTGTCTATAAGCTGAAGTTTTTTTGTGTTTTTTTTTTAGATTCCATATAAAATAACAGGGCTTCCCAGGTTCACTAGTGGTAAAGAACCCATCTGCCAATGCAGGAGACACAGGAGACACGGGTTCGATTCCCTGGGTCAGGAAGATCCCCTGGAGAAGGAAATGGCAACCCACTCCAGTGTTCTTGCCTGGAGAATCCTATGGACAGAGGAGCCTGAGGGGCCACAGTCCATGGGGTCGCAAAGAGCTGGACACGACTGAGTGACCAACACACTCCTCTAAGAAAGATCCTACACTATTAGTATTTGTATTTCTCTCATTTCATTTAGCAAAATGCCCTTGAGGTTCATCCGTGGTGTCATAAATGGCAGGACTTACTTCTTTTTCATGGCGGAATGCTATTTCATTGCATGAATATACCCCAGTTTCTTTCTCCTTTCTTCACTCATAGACATTGAGGTTGTTTCTGTACCTCGGCTAGTGTGAATAATGCTTCAGCGAACATGGGGGTGAATGCCTCGTTTTTAATTTCCAATTTGTTATTTTTATAGTTTTATAAAAAGACTATTTGTTTTGATTTACCCATGAGTTTGTCAATTTCATGACCTCTACTTCATCTCTTTACTTCTTTATTTCATCTCTTTTATCTTGGTGGCTCAGATGGTAAAGAATCTGCCTGCAATGTGAGAGACCCAGGTTTGATTCCTTGGGTTGGGAAGATCCCCCGGAGGAGGGCATGGCAACCCACTCCAGTATTCTTGCCTGGAGAATCCCATGGACAGAGGAGAGCCTGGTGGGCTACTGTCTATGAGGTTGCAAAGAGTCAGACATGACTGAGTGACTAACATGGTCACTTCCACTTCACTTTACTTCATCTCAGTTTTCTTCTGGTTTTAATATTCTTTTTCCTGAAATACATCTTTTAAGATGCTCTGTTAGGAAGGGTTTGCTGATGGTAAATTCTTCCTGTTAGTATTTGTCTGAAAATGTGTTTCTTATTCTTTCTGTAAAAAAGATTTATTTATTTATTTTGACTGTGCTGGGTCTTCCTTGCTATGCATGGGCTTGCTGTAGGTGCAGCAAGTAGGGGCTGCTCTCTTGGGTAGCACGGGTTCCAGGGTGCGTAGCCTTCAATAGTTGCAGCTTCCGGGCTCTGGAGCACTGGCTCTGTAGCTGAGGTGCATGGACTTGCTCTGTGGCATGTGGGAATCTTCCTGGATCAGGGATCAAACCCGCGTCTCCTGCACTGGCGGGCAGATTCTTTACCACTGAGCCAGCAGGGAAGTCCCCTTTCATTTTTTGTTGAGATGTCTGCTGTTAGCCCTCTTGTCCATCTATTACAGATGATCATCTTTGTCCAATAATATTAGAATCTTAGCGACCATCTCTTTGGGTACTGCTCCTGCCGCATTTTCTCTGGTCCCTGCTTCTGGATATATTCTGGGTTTTCTTTGTTTATTCTCCCCCTCTTTCAACTTCCCTGTCCTATATTCCATCTCCTTTTTATTTTTTTCCCCTTATATCTGCATTCTGATTTATTTATTCAGATCTATATCTGTTTATTAATTGTGTCTAACCTATGATTTAGCTTATGCATTGAGTTTTTAAGGCCAATTTTTATATTTAGTACTTCTTCAATCTCTTCGGTCTTTGGGGAAAAATCATCTTGCTTCTTTCTGATATTTCGTGTTTCATCTTTGAAGTCTCTGAGCACCATAAACTTACTTATTTTATATCTATTTCTCATAATCCAGTTATCTGTAATTCTGCAGGTTAAGTTTCTGCTGTTTGTAGTTCCTGCTGACTGGTTTATTCTCCGTGTGGTTCATAATTCCAGAGTGTGAGCTTGTGTTTGTCAGGGTTTGATCTGTCAGAATCGTGGACAGCTTGCACTGAGGACATGGCCCTCCAGAGAGGGTTTCTGTTTCCTTCGTCAGGTGGCACCAGCCTGGGTTGGAAACACTGCCAGTTTCTCTCTAGGTGGGAAACTTCCTGAACCAGGCCTGTAGTGTCCATTCAAATCCCACCCTGTGAAGCTTGAAATTAAGGACTCAGCAGAGATTCTCCTTTTTCCAATCTCTGGACAGGACAAGACAGACAAGTTTATTTATTTATTTTATTTTGGTTTATTTATTTTGTTACTCATGTTGAGCAAGTTTTTTTTTTTTTTTTTCAGTCTTCCACCTCAGTCTGATAGCTTTACCTGGGTTTCACCTCATCTTCCCGCACTGTATGCCCAAGTTGTAACTTCAACCCTCAGTTTTCTCACGTCACCTTCACTTTTGGCTCCTTGTGTATTTTCTTTACTTCTTCTCTGAGCTCAGGCTCCATCTGAGAGAGTTCATTATATTTGCTCTGGTACTGATGGGTGTCCTCTGGTCCACCAGGCTGCCTGTCAGCGTTGTTTAAGCAGAAAAGTGAAAGTGAAGTCGCTCAGTCATGTCTGACTCTTTGTGACCCCATGGACTGTAGCCCACCAGGCTCCTCCGTCCATGGTATTTCCCAGGCAAGAATACTGGAGTGGGTCGCCATTTCCTTCTCCAGGAGATCTTCCTGACCCAGGGATTGAACCCGGGTCTCCTGCATTGTAGGCAGACACTTTACCGTCTGAGCTACCAGGGAAGTCTTAGCCAGTGTCACATACAACAGAATAATCCCTTCACTGAGTCTTCTTCCTTGGGGAGTATACCTTTATCCATTCTTACAAACCTGTATCATGTAAGTGAGTAAAGAGTGAAGTCGCTCAGTCGTGTCCGACTCTTTGCGACCCCAGGGACTGTAGCCTACCAGGCTCCTCCCTCCATGGGATTCTCCAGGCGAGAGTACTGGAGTGGGTTGCCACTTCCTTCTCCAGGGGATCTTCTCGACTCAGGGATCGAACCTGGGTCTCCTGCATTGTATGCAGATGCTTTAACCTCTGAGCCATCAGGGAAGCCAAGGAAGTGGTAAACCTGGGATTTAACTCCACACTAGCAATGCCTCTTCGTTGTAAACCCACTTAAAAAAAAAAAAAAAGGCTGTTGTTGCCATTTCCCTGGAAAGCCACACCCTTTCTAACACTCACTTCCACTTCTCCTGGCTCACTGGTCACGCGGAACTCTGCACAGTCTTACTTTGTCCTGCACCGTCAGAGTGAGTAATGAAACATCTTTCTCCAATCTGTAACCCTGACTACTAGCACCTCTCTACCTTCTGAGACTTCAGGTCCTGGGCCATAGTCTTCTTTCTCACTCTCAGTCGCTTTAGCACCACAGAGCGTCTAGTGTTGCAGCTTCTGCACTTTCTCATCTCCAATTCCTTGCATGGTTTCTACCCCTAGAAGTGTGCTGTGCTTGGTCGCTCATTCGTGTCTGACTCTTTGAGACTCCATGGACCGTAGTCCGCCAGGCTCCTCTGTCCATAGGGATTCTCCAGGCAAGAATACTGGAGTGGGTTGCCATGCCTTCCTTCAGGGGATCTTCCAGACCCAGGGATCAAACCCAGGTCTCCCAGATTGCAAGTGGATTCTTTACTGTATGAGCCACCATGGACGACCAAGAATACAGGAGTGAGTAATCTAACCCTTCTCCAGGGGAACTTCCTGACCCAGGAATAAAACTGGGGTCTCCTGCATTGCCTGTATATGCATTGCGTATCACAGCTTCTATACTTTCTCATCTTTAATTCCTTGCATAATTTCTACCCTTTGAAGTGTAGCCGCATCGTTTTAGCCACACTGGATTAACACTTGCTCTTTCTGATTGCTTCTCCTTCTTTCTCATATCTGTGCCTTTGCTTATGTTTTTTTTTTTTCTCTGCCTGGAATGCCCTCTTCACCCTCTACTTGTCAAAATCCTAACTATCCTCCAGGACCAGCAAAGGTATTAATTTTTGCATGAAGTCTTCCTGTGTGCATGCTAAATCACTGTCGTGTGCAGCTCTGCGACCCTATGGGCTATAGCCTGCCAGGCTCCTCTGTCTATGGGATTCTCCAGGCAAGAAGAGTCTAACCCACGTCTCCTGTGGCTTCTGCATTACAGCCAGATTCTTTACTGCTGAGCCTCCAGGAAAGTCGTCCTGCATCTTTCCAATTGGATGTGATCACTTTCTCTCTTGAACTCTGTGGAATTTTGTTTATATTTTCCTATGTCACTCTCCATGCTCTGCTTTGATGACTCTTACTTGCGTCTGTTTGCTTTTTATTGACCTCTTCCCAGCATCTGAAAAGTGAAAGTGAGTGTCCAACTCTTTGCGACCCCATGGACTGTAGCCTACCAGGCTCCTCCGTCCATGGGATTTCCCAGGCAAGAGTACTGGAGTGGGTTGCCATTTCCTTCTTCAGGGGATCTTCCCGACCCAGGGGTTGAACCCGGGTCTCCCACATTGCAGGCAGATGCTTTACCATCTGAGCCATCTAATTCTGGGCACCCTTTAATTCATTAAAAAATATTCATTTAGCACTTTCTATGTGCCAGGCACTGTGCATGTTTAGGGTTATAAAAAGTGATTAAGATAGGCAGGTTCTTCAAAGGTGATGCCTAACACTGGTCTTTAACACAGAAAGTCTTCATTTAATGAAAATATGAATAGTTAATTTAAAACATATATACATACAGAAAAAAAGAAGAAAGTGAACATGCTTTCTACTTATCCATATCTCAAATGTGGTGTATGTGTGCTAAATGTCTTATCATTTTTAAGGGGGGGTGTGGGTTTGGGGAACAGAGCAAATGTTCTGTTAGATGTAGGGATGCAGAATGTGGATTTCCTGTCTCCAGAATAGTCTCGTCTCAGTCTCTCTGGATCTGTGACAAGCAGGCATTACCTCACAGTAATATTCTTGGAATCTGTGTTGCTGCTGGAAGCCCCAGTGCGTATCTAGCTTCAGAATTATCCCCATGAATATTTAAGCTCTAAATGACAGCTTCCACCAGATGGTGCTGAGGTACAGCTGGGACCAGATGGATATGGATTCTGCAGCCAGAGTCTGTAAACTGCATGGGCTCAGTGGGGTCATTTCATTAACTTCTCAGTAACGTCACTCTGCATTTTGATTGAATTTTTAAGACTCCGGTACTGTCTTACATAGGGGCTTTGCTGTGCATGAAGAAGGCTAGATCATGTAAATAATACAGAAAGAAACAAAATGAAAATGAAAGTTTTTCCTCCTCCCATTTCCATCTCCACAATTAATCCCTCTAAAACTGTTTATTGCTTCTTGGCTTCTTTACAGAAAAAAAGATATATATATGTGTGTGTGTTTATGTATATATATCCTTTATATATATAAAACGTATATATATGCCTGAATCTAAGCATCTACATATCTATATATTTTGTCTTCTGTTTCTGCATTTTATTACATAAAGAGAGTCATACTGGTCTACTGTTTTATTTTTAAATTTTATTTTATTTTGTTTTGGCCACATCGGGTGGCATATGGGATCTTAATTCCCCAATCGGGGATCCAACCATGACCCCTAAAGTGGAAGTGGGGAGTCTTAACCACTGGACTGCCAAGGAAGTCCCTTGTGTACTGTTTTAAACCATGTTTTCATATTAACATTTTTGAGATTTTTCTATACCAACATACATATGCATTCTCTCATTATTACATTCTCATAATTTATTTTGATTAATACCAAGTTTTCCATAGTTTATTTTGGTTGTGTTTGGGTTTTTTATATTATTAGACACAGTACTGTAATGAATATTTTTGAGAAAATGTCCGTTGAGAGTATCCATAGGGTAAACTCCATACAGAGGGATTGTTGGGGAAAGTTACTGGCATTTTATGTTTGATCAGTTCAGTTCAGTTCAGTTGCTCAGTCGTGTCCAACTCTTTGCGTGCGACCCTATGGACTGCAGCATGCCAGGCTTCCCTGTCCTTCACTATCTCCTGGAACTTGCTAAAACCCATGCCCACTGAGTCGGTAATGCCATCCAACCATCTTGTCCTCTGTAGTCCCCTTCTCCTCCTGCCTTCAATCTTTCCCAGCATCAGGGTCTTTTCTAATGAGTCGGCTCTGTGAATCAGGTGGCCACAGTATTGGAGCTTCAGCTTCAGCATCAGTCCTTCCAATGAATATTCAGAATTTCCTTTAGGATTAACTGGTTGGATGTCCTCGCAGTCCAAGGGGCTCTCAAGAGTCTTCTCCAACACAATTTGAAAGCATCAATCCTTCGGTGCTCAGCTTTCTCTGTGGTCCAACTCTCACACCCATACATGACTACTGGAAAAATCACAGCTTTGACTAGGCGGACCTTTGTTGGCAAAGTGATGTCTTTGCTTTTTAATAAGCTGTTTAGTCATAGCTTTTCCTTGAAGGAGCAAGCACCTTTTAATATTTCGCGTTTGATGGATACTAGCAAATTGCCCTTCAGGAATGTTGCACCTTCATCAATACTGATTATATTCAGACTGTTACATTTCTGTCAGGGCTACATTGTTACGAGTGAACCGTTGTTCAGTTTGCAGTTTCGCTCTGAAGGAGGCTGCGGGTCCCCTGAATTTCCCTGGGAGCCTGAGCCTCCCCCGCCTGCCGGGGAGAAGCCCGGAGCGGGGCCCTGACTCCTCCCGTCCAGCAGGAGGCGCGGCCCGGCCGCTCCCGCATGCGCGGTGCGCTGGGTGTCAGACCGCCGAGCCAGTGGCCTGCCCGGGGCTCCCCCCGCCTGCTCCAGCACTCCCGGCCCGGCGGTGGCGGCCGGGAGCCCCGCGCCATCCCACCCGGGCGGCTGTGGCCCGCGCCCCGCGGCATGAGCCGGTGACCAAGCGCGGGGCCAGCCGGAGGCAGCCGTGGCCGAGGTAAGCGCGGCGCAGAAGGGCCGGGCGGGCCCCCGATGCGGACTCGGGCCTCCCCGGGCCGCGGGGGAGTCGGGCCCCGGGATCTCCGGGGAAGCGCGGGCCGCGCGGAGGTCCGAGGGCTGCGGGAGACGACCTCCACCCGCTCCCTGCCGGGGCCGCTCCTGGCGCTCTCCCGCGTGGGGGGCGCGCTGACTCCCGCCCCGCCCTCTCCTTCGTCCCCCGGCCCCTGCGCGCACTCTGGTTGCCCACCTGCCTGCCTCGCTCGCTTCCTGCACCTTTCCCTTCTCCCCGGATCCTGTGGCTTCCTTCCCCGAAGGGCCCACCCTCTGCCGTGACCTTTGCCCGCTGCCAGCTCCTCCCCGCGAGCTCCAGGGTTCTGCTTCCTCCCGCGGGGGTGTTTGAGTTCTGGGCCCTGCCGTGGGCAGTGGCGTTCCGTGCGGTACCCAATGCCTCGGGCAGGACTGGATGCTCAGGTGAGCCACGGCCAGCGGTGTTTGGGGCTCTGGGCAGCTACTTGAAGCTCAGAGGTTATTTGGCGTTTTACATACCGGCGGTGGGAACTAGATAATATGTATACAGTTTTGAGGTTAAAGTTGCTGGGTGTAACTTACTGGGAAGCGCTCATTTAGCCGGGTCCTTGATATATTTGTCTGAAGATGTCTTGAAACAGACATATGTCCATTTAAGTCCCTTTTCTCTGTCACTTGCATGCCCTGAGAACTTAAACTGGACTTAGTCTGTCAATTTCAGAGCTCAAAGGCTACTTACTGTAATAAATATATGACTCACTTTCCATCACTCCTCACTTGCAATGACTTTAAGCCATCTGGTTGCAAATGCTGGTATAAAATGGATAGATTTGCATCTGTCTAGTTATGCTGGTTAATTGAGAAATGAAAAAGGTGTATCTAATTCAGGCTTTTAAGGGTAATTGGGGAAGCAGCTTGACCTGCGGGTTAAAAGCTCAGGCTCCAGAGCCAGACTGCCAGCCTCCAAATCCTAGCATTTTCTAGTTGTGTGAAAATGTAGCCATCCTTGTTGCACTTTCCCTGTTTGTAAAATGAGGATAATCATAGCTCCTCACTTGAGACTGTTAGAGAGTCTGTGCTATGCTCAGTCGCTCAGTTGTGTCCGACTCTTTGCGACCCAATGGACTGTAGCCTGCCAGGCTCCTCTGTCCATGGGGATTCTCCAGGCAGGAATACTGGAGTGGGTTGCC
Source organism: Muntiacus reevesi (assembly GCF_963930625.1). Taxonomy (NCBI): domain Eukaryota; kingdom Metazoa; phylum Chordata; class Mammalia; order Artiodactyla; family Cervidae; genus Muntiacus; species Muntiacus reevesi. The sequence goes on along the minus strand of NC_089257.1, from coordinate 18,113,164 downwards.
ATGCCCTCCTCCAGGGGATCTTCCCGACCCAGGGACTGAACCCAGGTCTCCCAAATTGCAGGTGGATTCTATACCAGCTGAACTACCAGGAAAGCCCGTTAGGAAGACTAAGTTAACACCAAGTTAACAAAGTACTTAAAACAGATCCTGGCATGTAGTAGGTCCGCAGTAAAGTTTAGTTATTAGTTCCTTAATTATATGCTTTGTATTAATTATAGTATAATGTTCACCAAGGGACACAGGGTTTTTATTTTTTTTTAATTTGAAATCACTCTTAGGGGTGGTTAGCTTTAACAGAACTTTAATTATAAAGGACCCTATCAGGTAAGGCAGTGAATTGCAGATTTTCCTGCTTGGGCCAATATTTAGTTCCTTTGTTTTCAGGAACAGGTAAGTTGAGTTCCACCGTAGCAGGGGCTCCAAGAGCTCAGTTTCTAGAAAGTTTAAGATGAGAGTTTGTGGCTGAAAACTTTGGACTAATCACTGAGGAAAGGTTATTCAGGCAGTGTTTAGGAATAAATAATTCCAGGAACAGAAAATGCATCTCATCTTGACAGTCGAGTCGGAAGATTTTTCCAGTGATTCAGTGCCTGACCTCCAGCCAGATGATTCCAGTGTTTAGCAGGGACAAGTTTGGTGTGCTTCGAGAAGGCTATTGTTTGTAGGACTTTGCTCTGAAATTCTTACTTTGACCCAGGTTGTGGTATTATATGGAACAAACATTCATCAGTAGAAGATTCCTCTTGGTTTGTCCTTCTTGGGGAAACTCAGTGTTAGGGGAGAAGAGGGCAGTGAGGGGTAAGTATGGAAAATTCTGTCTGTGGAATTACCTGGCCACAATTACCTTGAACCTCTAATTCAAGAAAGAAAATAATCGAAGTTCATCACCATGTAATTACTCAAAACTTGGACCTTGAACAGTGTGTGCATTGATGGAGCCCAGAGGGATAGAGATACTCCCTTCATTCAGCAAACATTTCTGTTTACGTGAAGTGTGTTCTAGACTTGGTATTATTAGGTTGGTGCAAAAGTAATTGCCGTTTTGGATCATTGAGCTTTGCCATTTGGTATTGGAATGCATTCTTAAATAAATGTGTTTATGCTATACATCATTTTAATGCTCATTTCTTGCTTTTTTTGGCTAATGAATTATTACTTGCTGTTTATTTTATATGTATTTTAGACTATGGAAAGGTTGTTAGACAAAAAGCAAATTCGAGTGATTTTCTTATTTGAGTTCAAAATGGGTCATAAAGAAGCGGAGGTAACTTGTAACATCAACAGTGTATTTGGCCCAGGAACTGCTACTGAACGTACAGTGGAGTGGTGGTTCAAGAAGTTTTGCAAAGGAGACAAGAGCCTTGAAGATGAGGAGGGTAGTGGCTGGCCATTGGAAGTTGATGGTGACCAACTGAGAGGATCATTGAGACTGATCCTCTTAAACTACACGAGAAGTTGCCCAAGAACTCAACATTGACCATTCTACGGTCGTTCAGCATTTGAAGCAAATCGGAAAGGTGGAAAAGCTTGTTAAGTGGGTGCCTCTTGAGTTGACCAAAAATTTAAAAAGCCTCATTTTGAGATGTCATCTTTTATTCTATGCAACAACAACAAGCTATTTCTCTATTGGATTGTGAAGTGCAATAAAAAGTGGATTTTATACAACAACTAGCGATGTTTAGCTCAGGGGTTGTACTGAGAAGAGGCCCCAGAGCACTTCCCAAAGCCAAACTTGCACCAAAAAAAGCATCATGGTCACCATTTGGTGGTCTGCTGCCTGTTTGATCCACTACAGCTTCCTGAATCCTGGCGAAATCATTACATCTCAGAAGCATGCACTGGCAATTGATGAGATGCCCCCAAAGCTGCAATGCCTGCAGCCAGCATTGGTCAACAGAAAGGGCCCAGTTCTTCTTCTAACAATGCCTGACTGCACGTTGCACAACCAGTACTTCAAAAGTTGAATGAATTGGGCTGCCAAGTTTTGCCTCATTTGCCATATTCACCTGACCTCTCGCCAACTGATTACCACTTCTTCAAGCATCTCGACAACTTTTTGCAGGGAAAATGCTTCTACAACCAGCAGGACACAGAAAATGCTTTCCAAGAGTTCTCTGAATCCCAAAGCACAGATCATTATGCCATAAGAATAAAAAAACTTATTTCTCATTGGCAAAAATATGTTGATTGTAATGGTTCCTGTTTTGATTAATATAGATGTGTTTGAGCCTAGTTATAATGATTTAAAGTTCGGGATCCATGGCTGATTCATCTCAATGTATGACAAAAAACCACTACAATATTGTAAAGTAATTAGCCTCCAACTAATAAAAATAAATGGAAAAAAATAAATTAAAAAAATAAAAAAAATAAAGTTCAGGATCCAAAACCGTAATTACTTTTGCACCAACCTAGTAGATACTTCGGAGAAGGCAATGGCACCCCACTCCAGTACTCTTGCCTGGAAAACCATGGACGGAGGAGCCTGGTGGGCTGCAGTCCATGGGGTCGCACAGAGTCGGACACAACTGACGCGACTTAGCAGCAGCAGCAGTAGATACTGGGAATATTTAGCAGAGATGAAAACTCTGACTCCAAGAAAATGATGACCAGTAGAAGGGAGACTTACAGTTATATAACCAATTAATACAACCTGGTGAGTGCTGTGATGAAGCCTGTAAAAGCTATGAGGATGCTCACTGAGAGCTGTCTGTCTCTAAAGCTCCACTTGGTAAGGGGCTGTTTTTTTGTTCAAGGCTCTTCCCCTCATGTCTTCCATTAAGAGTTTTTATTCCACCTTCAGGGCTTGTCAGCTCTCTCAGCTGCTTAACCCGTGCAGGTAAACCTCAGAAACATGAGTCTGTATCCCCGGGAACAGCTCTCAGTGGAGGTGGAGAGAGGGGGTTGGAGACTGGGGTTGGATGGACTTTGGTGGATGACGTCCTTCATGGAACAGCTCTCAGGTGCGTTTTCAGAGGGACACTAGTCGGGGAGCCCCATCCGCCCGGCTCAGTGCGGCAGCCAGCTCAGGAGCGCTCTCCTGGCCCCATTCTTCCTGACTCCGCTCCTTACTCCCTGTCTCTGGCTTTCTGGGTTCCTCTTCTGCAAGCTATCTGCACCCTTAGTTTGGCGGAACATAAACTAAGGAGGCTGCTACTGGAAGCGGCTGTAGAAAGCCGGTCCTGAGAATAGTGTTGTGAGACTGGAGCCACTCACCCTAAGGTGGGGGTGAGTGAGGACCCCCTTTGGTGGGGGTGAGTGAGATGTTGAGGACCCCCGGAGCCCTCCAGCATCGCCGAGCAGTCAGACTGACCAGTGGGTTGGGGTGAGGTTCAGGTCGAAAGGAAGGCATTGGCTAGGGCAGGAGCTCTTAAGTGCTCGAGCAGTGTGTGGACCAGGGTCAGGATAAGGCTGGTGGAGTTGGTTGGCCCTTGTTAGCTCCCTTGGAGGCCTTGAGGTTTGATCTGGCTCAGATTAGCCAGGTATCAACTCGGGAGGCACTGTGAAAGACGTGGTTCTGTGGCGGCGTTTCCTGAAGCTGGGGGGTTGGGGGGAGCGGACATTCTGTGTTGAAAACCAGGCCCAGAGTTTAATCACAGTTGTGGCAGAGCTGCAGAGGAAGCTGAGTGCACGGCCTTGATGTACCGCCTCTGCTAATGTCAGGGCCATGATAGGGAAGAATTTGGACCCAGGGTCTTAGGATGGAGATTCTGGGTGGATGCACTGAAGAACTCTCAGATTTCCTAGATCCCCTGAACCAGCCGAAGTATTTCTCATTGAGAAGGAGCCCTTCCTGCCTGACGCCCTGCAGAGCCCTCTCCGGAGGAGGATACCTCGCAAGGTGGTGCTTCTCCCTCCTTGATGTTGCCCACCCCTCCCTCAGATCTCAGCACCAGCCAAGTGGGGGAGTACATCCCCTGCTGCTGGGGTGGTAGCTGTTGCATTGAAGAGCTGTGGGACCTGGTTCCTGTGGACCAGCGGGAACCGGAGGAACACGTGGGCGTGAATCTTGACAGTGTCAGGCCAAGAGTGGGGTAGCGGGGACTGTGAAGCTGAATCCAGCGTACTCCCTGGATTCAGAATTCAGTGGTTTGATAATGACCAGCTGGTCCTGATGTCCCGCTGGGCGGGCTCTTGGAAGCTTGGACCTGACAGTGATACTGTTGGTTCTCAACTGGGGGTGATTTTGCCTCCGCAGGGGATATTTGTCTATATCTGGGCATATTTTTAGTTGTCATAACTGATGGTTGCTTCTCTTGAATAGAGACCAGGGATGCTAAACTAAACCTTCTACAGAACACCTCCCCACAGAAATGAACCATCTGGCCCAAAATGTCAGTAATACTGAGGTTGAGAAACTCTAGTCTGGAGTAAATGAGGTAAAGGTGCCGGAGCTGTGTTGGCAGAATATTGAGAAAGGGCTTAAAAGGTTCAGAGAAGTGGAGATTTGAAATAGATTTATTACCTGAGACCAGAGACTCAGCTCCTGCCCGTGTTCCCAGGAGAGCATTCTCCTTTCCCTCTGGTGATATGGAACTCCGATGAGGGGACCAGCGTGTTTGAGAGGCTCAATGTTGGTTCTCCTCTGTAGACCAGGGTTGACTTTATGAGATTTGACCATGGAACTGGGTTCCCGAGTATCAGTGAGGATGATAGGATTCTGAAATGGGAGAGGCTGGGTGGTGGCACTAACCATCAGAGGCAAGGTCGACACGATAACCATAATAAGCAATGAGGTCCAACTCATAGCCAGTGTTTCTGGACCCGCTGTGATGCTAATAGAGCCTGGCATTCCTAGAGACAGTATAGACGGGCAGCCAGCTAAGGTACTGCTTCACTGTATAACCTGAAAAAAAAAAAGTCAAGAGCTGGCAGGTGGAAGGCTGATGTCAGGGGCTGCAGTGGAAGAGTCATGATCACCTAGTTTTCAGATGTGAGCCTGCACTCAGACCTGTATCCCATGGATTGAGGGGGAGACTGGATCTCTTGGAAGAAAAACTTTGCAACATCCCAGAAAATATAGACAGATACTCCCCCAGTTCTTCCTCAAGGGAACTGCAGGTTCTTATCAGACTTGTGGTACATCAAGGAGAAGATAATAACATCCAGACCTTTAGAGGGCTGTTAAGTCCAGGGTATGACCTGATGATAATACCGGACAACTGGTAAGCAGTAGTGGATAGGAGTTGTTAGATAAATGCCTTGGCCTCTCCTCCTTCTGAGGGACGTGGTGAGGTCTGCAGAGGGTTCCTAAAGAGCCCCCTGTTACCGACTTAATGACACACTCCTACTGGCCTTCCCTGGTTCCCTCTCTCTCTTTGCTCTGTACTCTAGCTCCTGGGTAAAACTACCCGCACCCGCATCCTGTCTTGGGTTCTTTTTTTGGGGGGATTATGGTGAGACCCGAACTGTGACAGGTAGGAAGCAGGATGTGGGGCCTAACATGGTAGGTGTCAGGCTTTCTTCTCCCCAGCTCTCCTGCTGCCCCCGTGGGACGGTGGAGGTCACAGTCGTCCTCTGGGAGTCCTGTGGCTCCAGGTCCCTGCCAGCACTTGCTGACTTTGACACTGACTTTTTCCCATGCTCACGTGTAGATGTCTTATTGTAGTTTTGCTTTCCCTGCCCATTAATTAGACTAAAGATCTTTTCAGATGTTTCTGTGCCATTTTGTTGCCTCTCTTGTGACATTCCTGTTTAAATCTTTTGTCCAAGTTTTCTGTTGTTTGTTTTGGATTTTTTGTTTGTTTCTTATTACTCTGTAGTTCTTTATTCTGGCTGCTGTTAATAGTCCTTATTGGTTACATGTATCACAAATATCTTCTAGTTTGCACTTGTCTTTTTACTTCCTTATGATGTCTTTTGATGAGCAAAATTTTTTAATTGAAATGCTGAATTTAATCTTATGATCTGCACTTTCTGCGTTTCATTTTGGAAATCATTCTCTGCCTGGAAGTCATAGATATTCTCTTTAGTGGTCTAAATATCTTTAGCCTGTCACATGTGGCTTTTTACTCTGCCTTGAGTAGATTCCCTTCCCCCTGGCTGCTTTTAATATTTTTGTTTGGCTTTCTTTTCAGTGGTTTTATTTTGACATATCTGGCTGGGGTGTTTGTTTTTGTGTGTGTGTGCATTTTGTTTGTTTGGTACATATTGTACTTGGAGTTGAGTATCGTGAATCTATGAGTTGATATCTTTCATTATGCTTGGAAAAACTTAACAGAAGACAGGTGGATTCTCATATCTACTTCCACCTTCAGTCTTTGCTTTATCACACATCATGTCATCTCTGGCAAATGAAGGTGAAAAAATAATGTCAGTATTGTTTTAAGAAATAGCTTAGATCATTTGAAAGAATCTTGGGGACCCTCTGGAGTCCCCAGACCATATTTTGAGAACCTCTGGTCTAAGATTTTTGGTATTAATATTATACTAGACTCTTAAAATAGGCTGGGGAATAGTTCTTTTTTCTGAACTTTGGAGTAATTTGTGTAAAATTGGAATTATTGTTTCTCGAATGTTTGGTAGAACTTGGAAAATCTTTTGGGCCTGGAATTTTCTTTATCGGAAAAGATTGTTTTAACTTCCGATTCACTTTCTTTAGTGTTATAGAGCTGTCAAGGATGGCTATTTCTGCTTGAGACTGTTTTGATAAGGTATAGGTTAAAAGAATTTCCCCATTTCATTCAAGTTTTTAATTGTATTGGCATAAGTTCATTGGTATCATTTCATCTTTTAAATACATGCAGTATTTAGTTATGGTCCCCTTTTCAGTCTAGGTATTGTGCTTTATTTTCTCTTTATCTTGAATAATCTTACCTGAGTTATGTCAAATATCAATTTCTTTAGTCTTTTTCTTTTTAAAAAATTCAGCTTTATAGATCCTGTTTGGTTTTCAATTTGTGTTTTTTTTAATTACTTCTATTATCTTTGGATTTTTTGTTGTGATAATATCTTTTTTATGATCTGTTACTCATTAAAATTTGTAAAGCTCATATTTGGATACTGCTTTTGTTCCCTTAGCCCCAGTTTTGTTATATGTGAAAACAGTATGTTTTTACACTGTGGGTAATTGATAATTGGGTGGTATAATTGTTATAGTAGGTTATGGCCAGTATTTTTTTTTAAAGCTATAGAATAATAAAAGAATACAGTGTTCATCACATATTCTGTGGCTAATGCTGTGTACTAAGGTTAAATAAGCATTGTTTTGTGAAACTTATTTCAAATACATCTGTGTCTGTGTTAGATTACAATATGAAATGTTGTTTTATTATAGGTTTTAGTAAAAAAAGAAGTTTAAACCACTGTATTAAAAGGCAGTTTGTCTAACATTTAGGAAAGATTTCAAACGTGGCTGCACAAAATAAACATGAGGGGCTTGCTAGTTTGACACAGTCTGTGACCTTATTTTAGGTCTACTGATACAGCCCTCCAGTGCTGGAGCCAAGGAATCTGTTTTAGCAAACTGCCTGTGTAGTTCTTACAGTTCAGGTGTTTGAGAACCACTGATTCAGGATATAGACAGACTCTGAGAGCCTGTTGGGCAGTTCTGACACGGGGCTTGTGGAGAGTACAGCTCCTTGCATGCATCTGTCCCAAGGCCGCCTCTTTTCTAGCTCCAGGGGGGACATGGGGAAAGAAAGAAAGCGATAGGGTGGGCCTGGTGGTAGTAGGGGTCGGGGACTCACTGGGAACATCTTGTTCATTGTTAGGATCACAGAAAACATGAAATAGCTCTCGTGCCTGCATTTCTGTCATGGAATCGATTAGTGTGTATTGGATGACTAATGTATATACCCCAAAGATGATTATCTTTAAGTGTAAAATGTATAACCTTTCATACATTAGTCCATGACAGTCATGTTTTTTTGGTATGTTCCAGACCGTGGTCTCAGATACAGCAGATACGAGTTGAAATCATTAATGATCATTCAGCACATTTTACCCCCAAAGCTGGTAATGATCGCAACATTCAGCTTGACAGGACCCTACTTAGCTAGGCAGGAAGCAGTCTTACCGTGTAGGCATGATTGGAGAGAACTCCGTTTAGCCAAAGTGAAAATGGTTCATAAACCCTAAGATGGTCTATGAGCTTTTCAATTATTTTCCTTTATATTAATGTGTGCTCAGTCGCTCAGTTGTGACTGACTCTGCGACCCCATGGACTGTAGCCCACCAGGCCCCTCTCCCCATGGAATTTCCCAGGCAAGAATACTGGAGTGGCTTGCCATTTCCTACTCCAGAGGATCTTCCCAACCCAGGGATCAAACTTGGGTCTCTTGCGCCTCCTGCATCGGCAGGTGGATTCTTGACCACTAGCGCCACCTGGGGTTGTAATAACTTTTCTGAAAGATCAGAGAGTAGAATGAGACCATTTTGAAGACTGGATTCTTGACACATGGAATGCTGAAGTCACTTGTTGCAGTGACGTGTCTGTGACAGATAAAGGAATCATGCTCAAGGTATTGACACAGTGGGTAGGCATCAGGTGTTGGGGGGCTTGTTTGGCAAAGGATCTTAATTTGTGGTCTATGGGGTACTTTGCATTTTCAGCTGAGGACTGAAGATTTTTTTTACATCTCAGTCCATGATGCTTATTGGCTGTTTCATTTTTCTATTGCTACATAACACACCACCACAGTCTTACAAACAGCAAAAGCAATAGCAGTCATGTACTTGCTCAGGATTCTGCTGTCTATGCAGAACTCGTTGGGGATGGTTCATGTTGGCTCCACATAGTTTCTGGGGTCTTCCTGAGCTTCCTTACAGCTAGCTTCCAACAGCTATAGGGTCTTTTAAAGCCTGGCCTCAGAAACCCCAGAATCTCCCTTCTGCCACTTTCTCTTGGCCAAATGAAGTCCCAAGTCTATCCCGGATTCAGGTGGAAGGGAAAGAGATTCCACGTTGTGAATGGAGAAGTGGCATGCACATTAATCAGTGGGAAGAATTGTTGGCATCTGTCTTTAGAAACCGGTCTACCTCACTTCTTTTCCTCTACCTCTCCTTTCCTCCTTTCCTTTTTCTTTCTTCATTTCTTCCTTCCATTGAAATGTGCCAACTATCCCCTTTTTATAAAACATCAATATATATTTATTTAAAGATTAGCCTTTTTTTCACTAACACCCCTTCCCCCTTTCTTGATATTCTCCTAGTGGTGTTTTTACGTTGTGCATTTTGTTATTTATTTACTTTATTTATCAATTCAGTTCAGTCACTCAGTTGTGTCCAACTCTTTGTGACCCCATGGACTGCAGCATGTCCGGCCTCCCTGTCCATCACCAACTCCCGGAGCCTACTCAAACTCATGTCCATCGAATCAGTGATGCCATCCAACCATCTCATCCTCTGTCATCCCCTTCTCCTCCCGCCTTCAACCTTTTCCAGCATCAGGGTCTTTTCAAATGATCAGTTCTTCGCAGGGTCAGAAATCCCTCTTCATTGTTTCATCAAATTGCTTAAGGGAAAGAAATAGGCCGATTGAAAATGTCCTGGTCCTCTCAAGGGCCGTCTGCCACCCTGAAGGCTTCATTTTTCTCTCTTCTCCCCCGGTAACCAGGAGTGCGAGGAGGAGGCTGCCGGGGTCATTATGTGTGCGTCGGTCAAGTACAACATCCGGGGTCCCGCCCTCATCCCGAGAATGAAGACCAAGCACCGCATCTACTACGTCACCCTCTTCTCCATCGTCCTGCTGGGTCTCATCGCCACGGGCATGTTTCAGTTCTGGCCGCACTCCATCGAGTCCTCGGGCGACTGGGGCGTGGAGAAGCGCAGCGTCCGGGACGTGCCGGTGGTCAGGCTGCCGGCCGACAGCCCGCTGCCGGAGCGCGGCGACCTCAGCTGCAGAATGCACACGTGCTTCGACGTCTACCGCTGCGGCTTCAACCCCAAGAACAAGATCAGGGTGTACATCTACCCGCTGAAGAAGTACGTGGGCGAGGCGGGTGTCCCGGCGAGCCCCACCATCTCCCGGGAGTACAACGAGCTGCTCACGGCCATCTCGGACAGCGACTACTACACCGACGACATCACCCGCGCCTGCCTCTTCGTCCCGTCCCTCGACCTGCTCAACCAGAACGCGCTCCGCGTGAAGGAGACGGCGCAGGCGCTGGCCCAGCTCTCCAGGTATCCGCTGGTCTCCCAGAGACCGGGGGCAGGCGAGGGGCAGAGCCGGTTTCCAGCCGGCGGCTCATCTCCTGTCTCCCAGGTGGGCACGCGGATGAGCCGCAGACTTGTAGGAGGACCCGCGCTGCGGGCACCCGTTCTCTGCACCACCGTCTCGGGCCACTGCTGTGGGTTCCCAGCCTCTTAACATTTACAAGCTAAGAAGGGCTCATCTTCCCATGCCTTTCCTTTTAAATGTAAATGCCTTTCCCCACCTCCCCTCTTTATCACTCACATATACACAGTCACTATAAGAAGCTTGAAAATACAGTTAGGCCAAAAGAGGAAAGTCAGAGTCATCCCTGAAGCCTGCTTTTGCGATAATCATTAGTATTTAGATGTTGCTTCTCAGTCGTTTCTTTGTAGAACATATACAGGGGCACACATGTATGCATTTTAGCGTATTTATGCACATGTATACATATGTGTCTGTATAACATTTTGGGCAAGAGTGGGCTCACACAGCAAAGCGTATTCTTCTGCTGCCTCTCCCCCTTCATTTACCATGAACATGTTTCCAAATAATTTAATCTTCGTATGTCAGTGCTGTATGACATATACGCAGAACATGTATGTATTCGTATATACAGTTCTGTATGGGATTCGATTTTGCACACATTCCTTAATGTACTTAATTAGCCTTCTGTATTTCTTTGTGTTCCTGTAACCAAATGGTGAACATTGGGGTTGCGTTCAGATTTCCATCAGCGTAAGCAGTTCTGCAGTGGACCAGCTCGGAGGACACATCCCCCAGCTTTCCTTTGGAGGAGCCAAGCCAGTACCCCGAGCACTCTCCGGGTTGCAATCTCCAGGCATGCAGTTTGCCTTCCTGAGAAGTGGCCCCGTTTTGGGTCAGGGATGCTTGCCACTTGTCATCTGGCTTCCTTTCTGGCTCAGATGGTGAAGAAGCTGCCTAATGCAGGAGGCCCGGGTTTGATCTCCGGGTCTGAAAGATTCCCTGGAGAAGAGAATAGCAACCCACTCCAGTATTCTTGCCTGGAGAATCCCCATGGACAGAGGAGCCTGGTGAGCTGCAGTCCGTAGGGTCGTACAGAGTCGGACACAACTGAATGACTAACACTTTCACTTGTCATCCAGAAACTGACTGACTTGTCTTCTTCATAGTTGATGTGTGAATTCTACATGTTTACTCTCTTAATAGGTGGGATAGAGGTACCAATCACCTCCTGTTCAACATGTTGCCTGGAGGCCCCCCAGATTATAACACGGCCCTGGATGTCCCCAGAGACAGGTAGGTGTATTTGGGGTTGTCTGCCTGATGGGTTTCTGAGGATTGGTCAACATAGGACCCTTTTATTCACGTGAAATCATATTTCTAAGCCCACTAGGATGTAACTTTGTAATCAAAATTGTTTGTTCAAGTGGAAAATTTTCCTCAGTCTTTTCCTCCCCGAGACCTGGAAGCACCGAGACCTGCCGGAATCTGTCACGGGAAACTAGTGGAAGGTTAGGTTCCAGTGGAGCATCTTAGAAGTCTGTCTTGTCTTCTTAGTCTGGGTCGTGTGCTCCTGAGCACACCTCCATCCCCCTAAAAGGCCTGGTTCATACCAGTGGCTTGTGTCAGCTCTCTGCACATATGGGAGCATTAAGTAGAGTCGCATCTCCTGAGGGGAGCGGGCGTGGACGTGTCATTGGAGCCTGTAACGTCCGGGAAGTGAGGCACGCTAAGTACCGCTTACTCGCTGCTTTCCTTCCTTTCTAATGAAACTTCCAAACAGGCAGAAGTGGCATGGGGTGGCCACGATGGCGATGCAAGTCCAGGTACTGTGTATCTGGCCCTTTCCTACACCGACGGCGTCGCTTCCTGGAAACCTCAGAAGGGGGCGCCCCTTGAAGGTTCCTCCCCTAGTACTGGGTCCCAGGCTCCGCAGAGAGCAGGAAGTGTGGGCCCGACATGAGGGGCCACGGCAGCACCCACGGGAGGGGATTACTGTAAGTTCAGTTATGAACTCATTTATAACTAGCTTTGTTGCAGTTGATGTTTAATTCTTGAAATCATTGTTACTGAAAGAGGTGAGAACAGCCTCAGGCCCGCTGCGGTCTCCACTTATTTGAGGTCAGCATCTTCATTTATGAAAATCTACACTTAGTACCGCTTTTCCCCAGAAGATTAAATCTAAGCCCTCTTTGCTTTTATATGCTTATCTAGAGTCAGTATTGAGTTTCTATCTGGAAAGACGATTATCAACCACTCCCCAGCGCCATCCCTCAGCTTTGGTGTAGAAACCATTTCGGACGATAGAGGGCAGTCAGGCCCCACAAGTTCTGTAGAAACGCGCTGAACACGAGGCGATTTCTGATTTGGCTCTTAGCCCCAGCGTTCCTGAGTGCGTTACTGTCTTATGCATTTGCTTGTTCTGGGAAAGTGAAATGTGTTAGAGGACAGAAAAGGGACGGCAAAGAGGTGTTGGGAATGCAATGTCTTCACCTGCTGTTCTGGGTTTAGTTTGAGGAGGTTTATTTCTGTTTGGGACATTTCGGTTTTTGCTGACACTTTGGTATATGTATCTGTTTGGGAGAAAGATTTCACTTTTATCGAGTGCACATGTTAAAAGGAGTTTCATTTCTCTGCAGGAAAGTGTCAAGTAATCAGAAGAGAGTTGAAGTCCTTGCTGGTGCTTAGGTGCTAAGGATCAGGAAGGTTAAATCGTTTTCCCTGTGCATGTATTTTTGGAAGTGATTATAGGCAGTCCTGTAGCAAATAATGAATCATCGTATACTCCTCCTTTATCTTTCCAGGTGAGAAATTTCATTTTGAAGCCGAGGTGGTCTTTGACTGGTTGGAGTAAGGAACAGTAGATTTGTTTGTTAATTTTTCTGATCCTTTGTCCTTGCTCCTGGATTCAGAGGAGGCAAGAACCATGCGTGTAGGATGGTTTTAGCAGAAGCTGCATACCTGGTTATTCAGAAATTAGAAAACAGGCTAGATTTAGACTGTTTCTAAAATTCCCCTGAAATCTAAAGTCAGAAGTGTGATTTTTTTTTAAGAATTATCTGACTCAGGAAAACGCAAGGACCAGGGCTAAAGCAAATGTTGGCTCAGCAGATACATCTTTTATGCTGTGTGAATCTGTCTTTCTCTTTCAACATTTGAAAATCCTATGTAGGGTACACATATACCTCCTGGGTACAAGATTGAAGCAATGTGAAACAAAGAGTAAAGTGTAAAAAATATGTTTTCAAATTTTCCTCTGGTTTTACTCTTTTACTGAGAGGTAATCACTGTTCTAAAATACTGTGTATTTTTTGAGTCTTTGATGGATTTCTAGTCCACACACACACATAGGTTCACCTACCCATTTTAAGTCAAATGACAGCAAATTATACATCTTCAATGCCTAACTTTACTGATCTTTGTTTTCTCAGATACATTCTATAATTTTATTACTACTTTAGATTTTTGTTGGCCTTTCTTTGCAAGTATCTCTCTCAAATTTCTACTTTTATATAGGTGTATATTTATTTAAACTTCTTACAGAAACATTTAAACCCGTATAAGAGAAGTACAGTGAGCCCCATGTAACCACTGTCCAGCTTTGTTTGTTGACAGCTTGATTCATCTATACTCCTACTCTCTCCCCACCTGATTATCTAGAAGCAAATCTCAGATGTTGTATCATTATGCCCATAAATGTTTCCATTTGAGACTGCAGAAGAGGGTTTTGTGTATAACTCAGTGACTAAGTCAGTAAAGAATCCACCTGCAGTGAAGGAGACCCCTGGTTCGATCCCTGGGTCAGGAAGATCCCCTGGAGAAGGGAACGGCAACCCACTCCAGTATTCTTGCCTGGGAAATCCCATGGACAGAGGAGCTTGGCGGGCTGTAGTCCATGGGGTCACAAGGATTTGGACACGACTGAGTGACTGACACTTTCAGATTTTTTCAAGGGCTTTTTAAAAAGTATAACTACAGCATCATATCACACCTACAACATTAACACTTAGTTCTTTAACATCACTAGATATTCACCAAATATCTAGCCATTGCTCAGATAGATACAGCTCATTTTCTCTTTTTGCAGTATGAATCTGTAAACAAATGAGGATAGCCAGTAAAATTGGTCAGTTTTTTCTTTTTTTTTTCAAAACCTAACACTTGAATCTTTATATTTGAGGGATTCTCAGGCCTAATTTGGAGAAGGCAATGGCACCCCACTCCCGTACTCTTGCCTGGAAAATCCCATGGACGGAGGGGCCTGGTGGGCTGCAGTCCATGGGTTCGCTAAGAGTAGGACACAGCTGAGCGACTTCACTTTCACTTTTCACTTTCCTGCATTGGAGAAGGAGATGGCAACCCACTCCAGTGTTCTTGCCAGGAGAATCCCAGGGATGGGAGAGCCTGGTGGGCTGCCGTCTATGGGGTCACACAGAGTCGGAAATGACTGAGGCGACTTAGCAGCAGCAGCAGCAGCAGCAGGCTTGATTAAAAGGAAGCAAAAGATACACTTGCAGACAAACTGTGTTTAGGCTCTGTGGCTACTCAGATGGGAGGAGGCGAGCTGTGAGAGCATCTGGGGCAGACCCAGTGTAGGGACGAGGGTCTACAAGACGGTGAGGAAGAGGGCTCAGTGAGGTCCCTGAGTCTGCAAGTCCCAGGAAGTGCGGAAGGTGCCGGTGGACACTCCCAGCGATAGAACACCTGGCCTGGCGTGAGTCGTGGTCCTAAGGTCATGCTTTCTTAGGTGCATGGTTCCCATTCAGTCTCTCTCAGCTTCGGAACGGATCTCCGATTTGGGGGTACATAATGGGGAAACAGAACACGCTTCTCAGCAATTCACTTTTCAGTCAATGTGAAACACATGTGCTATAGAACAAGGGAGGCTTACAATATTTTCTCCATGGGTAATGTTCCAGGAACGCTTGGCAGAAGAAGATACGGTGATGTGGGTGGAGGTCTTGTCAGCAGCAGGGTGGGTGTGAGGCTTGTTTGACTAATTGCAGCGGTGGCTCCTCTGAGGTCTCCAGTGAGATTGCACCTGCGTGATCTGTGACATGAGACACGCTTCCGGCCGCCTGCTTTCCTCCTGCCAGTGCTAAGCCCCTCCTGTAGGCCCGGGGCCCCCGGGAGAGCAACAGTGCAGGCTGGTGTCGTGTACACCTGCTTCCTTTCTTAGCACATACGCTCGCTCCTTCCTCTGGGGCGTGGGTGTGATTACATCACCCACCAGCCCGCTTACCTGGGCCGCCTGGTGCCGGTATATTGGATCCATGTTTACTTCCCTGCACGTCGATCTCGGGGGCCCCTGCAGTCTGCTTGCTATCATGGTCATGGAACCCACCCAAATTCATGTTGGACGGAGTCACTGCCGAATGCTAATCAGGAAAAATGAGACCGTATGTTGGTACTACGGCTAGTCATTAAGTTTTACAGAGCGGACTGGCAGCTGGAGAGGTGTTCCAGCCTGCACATTACCTCCCTAACCAGTTCTTGGTTTCATAAAGCTTAAACAAACAGATTGGGATTTCCAGGGGTGGTTTGGAAATCTTTGAACTTAAACTGGTCATGTAAGAAGGGAATGTAGGCTGTCATCAGGGCAGGGAGGGGATTGGTAGCAATCAAGATTGCAAAACATGTGGCTTTGCAGTTCATACATTTTGGCTCAGACTGCGCCGTGCATGGACCTGGCAGCACTCTGCCCCAGTAAGTGATTTGATGGGCTCGGGGGCCCCCCGGGACAGAATAACCGTAAACGTTGGTGTGATGTACACCTGCTTCCTTTCTAATGAAGTGTCACTGTACTACTTGCTGCATCCAGTTAAAGCAGCGTGTTCATGGTTTTCTAATTAAGGGGAATAAAAGCTCGTGTGGGAGGACTTGCAGGAGAAGTATTCGAGGTCAAGTTCTGGATTCTGCTTCCCATGGAAGGAGTGGGGTTGATAAGACTGAGTATCTGGGACAGGTGGTGAGAGCTGGTAGAGGCTTCACAGTGCACACGAAGCTTTGGGATGGCAGTGGAAAGAACTGCTCTGGTGGGAACTGGAGCGGGCTGGGGCGTAGGCAGGTGAGATGGGGTACTTTGCCATCACCGTGGCTTTTTTTTTGCCCATTGTCCCCTGAGCTTCCGGTCAGCGGGACAGCAAGTGGCTGCCCCAGCCAGTCATCCTGTGCAGTCTTGTTGCTATTCCTATCACTGTAAATGTGTTTAAGAGTCAGGGCCTCCTTGGTGGCTCAGATGGTAAAGATTCTACCTGCAATGTGGGAGGCCCTGGTTTGATCACTGGGTCAGGAAGATCCCCTGGAGAAGGGAATGGCAACCCACTCCAGCATTCTTGCCTGGACAACTCCATGGACAGAGGAGCCTTGAGAGCTACAGTTCATGAGGTTGCAAAGAGTTGGACATGATGGAGCGACTGACACTATCACTTTCACCATCTGTGACTTTCGGGAGAGGTGAATGGGATCCAAGTAAGGTAGCAGAGGGGCCAATTGTAGGCTGTCCTCCTGGCTGTGCTGTATTTTAAAATAAGGAAAGTAAGGACAGACTGCTTAGGACCCCAGAGGAAGGCAGGTGACTCAGGAATAGGATGCAGCTAGTGTTCTGCTGCTGCTGCTGCTAAGTCGCTTCAGTTGTGTCCGACTCTGTGCGACCCCATAGACGGCAGCCCACCAGGCTCCCCTGTCCTTGGGATTCTCCCGGCAAGAACACTGGAGTGGGTTGCCATTTCCTTCTCCAATGCATGAAAGTGAAAAGTGAAAGTGAAGTCGCTCAGTCGTGTCTGACTCTTAGCAACCTGATGGACTGCAGCCCACCAGGCTCCTCCGTCCATGGGATTTTCCAGGCAAGAGTACTGGAGTGGGGTGCCATTGCCTTCTCTGAGCTAGTGTCCAGGAGACGCTATTGTACAACCTTTAGCACACTGTCTTTGTAGAAAAGTGACTTGGTAAACATCAGCTGTGGTTGATACTGTTATGAATATCCAGCTACCCGTCTCCACAGAGCTTATCAGAATGAAGACCATCTCTTTCTCATCGTTTGACAAAACCCTTTGCTTTTCAGGGCTCTGTTGGCTGGTGGTGGCTTTTCTACGTGGACTTACCGGCAAGGCTACGACGTCAGCATTCCTGTCTATAGTCCGCTGTCAGCTGAGGTGGACCTTCCGGAGAAAGGGCCCGGGTAAGGCGCCTTGGGCACAGCCAGCTGTGCTGAGAGATGCCGGTGAGGGCCGGCAGGGCGGGTCCTCAGTAACCATCAGTTACAGGCCGGGGCCCTCGAGGGTCCATTTTTCCTGTCCCACCCCAACCTTATTTATCCTTCAGTTCTCTCTCTCTCTCTCTCTCTCAGTCAGTTTTCAGCGCTGTCTACCAAGCTCCCCAAATCAGAAATCTAGTTGCCGTCCACAAGTCTTTCCTCTACCTTACTTCCTGTGTGGAATTCCAGGCTTCCAGAAGGAAAGCAGGCGTTCAGCATAAATCCTGTCGTTCAGACAGTTTTCCGCTAAAATTGAAGTTCCCACACCCCAGCCAAGGGCCAGCCTTTCAAAGAAGAGAGCTGCCAGGCCCACTGTGTTAAGTCCATTCTGCACCAGGCACTGTGGGCAGCTGACAGGCGGAGGTTGGTGATGCCCCTAAACCTCTGTCATGCCCAGAGCGGCCCCTCACCACAAAGCACCCTTGGGTCCAAAAGTCAGCAGTGTTGTGGCCGGAGAACGCCTGGGGGAGACAGGGTGAGCAGTCTTAAGATGGCTTAGACTAAACTCTCTGTCATCTACTCTCCTGAGTGTAATCTAGGTCTCTAATGTTGGTTTAGGACTGGCACGTCCCTTCAGATTTAATCCAGGGAAGAAAACATGCTGAAAGGAAAAGATTGAGAGAGATTGAAATGAAGGAGAGCAAACCACAATGAACAGTACCTTCAGATGATAGTTTCCAAGAATTACAAGTCTGCTCTGTTGGTAATTTCCTGGTAACTTGATCTCTAAATTTTTTTTTTTGATTTCTAATTTTTATGTGTAACTAGACTGAAATGATGATCCTTAGATGGATTAAGGTTGCTGTTGATTTCTAGAGTACTGAGACTCTAGAAACTAGAGTCGTAAGCAGTCTGTCTTCAAGAGCAGAAGGATGCTCAGGACTGCAGGGGGGTGGTCCTCCCCCTGGTGGACAGGCGGTGGATTTCTGTGGCCCGACGGGACCCACCCCCTCCATTTCCCCTCCAGGGTTTGCAGTTGGGCCCTGGAGTTGTGCTGTTTCTTTTACAGACAACACTCTTCTGCCTCAGGAGAGAAAAAAGAAAAAGCAAAGCAAAGACAGGCTCTAGACCCATCGCACTTTCCAGGGATCTGGGAGGAGGCATTCTGGGTGACCTCACAGCAGCACTTGGAATCTGTTGCTCTTTGTGAGAGTTGCTTTTTAAGGGAATTCCCACATCTCTTGAGGGCTGCGTAGAGTAGCAAGAGCTTTGTTTTTATTTTTATTTTAAATCTCTCTCAATATTGTCCAATGGGAAGCTGAGGATCGTTGCTATTGATAGCTTCTTCTCACAGCTGTGTTGGCCTCAGCTGGAATTCTCGTCATTTCTCTCTCTAAAAGGAACTAAATTGGGAGTTTACAATGGTTACTATGGAGGGAAATTTGGAGTTCTCAGCATGATTTTGCTGAAGCTTCGATATCAGCCCTGCTGGGAGGAAACATGAAAGTCATAGCTGGTCATTTTAGTCCTCAAAAGAAAAACAAATCCACCTTAAGATTTTGTTTGCTTAAAACTAAAATGGGCCGACTCCACCAACCCACCATCTGCCAGGTCAGGGTGAGCCAGCATGCAGGCAGGGGAAACATTTTTAGACTCTTGTTCACATCTGCACAGTTATGTAGAAAATGGTAGTGTTGGGTGGGGACCCACTGAGCGTGGTGACTGAGTGTCTAAAATAGAACTGTTTCTTAACAACAAAATCAGCCCAGAGTCTTTCTTTACTCCGGAGTTTCTTTGAGCTCCACATGTTAGCATCTGTACTTCTTTCTCTGTCTATGTAGATGGCTCTCTCTCTGTCTACGTCTACGTGTATTGAAAACCATGCCTTCCGATCGCTCTCTCCTGTTCCATCCGGGGCTGCTGGGAATTCTGGTTCTCTCTCTTTCCATTGTTAGAATTTCCTTCTCAGACAGTGAGAGCTCTGGCTCCCATTATCCCCTGTATCTTACTTGATCAGCCCTGTCGTATGTGACCGGAGCTCTGAAGTTGCCTCTGCCCCTCACCGCACAGGTGACCTCTGCACCCCAACTCGGGCTCTGACCCCCTACGTCGTGCTCCTGCTCCCCGTCATCACCCCGGAATAGACGCCCTCCTCACCCTTCCTGGGTTCTGACCCCCCACACTGGAGGGGCGCTGCTCTCGCCATCACCCTCCCCGTATCCTGTCAGCCTGGGCTGCCCTCCTGCCTTCACTTGGTCTCCGCATCCCGGGCGGGGAGGCCATGACTCCCTCTGCCCCTTCCCCGGTCCCTCTTTCAGGGATCTCATAGTCTGGGCCAGGCCACCTCCCCGCTCTTCCCCCAGGCTCTCCCCCGCCACCCCTGACTAGGACTAGAGCTCTCCCAGTGGGCCACCCCCACCGCACGGAAACGGCCTGTCCCCTCCGGGACGCCAGCACTCCACACCCGCCTGCAGGGACGCCCGCTCGGACACCAGCATGGCTGCTTCTCTTGGAGCAGCCTGGAGCACCAGTTCTGTGTTAGCAGCTCTGCTTAAATAGGACGTCTCCAGAGACACCCAGCAAGTCCCAGCGCTCTGTGGCAACCGCCGTAGAGCCAGCGTCTGGGGGATTGGAAAGACCTTTAGAGGCCATTTAGCTCTAACTTTGCAGAAGGAAATGGCAACCCACTCCAGCATTCTTGCCTGCAAAATCCCACGGATGGAGAAGCCTGGAGGGCTACCGTCCATGGGGTTTGCAAAGAGTCTGACACGACTGAGCGACTAACACTAGCCCTAACGTAACATATACCTTGTTACTGTAATTTCTTCCCGAAAAGTTTTCTGATTTGTAATAAAAACAACTCACCACCTCACAAGACAGTTCGTTTTCGAATGACGTTAATTGTCGAGGCGGCTTCCGTGCTTGTGTTGAGAGTTTGACTGTCCGCCTTCCTCCTGTTTCAAGCAGTCGAGCTTGTATCACAGAAATCCTCACTTTGAGATGACTGAAGGGTACTCCCTATAAGTGATCTTCCCGTCCGACCTCTCCCCTCTGCAAACCGATCATTTTACAAAAGAAAGATGACTGAGGCTCAGGGCTGGGGATAGAATTCGAGAGTCTGTTTCAGTGGCTAGAAGAAATCCTTTTGGCTGTAAATAGCCCACGTATTGTTCAGCGAAATGCAATTGAAGGAGAAATTGTCCAGGATGAGAGATGGCTGATCCAAACTGTCTCCCCGACCAGCTGCTGTTTGGTCTTTCTTAACGTCTGCTCGCCTCTGCCCTGGGCTCCGGGTCTGCACTGCCATCCAGGGCAGCTCTCTCAAGTAGGACTTTCAGCAAGGAGACAATCTGTATTTAGTCAGGTGCCCACTTCCACATATAGCTATTGAGCCCTTGAAATGGGGCTAAGGTGACCAAGGAACTGGATTTTAAAATTTTAATAGATTTAAGTGGTCTCACGTGGCTAATTGCTTTCGGACAGTGAAGTTCTAAGGGAATCTGCTTGTCCCTGTCTTTCCTGCCTGCCTTTGCTTTCAGTTCGGCTTTAGAGAGAAATGACCAGAAGAAATGGATCCGGCGACTTGAGGGCCATTAGCTATGGTGTATGCTGCTCCGTTTGCTGGAGTTGAGCTGATCTGCTGGCCGGGAGAGCATTCATTTCCTCACTCACTGCTTTGTGTGTTTTTGGCGTGAAGCTTAAAACTTGGGAAAGATGACACCTTCTCAGAGAGTGTTTATGTTTTGGCCACAGGTAGATGTGTAAGGTGTTCTCCAGCTGGACCCTCCAACTAAGACTGAGAAACGAAAGGAAAATAAAGCAATTTCCCTTTTTTTCTCTCTAAGGCAAGAAGAAGCGGGGTTAGCAGGTTGGGTTCAGACTAGAGGGTTTGAGTCCTTTCTCATGCACCGCTTCCTATTAGCTTCCCTGGTGGCATTTCCTAGAGATGGCTGTCTTGGGTGTTTTCCCTGGTCTGTACAGTTTGAGGAAGATTTGAGTCATGCTTCTAGGTTTGATGGGGGTTTCATTTCTTTTGGAACCTGCTTTATATTATTCCTTTCTTCTTCAATGATCCCTGCTGGTTCCTTTGCCTACGTCATGTTTATTGCCTCTGTAATCTCTCTGTCTTGTGGGAATCTTGCCTTCTCGGAGAGAATTACTTACCTTCTGGTCTCCCCAACGCATTCATATTTTGTTTCTCGTGAAGCTCTGAATGGCGCTAGACCCTTGGAAATCCTTTCTTCAGTCCATTTTCTCTTATGCATCCTTGCTATCTGATGTTAAGACTGGTTGCATCCATTGACAAAGCTAGTTTTCTCCACTTGTTCTCCATGACCAAGTTTGGTTTTCCTGAATCCATATGGCCTTGAGGATGGGGGCTGTCTTTCCCTGGAGCTCCCCCATAGCATAGGGTGCCACTCAGAAGCCGGAAGTAGTCTGCTTTCACGGTCAGTGCTGTCTGTTAAGACCCCTTGTTTTCCTCTTTGAAGGATGCAGCCTGCTCTCAGTTGCTTTTCAGAGCAGAGAACTCAGATCGAACTAATGCTAACATTGGATGTTCTTCCAGATAATCAACCAGTCAGTCAGTTTCTCTCTTTACACAAACACACACACACACACACTCTTAAAGCTCCCTAAACTCAGCCTATTATAAGCATTTCCTCAAAACATTAAGAACTTTTCCTAAATGAACTCTTAACAGTGGCGTGATGCTTCAGCATGCGAATGAGGCATCGCTTGCCTTCTTAGCTTGTATAATAGTTTAAATATTCAGCAGTGCTACCGAGTGTAGTTTCCCCAGAAGTCACGGACGTGAGCGAAGATGGGTGAGAAAGCACTCGTCGCCCTAAGCCCTGGACCCGAAGGTGGCCTCGCCATGACTCGTGTATGCCGAGGTCCCAGGGCCCCATTTTCTGCTTCACAGGCCGCGGCGGTACTTCCTCCTGTCGTCCCAGGTGGCCCTGCACCCCGAGTCCAGGGAGGACCTGGCCGCCCTGCAGGCCAGACACGGCGAGGCGGTGCTGGTGCTGGACAAGTGCAGCAACCTCTCCGAGGGCGTCCCCGCCGCCCGGAAGCGCTGCCACCAGCAGCAGGCCTTCGACTACCCGCAGGTGCTGCAGGTGAGTGCTCCGCCCGCCTCTCTCGGGGCCGGGCTGGGCCGGGACTGGCCCCAGCCAGCGGGCGTTCCCGCTCCGAGCCGCGCTCGCCGAGCTCCCTGAGGGGAGAGCCAGGCCGGACTGCCGCCCACTGCTGCCCCGCGGACTTCCGGGGGCCTCGGGGTCCGCGAGCTGTTATGCAAAGCTGCTTGGCCCATGAGCGTTGCTGCTCCTTCCACGAACCCATCTTACTGCAAAAAGCACACCCCGTAGATGTACAGAGGAGCCACAGAGTCAAAGCAGGCACCTGTTTTGCTCTTGTTCCTGTATTCCTTATCCAGCCCAGAGGAACTTGCTTCTTTAAGCTGCAGCTTGTATCTGACTAAGCCAGCTGGCACGGCCACAGTGAGTTCTTCCTGGGAGTGGGAGGTCTTTATTTTTTGTTACCGTTTTGTCTCTTGGTGTTTTTGCCACCCCACACGTGTCCTGCTGGTGTCGTGGGGGTGGCAGCACTTTGTAACTGCAGGCAGAGCAGTCCTGTGTTATAAGCGGGCTGTCTGATGCTCCAAGAGCCAAGGGGCCAGGAAGGCAGAAGTTGAGTTTTGTTCACTCTGGTATTGTCTAGTCGCTCAGTCATATCTGACTCTCTGTGACCCCATGGACTGCAGCAGGCCAGGCTTCCCTGTCCTTCCTCATCTCCCAGAGTTTACTCAAAACTCATTGCCATCCAACCATCTCATCCTCTGTCATCCCTTTCTCCTCCCACCTTCAGTCTTTCCCAGCATCAGGGTCTTTTCCAGTGAGTCATTTCTTCATATCAGGTGGCCAAAGTATTGGAGCTTCAGCATCAGCCCTTCCAGTGAATATTCAGGCCTGGTTTCCTTTAGGATGGACTGGTTTGATCTCTTTGCAGTCCAAGGGACTCTCGAGAGCACCAACAGTTCAAAAGCATCAGGTGTTTGGCACTCAGCCTTCCTTATATTTGAAATATTTTGTTCACTTAAGTATTTAAAATACAAATAATTCAGTTCAAGGAGGGATCTTAAGGAGCTGGTGTGGTTGTGTGTGATTTTTATTTTTTCAAAGTCTCCAAAGAGAACTGGCCTGTGCGGGGATTGTTAAAATACCTTCAAAAAGTGCTGCATCTCCTCTGGAATGTCTGACTGATAACAGTGGTGATGTGAGCAGGAGTATTTATAGTAACCTTTGTCTAGACAGGAAAAATGGTTATCAGCACACGTGTCCACATCTGGACGCCGACTCTGGGGCCAGCCAAGCATCCACCTGCCCCTCCGGGCGCCATGACCGATGCCCCTTCTCCACCCCTGCCCTTTCTCATCGCTTTCTCCTTTATCCCCAGAGGAATTTGGCATATTGAGTTACTTCATATTTCTTCTGAACTCGCCTTTTCTCTAGCTTTAAAGATTAAACAGTATTTTTGCTTTTTTTTTTTTCTCCCCAAGAGGCAAAAACTGGAAGAAACTTGAGTATTAGAGACGGAGCTTTCCTTATTTTTTTGGTTGGCCACATTTTTCTCTTGTATATCTCTCCTTTTCCCGAATGTGCCCCATACCCAGTGGGTTTGAGGGAGTGAAGGAGGCAGAAGTGAGGTCTTGCTTTTTGTTGGGTTGTATCTAAATAGAACGTATACGCCTTACTGTGTTTTCAAAGGCAGAGCATTCATGAGATGAATGTCTTCTGTATGCGAAGCACACTGCTGGATGCTGTGGGGGTAGAAAGATGAAAGGAGATTTGATGCTTTCTGTGTAGGGGGTCCTCTCAAGAGCCAGAAATGCCCAGTCCAAATAGTTCTAGTACAAGGCAGGCGGAAGTAAGTACTCTGAGCACTGGGAAGCCACATATATGTACTTAGCATCCCAGGGCTGAAAGAATCCAGTCCTTGGGAAGTCACGCTGTTGAGTTTCCAGAGGAAGACCTGGAGTTGGGTTGTGAACGTTTTCTGAATCTAAGCAGCGGAGGCATTGCAGTGACACTCAAGAGTGGAAATCCAGAGCATTGCAACCTCTTCAGCTTTTCAGTCTGACCCGGGTGAGCTGTTATCTTTTAGCATTTTCCGTGTTGCTTGGCTTCAGCCCTTGAGAGGACTTCATGGTCTGCTGGGATCAGAGTAAGTGGATCAGCGGAACTGGCTTGTAATCCCCTCCCTCTGCCTGTGTTCTGCAGGAGGCTACTTTCTGCATGGTCCTTCGTGGAGCTCGGCTGGGCCAGGCGGTACTGAGTGACGTGTTACGGGCCGGCTGCGTCCCGGTGATCATCGCAGACTCCTACGTTCTGCCTTTCTCTGAAGTCCTCGACTGGAAGAGGTGGGTGTTACCTTCTGATGAACCTTTATCCTGCATGGATTATTTTTAAAGTCCCCCAGCAATTGTAATGCATAGCTAGGTCTGAGAACTACTCCTTCAGAATTTTTTGCTCCATTTTCCATCACGAGAGTTAGTCCATGGACCTGCAGCAGCGATTGGTCACCCGAGGCCTTTGGGCCACATGTGGCACACTGCTAGTATTTGTAAATAAAGTGTTATTGCATCACAACACACCCATTCATTGACACATGATCTTTGGCTGTTTTTGAGCTCCAGTGGCAGAGTAGAGTCCTGCAGTTTAAAATGACAGAGATTATGTGGCCCTGCACATACTAGGGCCTCCATAAATACATGCCGGATAAATGAATGGATTGGGGAATACAGCTGAAGGAGAAGTCATTGTTAACTTAGAGTGGATGGTGACGAGTGGAGAAGAGTGTACTGGGCAGGCAGAACTGGACCCACAAAGGCCCTGTGGTCCGACAGAGTGTGGTGTGTTCAGGAGGCTGAGAGGGTGCCTGTGTGGCCGGAGCACAGTGGGGAGTGGCCGGAGGATGCGAGAGGCGTGGAGTGGTGACGGGGAGGTGAGAGATGGAGCTGGGGGGAGCGCCTTTGAGCTGTTCGACCCCCAGGAAGGGAGAGGAAGGAGGGGCTGCTCAGTGCGAGGACTGTGGGGCTGAGGGAGGCGTGGGGCGTTGTTGCTTCTGCTTGTGAGAGCTGAGCGGGACACACGCAACAGTGCTTTGTAGGCAGGGCTGTACGTACATCTGCCGTCTCCCTCTTGTCTCTAGAGCATCTGTAGTTGTGCCAGAAGAAAAGATGTCAGATGTGTACAGTATTCTGCAGAGCATCCCCCGAAGACAGATTGAAGAAATGCAGAGACAGGTAAGGGGCCAGGCAGCCCTGCAGGGGAGGGGGTGTGGGGGAGGCAAAAGGTGGCCTTGATTGCTTGGATGCAGAGCAGTATCCTTGCCTCTGAGCACAGGCACGGGATTGATGTCCTCCAGTGTGTCAATCAACCAGACCTAAAAGAGGAAAACAGTGTTAGGGGGTTACATCAGAGAAGGCTTGGAATAAAAAACTGTCGAAGATTCAGAAACGCTCCTAAAGTAAGCCTGCTGTGATGCTAGGGTCACACGTCAGCTATGCGTTCAGGACGCCGAGCTGCCCGTCTCTGGAAGGCCGTTTACACAGCAGGTGAGGTCTCCGGTGACTGAGACAGACGTGGAAGCCGGTATGTTTCAGGGCGCTGCTTCTCAGAAGCTTTGACCTTGAGTGATGTGGTATCAGCTAGCCTGGGTCCCCGCAGAGTACTGGGCAGAGTCCCTGTGCTATACAGGAGGTCCTTATTAGTTGTCTGATATATAGTAGTGTATACATGACTTCCCTGGTGGCTCAAAGGGTAAAGCGTCTGCCTGCAATGCAGGAGACCCAGTTTCAATCCCTGGGTTGGGGAGATCCTCTGGAGAAGGAAATGGCAACCCACTCCAGTACTCTTGCCTGGAAAATTTCATGGACGGAGGAGAGTGGTAGGCTACAGTCCATGGGATCGCAAAGAGTCGGACACGACTGAGCGACTTCACTTTTTCACTTTAGTGTGTATGTATCAGCCCCAATCTCCCAATTTATTCCTCTCCCCCTTCCACCCTGGTAACCCTGAGTTTGTTTTCTACATCTGTGACTCTGCTTCTGTTTCGTAAACAGGTTCATTTGTACCGTTATTTTAGATTCCACATATAAGCAACATCATATGATATCTGTCTTTCTCTGTCTGACTTCACTTAGCATGATAATCTCTAGGTCTGTCATGTTGCTGCCAATGACACTATTTTGTTTGTATGGCTGATACGCGATCGTATACGTGTATGATGTCTTCTTTAGCCATTCCTCTGTCCGTGGGCGTTTAGGCTCCTTCCTTGTCTTGGCTGTCGTAAACAGTGCTGCCGTGAATATTGAGGGGGTGCCTGCGTCCTTTCAGATCATGGTTTTCTCCAGTTGTTTTCTTCTTTTAATGGATTTTTACAAGTTTTTATTCTCATCAAAATTATCTGTGTAGGTGATGAGCCGGAGAAGAGGTCTGGAGGGCCCTCACCATGGAGGCTGTAGCCGTCTCCACGCACCCCTGTGTCTAACTTTGTCGCAGGAATGAGCCTCAGGCCTCTGTCTGGGTGAGGGCAGGGCTGTCACCCGGCAGTGTGGAAGTGGGGAGGGACTCTGGGCTTCTGACTGCTGCTTAAACACATTGTCCATCTGTCCTGCCCCGAGCTCCGCCCCTTCCCCGAGTGTCTGCAGCAGAACGCAGGGCTTTCTCGGCTCCTCTCGGGTGTGCTCTCTTGGGCCTGCCACATCAGCCACCACTTGCTTTCCTGCCTCCACAGTTTGCTAGTGTTATCTCCTCCCCCGTTCTCTTTATTTTGGATTATGCCTTCGTTTTAGGGTTTTAGGAGGGAGTTAGTGGATGTGTTCAGTCCGCCTCTTTATTTTGGTACCCAGCTCCTTAGACCGAACGGATGGTACATCACGCAGTGATTGGGTCTGTAGGTTCTGACCCCCAGACTGCCTGTGTCGAACGCCAGCTTCGCCAGTTGCTGACTATGTGCCCTTGGCCAAGGCTCTGCCTTCTTTGGACCCCCGTGACCTCATCTGTCAAGCACTTTGGCATTCTGATTTGAAAACAAATCACGGGTTAAGTTTAGCCTCCCCGTAGTCTTTTTCCTAGCACATCCATGTTCGTTTCAAGTCTCTGGGCTTCCCCGTTTGTTGCTTAATTGCTGACCTCATCTGAGTTGTAGTGAATTAGAAAATCAGCCTAGAAATATCTACAGTCTTGATCTGAACTTGTGGTTCTTACAACCCATGTAGAAAAAAAAAATGCTCCTTGACGGGACCTGGTGTTAATGTTTTTTATGTTTCATTTTATGGCATCTTGACTTGTTAATGTAAGTAAATAGGGAATCATCTGCTAAATCAGATGCCGTCTTTTATAGATTTATAAAAGGCTAAGAAAACACCAGGGAGGTAAAAAAGGAGCAAATTCTGCCCAGTTACCTTCTCCAGCCCACTACCTTCCTATTGGGAAGAGAATCACTTAGTTTTTAGAGCAGAGCACCCAGGGCCGGCTCACAGATTGCCCTTTTCCGTGGGAACTTGGCTTAGGAGCCACGGTCTGAGATGAGCCTTGCCAGTCTTCTCAAGTGACAGGTTCGAAATCATAGAACCATTGAAGTGGAGTGACTAAAGGTTACTTAAAACAGTGTACTTTTAGGTTATTTGGTTCCAAGAGACACATTTGGAGTCCTTAAAAGACTCCGGTTTGAGCCCTGTGTTGGTCTCTATTAATTGTGCGACTGTGACACGTCTGTGACCAAAGCTCCTCGGACTTCCCCATTTATGGAATCCAGGGTGGGCTAGACCAGCTCTCGTTGCATTCAGCTGTTAAAAACACTGTGTAACTCCTGTCCTTGACAGCATTAATAATTGAGTGGTCATCTCTTTCCCATGACCACCTCCTGTCATGAGGGCCTGTTACTGTCTGTGGTGGTGAATACCCTGTATTATGTCCACTGGCAGAATAAAGGTGATCTCAGTACTTTCCTGGGCTTCCCTGGTGGCTTAGATGGCAAAGAATCTGCCTGGAATTCGGGGAGGCCTGGGTGCGATCCGTGAGTTGGAAAGATCTCCCGGAGAAGGGACTGGCAGCCCACTCCAGTATTCTTGCCTGGAGAATTCCATGGACAGATGAGCCTGCTGGGCTACAGTCCACGGGATCGCAAAGAGTCGGATACGACTGAGCGACTCACAGTTTGACTTTCAGTCCTTTCCTGCCTCCTGTCCTAAATCTCCCTTCTGCTTGCTGACGCTCTTCTCTGTGCTCCTTTCAGACCGTCTGAGATGCTTCGCTGCCGTGGCCCAGTTAGTCCTGCTCCCCTCTCTCTGAATAGGCTATGTCCCCAGAATGACCTCTTTTCTTCTCCCAGCCTCGGATTTCTAGACTGGACTGATCTCAGCCAGAGGTGAGATTATCCGGTTGCAGCAGTTCCCAGAGAGTTCGAAAGGATGACCAGGTTCCACTCCCAGATGTCAGTGGTACACCTGTCTCCCAGGCTGTGACACCTTGAAATGTCTGCACATGCCGCCAGACGCCTCCCAAGGGGGCAGAAGTGCGGTGCTTGGGAGCCGCTTTCATACTGATAACCTGGTCATCTCTCTAAGGTCAGAGACGGCTCTTTTGTTCTTTCCAGAATATGCTAGTCCTTTGCCTTCTGTATCCCCTGCATTGATTCAATCTGACCTTGGCAGGAGTAACTGAAGAAACTAGCACACGCTTGATTCTTGAAAGGTATTATATCTCAGTGAATTCTCTTTAGGGAGGTCCAGTTTGAGTCTTTGTAAGACAGGGATCAGCTTTTAGGGGAAAACCTGTTGCATCAGTAGTTGATACCTTAGAACCCTGGGTTGCTTATGTTAAAATGAGCTGAGACTGAGGAACAGAGGGTGGGATTTTCTTGCTGAGCAGCTCAGGACGGGCCGAGGGGCTGCACGCACAGTTGTCGCCAGCAGAGGGCTCCATCCACTTTGCAGTGATTCGTTTTCCTTCTGAGTGGCCATTTTTAAGGAGTCCTGAGTGCCATGAGCTATGCTGACACCGCTCCTCAGAGCCGCTCTCCAGAGAGACCTGCTCCTTCCTGTGCTTTTTAGCACAGGATTCTGCTCTCCTGTGATGGAACAGAGCCAGAGTATCTGAATTTGACCCCCAAGATACGGGTGGGATCTTGGTGAGGGCGGTAATGCAGCTTCGAGTTCAGGGACTATAATCTGATCGGTGGGTATGTGGTGACAGCCCTTAACATGACCCGGGAGTTAGGACGCAGCAAGAAAGGAGGATATTCTGCCTGACAAGTGAGCATAGTTAACTTTTCCTCCTCACCTGAGATGCGATAGTGAAGCAGCCGTTCAAGTTATATGCAGGGCTAGAACCTGAAGTAAGAGCTAGACGTAAGCTAAGACTATTGAAGTACAATCTGCATCTGTGTTTTCTACCCCTGAAAACCAGCAACCGGCTGTGTTGGCGTATAAGGCATTGGAAGAGCTGGGGTGGCTTACAGGGCTTTCTGTGGTTTAGTTAGAAATCAGTTCCTTCCATTAATAGAGATTAATAGTTGCTTTTGTTGTTGTTCAGTTGGTAAGTCATGTCCAACTCTTTGTGACCCCACAGACTGTGTAGCATGCCAGGCTTCCTTGTCCTTGACTGTCTCCCAGAGTCTGCTCAAACTCAGGTCCATTGAGTCAGTGATGCCATCCAACCACCTCATCCTCTGTCGTCCCCTTCTCCCCCTGCCCTCAATCTTTCCCAGCATCAGAGTATTTTCTAACGAGTCTGTTCTTTGCATCAGGTGGCCACAGTATTGGAGCTGCAGCTTCAGCATCAGTCCTTTCAATGAATATTTAGGGTTGATTTCCTTCAGGATGAACTGGTTTGATCTCCTTGCAGTCCAAGGGACTCTCAAGAGTCTTCTCCAGCACCACAGTTCAAAAACATCAATTCTTTGGTGCTCAGCCTTCTTTATGGTCCAACTCTCATATCTGTACATGACTACTGGAAAAGCCATAGCTTTGACTCTGTGGAACTTTGTCGGCAGAGTGATGTCTCTGCTTTTTAGTAAGCTCTCTAGGTTTGTCATAGCTTTCTGTCCACAGAGTAAGCCTCTTTTAATTTCATAGCTGCAGTCACTGTCCACAGCAAGTCAGTAGAGGTTAATAGTTATAGAGGTATAAAGCCAACTTGTCAGCCTTTTATTGTCTTATGAGCTGTATTAGCTCATTAACTTAGTGGTGCCCTAATTATGTTTTTTTTTTCCTCCAAGGGGAAATGATAGGAGATAATAAGAAATTTGTGACCCCTACCCACACATGCCTAATGGCCATCCTGGGGATATGTGGGGACAAGCCCAGAGAAAGCTGAGAAGATGGTGCAGATTTTCCAAAGCAGGTTAGTGGTCTGAAATGGGAGGAAGTCTGGGTTAAAGCTGTTAGGGACAGGTTTATTGGGGAGGTAGTATTTGATGGCAGCCTTAGAGGTGGAGGGTTCCATCCACTACCTTCCTCATGTTGGAAGCCAGGAAGAAGTATGCAACCAAGTATTTTTCTACAGTCTAATGGAACATTCACGTCCGCAGTCTCCTTTGGAATCACAATGAAAAAGAGAGCAACCCAGGATATTGGAAGGCTGACTAGACCCTGGACTGTATAGTTGGCAGTGTTTGTGTGGAGAGGGAGGAGGGTGTAAATGGATCCTCAGTTTATCTGTTGAGTGGAGTTTCCAAACATTCTTTTATTGGTCAGTGGCTCCGCCAGCAGTGACCTCTAACCTCAGCCACACTAGGAGGTGGAAGTCAGGAGCCTGCCTTGCCTTTGAACTCTTCTTTGTACTCAATTGACTGGGAGCCTTTGAGGTGGCAGAAACATTCAGCATCTTCTTTGCTCTCTCTCCTTGAACGCTTGGCCAAGTTAAAATATCAGTTTCTTTTCTATTACACCGACCCATCTCACCCTGCCTGCATATTTTCCTATTATGCTAAGCACATCGAGTATCTGTTCTCTAGAGGAGTGCGTGAAGATATAACGGGCTGATTAGGAAAAAGAGCATGTCTATTGAAGAATATGTGGTCCCCTCACCTGGCAGGACTGTTGTCAGGCCTAGCTGTGGTTGAGGAGAAAGCAGAAGAGACCACAGAACAGTAAGTGTGTGTATGTGTCCACCAGAGTTCATGCACTTTATTCAGGGGAGACACCCCACAGGAGGCCGATGTTTTATCTTCCATGTGATTTCAGCACATTGAACTGTCTGCTTTCCATAGACATGGTAGTTTCGAAGTTACATCTTTGAAGGACAGAAAGACTGTAAGTGAGGGGCTGTGACATGGGGCATCTGCCAGTCAGGCGTGAATAGAGAAGACGGAAAAGTTGTTTTAAAAATAGAACTTGGATGGAATGCTCTATAAATAATAAGTGCTGGAGAGGGGGTGGAGAGAAGGGAACCCTCCTACAGTGTTGGTGGGAATATAAATTGGTATGGCCATTATGAGAACAGTAAGGGGGTTCCTTAAAAAACTAAAAATAGAGCTGCAATATGACCTGGAAATCCCACTCCTAGGCATATATCCGGAGAGAAACATGATCCAAAAGGATATATGTGACCCAGTGTTCACTGCGGCACTGTTTACAATAGCCAAGACATGGAAACACCTAAATGTCTGTCGAAAGAGGAGTGGAT
Source organism: Muntiacus reevesi (assembly GCF_963930625.1). Taxonomy (NCBI): domain Eukaryota; kingdom Metazoa; phylum Chordata; class Mammalia; order Artiodactyla; family Cervidae; genus Muntiacus; species Muntiacus reevesi. The sequence continues at coordinate 18,081,159 of NC_089257.1, read as the reverse complement.
GAAGATGTACATATGTACAGTGGAATGTTACACAACCATTACAAAGAATGAAATAATGCCACTTGCAGCAACATGGATTGACCTAGAGATTGTCATGATGAGTGACATAAGTCAGAGAAGGAGAAACATCGTGTGACATCCCTTATATGTGGAATCTAAAGAGAATTGATACCGATGAACTTACAAAACAGAAAAGGACCCGCAGACTTGGAGAGTAAACTTACGGTTGCCAAGACGAGGGATGCAGGAAAGAATAGTTGGAGAGCTGGGATGGACCTGTACACACTGCTGTGATTAAGATGGTTAGCCAAGGATAGCCAGCGAGGACTTACTGCACAGCACAGGGAACTCTGCTCAATGCTGTGTGGTGGCCTGGATGGGAGGGGAGTTTAAGGCAGAATCGACACATATGTATGTGTGTGTATACATACATATATATGTATGTATGTGTGGCTGGGTCCCTTCGCTGTTCACCTGAAAGTGTCATGACATTGTTAATTGGCTATACCCCAAGACAAAATAAAAAGTCAAAAAAAATAGAACTTGGGACTTCTCTGCACTCCAGTGGTTAACACTTCACCTTCCAATGCAGGGTGTGTGGGTTTGATCCCTGATTGAGGAGCTAAGGTCGTACATGCCTCACGGCCAGAAATCCAGAACATAAACAACAGAAGCACTATTGTAGCAAATTCAATAAAGACTTATAAAAAATGGTCCACATCAAAAAAAACCAAAAACTTAAACAATGAAAACAGAACTCTCAGCACTCTGGATACATGGCAGACAACAGAATGTGCTTCTCGATATCCTGGGTGTGTCATCGTAAGATGGTAGAATTCATGGGTTCAAAGAAATATGTACGTGTTTGTTTTGCATATTTTGGACTTCTGGCATCCAAATGAGTCTTACCATCACTTTGATCGTTGAATATAGTTTCTATTTTGTTGCCTCGATGCTGTTTTTGACGGAGCATCTTAAAATTGTTGAAATACAGAAAGGGCTGTTCTTGAGGATGCCCTGCAGTCTTTTAAGTGAGGGTTTACGTTTTGCATATATAAATGTGTTTTTAAAATATTGGCTTTCGCGTAAAGTATTTTCAAAAGTTTTCTATCTAAAATGATTTGCTTTATTTTTTATAAGTGTTTTGTGATGCACTTAAAGGTGTCAGCCCTCGGATGTCTAGAGCCCCCAGCAGCCTGGACGGATGCGCTCTCCGAGGGTCCCCTGTGTTTGACCGTTGTGTCCCTTGACGGCTCCATAGCAGTCTGTCCATTTCCCCTCCCTCCCTGCCCCCAACACACACAGTTTACCAAACAAGCTCTTTAAACAGAGCACTGAGAATAGGCAGTGAGAGGAGTGATCTGAATTTTTTTAATGTGCGGAAATGGAAGAAGAGACGTGAAGCGATCCTCGGGAGACCACACAACACATGAGGGACAGACGGGGGAACATAGTCTGTCTTGCCGGCCACAGCTTTATTCAAATCCTAGAGCTTGGTGGCCTGGATTGAGGCTGAATGTCAGGATGAGCTTCCCAGCAATTTAGGTTAACTGCTTATTGGATTGTCTCTCCTAAAAAGTGGTTGCCCGAGACATGTGAGACTGGACATGTCTCTGGAAATATGAAGAATGTGGAAAAGACTTCACTTCTAATTTCCAGGATTTGACATTGTAATGTCTGTTACTCTTCCCGCCTCTACCCGCCGCCCCCCCATCCTGTGAAATTGAAAAAAACCTTAATATGCATAAATGAATTCTCAGGGCTTTGAAAAAAAATGCCAAGTATTCCCTCCCCCGCCCCCCGCCCCTCTCTAGTCCCAACACGCCTCTCCAAGCTCTGCCAATCTCGGCTTTCATCCTTGCCCTTAAAAAAGCTACTGGATCACTTACCCGTCAGCGAAACACGTTGACCCGATCCTTGGCGTCCTCCTTGTGAAACAGACAATTGTGGTTCTGATACAAAGCCAGGCTCTTTGGCCAGTGGGAGAGCCTTGGAGAAGAGTGTGATTACTGGATATTTTGAGTTTCATAATTTTGTTTCAATTTTGTCACTCTGTTGGAGTTTTCCTGAATGTGTAAATCCATATTGTGAAGGAGATCAGTCAACTTATGTTTAAAGCAGGATAAAATAAGGACTCATTTAATTGGAACTCTTAAGGAAGAGCACTTTTATGTGTTTAACTGTTTTTTTTTTTTTTCAACTTTAGTATTAAGAACCTTATTGGAAAAAGACTTTTGCCAAGTATCTGATGGGAAGCCAAGAAAAGCATTTTAATAGAACGGTCTCAAATTTATAGTACACTAGGGCCTGTAAATAAATTTCCCTGTCTTTAAGGTTGGGGCTGATTTGCAGTTATTTTGTATAGCTTCTGAGATTTAAATCCTCACAGTCCAGATGGGGAGATCATAAAGCTGCTTTCCTTGGCAGCCCTGGCATACATTGTCCACGGCGAGCTCTGTCTGTAAATGCTTACTTAGCGTCTTGTGATGCCAGTTTTTAATTGGTTTAGTGACCTTTCCTAGAGCAGCTCCCCCCACCCCAAATATTTTCAAACTCTTGGAGAATTAGAGTCCTTGATTTCATAATGCAGACTTGTCAGGTACATATATATTAAGTACCTACTTTTTTGCTAGAATTGTATAGGTATATGAAAGGAGATTTTTACAAAGGGGGAGGGCACGAACACAGATTCCGTCCTCGGGGGTGCTAGGGAGAATGCTTTCAGTAACAGATGAATGCAGAGGCCAGAAGGGCTGCCTCTCAGTTGTATCAGGAAGGGAAAGGAGGCTTCCTGACTGGGTGGCCTCGAATGGGGCGAGAGGATGCTCCGCGAGGTGCTGAGCTCCGCCCAGAGGTTGGCATCCGTGGGAAAGACTCGGTAGGTCCGATGGAGCAGCCTGAAGCGGACCTTGAAATAACCAGCAAGAGAGAACTTTCTAGGGAGCTGGAAGGACGGGAAAGGTCAGTGAAAAGTGAAGAGTAATGAAACAACGCACGATGAAAGGGGAAAGCAATATCAATTAAGGAGACTGAGGGGGGGAAATCAAAGAGCTGGAAGGAACCTTAGAAATTATTCAGCCCTTTCTTTGTATTTTATAAATGAGGTGGAAGCCCTAGCGTTCAAGTGATCTTGAGGATGAATTGTTAGGGCCAGAGCCTCGCCTTGCCTGACCCAGGTCTGCTGACTGCAGCTGATGGATTTAGGGTGGAAGGGGAACCTTGTGTACTACAGTAATTTTCAATTCAGGGAGTCTTGAGTGGCATTTTATTTTTTAAAAAATGAAGGATAATAGAAAGGAAGGCATCAAGAGTATTACCTAGCAAGGGTAAATCTTTCCTGGAATCTTTTCTTGCATATGTATATGTGCAGTGAGTGTCAGTATTTAATGTATTTATATGTTTCTTGGTGTGGGTCCCAGTCCAGAAAGTCTGAGAGATGTTGATAGTGGCAAGCACATGGGCTTTTGAGTTGGGGAGACCTGAATTTGCATCCCAGGCTGTACCTTCTGTCTGCCAGCTTTGTGAGCATGGGGAAGTCACTTTGCCAAGTGTCAATTTTCTTATCTCCGACCTGGGGATAATAGTCCAATTCTTTGTGAGCCCATGGACTAGAACCCACCAGGCTCCTCTGTCCATGGAATTCTCCAGGCAAGAATACTGAAGTGGGTTGCCATTCCCTTCTGGGGATCTTCCCGACCCACGGATCGAAGCCAGGTCTCCTGCACTGCAAGCAGATTCTTTACCGTCTGAGCTACAGGGAAGCCCCCAATAATACAATAGAGCAGTTGTGCTGTTTAAATGAAATCCTTGAATTAAAGCATCTAGAGGCCCGTCTGCCTGCTCTGTGTTGGCCTTTGTCTGGGCGTGCTTCGCCTGGGTCTAGCTTTGAACACTGGCAGGAGCCCCCTGGTTTGGAGCTTGGGCTTCAGGAACCACAGTAAGTTACCAGCGCGGATGTATTATGCATTTGCTTCTGGGCTTGGAAACTTGAAACAGAACTTACTCCTGTGGGTCTGGTGTGCTTTCTACATCTTGGAATAGAGGGAGGTTCCCTCTCTGGTTTTCAGAATGGCTTATGAAAAGTGGTTCTTTAGCTGGCCTTAAAAAAAATTCATTGGCACGTTTGGGTCAACTACTATTACTTTTTCCCCTTTCCAATGAGAACGATTTTCATACTGAGTCTTCCCCCCCCCCCCCCCTTTTAATGCATCCTCTGCTGGATCATGATTTTACTCGCTTTTTTGAACCAGAAGATTAAAAAATAAGCATAAAGAGAAAAGTCAAAATCAGAATTGACATTTGGGTGGTGAACACTTGGAGAACTGGAGTTTTACTAGGTATGTACTAAAAATAAAGCAACTTTTTATGTGAATTTAAGAGGACCGGTGAGATATCTCTTAGGAATAGCTGTTGTTCGCCTCCTACTGAAAGGGTAATGAGTTGTATCATCTGGTTTTCCTGGTTCTCTGCTGTTCCCCTCGCCCTTGCTGCCCTTCCCCCACCCCTGTCCAGCCAGCTCCATCCCATATTTGAAATCCCGCTGGAGAGTGAGTGAGCGCTTCATCCCTAGATGATTTGGGCCAGGGGCTAAAACACTGCCATAAATCTGCAGCTCATTTTAATGCCACGTTAAAACAGTGTGAGCGCCTGGTTTCCGTGGCCCCTGCCCTCTTTCTTTATGGGCTTCTTTGGCTCTTCTTTATAAAGAGGCCCTGTGGAGTCATTTTAAAGTTCTTATCAGTTTGCTGACAGCTATATGGGCCTTTCTGCCGAGTCCAGGAGCTCAGGCAGGCGTGTGAAACTTCTGATATTAAAATTGAAGAAAAATGCCAGGCAGAAGGGATTGGGGAGCGCAGTGGTGATTTGGAGGTGAAAGACTAGCGAGGTAATTAACCTCTGCAGGTCCGGAACTCCGCCCCTGGCCGGATAAGTTGCTCCTGGCTGGTGGGGACAGGGCAGCAAGGGTTAGGCCGGGGAGGGCTTTCCAAGGGTTTTTATTTTTACCCCTGATGAGAAATGCCGTTCAGCTGGCAGCCTGTGCGTTCAGGCTTCAGCAAGCGAGTTGGGCAGTCCTGAAGGGCTAAGGGAGCCAGGTTTACAATGCAGTTTTTTTTTTTTCCCCCTAAAGGCTGTCTGACTGGCTAGACCTCTGGCAGCTCCAGCTCACTGTCTCTGTGTCCACTGCATCACTGTTATCGAATTTAAAGGAACTTTCATCAGTCTGCTCGGCTGCCCCTTTTAGACCAGATTGCTAACTCCCAGTAATCCTCGCAGAGTGCTTGGTGGAAGCGCCAGGCCCTCTATAAATGTCAGCCTGCAGAGCTTGGCCCTTTTTACCCTCTCAGTTACAAAGAGGTGGACTGGAAGCTGCTCCTCCCTCTCCTCCACCACTTTTCCTTTCTCTCTTTGCTGGAAAACTCTAGCAGCAGACAGCTGAGGGGAAGGAAAAACCATTACCTGGATCAAGGCCAGTGGCTTGATGGAGCCTCAAAATCTCTGGCCTCTCCTGACCAGAGTGTTTTTCCAGGCACTTCAAAAAGTACACCCTCACCCTCCTCCAGCTTTCAGCTTTCCAGCCTTGATTCCAGGTGGGCTGACTGGGGGCATCATGCCCTCAGAATCTGTATCTGTCTGCTCCTCTTCTCCTAACTAAAGCTTTTAGGAAGAGGATAGTAGAGATAAGCAAAATCCGGTGGACATATATTTTTAACTGCCCTGCACCCTTTTGGCGCAAACACGTTATTTTTCCTTTTTTAAATAGTTTTGGACATGAGTACTTTTGCAAGTGTATTCAATTTAAAATACTCATTTAACTTGAGGTTGAAGCAAAAGCAAAGAATTTTTGCAGTAAGTTAGTCAAATTATATAGCTGTTGATCTAGGATCGATGGTTTTCATTCAGCAAACAATAAAAAAATACCGGTTTGTTTTACTACATGTGTAGCTCCTGTGGGGAGAGTAATTAGTTATGAAAACTGACCAAGCTATAAATCAAAATAAAATACCCCAACCTCCAAAGCAACCAAGCTACTTTTTTGAACATTTCTGACAATATCAATAAATATTCTGATATTATGAACAATATCAGTAGAATAAATTGATATTCTATAATTAAGTTTACTGAATCAGAAGTTTTTGCTTGTGGTATAATTTTAATAAATTTACTAAAAATATTTTACAAATAATTTAATGCACTGAAAGTTCTCAGTAAATATATGATTATGAGCAGTCTTCGTTATACACCCTTTGCAAGGGGTGTGGCTCTGTCATATGACCACTTTCCTCCTTGGGCATTGGTTGCAGAGCTGGCTCTAGAGTTAACCATGAGTTAATCCTTTGTAACAAGTCCCCAATATGGGGCATTGCTTTAGGAAATGGCCTCTCTAATAAAAGTGTTAAACATTAATTTGCAGCCTATATAAGGATTGTCTGACTCTTTGGGGCCGGTCTCCTACAGAGTGGAACTATTTGTGAAGCATTTCTGAGAAATAATTGCTCATTACAGGAAGTGTAGTGCAGGCTTTGTGAATTCATTGTATATCTACTTAGAAAAATATTTAGGTTTGTTTACAAAAGAATAACTTGTAAATGTCCAAGTGTCGATACATTTGGTAAAGAATTCACTATCGTCAGGTCTTCAGTAAGGGTCAAACTGATCCATTAGATTTCTGTCTATATTTATGAACCTTAATATTGATTATTTTGTATTTGAATGTATTTTTCTGTTTCCCTCAGCATTGAAGAGGTTGAGAGTTTGGAGTTGCCTGACTACTTTGTAATAACAGCGTCTTGTAATTCCATGCTACTGTTCTTGAGAATGTAAGACAACAATCATGTGTATTTATTTCATTTAATTTGACTAGACGACCTTTAATACTGAATCAGACCAGGATTGGTACAGAAATAGCTTCATGTAAGTTATTTCTGGCAATGTGGTTCTCTCTCTCCTTGTAGTATAAAGGCTAATTTGTATTTAAATGTGCACTTATTTCCCATTTTGATAAGACTTCAGTAGTAAGTAAGCAGGTCATTTGTTATCTTTCAGAATTCAGTACTTTTTATTAAAAGGAACAAAAACTCAAAGATCTCTCTAAATATTTTAGAGAGATCTTTGAGTTTTTGTTTGAAGCTACAGACTGAGGGTTGAATTCTTTCAACTCTTTTGCTCTCACTCAGATTCTTAGATGTGTCCAGGAGTGGGGAATGGGGACATGAATTTCTCTTGAGAGTTCTTGCCTTGACAAACCTCAGCTATTCTTACTCATAGGGAAGAAAGGGGACGGGGCGGGGAAGATGAGAACCACTCACGTAGCAAGTGTAGCTCTTTCAAACTTCTCCCTCTGCTCAGGGTCTCAATTTAGGGAACATACACTGGGGTTTCACTCAAGATCAACAGGAGAGCATGTCTTAATACCTGCCGAGTGATCGGGCCAAGGCGCTTCCCAGCCGCAAGCAGCTTATGGAGGGCTCATGTGGCTCCGGTCAGCTGGAACCAGCATTGGACCCGCACTCTGTTTCTGGGAATGTGTGGGGACAGTGGAGAGGGCTCCCATGTGACCTGACTGCTGAGTGAGTTAGTATAATATCCACAGCCAGAAAAAAAAAAGAACCTACTAAAGACTAGCTCCCAGCCTTCTTTGGAATTGTTACTACCTGGGAAGCAGATGGACGGGGGAACGCCCTGATGTGGCAGGATGTGGGATGAAACGAGCCCTCGAGTTCTGTCCTCGGCCCCTTCACACACGCTATTTGCATGTGTGTCTTAATTAAAAGGGGTCGGCCTTTCAAGTGTGCCCGTTGCGGTGAGACTTGTTTTATATTTACCTTTTCTGATCAAACAAGCTTGCAGCTTTCTCCCTGTTTTGGTATAGCAAACATGGGAAATCTCACCTCAGGCAGATTCGTTTACAACCAACTGACCCAAGTCGTGCTCTTATTTATTTATTTTTGATGACAGATCCTGATTAAAGGTTTCCAGTCCAAACCTTTTAGCTAGTCCATGAACCCAGCCAGGAGAGAGGGCTGGTCAGCTACTGATCGCCGAAGAAGCCCCCCGTCCTGACCGAGGGGACAGTGTAATTCAGAGGTGTGGGTAACTGGGGAACCAGGCACAACAGAAATGAATCTCTCGTCTCTTTGCTGAGAAGGCTTGACCAAACACGGTTTTATTGGTCAGTGGCTCCTGCTTTAGTAACCTCTCGCCCCCATGGCTCTTGGAGGTGCAAGCCACTGGCCGGCCTTGCCTTTGAACTCCTCACGGCTCCTGCCACCTCAAAGGCTCCCAGCCAGAGCTTGTGTTTTGCTTGGGATCTCTCCTCACAGCAGGGCATCAGCAGTTGGGAAAACTGATCCACCCTTAGAGCCTTGACATATTTGAAGGTGATACCCCTGAGACTTGAAACCTATGGCTTTCTATTTCAGGAGCTGCCTGTCACATGTCAAGAAACAGGACTCAGGCTGCCCACTTTGCTCCTCTGTCCCTCCTGGCCTCCCATAGGACGGGAGATTGTAACATCTGAGCACACCCTACAAGTATTCACCGAGTCCTCCCCTAATCTTCAAGCTCTTTTACCCACTTGTCTTCTGACTTGTTCCAAGTAGCGTCTGTTTTGAAATAATTTTTCTTTTAAATAAGGCTAAAACGTGCAAATCAAGCCATCTTTGGTGTCTGGGAGCTTGATCCATGGTGAAGATGATGTAGTGAAAGTGTCACAGGACTTACATGTACAGTCCCAGTGCTTCCAGTCAGATGAGCCCTCCTTTTAAGATGGCCCAGCTTCCTTTTAAGATGGGATCCTCTCCCCTGTCTTCTGGAGTCATTCTATGTTATGGAAAAACTAGATCTTGCAAGAAGAGATAGAAATAGCATGGATTGCTCTCCCACATCTGCTTGGCTTCCAGGCTGCAAAACAAGAGTGGAAGCTTTAGTGTTGGGAAGCAAATCCAGGGACCCGTGGTTATTGGATGACTTCAGTATAACTTCTTTGGCAAGAAATCACACCTCTTATTCTAAGAGTATTGAGGAGAAAAATGCCTTCTACTTATGATGCTGTTAGCTTAGCAAAGGAGTAAATTATCTCCATTGAGTTCTTCTGCTTTGCTAGATTTCAGGTAGAACATTACTGAGAATCCTCAGCAGAAAGAACACTCTGGCAGGGTCTTTTTCTGCTTCAGAGTTATTAGCAGGTACCCAGGTGTCAGGAGAGGCAGGCCTGGTTTTTCTGCTGTCTTGTTCTGTGGTCGTGAGTATGGTCATGAGCTTGTGCTTTCCAGTTGACAAAGGAAAGGGGAGAAGTAGCATTTATGTTAACTACCATATCTGATAACTGACATGAAAATCTGATGAGGCAGTTGTAGTTCTTCTCATTTTTACATAGGGAGAAGGTGAACCTTAGAGGCTAATGGATGGCCTATAGTTACAAAGCTTTAGTGGCAGGCTTGGGACTGGGAAGAATTTGTGGCATATGATTAAGAAGTTCACTTTTCTCACCTTTTCTCTGGGGGCATTTGCCTTTTACACTGAGATACGTATGTCTTTGGGATGAGTATAAACCATCATCAATACATTAATTGCTGTATTGAGGATGGTTTGTAGGTTGCTTCTCCTTACCACTATTTTCTGTTTTCCACCTAATGGCAAATTTACTTCTCCCATTTCTAAATCCTATTGCATGAGTTAGAGAGAGGAAGGAATTTGAAATCCCCTTTCTTCACTTGCCTCTATTTGTCCCATGTTCCAGTTCTTTCTCTGTATCCTTTCCCTGATGATAACTCAGATTTTTCAACTCTTTATAGATCAACCGTGTTATATGATACCATGTAAGCTTGTAAGGAACCTGTACATATTTGATTAGCCTTTGGGAAAAAAAAAAACAAAACCACGTCGTCTAATTAAACATTGTGAACTAACTGAGCACACCGTCTTGCTGTCAGAAAGTATTGCCCTGGGCCTCTTCCTTCTGACTTCTTCCTTACATTTTTGTCATTCTTCTTCTAAAAAAATATTTACTTCTTTATCTGGCTTTGCGGGGTCTTAGTTGCTGCAAGAGGGATCTTCAGTCTTTATTGCAGCACGTGAGCTCTTTTAGTTGAGGCGCCTGAACTCATAGTCGTGCCATGTGGGATCCAGTTCCATTTGAACCTGGGTGCCCTTCACTGGGAGCCAGGAGTCTTAACCACAGGACCACCAGGGAAGTCCCTCTTGATTCTTTTTTTTTTTTTTTAATTTTTTATTTTATTTTTTTTTTCCAGTGGGTTTTGTCATACATTGATATGAATCAGCCATAGAGTTACACGTATTTCCCATCCCGATCCCCCCTCCCACCTCCCTCTCCACCCGACTCCTCTGGGTCTTCCCAGCCCACCAGGCCCGAGCACTTGACTCATGCATCCCACCTGGGCTGGTGGTCTGTTTCACCATAGATAATATACATGCTGTTCTTTCGAAACATCCCACCCTCACCTTCTCCCACAGAGTTCAAAAGTCTGTTCTGTTGAGGAATATATGCTGGAATCGTTTTCTCTGGTAATTATAGGTGGAACTAACTGCATGTTCATTCTTTAATCACTCCCCATAAATATAAATACAGAGGCTGGAGATGAACAGAAGGAAATCTTTGATTCTAAATGGATGACATGTGCTTACAGATAGGCTTTGGGGGAATTTTCTTTGCAGCTCTGTATCAAAATACGATTTGAATGCTGGTCCGTATACTTGCTTGTTTTCCTAACCTTTGAATGACTCAGGGTTTTATATGTAAGAGCAAGGTCTAGAACTCCTAGAAATAAGCACAAATAAGCACAAGGGGGTGTATTCAGCTCTTCCTACGAGGCTTGGGCTGCTGCTGGAGAAGCCTTTAGCAGTTGTTGGGAGCAGGCTAGGGGGAACTTGGCCTTGAAGACTGTGTAAAGACCTCTTCCTCTCAGCACCGGGAAAAGGGGATTACATTGAGGGAAGTTAAAGGATGGTTAACAAAAATGGTACTCGGGGAGAAAGAGAAAACTAGATTTAAAGGAGTGAGTACTCTGCAGCCAGCCAAGGGGAAAGGCTGTGAGCAAGTTGTCAAAGTCCTCACCAAAGGGTGAGAAGGGGAACAAAGGGCGCATTTTGCATGGCAGAGGTTCATCACCACTCGTTGTTGTTTATTTGCTAAGTCGTGTCTGACTCTTGCAACTCCACGGACTGTAGCCCGCCAGGCTACTCTGTCTATGGGAGTTCCCAGGCAAGAGTACGGGCAGGAATGCATTGCCATTTGCTTCTCCAGGGGATCTTCCCGGCCCAGGGATTGAACCCGTGTCTCCTGCTTTGACAGGTGGATTCTTTACCACTGAGCCACCAGGGAAGTGTTCATAATGACAGTCACCGGTGTTAAGGTGATTTTGTTTTTCATTACCTATGTGCCAACTGGGGAGAGACTATTTTAAACAAGACAAAACAACAACAAACCTACTTTGGATTCTGAATTCTAATATATTTTTAGAAGGCTGGGAATGTGGGAGAATGTAAAAATAAAAATAAAATAGAGATTAAATCCTAGGAGAGATTAAAGTCCTCGCAAGAATCATCAGGTTCTATATGAGCTCCGAGGAGAAGAGCAAAACTTTGTTCATTAGGTGTGATCATGAGATCTTGCACTGGGTCGTGGCTGCCTTTCACATTGAATATGGTTCTCAGCTGTTCCCCTGCAATGACACAGCTGAAAATAGAGACCTTACTGGTTAAGCCAAGTGTAGTCAGTCCTGCTTTGCTGCTGCTGTTGGGGACAATGAAACATGGAGAATGGCAATCTATCCCCTTAGTCTGTTCTAGTTTCTCTACACTTGGACATTACACTAGAGGAACTGCAGGATACCAGTGTAAAGAAGCCACGAGAACCCATAGAAACCCACCGCCCCAAATCTGTAGTACTTATGGGCCAAGTTTTCAAATCAGTGCCCTTGAGTGGGGCCCAGCAGATTTTCCTTTCTACTGAGGGCCATCAAAGAGTTTTCAGTCTAACTGGCAAGATAAGTATTTTCACCCCATGAGATAACAGTGGGGCAGAGACATAGATGCTGACTCTTGTGTGGAAATTGTCAGATGAATTGGAAAAGGGCCTCAGTATGCTTTCAAGGAGATAAAACTTGAAGTACAGGTAGGATTTTTTGTTTTTTAATTACTAAATTTAAAAAAGGTATTTATTTTATTTATTTAATTGCTCCAGGTCTTAGCTGCAGCTCGTGGAATCTTTAGCTCTGACTCAGATTGCAACGCAAACTCCCGTTCACGTCACTAAGAATTGCAGCACGTGAGCTCTTAGTTGCAGCCTGTGGGATCTAGTTCACCCACCAGGAATCGAACCCAGGCCCCCTGCATTGGGAGCTTGGAGGCTTAGCCACTGGACCACCAGGGAAGTCCCTTAATCTCTAAATTTTATTTTTCAGAGCAGTTTTAGGTTCACAGCAAAATCGAGCAGGAGGTAGGGAGAGTTCCCATACACCCTGTGTCCCCGCAGACACACAGCCTCCCACACTAACAGTGCGCCATGGTGGTTCATTGTTAGAGTGAACCCTACACTAACACAGCCTTCTCTCTCAAAGTCTGTAGTCCTTGTTAGGGTTTGCTCTTGGGGTTGTCTATTCTGTGGGTTTTTAACAAATGTATAATGTTTCCTTCATGTCACTATTTCTAATTTAATTCCATTGCGGTCTGAGAGCAGACATCATATGACTTCTTTTCATGGTTGTTCAAGTATGCTTTATGGCCCAGAATGTAGTCTGTCTTGGTAAATGTTACATGTGAGCTTGAGAAGAATGTGTCCAATCTGCCGCTGTTGGATGAAATAGTCTACAGATGTCAATTATTTGGTGCTGTGAATACGTTCAACTATGTCCCTTACTGATTTTCTGCCTTCTGGATCTGTGTGCTTCTGACAGAGGGCAGCTCTGGTAGAGGATTCATCTGTTTCTCCTTGAATTTCTATCAGTTCTTGCCTCATGTATTTTGATGCTCTTTTGTTGGCTGCATACACATTGAGGAGTGTTATGTTTTCTTGGAGTATTGACCTCTTGATCATTATGTATGCCACATTTTATGTGTTGTAATTTTCCTTGTTCTGAAGTCTTTGTTTGAAATTAATATAGCTACCCACATTGTCTTCGGATTAGTGTTAGCATGCTATATCTTTCTCCGTCTCTTTTAATTTATGTGTATCTTTTTATTTAAAGTGGGTTTCTCATAGACACCATACAGTTGGGTCTTGTTTTTTGATCCACCCTGACAAGCTTTTAATTGAGGCATTTAGGCCATTAGCATTTAAAGTGATTATTGATATACTTGCATTGACATTGACCATATTTGTACTATTTTCTATTTGTTGGTTTTGTTCTTTTTTCCTATTAATATTTTTGTCTTCCACACATTTTATGTCTTTTGTAGTTTTAATTGCGTCGTTTACATGATTTTATTCTCTTTACTTTCTTAGCATATCAATTACACTCCTTTTAAAACACTTTTTTAGTGGTTGCCCTAGAGTTTGCACTTTACATTTATATCAAATCCAAATCCATCTTCAAATATTCCTGCTTCAGTGATAGGGCAAGTACCTTCCTTATGTTAATAGAGTAATCCTAGTTCTTTCTTTTGTCCCTTGTATCATTGCTGTCACTCATTTCACATATACATACATATATATATATATAATCAAATAAATTTGTTGCTTTTATAGATTATTATCTGTTAGATCAATTAAGAATAAGAAAAGTGAAAGCTTTAATTTTGCCTTCACTTAGTCCCCCTCTGATGCTCTTCCTTTCTTTATGTACATCTGTTTCTGACTACATCATTTTCCTTCTCTCTGAAGAACTCCTTTTAACATTTTCTGTAAGCAGAACTACTGGCAACAAATTTTCTCGATTTGTGCTTGAGAAATTGTGTATTTCCCCTTTAATTCTGAAGGGTTTTCCAGGGTATAAAATTCTGTGTTGGTGGGTTTTTTCTCTTAACCCTTCGTAGGTGTCATTCCACTCTCTTCTTGCTTGTGTGGCTTCTGAGAAGTCAGATGTAATTGTTACCCTTGCTCCCCTATAGGTAAGGTGTTGTGTTTTTTTTCCCCCCTCTGGCTTCTTGCAGAAATTTAAAAAATATTTGATTTTCTAAAGCTTCAGTATGATATGCACAGGTGTAGTGTTTTTGGTATTTATCATACCTAGTGTTCTCTGAGTTTCCTGGATCTGTGGTTTGGTGTTTGACATTAATTTGAGGAAATTCTCAGTCATTATTGTTCCTCTTCGATTTTATTTTTTCTTTTGGTGTTTGTATTATGTGTATGTTACCCCTTTTATAGTAGTCCTATGGTCCTTGAATATTTTCTTCTTCTTTTTATCACGTCTTTTTTCTCTTTGCAGTTTTGGAAGTTTCTGTTGTAATATTGTCAAGCTCAGATTTTAACTTTTTAGTTATGAAAACTCACATATCCAGGGACTGCACCCAAACTGTGTCACATAGTATCCACTGCTACAAAAGAGGCTGGGTAATTTAGTACTTTAAGTTGATTTTGTTAGTAAAGATGAACACGGTAGTGGATACTGGGGAAGCAGCCTAATGTCTGTCTGGAGGACTAAGAATAATCTGGATGTGAGAAGTTAGGGTAATGAGATGAGCTCTTTCTTTTTTGGTTGTGCTGGGTCTCCCTGCTTTGGGAGGGTTTTCTCTCGTGGCAGTGAGTGGGGACTGCTCTTGTGGCGGCTTCTCTTGCTGCAGAGCATGGGCTCTGGGCACATGGGGCGCAGTAATCGCAGCACATGGGCTCAGTAGTTGTGGCTGGTGGACCCTAGAGCATGCGCTCCAGTAGCTGTGGCACAGGGGCTTAGCTGCCCTGAGGCATGGGGAATCTTCCCCAACCAGGGATTGAACCCATGTCCCCTGCACTGGCAGGGGGATTCTTTTCCACTGTACCGCCAGGGAAGTCCAGTAGGATGAGCCTTACCACTAATTCTTTGTGTGTATTTGTGTGTAAGATCTCACTGGGAATTGCTGGCATAGAAGAATTTTGGTTTTTGTTTTATTTATTTTACAAATTATTTTGTAGCTGGCCACTTTATTGAACTTCCTTATTAGTTTTGATGGGCTTTTAGTTGATTTTCTAGGATTTTCTTTTTTTTTTTTTAATTTTTTTTTCTAGGATTTTCTTAATAGAAAGTCAATGGAAAGCTCTTGGATTTCTTTTCAAATACTCTTTTTTTTTTTTTTTTTTTCTGTTTTCTTATTAATTACTACTACTAGTTTCCTCAGGTTTTTTCCTTTCTTTCCCAGATTATCAGATTGGGGTGCTTACTTTATTTTTGGATGATAATTCTGTGTATATATCAGAGTAAAATTAAAATATGAGATTAGAAGCAGTTGAAATTTAGAAATATTTGCGGTCTCGGTAGATTTCATCTCTAAGATTTTAGTAAAAACTGGCTACATGCTTTTCTCTTTTTAGTAGCTGAGATATGTTATCAGGCTTCAACTTAACATTTAAGGCAAATGTCAGATTTTTTTATTTAGTGGAATTATTCAAGAAAGAAAATGTTTTATACTTCCCTAAGCCACAAATACCCAGAGGCTTAAGGATTGTAATAAAATCCTGTTCTGTATATACGTAGACTAGCTATGTACGTGTGTATGTCTGTGTGTGTGCGTGCGCACTACTCAGTGAATAGAATTTCATAGTTTTTAATTCTTTTAAACAACACTAAAAACAGTATGCTATTTCTCTGATACTGCCTCCTCCAAGATGTAAAGCTTAATTATCCTCCTTTGAATATGGTCTGAACATAGTGACTTGGTTCTAATGCATAGACTATGAGCTGGGGATGGTAACTTTTACAGTGGAGAAACCTGGAAGACCTCACCTTAACCAGGTGATCAAGGTTAACTTCCCCTGTAATAAGTCACCTTGACACCATGTATCCCCTGATATGAAGTAAAGAGAAAGGCATGTCATCTGTGTAGTATTCTCCAAAATCCATAATCTTGGTCTTAACAATTAAAGTACCTCAGACCAACCAGACTGAGGGACATTCTACAAAATTCCTGACTACACTAGGCAAAGGTGTTAAGGTCATGAACTATAGGGAAAGATTGAAACTCCCTATAGGAGCCATGACAGTCAGAAGCAATGCAGTGTCCTGGATAAGATCCCAGATCAGAAAAATGACCTCAGAAGAAAACTGGGAAAATCCAAAAAGAAAACAAAAGTCTGTAGCTGAGTTAATAGAATTAACCTAACCTTAACATCTTAGTTTTGAACATTGTACCATGGAGATGAAAGAGACTAACATAGGAGAAGCTAGTGAGGGTATTCAGAACTCTCTGTTCTACTGTTGCAACTATTCTCTAAGTCTAAAATTGTTTCAAAATGAAAAGTTCAAAAGAAAGCGATTACAAGTCTGCCTGGTAAAGATATTAAAAAGATTTTTTATACTTATTAAAAAATTGTAAAGTTTAAGTCTGCTACTGTTACGCGAACGAACGGATGTCTGTGGCTTTGTGGAAGGGTCAGTGAGTGGTGGGTGTGGGCGCCTCAGGTGCTGGGACCGACTCATTGAAATGATGAGACGGGGAAGACTGTGGTAGCTGCCGGAGAAGTGCTTCCGGGGGCACCAGGGACAGGTTCCGGTGGAAGATGCGCGTGGCGAGGGCGAGTGAAGTAGCTTTGTGAGTACAGACGTGAAGAAAAGCACTCTCATGTTTTATGCAGGAAGGTATTTAAATGTAATTAAATTAACAAAGAATTTAAGTAAGGAAAAAAATGGTGTGCTGATAAATCCGCGATATGTTGACCGCTTTTGCTTCAGAAATCTATTTGGTTTACCCTATTCATTATTGTTTGTTGGATCGCTGAGTAAAAGTATCAGATGTTAGTGAACTTTTCTAGAAGACCTGACAGCTTGGGCCTAGTACATTTTTATAAAACCTTCAGTCCTTGAGAATTGCCCTGAGGGGATTTTGTTGTTGTTTTTTTTTTTTTTTTCCCTCCCTGTTTTTAAAGTACGTTGTCACGTAACTCTTTTGTTTATAAAAATGGAGCCAGTCTTGCAGTAACCCTCCACTGGGAATCAGGATACCCTGATTGTCACCCAACCTCACCATTGTGTGTGTTCCCGGCTGCCAGGCGGAGGCTCTCGGTGCCCGTCTCCATTGCCTCCAGGCTGGCCGTGCGGTTAGCTGCCCCTCGGCAGTGAGGCTAGCAAGAAGGACACCCGGCTCCCTGCTCGGGCCCTCTCAGCTGCCCGGGAAGGTGACAGGGAAGAGAGCCCTTGTGACCCTGCAGAGCTTGCCGCGTAGGAGGCTCTGGGGCCGTCATAGGAATGCTTACTGGCTCCATTTGTCACAGCAAACAAACGAAAAGGAGCTCGTCTGCCGGTGGTACGTTAGTGCTTGGAAAGCCTTGGAATCCCTTTGGAAGTTTTCAGATTCACCTTCAGACACAGCTTTGAAAAATTAATCCATGAGGCGTGGAAATATTTTCCAGCCCTTCACCTGAGATAAATGGTTCTGTCAGTGCGGTGAGCTGAGAGAAAATCTCCTGGACTCAGATCCCCCAGAGTCCCCCTCTGAGCAGGTTGCTGCTCAGAGGCAGAAGGGCTTCTGCGTCCTCAAAGGTGCAGCTGTTTCTCAAACTTCCTGAGGGAGAAGGCAAATGCCTTATTCAATCTGCCTTAGTTCTCTGTGCTTATTTAGTCCGTTTTATTGTTTTTCATTAATTTGGGAAAAGTCTTAGCCACTGTTTCTCTAAGTGTATCTGTTGCCTTGTTTCCGGACCCCCTCTCTGGAACTCTGGCTCCAGGTAGTTAGAACATTCCATGTGATTCTACAGTTCTTGGATTCTCTGTTCTATTTTCTTTTTTTTTTTTTGGATTCTCTGTTCTATTTTCTTGTAGTCTTTTTCTCTTCGCATTTCGCATTTCGGTTTGGATCATTTCTTTTTTATTTCCAAGTTTACTACAGTGTTTCTTTCCTCTGCTATATCTAGTGTGCTGATAAGCCAATTGAAGAAATTCTATGATACTATGTTTTTTATTTCTAGCATTTTCATTTGTTTCTTTGTTTATAGATAGTTTTCATCTGTCTCTTGAGTATACCCATCTGCTCATGCAGGTTGTCCACCTTTTTCCCCAGATTCTTTCACATATTAATTATAGTCATTTTAAAGCCTCCATCTGGTAGTTCCAAACATCTTAGTCATCTTTCAGCCTAGTTCTGTTGACGAGTTTATGTTATGACAGTGGATTGTTTTCCCTCGTATTTTGTTTCTGATAAATTTTGATTGAGTGATGGACTGTGTTAGAAAAACAGGAGACCTAAAGTAAATGTCATGTCCAGCAATGGGCAGACCTCTTCTGCGAGCAGTTCGCATGGGAGGTTGACTCAACCTAGCGTGTAACTGGGATGGGTTTGGGTTTTTGTGTCGCTGGACTTACCTTCAGCACCACTGACTCCAGATGCTGCCAGCGGTCTCCTCGTTCTTGTGTGGAGCACAGGGTGCTGGGGCTTTTCTCTGAGTTCCAGCTTCGCCCTCCACTTTCAGCAGGCCCTGCCCACCTGTACTGCACAGGAAGCCGTGCTCCTGTCAGGGGGTAGGTAGACTTCTGTTGTTTGTATGTGGGCCAGGAGGATTCCGTTCCCCTGGTCCGGCCTCAGTCTGGCAGGCTTGTTTGCTGGGGCCGTGGAGGTGGGGCTTTCTCAGTGTTCCTGGGGCAGCTGGAGTCTGCCCTTTGTCGTGGGGGTCTGAGGTTAGAGGGAATCTCCTGCCCCTCCCCAGGGAGCAGAGGCTTTTGCTTCTACCCCAGCCACAGCTGTGGCCTGCTGGGAGCTGAAAGGCTGCCTGCCTCCCCCTCTTCCAGAAGCCGAGGATCTGCATCTGCCTTTGAGGGTGAGGGCTTTTCCTGCTCGCCCCCCAGCAGGTAGAGGTTTGGCTTTGGATGACAAAAAAGATTCCATAAAAGGACAGGGTTTTCTCCCTGTGTGCCATTGAGGGGACTCTCTCTGGTTTCTTCCCCTGACCCCATCTTTCTCGAGAACATCTAGCAGAAAAGGGCTCGAAAGTGAGTGCAGATTCTGCTTGTGTCTAGAACTCCCAAACTTCCCTACTAGCCCACACTCAACTTTAAGAATTTGTTAAAATGTTAGCTGGTTTTGGTGGCTGCTTTTATAGCAGCCACCCCCGCCTTCTGTGCTCTTCCTGAGCTGGAGTTGAGTGTCCCAGGGCTCCTGGTTGGCACTCTTGGAAATTGGGTGTCCCTGATTGCCTTCTGACCGCAGCTCTCCCACAGACCCAAGGCAAGTTACAGTGGTGGTGGTGTATCTGGCGGCTTTTTCTCATTGTTACATGAGAATCATTGTAGATTTCATGTTTCTTTGTGACTTTCTACATCCCAAGCAGAGGCAGATCTTTCATGTTGTGGCCAACCAGTGGGTGGGGGTGGGGAAGTAGAGTAGTATTGGGGTACCTACTGATCCACAGTTACATGTTTGGACAGCGTTGCCAGTTGAGGTTAAAGACAGAGGCATAGCCGGCTGCTTTACTTTTTTATTTTGTGGTTTTCATTAGAAATGTCCTTTTAATATATAAAACAAAATCTGTTGGCGTGGGTCACATTCAGGAGATTCTGTTGGAAAGGGCAGTGCACAGCTGGCTGCCGATGAAAGGGTGTTGGAGAACCGTCAGTGTGCTTGGGATGCGGTTGCCCATGGACTCCTTTGGGGTCCTAGGATCCTGCTGTGTAATTTATACACGGTTAGATATCCTGGACACTTCCAGGACAGACTTGCAAGACATAGTTCTAACTACTGATTCTCTCTCTCGTGGTCTATACACACACAATATAGGGACACCCATGGTCCCATTTCTGCCTTGCCGTTTCACCTAGAAACAAGTTTTCCCTTTTTTTGCCCTCAAATTCACTCTCCGCCTCCATCTTTTCCCTTTTAAAATTCTGCATGCAAGAGGTGATCCTTTTTATGAAATGACAGTTTTCCTCCTTTAAGGTCGTGGACTGGTGCTTAGAAGATCTGGAGAGTTCTGTGAGATGCGTGTGCTGCCTGTGAGGGAGATGGATTTGTTCTTTCAACAAACATTTGACTGCCCACTCCTTGACAGGCGCTGTGCTAGGGGCTGCGAGACCAGTGATGAGCAAAACCAGATGCGTCCCCACTCTCACGGTCTGCAGAGAAGTGCTGGCCTCTGCCTTGGAAGCTTAGAGATTCAGGTAGAAGAGACATGTTAGTGGGTGAGATATTTTTCAGTATTAAGGTCTGTCATCCTCATATTTATTTTTATTATACCTACCTCCGTTCTCTGACCAGTTGGAGTCTTTCCTGGCTTCAAGAATTGAAATGAATGGAGTGTAACCTTAGAATCTCTCCTGTCTCTCCTCTCCTCCCGTCTCCCTCCCCCCGCCCCCCCCGAGTCACGTGGAATGTAGTATATACTGTAAGTGACCCAGACCTGGAGGGGACAGGATGGGTGCAGGTGTGGAGGAGATGTTCTGATTATCTGCTCTACACGGGGCGAGCTTTACAAACCTCGTCTCACAGAACCTGCAGCTCCAGGAGAAAGGTGGTGTGGTGTACATCCCATAGATTCAAAAAATAGAGAGGGTTAAGCTGCTTGAAATCATGCAGGACACTCGTCACCATGACTTTCTCCCATATTGCGCTTGCTTCCTTTAGACACTTGTTGTTGCTAGTCCTGTTGGCTTTATGTTACTGAAAATCAAAGATTAAACCACAGTAGCCGTTTTAGTTTGAAGTTTGTATTTGAGATAGTTTCAAGTTGGCCCAATCCTTGCCCTTTGCTTCATGATTCTAATGTTTGAAAGTGTCATGGGAACTTTAGTGCCCGTGCTTTGAAATCTGCATGTTTTACAAAATTACTGTGGTATCAGCTTCATGAAGAAAAGGTTGTTGGTATGACCTTTTCATATATGACTTAGCTTTCATCTGTGTAGATGCACAGAGTAGAGTGTGTGGGGAATCCGCAGGTTTGTGGAAGAATCCTCATTTCAAGTTTTCAGATAGAGATAAGTGTGACCCATGTTGATGGGGGAAAAAAATCCTCAGAATAAGCGTTTGCATTTAGCTCAGTGGATGGGAATGGCGGTGCTTTCGTGTATTGCAGCAAAGCTGAAAACTCCTTCCTCTCTGCCGAAAAGGAAAAGTGGCCGAGGCTGAGTCCTGGGGGCTGTAAATTATGCCTTCTAAATGCTGCAAGGTGTTAAAGAGGTCCTGCAGAAATAATTAAGCCTGCGAAGTTCACTTATCCGCAGGCTGAGACACTTGAGCTGTGATTATTGGCAAGGCTTGCTTCCTTTCCAAGAGAACTGCAATTTGGTGGACAGGATGAGATGATTTGAGACATCTTAAATCAGAGTCTCTGTCCTACACTGTGCTTCTGGCTGGTATACTAGGTGGATTTGTTCCCAGTCATTGTTTCCTGTAAATCCCAAATGCTGCTGTCTCCACCGTGATTAAATGTGAACGCAAAACTTTGGAATGCTTGAGTTTGAGTGTGGTGTGATTTGAAATTAAAAAAAAAAAAAACAGAACATATGACGATGAACCCATTTGAGTAGAAAAGGAGGTA
This sequence comes from Muntiacus reevesi, assembly GCF_963930625.1. NCBI lineage: Eukaryota > Metazoa > Chordata > Mammalia > Artiodactyla > Cervidae > Muntiacus > Muntiacus reevesi. The sequence continues at coordinate 18,059,549 of NC_089257.1, read as the reverse complement.
AATATTTAAACTGTGTTTATGTGTGGGATCATGCATCTCGGTGAATTTTTACCCCTTTCAGTGCCTTGGTAGAGGACCATTTCCTAAAACTTACTCTGTGCTGGTACTCTTCATATTCTAGAATGAGGTAGAAGATCTGACTTTAGAGTTAGGATTCACAGGATTGATTGGTGACTCTGCCACTTAATAGCTCAGTTTCTCACACATAAAATGAAATTTGTATCTGCCACGTCACCCCCAAAAGTTGACAGACTTGGTTATAAAGAGCAAATGAGATCATGGGTAGAGTAGTGCTTTGCAGCGGGCAAAACATTCTAACATTTGTAAGGATACTAATGAAAAAGAAAAAAAAAAAAATGCCAGTTTTCTCAGCCAAGATATTCACAGTTTAGCTGGAGAGAGAAAAGTGATCATCTGAAATGCCAGTAAAGCAGTGTTAGAACGATGTATCAGAGAACTAAGCTGTAAGGCAAAGGCTCTGAATGTGGTGGGATGTCTTAGGGAAGATTTTTGATGTTGGGGGTGCTCAGTAAAGGTAGGTTCTCTTAGGCTTCATGAACTGTAGATGCTTCGGCTGGATGATGGGCGGGGAAGCAGCCGCATGGCTGAGCAGGAAGGAGACTGGTGAGTGGGGTGTATCTAAGAAGCAGCAGCAGGCAGCCGAGAGGCCCCCCCGACTGCACCCAGATGGCAAACCGCAGGATGGCTTAAGTCAGATGCCCCTGGAAGCTAAATCTGTTTCTGATTTTCTCTGAATACAAGAAATTCTCATTGTGATGCTTTGCCTTCTCCTTATTGTTAGTGGAAACAATAGTCGTCATATAACTCAGAAGTTATCCAAGACTTTAACTAATAGAGGACTTGTCCAGGAAACAGACCCAAAGTCAGTAAGTCTAGACTAGAAAATGTCTTTTTTCCTCTCCTTATTTTGGTTATGCTTCCAATTTCTCATGCTAAACTTGGATATGTTCGGCCCCCTTGCATAAACGCAAATAGCCTCTGATTTTGAGTGGAATCATAGGCTGTAGAGGTCATCAACACCAGCATTCTGCTTTCATTAGGAACCAGGTTTAAACTCTGCTTGGATAAGAAACCGTCTTCTTTCAGAAGACTCTGACAGAGTGGCTGATTTGGGAGTAACCTTCCTGTCAATAAAAGAAAAAGAAGTACAGAAGCTTATTATAATGGATGAAACAACAGTTCAGAGAGCAGCCAGGACTTGAGGGACAATTCCTAAGAGACAGGAGAACCCTGAGGGGAGCTACCTGTTCACTCTGACGCCATCCCCCAAGGACTTCTAATTCACGTTCCTGGGTATGGATTCTTCACAGAAAACAGCACCCCCACAGGGCTGACAGTTTGGAGTTAGGGAGTTCCCACAGTATCTGGGATTTGAAGGACAAAAGTCTCAGGAGAAAGGGAATCATGGGGAAATAAACAGAAAATGAGCGTGCAGTCTTCCATTAAAGTCTTTGCCAACTCCTAAGGTGCATGCCATCAGAGCAGGACTCCTGGAGTCCCTGCAGAAAGAAGCAGCTGGGAGCCTAAGGAGCTGTGCAGCTATTCCAGCAACCATATATAGTGCTAATGAGACAAAGGTCCGTGTTCAGGGCTGGCCAAGGTGGAGGGGTCTTGGGAAACACCCCAGGCTTTAGTTGAAGACCCAGAAGGCCACACCTTCAGACTAAGAGCAAGCTGAAAAAAGTTAGTCCTGACAAAAGTTGAAGCTGGCAGGATTAAACTGGTCTGACTGTATCCTCTGTACCTGCCAGCACAATGTGTTATATTCTTAAGAGAAAGATAATCTGGATTTTCCAGAACCGCTATAATTTTTAATGCAGAATATTGGTATCTAATAAAAAATTAAGATGCAAGCTAGAAATTGAAACCAAATGACCAAAATGAAGAATAAAAAGAGATGGCAGAAAGAGACTTAAAGGTTATTCAGATATTGGAGTTATCAGTCGGGGACTAACAATGCTCAATAATACAGAAATAAAGAAGGAGGATTTCAACAAAGATACAAAATCTTCTTCAGTTCAGTTCAGTCGCTCAGTTGTGTCCGACTCTTTGCGACCCCATGAAGCGCAGCACAGCAGGCCTCCCTGTCCATCACAAACTCCCGGAGTTTACTCAGTCTCATGCCCATCAAGTCAGTGATGCCATCCAGCCATCTCATCCTCTGTCGTCCCCTTCTCCTCCTGCCCCCAATCTTCTTAGCCAAGTGGAATTCTGGAAATGAAAAATACAAGAAGTGAAATTAAGAATTCAATACATGGATTTAATAGCAGTTTACAGACTTACACACACAAAGGATAAAGGATTATTGAAAAAGGATAAAGGATTATTGGACCAGAAGGAATATTAGTAGAAAAATACACAAATTGAAGACAGAGAGGAAAAATACAGAAAAGAGAATAAGAGATATATAGGACATGGTGAAAACACGCTACATATATGTGTATTTAGAATACACATATGTATATGTTGTAGAAGAGAAGATTGTGATAGAACCAACATTTTTAAAAATACTGACTGAGGGTTTTCTAAAAGCATCAGGAGACATAAAGTCACAGATTAGAGAAGCTCTACAGTCCTCATTAGGATAAATACAAAGAGCTACACTGAGGTACATCTGTGGACCTTTGTGAACAAATAGAATGAGCAAACACTTAAACTCAACTGTATCAGAAATTACATTAAGTATAAATGGACTATATGTACAACTGAAAGCCAAAGATTTTTAAATGGGATAAAATATTAAAATCCATTTATATCTTTTTATGAGAGATAATCTTTAGACAAACTTTAAGGGCAGAAATTTGAAAGTAAAAATTTTGGAAATAAATACATATACACCTGTGCGTACAGGCAGAGAACAATCAATAAAGGTATAGAATATTTAGATAGTACTAAATAATCAACTTACTCTGATTGACAATTGTAAAACATTACACTCATCAACAGCAAAATACTCTTTTTAAAGTGCACATAGATCATTGACAAAAATAAACAATGTGCAGGGCCATAAATCAAGTTTAAATAAATTGCAAGGTTTTGAAATAACATGTATGTTCCCTGACTACAGTGCAAAGTAGAAATCAGTAACAGATAAATATAAAATCCAAAAATGTTTGGAAATTAAACAGTATACTTCTATTAATAAATGCCCTTTGGGTCAAAGAAAGTATCATTGTAACAATGGAAATTAAATTTTTTTTACCCAAATTATAATGAAAATGATATGTAAATGTGTGGGATGCATTTAAAATAGTGCATAGAAGTAAATTTATAGCTTTGTATATATGTATTAAGAAAGATTGAAATATCTAAACTTCAACCTCAAGAATCTAAATGCAGTATGAATTAAAGTCCCCCAAAACCAAAGAAAGTAAAAATAAGAGCAGAAAGGAACAAAATAGAAAAAAGTTAGATGAAGAATTAAGATAAGTAGGTAAGTAGATACTGCACAATTGCACTCATCTCACATGCCAGCAAAGCAATGCTCAAAATTCTTCAAGCGGGGCTTCAACAGTGTGTGAACTTACCAAGAACTTACAGATGTTCAAGCTGTATTTAGAAAAGGCAGAGGCCAACATCCACTGGAGAGAGTTCCAGAAGAAGATCTACTTCTGCTTCATTGACTGTGCTAAGTCTTTGACTGTGTGGATCACAGCAAACTGGAAAATTCTTAAAGAGATGGGAATACCAGACTACTTTACCTGCCTCATGAGACATCTGTATGCAGGTAAAGAGCAGCAGTTAGAACCGGATGTGGAACAATGGACTGGTTCCAGATTGGGAAAGGAGTACGTCAAGGCTGTATTTTGTCTCTCTGCTTGTTTAACTTATATGCAGAGTACATCATGCAAAATGCCATACTGGATGAAGCACAAGCAGGAATCAAGATTGCAAGGAAAAATATCAATAACCTCAGATATGCAGATGACACCACCCTTATGGCAGAAAGCAAAGAGGAACTAAAGAACCTCTTGATGAAGGTGAAAGAGGAGAGTGAGAAAGCTGGCTTAAAACTCAACATTCAAAAAACTAAGATCATAGCATCCAGTCCCATCACTTCATGGCAAATAGATAGGGAAACAATGGAAACAGTGACGGAGTTTATTTTTTTGGGCTCCAAAATCACTGCAGATGGTAAATGCAGCCAGAAATTAGAAGATGTTTGCTCCTTGGAAGAAAAGCTGTGACAAACTTAGCATATTAAAAAGCTGAGACATTACTTTACTGACAAAGGTCTGTCTAGTCATAACTATGGTTTTTTCTAGTAGTCATGTATGGATGTGAGAGTTGGAACATAAAGAAAGCTTAGTGCTGAAGAATTGATGCTTTTGAACTGTGCTGGAGAAGACTCTTGAGAATCCTTTGGACAGCAAGGAGATCAATCCAGTCAATTCTAAAGGAAGTCGGTCCTGAATATTCATTGAAAGGACTGATGCTGAAGCTGAAACTCCAATACTTTGGCCACCTGATGCGAAGAGCCAAGTCATTAGAAAAGATCCTGATGCTGGGAAAGATTGAAGGCAGGAGGAGAAGGGGACAAGAGAGAACGAGATGGTTGGATGGCATCACCGACTCAATGGACATGAGTTTTGAGTAAGCCCCTGGATTCAGTGATTCATGCTGTAGTCCATGGAGTCACAAAGAGTCAGACACGACTGAGCAACTGAACTGAACTGAAGATGAAGAAAATCAACAAAATGAAATGGAAAAGATTAGTAAAATTGATAAACATCAGTAAGACTGATCAGGTACAAAGGGAAAACCCAGATGATCAATATCAGGAATGAAAACAGAGGTATTACTACAGATTCTATAGGCATTAAATAGACATTAACACACGTTTAGTCCAAGCATTTAACAGTTTAAAGTGAACATATTCGTTGAAAAATACCACCTACAAAACTGACATGAAAATATGCAGAATCTTATGTCTCTGAAAGCAAATCCATGATTTAAAATCTTTACCCACCTCCCACCCCCCAAAAAAAACCTGAGATGGCTTTTTTGATGACGTCTCAGTCTTTTAAGGCAGAAATAATGCCAAACTTGCCTAACATTTCTCAAAGAATAGAACTTTCTCTACTCACTTTTCAGCTCCTTTTATGAGGCCAGACTAACCTGACACTGAAATCCAGTTTTAATATTACAGTGTTCAGCAAGAGATGTCGAACACAAAAGAGTAAATACTGTTTGGTTCCATTAATGTGAAATTCATTAGTGCGCTAACAAATCAGAGTAGTGATTACTCTTGGAGAGGTGAGATACTGACTGGGTGCAGCAGAGAGGAATCTCCTGGGGTGCTGGGATGTTCTGTATCTTTATCTGGATAGTAATTATAAGAGGACTGAATGTACTTTATGTGCAGTTTAGTAATAATATTAAAAAAAAAAGACTAGAAACTTGCTCTGGTTGAACACATAGATATTTCATCCCCACATAGTTTCTTTTATATCTAAACTGAATTCCACGTGCGTTGCCTGTGCTCATGTTCTGTTTTGACCGCCTTGGATGAATGCCCACTCTGATGGAGCTGCCTTGCACAGCAGGCAGGCTTTTGCCTTGGGCTTGCTCTTCTTCGAGAATAAGGAAATTACCCCAGCCCAGAGGTGACTGTGATGGAGCCTCTAGTTCTTCCCTCGCTGTGCTCACTTCATGCAGTGTGGTTTTCTTCACAGGCACGGTGGTTTTGGGAAGCCTACTTCCAGTCAATCAAGGCCATCGCCCTGGCCACCCTGCAGATCATCAATGATCGGATCTATCCTTACGCCGCCATCTCCTATGAAGACTGGAACGACCCTCCCGCCGTGGTGAGTAAATGCTGGGGTGAGCCACGTCAGGCATAGACCAGCAGACAGGATGACGGAACATGTACTGAAATTTGTAAAGGTGACTTCAGTTTGAGCTTTCTAAGATATGAGAGTGTGCTAGAATATGTGGGACCCAATAGGACCAGTTCTGGTCTTCCCTGTTGGCTCAGATGATAAGGAATCTACCTGCAGTGCGGGAGACCTAGGTTCAATCCCTGGGTTGGGAGGATTCCCTGGAAGAGGGCATGGCCACCCACTCCAGTATTCTTGCCTGGAGAATCCCCATGGACGGAGGAGCCTGGAGGGCTACAGTCCACAGAGTAGAGAAAGAGTAGGACACGACTGAGCTGCTCAGCACAGCACAGGGCCAGTTTGGGCTTCCCAGGCGGCACTAGCGGTGAAGAACCCACTGCCATTGCAGGAGAGGCAAGAGGCATGGGTTCCATCCATGGATTGGAGAGATCCCCTGGAGGAGGAAATGGCAACCCACTCCAGTATTCTTGCCTGGAGAATCCCATGGACAAGAGAGCCTGGCGGGCTACTGTCCACGGGATAGCGAAAGACTAGGACACAATTGAAGCGACTTAGCACACACGCACACAGGACCAGTTTAGTTTTGAAATGATGACAACAGTAACAAGTACTGAAGCAGCTGCTGCTGCTGCTGCTAAGTCACTGCTAAGTCGTATCCGACTCTGTGTGACCCCATAGACAGCAGCCCACCAGGCTCCACCGTCCCCGGGATTCTCCAGGCAAGAACACTGGAGTGGGTTGCCGTTTCCTTCTCCAGTGCATGAAAGTGAAAAGTGAAAGTGAGGTCGCTCAGTCGTGTCCGACTCTTCGGGACCCCATGGACTGCAGTCTACCAGGCTCCTCCGTCCATGGGATTTTCCAGGCAAGAGTACTGGAGTGGGGTGCCATTGCCTTCTCCTACTGAAGCAACAGTTTGTTTTAAATGTGCTTAGGAAGACAGTGTGTTTGTTTATTGCAGAAATAAATTGGGAGGCTTGGGTCTTGTTGGAAATGGAAGACTTCCTGATGACTTCTGCAGTGGCGGTGCTTTGAACTCTTGAAAAGATTCTCTAAGCAATTTAGTGATGGCTTATACTTTGAGCACTCCCTCTTGTTCTTTATGCTAACTGAGTGCTTTACATGGATGTCAATTAATATTCAGACCCCTGGTAGGAGACATCAGCAGCAAAAATGATGGAGAGGCATTAGGGATTGCTCAGGGTGGCCAAAACTCCTTGGTCCTTCCAGCAGCGAGATGGGGTGGTCAGATGCTGCTCTCAGAGCTTCGTCCTTAATTGCAGGAGTCATGAGCCACCTGTGGCCTGGTAGGGACAAGTACCTGAAGCTGTGGGGGGCACAGTCTCTGGTCTGGGGCACACCTGTCGTCTGGCTCACAGACCCTGAGACCTCCGAGTGAAAGAGCTAGACTCCTCTCCGCTGAATCGTTGCTCTTCTCTTTGTGGCCAGCCGTCCTTGTCTCCTGACTCTACCCGCTCTTAGCAGTGCTGTGTGCTGCCACCTGGTCAGTCTTCATGTTGGGCCCCCCTCCCTCCTGCTCTCCCTCCCGCCTTTCTTAAGGGGTTATTGTGTGCCAGCGCTCCACCAGGTGCTGAGAAAGCAGAAAAGGAAACCAGGCCCTGCCCTCAGCGGAACTCACCGCTAACTTGGGAAGCCCAGAAAGAAGGGTATTGCATGAGTTGTCCTGCAGTGGAGCCCGGGGGAATGCCCGGGGGGGCATCGGGCGAGGGCGGAGCCGGCAGGACCCTTCCTGCAGTGGGAGTGCCTGAGGGGAAGGAAAACGGTCAAGGCAAGTGAAACAGTAGCAAACACCTTCTGTCTGTTTTGCTTGAGGGAAAGTTTTCTTCTGTCCATCTAGTCCCTTGACTTCATTGCCAAAGGTAACCTTCCAGAATGTTTCTATTCCTGTATAGACATACAGTGTAATTTTAGAATACAAATGGGATCACACTATGCATATTATTCTCAACCTTGCTTTTTTTTACTTTAACACTAGATCAAGGGCTTACTTCCATTTGATTCTGTATAGGGATACTTCAGTTTTAAGGACCACTGTAATCACTTCTCAGCCTTTTGGCTAAGATCATATGTAGGACTGCTATATATGATTCCATTATTTAGGTGTATCTTACAGGCAGATCTATTTTCAACAGTAACAGGGGGGAATGCATATTATTGCGTCCACGCATCCTTTGAGGTGTGTTTGCACATAAATGTGTGAATATATTTGTAGAATTAATAACAGCAGAGAAATGACTAGAAGAATAAGCACACTTTAAATGTTGATCAGTCAGTCAGTCAGTTCAGTCACTCAGCCCTGTCTGACTCTTTGTGACCCCATGGACTTGAGTGTTGATAGATATTAACAAATTGCTCTTTCAAAAAGACTACACCAGTTTATAGTTCCACCAATAACATTTTGGTTATTCTGGTTTTCCATGCCTTCAGTAACCCTGAGTACTTGAATTTTTGCTCACTTGGAAGGTTGATATCTCTGTCCATTGCTCCCAGAATACAAATATAAATCCTGTTTGAACTGTGATTGATCACCCTTTTTAGATTGTTTTTGGCATGTGTTCATTCAGTGGGTATTTACTGAGTGCCTGTTTTGTTCCAGGCAGTTGTCCTTGGTACTTGAGATATGTCAGTCAACAAAGCAGAGAAAAATCCATGCCACTGGGGAGTTTACATTGCAGTAGGTCTTGCTATCTGGAAGCAAGATTTGTCTTTCTAGTAAAATTTTAAAGCTTTCTTTGTAGAGGTCCTTTACAAGTCTTGCAAAATTTTTTCTTGGGTGTTTTATCATTCTTACACTCCGATAAAGGAATTTGTGCTTTCTGACATTTTAGTTCCTAACTGATTACTTTTGTATGAAGACATATTGTTGGTTTTTATGTATAAACTTGTAATACTCTGAGTTCTGTAATTATTTGAGTTTTTGAGTTGATTCTCTTGTGTCTTCTAGATATACAGTGATACCTGCAAACGCTAATTTTTCTTTTTTCCAGCACTTGAGCCTTTCATTATCTTTTATCTAATTGCCTTGGCAGCTGCTTCCAGAGCAATGTTAAATGACCATCATTTGATGTTGTTAAGTCTTAAAAGAGAAGGGCGGGTGTTGTGTGGCCAGGGAAAGGGGGAAGTCAGGTTTCCCCCTCCCCCACCTTACCTCTGGTTCTCTGGAGGACAGAGACTCAGGCAAGTGAGCATTAGATGTGATACGGGGAGGGGGTGGGCCAAGAATGATGAATTTGGGGGGTTCTGGTTCCATCCAGAAGGAGCAGCAAATTCATAGGTCAGAGGGACAAGAGAGCATGGCGGCTTCAGGAACTGAGGGAGACGCAGAAGGTGGAGCCTTCTGAGGGCCCAGATCGCCAAACCCCTGACATCTTAAGGGAGGTGCTGGAATGTTACCCTTGGATGATGGGAGATGACCAGAGCACCTCCACAGGAGTCATGTGGTGAGATTGCATTTTGGGTCATTCTGACATCACTGTGGAGGGTGGTTCTGTTGTAGGAGGACAAGGCCAAAGGCAGGAGACTGTTTCAGGAACCCAGGTGAGAATTAATGGAGGATAAATGTGAGGGATGGGGCTTCCCTGGTGGCTCAGTTGGCAAAGAATCTGCCTGTAATGCTGGAGACTGCCTGCAAGACAGGACACCTGAGTTTGATCCCTGGGTCAGGAAGTTCCCTGGAGAGGGAAATGGCAACCCAGTCCAGTATTCTTGCCTGGAAAATCTCATGGGCAGAAGGGCCTGGCAGACTACAGTCCATAGGGTCGCAAAGAGCTGGACACAACTTAGTGACTAAAGCACCACCCAGATGCGAGCGATACCAGGGACCACTGACCGTGCTAACTGGAGGGAGTTTGGGAAGAGTGAGGAGCATGGTGGTGTCTATCCAGATAGGGAGTGCGGTGCATGGGCATCACGGGCCGGGCTGGCGCTGGAGTCCAAACATGGTCTGGCGGCAGGGCCTCCCACAGCCCAGCGCCAGGCCTCCTTTCTGGCTTTATTTCCTTCTGTTCCCTTTTGGGGAGCACTCGGTTTCTGGCTCCACAACGTTGTCCTTCCTGTATTTGCTCTGTGCTTTTCCTTCCCTCTGCCCTTTGACCGTTAGTCCTTTCACTGTACACCGTTCTTCACCATCGCCTCTGGTCTTATGCATTTTATTCAGGGTCCCTGGCCGTGTACCCCTTTCTCCATGAGATTTTTCCTGGACCCCTTACAGAAAGTAATCTTTCCTTCTTGTAAATCTTAAAGCATAGTATCTGTTTCTTTCCTATCATTTAACATGCATAGAAGTACAATTTCCTGTAACATTTTAAGTTTTTTAAGGGAATTTCTGAGTTATCGTGGTATTCCTTATAATACCTAGAACAATTTAATTCAGGTAGGAAGCCCTTTATGTGTAAAGAAGGAAGGAGGGAGAGAGGAGGATGGCATTTTCAGGACTTGAACCATCCAAAGCTCACTCACATTGCTGATGTGACAGCCTTTATTTTATTTGACCTTCACCCTATTGGGAAGGTGAGAAAAGCGAAAGATTCCCTCTCATCTCTAAAGCAGACCTAATGAGGCTCAGAGAGCCTGATGACTCGTCCAGGGTTGCATAATGGGTAAGTTGTATAAACAAGCAGGAACCTTCCACCCACTGAGTGTCTTGACTGGCTCATGGAGTTTTATGGGAGCCATTGAGCCACCTCCGGGCTGAAACATTTCCACTCTTCTGAGCGTATGGTACAAGCTTGAGACAAAGAAGATCATATCTGTTGCTCTGTGGGAGAATTCATACAGGTGGAATAATCATGACCCAGCTAGAGAATGTGGAGACAGCGGGCGCTTTCCTGTACTTTTATCTAAAGCTCCAAGAAACGTGTATGAGGATAAATGGTTGAGATTCTTGTCTCTGTCTTTCATAAGAATACATACTAGGAGAAAATAGTATATGAAATTTTATAGTTTTGAAATAGGCATATTTTAATTGAGGACAAAGCAGAATGCTGGACTCAATGTGGGAAAGAAGATGAGTATAAAAAGCATAGATCTGAATAAGCAACTGAAAAATTTATTCTTTATTTATTTATTTTTCTTTCTTAAGGGGAACTTAGTGTTTACCACATTCTAGGAGCTCAGGTGATGAGAACCCTGATTTAAAGCTGTAGGTTGTACATTTCTGCTTCTTCAGTGAAAGCAACTGACAGAAAGCCTGAATAGCATTGATTTATTTATAGTTAACTCCCCCCCCCCCCCCGCCCCTTCAGAAATACTTAACCTACCCTCGATGTGGTTACGATGAGCCCAGCCTGCAGGGGAGTCTCCCCTCTAGATTCCATCAAATTTACCATATCAGGCACCCGAGGTGGGAGTCGGTGTGGATCTCAGTCAGTAAATCAAGGGTTGGCCTGGCTCTTTCAAAGATCTGCAGTCAGGGCCTCCAGCCATGCTCTGAGCTTGCTCAGCTGGAGAGGAGGGCTGAGAGCAGAGAGCCCTTTTTTGGCCAGATGCCACTGCCTGAGTTTAATGTTAAAAAAAAGAGACAAGGCTTGTGTGTGAATGGTGAAGACGGGGGGTGGTGGCCGGCCGTGCAGAAACCAGGTCCCCGTGTCACCAGATGCTTTACCTTCCTCATCTGTAACCAGAGCGGGGGCCAATTACCTTACCCACCTTGTGCTACACTCTCAGACGCTGAAAACATTTGAGTAAGTCATTCTGGAGCACAACTTTAAAGTGGCAGAGTGGTGCGGTCTGAAGAGATTGGCCCTTTGTCTCGAATCTTTTCTTTGGAAGGAATTTCTCACCAAATGGAAGTTTCTTTGTGAGTGATGATACGTTTGTTCTTTAAATTTTTTAGCTCCTCTTGTCAAGGATGCTTGCATTTTACCATCTCTTGAGGCTTTCATTTCTCTCCCCCACCTTGTTTTTTTTTTTTTTTGCAAGTATCAGCAAAACTTGACCATCTCCCCAAACACTCCACGCCTGTATCACTTCTCAGGCATGTGCCATTTCTGGTCTTCCCCTTGGCAGGCCTGCTGCCTGTCTCTGGGCCTGGCCTGTGTGGCTGGGGGTCTCTTCGGACACCCTCCCCCAGCTTAACCTCTGGTCCTCTGCCCGACATGAACTTGTTGAGAGGACTCAGACTGAGGCACGGAGCACTGAGATGTGCGGATATGGAGTAGGCCAAGAGCTGGGAGTTTTTGGATTTCTGGCCTGTGCCAACAAAACCATATCCTCTCAGTGACCATTTCAAAAAAAATAACCGTAATATAATCCTAAAATCACGTAGAGTGGAATATTTTCCCATATTATTTTTGTACACCGTGATTAGAAAGCTGATACCCCACCTTAGCATTGTGTCCTAACGTTATTTAGTAGTGGCGGTAGTGTGAGTCGCTCAGTCATGTCCGTCTCTTTCCGACCCCGTGGACTGCAGCCCGCCAGGCTCCTCTGTCCGCAGAATTCTCCAGGAGAGAGCACTGGAGTGGGTTGCCGTGCCCTTCTCCAGGGGATCTTCTCAAACCAGGGATCAAACCCAGGTCTCCTGCATTTAAGGTGGAGTCTTTACCATTTGAGCTACCCGAGAAGGTAAATTTTATTTACCTAGTTCCTTCTTGCAGTGTTTTTCAGGTTTGTTGTCATAGATAACACTAGTATAGATAACCCAGGTTTTTGTTTTTTTTTTACACTGTCTGTACTGGACCTCGAACAACAGAAAAGGGAGACAGCAGGGGTCCCATGGCTATTGACGAAAACTGACGAGAAAAGTGGGGAAATGACCTAAAATGGATTGTTGTACCCAGACAGCAAGAGCTTGTTCCTATGAAATCTAGCCGGTGTGGCAGCTTCGCTGCAAGCCAGGCCTCAGACAAGGATTATATGCACTCACCTAGGCGCCCTGTAAGCCTGAGTCCAGCTTTTGAGGGTAGGAGGGGAAGGCTCAGCAGGTGAGAGGATTGTAGAAGAGCACTTGCTCCAGTGGCAGGCCTCACTCGCGAGGGGCAGGGTGGGATCTGTGGACTCAGTGCAGCAGAGCCTGCATTTGCCCCTAGTTCTTGGGGAATCCTTTCTCCAAAGTCAGGAGGTGTCAGAAGCTCCCTCCTGAAAGGCTCATGAAAACGCAGATTGCTGCCACTCCACCCCTAGTTTCAGATGGTGTCGGTCTGGGTGAGGTCCTCGGATTTGCATTTCTAGCAAGTTCCCAAGCAGTATCCATGTAACTCGTCCAGGGGCTGTGCTTTGGTGTGGGATGGATTCACTGTGTGTGTCCTGACTCACTGCCTGAGGAGGCACTCCCTCCCCCCTTCCAGTGCCTCTTCTGCACCCCTGGAGCTTGATTAGAAGCTTCCAGAGCCTGGGCTAAGCCCACATCTGTCTCAGCTACATGAAGAACTCAGGGCTACCGGTACTTAGACGTCCAGACGGCAGCCCTCCTCATTCACAGAGGTTGTGGTTGTGTAAGCCGCTGAAAATATCACTCAGCTGTAAATACTAACAAGCTATAAATCACTCTGCAGGCCGAAGAAGCAGAAGCGCCGGCTCAGATGCATGGAGCAGAGCCCTGAGTCTGTGTAACTCCACCCCTGCCCTTTAACTTCCAGGTTGTGGAATGTGTCTCTGGAATTTGAACACCTCCCCTGCCTGCCCCTCACCCCCACAGGAGGCCTTTTTGGCTTATTTTCTCCCCTTCCTCCTCCCCCTGCCCAGATATGGCTGAAGTATGTATGGAATTCAGAAATTTTAGCTTGAATTTTAGGTAAGTTTAAGCGTCTTGGAGGCTTTTGTTTTTAGAGGCACCACATTTACAGGGTCACAGTTGCACGGAAGGTCCGCTCTCCTACCCTCAACGCCAGGCGTTTCCTTGAGTTGCCTTTGCCATTGAATTGTTTTGTAGCTGTTCTTGCTTCTGCAGAAACGAGCCAGAAAGTCTCAGGTCATGGAGTAAAGAAAGCCAAGTTGGGTCTGTGGAGTGAGAGATGCAGGAAGATCCCAGGAGCTTGACCTGGGGCCCTAGGCCAAGAATTCTGATGGTCAGATAGTACGTGGGAAAGACGAGGTCGCAGGTCAGATCCAGGTGGGGAGGGTGAGTAAGGCACAGGAAGGGCCAAACTCAGAGGGGTGCTGGGGAGGGGGTCCTGTCAATCAGCATCCTTCCTGGGGAGGGAGACTAGTGTACCGGGCAGCCACGCATGCACGGCGACTCCAGCGATGGCGGAGGTCGAGCCACACGCCTAGTTTCCCTGGATGCAGACCTTCCCCACCCACCCGGGCTTTTGCAAAGTTCACTTTTATGCCTCTGGCATTCATGAGTCAACACCTGACTGCTTCCTCATGTCCCATAGAGAAGGGCAGCAAGTGGAGTAGTTTCTCGGAGTCTGTGGAGCTTGGTCTGGCAGCAGATGAATTGAGGACGCCTTGGGTATTTTGGCAAAGCTATCCTTCACACACCAGATGTCACTCACTAGCACATCCGATTCCCTTTCCCCTTGCTTCAGGGCCCACTTTCTTTCTCCCGCGAGTCAGCTTAAGAGGTTCAGTAGCAGAGGTAACTGGGAAAATGCATTGTCGGGTATCACAACATCAGGGTAATGAATTCTATTCCTCATATCCTGTGCTGCTTACATAGACCTATCAATTAATATTTGAGTGTAATTTTTCTAACGAGCAGGTCACTATAGCCACAGCGTAGAAAAATTTCCACATTGCTCCAGCTGGAGTTTGAGTCCTGATTTTTGGTTCTGTTTTATCTCTCAGCTATATTTCTTAATTTCATGTTTAAGGAAAAAAATGGAATGGCTTAACACATGTATGGTTTAAAAAGTCAAGTAAAAATAACACCTGTAACTAAAATTAAGGCCCGTTCCCAAGGGGCAGCTGCTTTCAGCTCTCTTCTGATATTTATTTTCCTATCTTCTCATATAATGCTGATAGTGCTGTTTTTTTTTTTTAATTTCTCTATCACAGACATTATCTCTGTACTTCCTTAGAGTTAGTGCTTCGTTTCCTGTTCCTGCCTCGTCCTCTGCACGTTTCTCTTCCCTCTCATCTTACCAGTGGAGCAGTGTCATCATTTTTCATTAGAGCAATGTTTATTGTTGCATTATTAGGACTATATAAATGTTGGTGTCAGTGGAACCAAGTAGTAAAACATGGTTATGTTTCCTTTCTTGTATAACGTTTTATTTTCCAGGGAGTAAATGCATAGCTGCCTTTAAAAAAAAAAAAAAAAAAGCTCTTAGTTTTCCATGTTCCTGTCACTACTTTCTACTAAATTCTCCAACAGAAGAGTGAAATGGTCAAGCCCGAGTGAACTGTGGGCTTTCCGCCCTCCTTCCCTCTCCCCTTCCCTCCCTCCCACCCTTCTCTCCCAGAGCCTGCACCTGCAGCTCCAGTGTGGATTGATTGCTCTCTAGGTCTCCTGTACAGAGGTCAGCCTCAATTCTCTGTTCACCGTGATTCTCACAGTTCTCTTCTTTTCTCTTCTTTGTTGGATTCTTTGTTTTCAAGTTCTAACATCCTCTTCCTTTTTGGTTTATTTTTTTTTTCCAGTAGCTTCCCCAGAAAAGGGACTGTTGGGGGATAAATTTGCTGTCACTTTGCATGTCTGAAAATGCATTTATTGTCTTTCACATTGATTAATAGCTGTGTGCAGTGCTGTGCTTGGGCTAGTATAAATTTCTGGTCGAGGTGGCTTTTCTTCAGAATTTCAAAGGCATTGCTTCATTGTCTGCTAATCTTCCCGTTTTAATCTCAAAAACCTGAGATGTCATTCTAATTCCTGATCATTTTGTGTGAAACTTTTAATATTTCTGGAAAATTTCACATTTTATGTCTCCTCCTCCCCCACCCCCCTCGTTTTCTCTCTTTTTTTCTTGATGGAAATTTGGGTTACCTTGATGATGAATGTTCTAGATTGATCCTTATTTTTCTTATCTTTTCTTTCTGTCTTAATGGACTTTTTGTTTTAATTTCTTAGATATTTTCTCAATTTTATCTTGTAACCTTTCTTTTCATTTAAAAATTTTTGTTTACTTTTAATTTCTAAGAATTTTTTCTTGACTTCTACTTAATCTTTTTTTATAGTTTCCTATTCTCGTTTTAAGGATACAGTACTTTCTCTCTCTGAAGATATTTGTGGTTTTGTTTTTAATTTGTCCTAAGCTCCCTGTATTGTTTGTTTCCTTTGAATTCCATCATCAGGTCTTTATTTTCTGTCTTTCATGTTGCAAACTTTCTTCAAATACCTGATGTTTTTCAGCAGTCTACTCTTACTTGAGGGAGGCACTGCAAACTGATGGGAAGCTCTGTGTACATGGTTTGGCTTGCCAGCTTTCGGGCTTTACTGAGGTTTATGGACAGGGCCTCAATTGTTTACCCTGTTGTTGGTACTCATGGGTTATTTCTACTGGATTGGTTCACTGACCCAAAGGATACTCTTTCTGCCCTTGGGAGTAGGGCAAGGTTGGATAGTAAGTCTGGACCGCACATATTTGGGGAGGAGAACAGGGAAGGAGACCGATTCTCGTCCTTCATACGATCAACGATCACTGAACCTGCTGTTTTTGGTATGGCGCCTCATCGTGCCGGCCATGCCTTGTGTCTCTGAGTGTGGAGTCTCTCTAGTTCATTGTCTCCGGAGAGTAAACCTCCTTCTGAGATGCACTGGGTAGAGAGGACAGGGAGGGCATTGACCTGCCTGTGCACATAGGTTTATGCGCAGTTTATGGAACCAGCTTTTCTCATTCCTGTTTTCAGAGTCCCTCCTTCCTGGACACCCAGGACCTCCCGTTCTCAGTCTGCTAACCATCCTCCTTGGAAGGGTTAGCTCTCCGTGCTCTGCTAGGTAGGTTGTGTCCCTTTATCTGCCTCTGTTTGTTTTCTTAAACAGACCTAAACTTCTGTGTATTTTTTAACTTTCTATTTTGACATAATTTTAGACTTAAATTTCCAAAATCAGTGCATAGTTTCTGCACACCCTTCACTCATATTCATCAAACACTAATATCTTGCCACATTTCCTTTACTCTTTTCTCTGTGTGTGTAAACACACAAACACATATACATTCATATTTATGTATTTTTTTCCTGAACCATTTGGAAGTTACAGATAGGAGGCACCTTTACTCCTAGATCTTTCTCATAAAATCACCCAAGTTATTTGTAAATAAAAAGTGATACAATGTAATTATTTAACCTATAGATCTTGCGCTTCCCAGGTGGCGCTAGTAGTAAAGAACCCATTTACCAGTGCCGGAGACATAAGGGATGCAGGTTCAATCTCTAGGTTGGGAAGATCCCCTGGAGGAGGGCATGGCAACCCACTCCAGTATTCTTGCCTGGAGAATCCCCATGGACAGAGGAGCCTGGCCGGCTGCAGTCCCTGGGGTCACAAAGAGTCGGAGATCGCTGAAGCCACTGAACACACGTACAGACCTCATTTAGATGTTGTCAGTTACCTTCATGATGTCCATTACAGCTGAAGAAGATTTCAGGCAATCATTGTGTTCGGTTGTCATGTCTCTTCAGCCTCTACTAGAACAGTTTCTCGGGTCCTTCTTTGTCTGGCCTGACAGTGGCCTTTTTGAAGAGAACATGTCGGTTATTTTGAAAGGTGTCCCTTGATTTGGATTTGTCTGATGCTTTTGTGTTAAATTATGCATTCCATTTCACATTATTGAAATTCAGATTGTTTTTGGCAGGAATGTCACAAAAGTAATGTTGGTTCTTGGTGTATCACGTTGGAGGACACATGATGTCAATTTGTCCCATTGGTAGAGATGATAACTTCACTCAGAGGTTTCTCCAGTGGGAAGTTACTTCTTTCTTTTAATGTGTCTTGTGAGGAAATACTTTGAGACTGTGTCAATATCCTGTCTACTCCTCAAACTTTTACTAGGTTTAGCATCCACCGATGATTTCTTGTCTGAATCAATTGTTATAATGGTTGCCAAATGGTAATTTCTAATTCCCATTATCTATCTGCTTTTGAGAGTGATTTTTATTCTTTAACCTGAGGGTTCATGTCTTTTAATCAGTGTTGGAATATTTGGAGTCATTTTCTCTTTGAATATTATGTATCTGTCATCCTCACTGATCTTGGAATCCTATTAAATGCGTGTTAGACCTCTTTAATTCTGTTGTTGTGTCTCTCAAATTTGTTTCCAACCCCCCTTATGTTTTACACATTTTTAACTCTTTGTGCTGCATGTTGAAAAATTTGTTCTCATCTATTTTTCTCTTTTCTTTAGCCATGTCCAGTGTGTTTTTACCCATCCATTGGGGTTTAAATTTCAGTAGTTACTTCTAGAAGCTCTGATTATTTTTCAAATCTATCTGCCTGATCTTTTTTCATAGTATCTTTTTTTCCCCATATATTTTCACTTCACTCTTTTGTATCTTAATTATTTGAGATACTCACTTTATATTCTCCAGTAATTCAATTTTAAAATTTCTCATAGTTTCTAATCCTGTCATTTGTCCACTGCCTGTTGCTCTTGTTGTTTTATTTCCTTATATGTTTTGTAATTTTGGAATGTGAGTTTCATCTCTGGTAAGGTTTTCTATAGAAATCTTCGCCACCTGGGGGTAAGAAGGTATTTCTCCAGAGAGTTTATTCTTGTTTTGTGGCTTCTGCCAGATGTTCCAGGAGGTATTACAGAGATAAATCACTTTTTAACATTAATTTCTCAGTCAGAGGTTTCCATATGGCACAGGGAGGGTCCATTTTAAACCCCACACCAGTATGAGGGCTAGCCTCTATTGGCAGCATCCCCTGTCCAAGCTCAGGTTGAAAAGGACAAATGATTTTCTGTGTGTCCACATTCTAAGAGTGACTTTCAGGACCACCTTTTTACTGATTGTACAGGTCTTCAAAGGTTCAGGCTTGGTATGTAAATCCCACTGCCAGCTGCCTCTGTCCCCGTGCCCAAAGCTGTGTTCCTCGTCCAGCGTGGGTATGAGTACCCACACCCTGCGTCACTAGGCCCAGTGACAGCCTCCCCGGGGTACCACAGTGCCATCAGCTCTCTTTGCAGTTTGCTCATTGATTCGGGTTTCTGGCAACTTTCCATTCCCTGAATATTTTTTAAAAATTTTGTTATATTTTATCCTACATTTTTGTCTGTTGTCCAGCAAGAGACGCTATCTGTTTCACCTCCCCGGATATGTTGAACTCCTGTCCACTGTTGTTTCCTCGCCTGTTCTTTCTGCCCTGTGTGGGTTCATGCTCCCCCCCCTTCTCCCCCCAGAAGGAAACAGAGCTAAAACATAGTAGACAAAACATACACCTTATTGGAATTCCGGAGAAGTTAAGAAATGATTGCATTTTAGAGGTTGTTCTTTCCACTTTGTATTGACTTTAATACTCCTGTCAGCTCAGAACTTTACAAAAGCTTTGATTTTCTTGGTTATAACTGTGTAGGTGCTTTGAGCTTGGAAGTCACAAGCTCAAACGTAATCTTTCCCAAGAGTGTCTGTTTACCAAGCTAGTGATGTCTTCCTTCATACCATAGCTGACCTCTGAAATGCAGTCAGTGGGCCGCCAGCAAACATTTTTATGCCCAGGCCAGAGAAGTAGCCTGTCTTTCGAACTGAGTGTTTCTGGCGTGGGATAGCCAGATGAAACTGTAAATTTGTTTCACCTCTCATGAGAAGTAATGCTTTGAGCCACCACTAGCATTCTTGAGCACTTTGGATTATAGATCATCCTGTTTGCTTGAATCAGAGAAATTGCTAGCTTTTTCACTGAAGTTTTTTTTTTTAAAGTGCTTTCTGTATACTTATTAAGTAACAGATCCAGGGATGAGGATGGTGAGTTTGAAGACTGTGTCTTAAGACTAATTCACGTTTTTTGCTATCAAACAGCTGAACTGTTATTTTTAACATACAAAGTTAAGAACCAGTAAAATCAACAACATGTTGTATTTGCTCCTACTTTATTGTATTCACCCATTTAATTGATTAGACAGTATCTTAAACCATTTTACCACAGATGTATTTAGTGAAATTTATTACTTGCAGACTGATATAACTCATGAATTATTAAAAGCATCAGCATATGGAACCCTCTCTTTCTCATCCAGATTCTTTGACTACAGCTTAGGTTGAGCCATTTAACTGGCTTCTGTCCATCCCACTGATGGAAGCCGCAGTCAGATGAGGGTTCTTATAAATGATTGGCTTCCTTTCCGAGCAAGAAGAGGATAAAATGTCAACTTTTTCCTCTCCTACCTGAAAAGCAATCAGGAGCAACCCTCCCGCTCTTCCTGACAGTAGTTTGGCTTTATAAAAGAAGGGCAGGCATTGCGCCAAATGTGAATTTCAGTGCTATATAAAGAAAAAAGTTAAGTAGCTAAAACTCCAATAGTGACCGGAATTTTTAGAGCGGTATTCAGATGGGTTTAACCTGCAAGCTCCCGAAAAGCTAACAATAGCTCAGAAATACCTGAACTGCGAGATTTAATCCCTCCTTTCCTGGTAATGATCCCAGTAAACCGAGGTTACTTACCGAATGTTCTCTTCAGAGCGATTTGCTCATCTGTAGGACTGGGTTTAGGGGGTAATAATAGTTCCAGAAAAATAGGGTAGTGGTTAGTGGCTGATTACCAGTTACTAATCAAAGCCACTGAAAAGGACATTTTGGAATCAACCGGAGCTCAAGACCATTAGGAGCCTGACATTGTGCTTTCTTACCTCTAAAATTTGCTATCCTTGCCTGTAAAATGAACTGTTACTTATTTCACAGGATTATTGTGAGACAGTAATGAAATAACATATGTGGGAGCATTTTTGTAAGTGGTATGATATAAGGCTGCTAGTGTGATGTTGTATCACGTGGAAACATACATTCTAGAATTGGATGGGACCCTGGAGAACAAAACTGAAATTTACAGAGGGCATAGTTTTGTAGCCAGATAGGCTCTGTTGTGTATTTTCTGTTGTTGAATCCTTGCATCCCCAACGTAGCATTCTGTTAGCTCCATTCTTACAGATGAAGAAGGGGAGTCTTGTTTATTTTTAAGATCTACCTCTCCTTCATCCCATTTCATACATGAGGAAATGGAGGTCTGCAGAAGTGTGGTGACTTGTCTGGCGCAGAGATTCTCAGTTCATCATTCCATCTGTTATAATATGTTATGGTATTGTCACAGTAATTGTTTTTGTCTTGCATAGAGACTTGGCCCTGAATTTAAACAGGAAACCCAATACCACCTAATTAGATTATTAGCATAAATATAGAAAGACTTGTGTCGCTGGCTTCTTGGTGGATTAGGTATGCTAAATGACCTTCCCAACTGGACAACAAGAGTACTGAATGAAGTGTGATAAAGCCTGTTGCTAAGCTGGGTTAAAAGTGAGATACTTGTTGACCCTAAACAAAGTGAAGCTAGGTGTCCTGGGAGGTGAGTGGGAGCCAAAGCCGGCTTTTGCTGCAGACATTTTGCAGAGTTTGGTCATGTGGAGCTCCCAGCCTGGTTAACTGTCTGAAGTAGGGAGCAGGGGGCAGGAGAGAAAGCATGTGGCCCGTGCAAGTTGGAGAGTCCATCAGGAGCTTCCTGGGTGAAGCCAGGAAGCTAAAGGAGCCTCCTCAGTGAAGGGGTAAAGAAGAGTAAGTCTGTATTGACCCTGGCGCTGAGCACTGCACTCATAAGCCAGCTTCACATGGTTTGTGGTCCATGTTCATACTGCAGGTGTAGGCCAAATAAATCTCAAGAGGAGAATTTCCTCGAAGGTGGCCCTGAGTTGATAGGGACCAGTGGAAGTAGACACAGACCCACTCTGGAGCGGCTCATCTTCAGTCCAGCTCTCAAATAATTAAAGTGTCTATGGAAAATGAGCAGCTCACTGTAAAAAACAAAACCAAACCCCCACAATCCCGCAAAGAAATAAGGCAGTATCATGAGCAAGAACCAACAGAAACACAGCTGCGAGGCTTGGGCCAGCTCCAGAAGACAGGAAGGACAGGGAGGCCCGGCATGCTGCAGTCCGTGGGGTTGCAAAGAGTCAGATGTGACGTAGAGACTGAACGACACTTCAGATGATTAGGTTCAAAGAAATTGTTCAGAATGCAGCTCAAAGAGACAGAAAATATTAAAGAATTGAAGTTACGTGGAGAATGGAGGGACAAGGGACAAGGTCCAACATATGTCTAATCAGAGTTCCTGGAGGAAGAGAGAGACAATGGAAAAGAGTCCCTTTTTTTGAAAGAATAATAGCTGACAATTTTCCAGAGCTATTGAATGATAGTAGACCTCAGAGCTAGGAAGACCAGCAAACCACAAGCTGGACAGTCATAGTGAAACTGCAGTGCACTGAAGAAAAAGGAGCTCTTAAACACATCTAGAGGGAAAAGAGGCTACCAGTGAAAAGGTCTGGCTTGTTCCTGTGACCCTGCGTTAGTCTCAGTGGCTCAGTTTCTCTGGGTGTTACAGAGTCACAGTACCTGTTTACTCCAGTCCACCCTGATGTAGTTAGGCTCATTCCAACACCAACATACAGAAAACTGATTTGTGAGGACATTACTGTAAATAAATTATAGAAATTCTAAGTTGATAATTTACCTATCTTCCTTAGTTGTGTCTACAGCACTGAAAGGGATTTCTGGCCTTCCATTTTCATCTCTCATGTGTCTGTTTAATGTCAAGTCAGGGAGATTTAGCCATCAGCATTCTCCTTATTTTTCAGAACGGTCGGTTATTTTTTATGGGTGGGATGAGGCAAAGATGCAGTGCAGCAAGCAGACTTCAGGCTTGTCCCTGAATCTTTTCCCTCTCAGTGTGAAGAGAGCCTGCTGGCACACGTTCTTTAGGTCTCCCATTCTCCAGCTTCCCAAGTCAGCGCGCGCCCAGGGCAGTGCTATGCTGCAGGGAGAAGCCACAGAGGGTCAATGGGTAAGGCAACATGGGCCACGTTACTGATTGCCCATCTCAGATCTCCCAGCACCCATTAACATAAATATCATCTCACCGTTTTGGACAGGGGACACCACCCTTATGCACGTTAGTAATGTGATGCTAATGCTTAACCCTTTCATTGCCCTCTCTGCTTCAAAGGCCTTGCCCTATGTCCATTGATAGGGAGGCTGTTTGAACCTCGAGGCAAAAATGAAAGGGTTAACTCCTTTTGGTTTTGCCCTTTGACCACTTCAGGATGAGAGGCATGATGAAATACTTTTCAAAGTCTTCAGTGGAAACACATCATGCATAATTGGAGCAAAAAAGAATAAATCAAAGCTTTTCCCCCCCTTTTAGTCTGGTAATTCATAATTGAAACCACATTGAGGTAAGGGTTGATAACTTCAAAACAACCATGAAAACTGCCCTTTCGATCAAGGTAGGGATAGGTAAGGCTGCTCATAACCAGGGACTTGAAAGCTTCTGTGTAACAAGCCTGTCTTCTCTTCTCTTCCT
The DNA here is from genome assembly GCF_963930625.1 of Muntiacus reevesi. Lineage (NCBI taxonomy): Eukaryota > Metazoa > Chordata > Mammalia > Artiodactyla > Cervidae > Muntiacus > Muntiacus reevesi. The sequence goes on along the minus strand of NC_089257.1, from coordinate 18,036,286 downwards.
TTCTCCTCTGACTTCTCACTTTTCTGCTCTGGCAAAATAACTTCATTTAAATCAAATATGGGTTGACTCAAATACCTGCTTGATTCTCTTCTTGTCACATGATATTATACCTAGTGACATTTAAAAAAAAAAAACTCTGCTATAATAGGGATTAAATTTTGGATCATCCTGCTTTGAACTTGAGTCCTTCTGTTTGAGTTTTGCCTCGTGTAAGTTGAGAGAGTCCTTTTGTTGATATCAGAATGTGTATTTTATAATCCTCCAGTAATTCCAGCAGGAACCTTTCAGAATGGCTCTAGTAGTTTGCCCACCAGCTTCCTCCACTTTCTGTATGGTAAGTAACTTTGGCCAGGATGGTTTTGGTTAGGCTCACATAGGACTCCCATGACCTTTCAACTAAGGAAGTAAAACAGGATTGCAGGAAGGGCCCAGACAACTTCCTCTGTGTGAGACTGCCAAAGGCACACCTAGTTAGTTGAGTTGGAATCCCTTGCTTGAAGGAGAAGACCCCTTTGAGCTGGTGGTGGACTTTAAGCCTGATCTCCCAAGGCTTCTCTCTCAAGAGATCCTGCCACCTGAACCCACAACTCCCTCTCGCAGGTTTGTCTGTTCACTGTTAATTCTTTCACTGGGGCTTTTCAGAATAAGCGATGGGATAGAGCTTCTCGCAAGTGGGCATAGTGATGTGACAGTTGTCATGGCTGCTGTGGGTTAAGTTAACAGTCTCGGTTTCTCAGCTTCCCTGAAGAATGTTTGTGAGTGAGGAGTGAAGTGGGGGGAGGGTGAGCGCTGGATGAAGGAGGTATTTGGCCTCAATGCCCGATGCACACACTCCTCCTCTGGTTATCGCCTCCCATGTTGGTGTGAAGAGTTTCACTGAATGTACCCAAAAGTTGCTTAAGAGCCACGGACCCGAGCTGCAGCTGCGGTAGTGGGGCTCCGCCTTCTTCCCTGGCCTCTCTGTTGCTGGGCGCCTGGTTTCATGCCCCATCGTGCCATGATGGAGATTTAATCAGGCCACGGAGTTAATTGCCAGCGCTGTTTGCCTTTTCCCTGGCAGAAGTCAGAGTCTTGAGTAAATTATGGAGGTTTAAATTTGCTTGATTTCCTGCAGAAAGTGGGGTCAGGAGGTCCCAGACTGTAGACACTCTCTTTGGTCAGCCAGCAGGGGGTCAGTCCTTAACGGTATTTCAGAGGTGACTAAACGCTGTTTTTGAAACGTCCTTCTCCAGTAAGTTTTTTTCCTCTGGGGGTTGGTCTGCTGACCTTAACCTAGTGGAGTGGAGTGTCGGTGTGAAGGCGCGCACCCCAATTAAAGCTACCTTTCTCCTCACCGTTGCTGGGCTCCAAAGGCAAATGGAATCATGTTTGTGGATGGAGAGGCACCCAGCGCAGAAGCCCAGCTGCAGATCAGCGTTTCCTGTTTCTGACCTTTTGAGATGGAACGTTGAAGGTAGCTGTGTTAATTTATCAGTAAAACAATACTCTGGACAAGAAAGCTTCAAAACAAATCAACAGAAAACCATTGATGAGACTTAAAAAGAAACTTCTGTCGCATGGGCTTTTCTGATGTGTCTTTAGCCTGCCTGTCTCTGAGGCCCCTTGTCTGTGCTTCCCTGCCTCCCTGCTCCCAACCTTGGCCCTGGCAGGGTCTGCCCCTGGCGGGCGAGGAAGCAGGTCTTAGTGCTCACCACTCAGTTTGCCCTGTGGCTGTTTGATTAGCTCCGTCCCCTCCTCACCTCCTCCAGGAAGATGGAGGTGACTCTATGGATCTTCCTGGGCCCACAGGACTTGAGGACCTTGTTTTAGTACTTGTTGTTTGTGTTATAATTTGTCTTTTTACCTAGCTGTCTTCCCTACCAGATTATGAACTGCTTGAGGAGAAGGAATTTGTCTTTGCGTCTTTAACCCTATTCTTGGCTTATAGTTTATGCTCAGGAAATGTTGACTGAATGAATGAGCACCAAAAATCATACTGATGAAATGCTTGTTGAGCTCCTAACACTGTTGTTTTGACAGACGAGAATATGAATTGGAGTGAGCTAGTTTTTTGTGTTTGCTTTCAACTACTATTCCTAGTTTCCCTGATAGCTCAGTTGGTAAAGAATCCGCCTACAATGCAAGAGACGCCGGTTCAATTCCTGGGTCAGGAAGATCCCCTGGAGAAGGGATAGGCTACCCACTCCAGTATTCTTGGGCTTCCCTGGTAGCTCAGCTGGTAAAGAATCTGCCCGCAATGCGGGAGACCTGGGTTCGATCCCTGGGTTGGGAAGATCCCCTAGAGAAGGGAAAGGCTACCCACTCCAGTATTCTGGCCTGGAGAATTCCATGGATTGTATAGTCCATGGGGTCACAAAGAGTCAGACACGACTGAGCTGAGTGACTTCCACTTTCACCATCCCTGGAGCTCTGTGTTGAGCCCTAGGCTAAGTGCTCACGTGCATAATCTGGAGGTAGGTACTGTCAGGCTCTGCATTTTACAGGTGAGGAAACTAAGAGTCACAGAAGAGGCTTTCCACACCACAGTAAATGGCAGTGTCCAGATTCACACTGTCTGTTAAATATCCTAACCCTACACTTCTTCAGAATACTTAGCACGATAAGATTGTAGATGAGTATTTTAAATGAATGAACTAAGTTGGAAACCATTTCAGAGCTTTGATGTCACTCATTTGAATGTACATTAGCTATTCACACCCATGCACAGAGAACAGAAAGAACACAATTTGGGCTTAGTCATTTTTAAACAAGTTTTTGTTGAGTTGCACCAAGCACTGTGCTAAATGCTGGGTGTTACTAGCAGTTACGACTCTGGTTTTCATGAAGCTTTCAAGATAGCTAAAATAGCTAAAATATAATGAATAGGACAGAAAAGAGAAAATTATGAAAATAAAAACAGTGTATTTGGAGAGGAAGAAGAATCGAGGTAAATTAGGACCCCAGAGTGAGGTGAAGGTGGGTAGGAAGAAGGGGTTCATTTAAAATCCTAGTGGCTGGAAGATACCTCATGATCACTTAGCCACCTCTCACCCCGCTTTTGAGACCTGCAGAAGGTGAATCCCGGGGAAATTCCTATTCCCATAAGACCGTCTGTTGACTTCCTTTGTCGAATGTTTGTATGTGTCAGGTACTTTACATTTATTACCTTGTTACTGTTATTAACATCTAGATTGTTAAGAAATAATAAGTAGGACATGTTAATATTTTAATTATTGTGTTAAGTAACACTACCTAGAAAAGAGTTTCGCTCATGGCTCAGTGGTAAAGAATCTGCCTGCAGTGCAGAAGACCCGGGTTCGATTCCTGGGTCGGGAATAGCCCTTGGAGAAGGGAATGGCTGCCCCCTCTAGTGTTCTTGCCTGGGAAATCCCATGGACAGAGGAGCCTGGTGTCCATGGCGTCACAAAGAGTATGACACAACTGAACGACTAACACTTGTATTTGCACCTAGAAAAGTTGTAGTTTTACCGTGAGCTTGCAGATTCAGCAACTGAGGTGCAAGAGATGTTAAGTGCTTTGCCCAGGTCACACAGCTGGTCAGCAAAGAACCTGGGTTCTGATTAAGGACATGTGATTCTAAAACTGACCTCAAATGTGCTGACTCACTTTTTTGAAGTCATTTGCATCAGTGTTGGTGGCATATCCTACAGTAAAGTGTCAAGCTTGTAACACAGTAAATTCATGCTCAGCAGTTTCTGTGTTGTCTCCGTGTTCATCTCAATGCCTGTGTTTCATGGGAAAGTGTTGGCAAGATTTCAGAGCTTGTTACGCTCCTTTATGTGCCCTGTCTCCCTCAATATGCTGCCGTTTCTGCTTCTCCAGTATTCAAGCCCTGTTTGGCATGCAAGTGAGCGATGTGGAAAAATTGAGAGCCGAGACAAGTTACTGTCCATTTCCTACCCACCCTTCGTCTCCTCCCGCATCCCATAACCATCCGCTTCCCAAAGGGAGCTGGCATTCGGGATGAGACAGGATCTATTGTCTTGCCAGAGACTTCGTTTCTTCTCCTGGCAGCGCTGTGAAACCAGAGCTGTGATGCCTTTTGGGGGGTTTAAATTCCAAGGGATTCATTTTCTGAAACCACGCTTTGCATCTCTTAGGGAATTTTTCCCCTCCTTTGAATGTCATAGAGGCATGCAAGTGTGCTGGCGTTCCCCACTTCTGAAGAACAGACCTCATTTTGTTGGAGGTTTAATAGTTTTTCCTCCTGTGTTAGAGGTGTATTTACCTTTTTAAATTTATGTGCTCCCTTTGTGTCAGTGTTATGTATTTGGTATGTTTTTATTCCGTGTACCCTCTGAAATCATAGTGTTTAGGTGGTCTCTTACTTATTGGCCCAGATTTGATCATCAAGAATCAAGAAAACCTTCAGCATTTCTGTCTCAGAGAAGAGCTAGAAGTAATAAACTCTGGAGTTTCCCACAGTTCCAGTTTCCAGAGTCTGTAAATGGTGATGTTTACCTCAAACTGGGGAAGGGCCATGAAACACCACATCCTGGTGTTCTGGAGTCAGACAGCCTGGGTGCTTTCCCGCTCTGTCTTGTATAGGCTATATGACCATGAACATCATTCACTATTTCTTCTTTCCTTTCTGGACTGGTAAAGCAAATGATTAGACATCATTCACTATTTCTAATCCCACAGTTTCATCATCCGTAAAATGAGAGTGGTAGCCATCTATTTTGAGGTTGTCATGAGGCTCAAATGAGATAATATATGTAAAGCACAGTGCCTCACAGTAAAGTGAAAGTTGCTCAGTCGTGTCCAAATCTTTGCGACCCCATGGACCATACGGTCCATGGAATTCTCCAGGCCAGGATACTGGAGTAGGTAGCCTTTCCCTTCTCCAGGGGATCCTCCCAACCCAGGGATCAAACCCAGGTCTCCCACATTTCAGGCAGATTCTTTACCAGCTGAGCCACAAGGAAAGCCCAAGAATACTGGAGTGGGTAGCCTATCCCTTCTCCAGGGGATCTTCCTGACCCAGGAATCAAACTGGCGTCTCCTGCATTGCAAGCAGATTCTTTACCAGCTGAACTATCAGGGAAACCAAAGTACTTAGCAAATCTTGACTGTTTTGATGTCACATATTAAATTATTTTACATACTACTTTAAAAACTTTTTTTTCTTTTCCATAAAAACTTTTTTTCTTTTCCATTTAAAATGGTAAATTTCAAGCTTACGAGTTTTGTGTTGGGAGGGGTTGATGAGTGGGCTGGGTTGGTGAGGGCAGAGAGACCATGAACCTCGGGGATTAACTGTGACTTAACGCACAGGGCTACTTCCTGACTTCCGTTTCCATACAAATCAGGAAACTGTGACGAATAAGATAGGAGTAGAAAATGAAAAGGTATTCCTGCAAAGGTGATCAGATGCAAGGTAGAAACACCAAGATCCAGGCATCTTCCTAAGACCACGGCTTAATGCCCAAGTGTGATATTGTGGAAACAAAAAGTCAGCCTTAGGAAGACAGTCCTTCCTGTTGTGTCTCTTGCTTGTGAAATCTTAGTTATGGCCTGTTGTGGACATTTCGGCATTAATATCCTGATGACATCAGGACTCCAGGAACCCCATTCAGGCTCCTTGAGTTCCCATCCATGTGTATTCCATGTGTTCGTGTGCATTTCCTGTCCCACACTGTTACATCTGGCAAACAGCTGTTGTCATATACGTGGTGATGGGTGTCCATCAGTGATATGGATGAGGTTGATGGGGGAAACCTTGGAAATCCCAGAGTATGAAAAGACTAAAGAGCGTGAGCAGCCAGAATAACAGGCCATTTCATATTCAGCCTCCTCCTGGTGAAGCTGAAGTTAGGTCCTGAAGTTAAGCTTTTCATGTAAAAGCATATGAATGTAAATGTAATTCATGCCACTGAATTGTACACTTAAAGATATTTGAAATGGCAGATTTCATGTTATATTTTACCAGTTTTTAAAATTTAACAATGTAATATACCAAAACCCATTGTGTACCTTAAATGGGTGCATTGTTTAGTACATGAATTATTGGGCTTCCCTCGTGGCTCAGCTGGTAAAGAATCTGCCTACAATACGGAAGGCATCAACCCCTGGGTTGGGAAGATCCCCTGGAGAAGGGAAAGGTTACCCACTCCAGTATCCTGGCCTGGAGAATTCTATGGACTATATAGTCCATGGGGTCGCAAAGAGTCGGACACAACTGAGCAACTAAACCACCACCCCTCTGCTTCTTCTGTTGCCTCTGTTTTCTCTGACTTCTTTTCTTTTTGTTTGTTTTCTATTGTTCATGCTGAAGATGTTCTTGAAATGTCTGATTCTGGGATCTGTGGAAGCTCTAAAAAGTTGATCAAAAGTTTTTTGTTTAAGAGAAGCTTGCTACCCAGAGAGCTTCGCTGCGAGGTGGTGGGTCCTCGCTGCGGGGTGGTGGGGCCTCGCTGCGGGGTGGTGGGTCCTCGCTGCGGGGTGGTGGGTCCTCGCTGTAAGGTGATGGGGCTTCGCTGTCAGGTCATGGAGTGGCAAGTAACCACATGGCTGCTAATGTTTGGGTCACTAGAGGGGGAAGAAGCTGTAGAGCTCATCATTCAACAGGCTCTAACTGCATTTCCCTCTTTTCGGTACCTGTGTTTCCATTTCTAGAGCTTTAGTTTTCTCAGAGAATCAATCTCCCTTCTGTGGCTTGGGTAAGAAAGAAGAGTAGTTTTCTGGTTCAGTGGGCAGGTGGTGGGAACGCTTATGCCCTGAGTCTGTCACTGCTCCTTACACATATTTTAACTGTGTTCACCCTCCTCCTCTTACCTCATGAGGTCCCAGCGAGCACAGTCCCTGGGCCGTTGTGTAGCTAACAGTTGGCACTTGCTTGCCCTGTTGCCCCGCCACCCCTTTTATAGCACTTGGGTTGCAACTCTCACCCTTCTGCCCTGTCACCACTCCTCCAGCCCTTTTCAGTCTTTTCAGAAGCATGTTGATGCTGCTCATCAGCTGCTGTCTCTGTTCCCATTTCATTGTCTGGGTAGATTTATATTTTATATTTATTAATTGCCGTTTTAGTGAGTTTGGGGAGGGAATGGAGATAAATGCATGTGTTTAAATCTGTCATGTTTAACTAGACATCTCCTCTTAGCTGCAAAAATTCTCTGCTCTTTTTTTAAGGGTATCAGGGCCAAGCTCAGTTAAAGAACATCAGTGCAGATTTTGAGGTGGGGAAGACTTTGGACAGTTGCCTCTTGGATTGGTCCTAGTTAGAGCGATCGAGTCTTCCTCGTTCAGGTTTATTGGTGACACCATTGTTACTAGATCCTTCTCTGACCCGCATTAATCTGTTCTCTTGCAGAAGTGGGGCAGTGTGAGCAACCCTCTCTTCCTCCCCCTCATCCCCCCGCAATCTCAAGGTTTCACGGCCATCGTCCTCACCTACGACCGAGTGGAGAGCCTCTTCCGGGTCATCACCGAAGTGTCCAAGGTGCCCAGCCTCTCCAAGTTACTGGTCGTCTGGAACAATCAGAATAAAAACCCTCCTGAAGGTAAGAAGAGTGGAGAGACGGTGTGTCTGGAAAGGCCCGGTTTGGACGTTCATGTTCATCTCAATGGGATCAAGTTTTTTTGGATAGACAAATGATTTGCAGCCTTTGTCTTAAATGAACTTTCCTGCTTTGTCAACAGCAACGCCATTCCTGAGGCAGCGTGACCCTGGTTTTCTCAGTCATCTTGTTCTTGTTCTAGGGTGGCCTGTTTAACTCTAAGCCCACGGCATGCTCTGTAGCCACAAGTGTTTGAGGGCTTAGGAATCAATAGGATCAAAGGCCATCAGCCTTGAGAAAACAGATCTTAGCTTCCCTCAGCCCTCTCAGCTGATTTGTTTACATGAAAAGTCAGTTTAAAAGGCATTAGTTTTCTCCTTCCTTATCTCGGCTCTGATACCGTGCTCTTCTTCAAAAAGGACGGCCTCACCTCTGATGGGCAAAGTCAGCAAAGCGCGCCCTCCCAGGCTTGAATCAGCTCCTTAAAGTGAGCCCTCGCTGGAAGTTCCCACCAGCTCATCCTTAATCACTCTGTCCCTCGCCTTGGCCAGCCCTATAATCTGCTGACTGGCAGCTCGGGCTGAGCCTGTTTGATTCATTGGATTTGTTTTTAATTCAAGACGCATAATGTACGTTCCACCTGCATTTCGTTTCTCATTCAGTCCGTCTATTATGGATCCTAATCCCAGAGACTTCAAAGCCCCTGCCCTTTATAGCCTATTAAAGCCAGGAAGTTTCTGATGGATTAGAGCAAGGAATGAGTTTGAAGTTTGTAATGTGCACCACTATCACCGATAAGGTCTAGTTTATTGCCTGACAGTAGTATCTGCACTTTTTATGGCTGTTCCCATTTAATTGATTATCCTGAAGTCGGGATAGTCAACCTTGGAAACCTCAGCAGTAGATCCATAGTCTAGGCTGGGAGAAGAATGTACTTCTGTCTGTGAGGCAAATCAGGATTTAAATGCCCTCTTGAGACTTTAAAAATTTTTTCCTTGGTGGGACTTTTGTTCTCTGCATCAATACTTGCTTTTTAGATTCAGGGAGCCACAGTTTAGTAAACAAAGTAGCTATTTTACATGAAAGCCCACAGTATGCCCTGAAGCTCACTGTGCTTATTATTGTTGTTATTATTATCGTGCTTTTGTGCTGACATTCTTGGATTTTTGTTTTGTTTGTTTGACTCTCAATAAAGGGGACAGAAAGGGGTAGGAGAAAAAAGAGGATGTTGGCATCTTCTCAGAGGGAGAGAGGACAAGACTGACGGGAAGGGGGAGGAGGGGGAGGCTGAGGGGACAGAAAGGGGCAGCAGGGAGGGTCGTCAGAAGCCCAGGTCCACCCAGAGTGAGGTGGGTCGGGGGCCCTGCGTTGCTCATCCGTGTCTTCATTCATACAGGGAGGGTCATCAGAAGCCCAGGTCCACCCAGAGTGAGGTGGGTCGGGGGCCCTGCGTTGCTGATCCGTGTCTTCATTCATACAGGGAGGGTCATCAGAAGCCCAGGTCCACCCAGAGTGAGGTGGGTCGGGGGCCCTGCGTTGCTGATCCGTGTCTTCATTCATACAGGGAGGGTCATCAGAAGCCCAGGTCCACCCAGAGTGAGGTGGTTCGGGGGCCCTGTGTTGCTGATCCATGTCTTCATTCATACAGGGAGGGTCATCAGAAGCCCAGGTCCACCCAGAGTGAGGTGGGTTGGGGGCCCTGCGTTGCTGATCCGTGTCTTCATTCATACAGGGAAGGTCATCAGAAGCCCAGGTCCACCCAGAGTGAGGTGGTTCGGGGGCCCCGCGTTGCTGATCCATGTCTTCATAAAGGGACGGGTTGTGTTTCAGAAGGAAGGCTGCGTGTCCCTAGTTGGAGCTGGAACAGCTGTGTGTCATATCTGCAGTCAGCCCCCTGCACGCCAAGGCCACCAGCTTCCAGAGCAGGAGCCTCCCGGCTGCACCCCACCCACCAGACAGGCAGTGCTGGTGCTAAATGCAGAGGAGACTTCTTAGAAACCCGGGTTAGTCACTTTGGGCATAAGGTGACTTATTTAGTGTGGCTTTGAGACACTTCTTTGGGGCAGGTATCACTGCAAACTGTGAGAAAAGAGAAATCGTTTTCTTCCTTCTTGGTCTAAGGTCCTTGCCTACATTGCCGTCACTAAAAGCAAGAGGACAAACGTAGGTTCTGGAGTTGGGTGTTCAGTTTTAATTTTTGGTACACCCTACCAAAGTGTGGTGCTGAATGTCATGACCAAGAGTGTAGTTTATTTTTGAAATATTTTGCCTCTAGAGAGGAAAGAGAACCCTCAGCTGATGAGACCCAAACTTTGACACATTCAGGGGCTGGACCAGCTTTTTTTCTAACAGTGGTTTTTAGGTCAGGGCTCTGGCTCTGACGTTGTGGTTGTTTGGGGGAGAACATGAACCGTGTTTAATCTTCTGTGGGGTGTTTGTTCAGTTGGTAAATGGGGCTGTCAGCTCTGGCCCTCTTGCCAGTAAAGGCATCTGATTTTTCATGTACGGCATTAGTAATATATATATTTTTTAAAAGACAAGTCCAAGGCTTTGAAATATTAGAGGCAAAAGTGATGTTTTTCGCTTTCTCTACATTTACTAAAATAAATATTGTGGTTAACATGTCTGCTGCTGGGAGGATTAGTGTAGGCAGAAATCCCTCCCCTCCAGTTTTTTTTTTTTTTCACTCTCCAACCCAACCAAATAGTATTTTCTTTTTGGTTACATTTAAGTCTAAATTGCTGGGTTTGAAGTTTAAGTAAATACTTAGACTAGGCAATAGAAATTTCCAGTGAGCTTTCGTCACGTTGGTTTTGAGCTCTGTCAGACGAAAAGGCAAGCCACTGCCCTCCTCCGACCCCAGCTTTTCAGTTTCCCGGCTTGATGGATATGGAGGTTGTTAGGCTTGGCCCCTGGCCTCAGCCTGAAGGAAGCTGTTACATCGTACATTTCAGATAGGTTTAACTCAGCCTTCTGTTTTAACTGATTTCAGTTTTTAAATTTAAATTGATCTCAGGGAACTCCCCTATGGCCACCCCAGCTTCGGATTGCTACTTCCACAGTTCTTAATAGGCAGGATGGGATTGGCTGAGCATTTCAGAGTGGTCCGTCAGGATGGAGGCAATCGAGAAGCAGAAGCAGGAGCGCCCTTCCTTCAAGCTGAATTCTGGGACTGTGGGGAGTGAGGGTCTAGGGACCTTCTGTTCCCCAGGCTGGTTGAGGACTTCTGGAGGGAGCCTGAGATTTGTACAGAGATAACCGGATGGTTGATTTTGTGAATCTGTGGTTGTGTGTGACAGTGATCCCCAGGATGGACTTGGGGTCATCGTCAGACAATCTGAACGTTTGGTAGTACCTTTGCCAAGTTGGAGAGTTCTCCTTGCTCACATGGTTTCTGGCATCCAACTTGGAGAAAACTGTTAATCAATACACATTAAAAAAAAATCCTTAGCACAAGGAGTTCTTTTTCTCCTTCAAGTTGGACTAAAGCTCAAAACTGTAAAGTTATCAGGTCAGTTGGCTCAGCTGTTTGTTTTTCATAAGCTTGGCAATGTTTTTGAGAAATCTTATTTTTCAGACTACTTTGTGTGAATGGAAGGTGACATTTCTGTTTTGCCAGCTACAGATTTGCAGGATGAGACACAAGCTACAATTCATGCAGTTCCATTTATAATTTAAAGGAGTAAGGAAAAAGACCCCATCTAAGCCAAGCAGTGGTGTAAGAACCCGCAGATTTCTAGCTGTGATGCTGTTTCCTCCTGCATCCTAAGGAGTCACCCCATATTCTTCTGTCTACACCTCTCCAAAATGTCAGAGGCAAAGTGAAGTTTGTAAGAGTTTACAAGAATCCATTTGTGAGGATGCCTGGGTAAGGAAGATCTCCTGGAGGAAGAAAATAGCAACCTAGTCCCACATTCTTTCCTGAAAAATCTCATGGACATAGGAGCCTGGTGGGCTACAGTCCAAAGGACTGCAAAGAGTCGGACACGACTGAACCACTAGGCACAGTAGTGAAAACGAGAATGATACAGAGTTGTTACAACATGTATTATCTACCTTTTATATCCAAGGAATGGGAACTGTGCTAAGTGCTTTACACGTGTTATCTCTAGTGCTTATAACAAACCTGTGAAGAAGCTGATGTTATCCCCATTTACAAAAGTGAAACTCAGATTAACTGAGTAATTTCCCCTAGGGCTTCCTGGTGGCTCAAACAGTAAAGAATCCGCCTGCAATGCAAAGACCCAGGTTCAGTCTCTGGGTTCAGAAGATCCCCTGGAGAAGTGCATGGCAACCGACTCCAGTAGTCTTGCCTTAGAGAATTCCATGGACAGAGGAGCCTGGTGGTCTATAGCCCATAGCGTCACATGGAGTTGGACACGACTCAGTGACTAACACACACACATCAGAGATCTGCAGAAATGAACACAGGTCTCTCTGGATCCAAAGCTCATGCTCTGTGCCCTGAGGCCCACTGTATCTATTCAGATTGCCGTTTAGCAGCAAGGAAATCATGCTTTGTCAGATCTCTGATTTGAGATTATGCAGATCAACCAGGTTCTTCTCAGGGACTCGAAGAGAGGCAGAAAAATAAACCTTATTCTTTTGAAAATATTAATGGAAAGAAAAATACAAGTCTTCTGTTCTTTCTCACCTATGTTTTTCTTTCCTACCTTGTATTCCTGTCCTATTTTTTTTTTTCAAACTGTATCGAAATCCTATATCAGAATTATCTGCTTTAAGGCAGGGAGTAATTATAATGCTTCTTTGGCTAGCCACCTTCTTGTTCCCATGTCCCACAGAAGGGATACAAAAGCCCAAGTAAGTTGGGTCCCCTCCTTAGAGGCCTGTTCTATTTGAAACTGTGAAAACAAGAAACTAGGAGTTCTACTTGGAGTCCTTCCTTGTGGTCATGATGGTTCATAGGGAGCTGGACCGTTGAGATGGAGACTTCTTTTACCAAAGCTGCCTTTGACTCTCCAGGTTCAACTCAGAACAGGAAAAGGTAATCACCTTTCCAAGAAAGCCACAATTCATTCAACATTTCCATCTGTGCCCATTTGGCTGTCCTCACTTGCTAAAACTTCCCTATCAAAGACCTTATCGAGGAAGGTTGTTTACAGACGTTGTCTTGAGTAATTTTCTGGCTACACATAGGCAAAGAATTGGAAAACTCTCTGTTGAACGTGTTGTGCACACTCGCTGGGTGAGAGTCCCTCTCATCCAGGGTAGAGGAACGTCTACACGTCACGCAAGCAGCTAACCTATTTTCTAGCCTCTTTCTGTATTGCAGAAAGAGGGGCTGTTTGTTGCCTTGTGAAATTTCCTTGGCAAGAGTTCCATGTTTCTTTGTTCCATTGGCAAGTTAGGTTTTTTCAGTTCTAGAGGATGAATGGCAGGGTTTCTGTTGGCCTTGAAGTGGACTTTGAAGATAAAAGCTGAGGACATACCACTAGATTGTCAGAGTAATGTATGAGATCTAACATGTGCCACTTTGCCACCACTCCTTAGGGTTCCAAAACATCCTTGGTCTGTAAATAGGCACAGACTTGCAAGGGAAAGCACAGGGCACATTAGGTGGGAGTCTGCCACATGCCGGGCACTGCGCTGCCGAACGCGTTCCTGTTCCTCCTCACGTCTTGCCACAGGTGAAGACGGTGTTACTGTCCCATCTTCATAGTCAGAGAAACAGGTGCAAAGTCACTGATTTGTTCAAGATCACGTGGCTGATAAGGAATGCAGGCACCTGAGATTTGAAGCTCTTTCCAAAGACTGATCTCTCTGTGAAATGTCACTGTCCATACAGTCCTCACAGGTATCTTGTTTGGTCCCTGAAGTTAGTACATTTCAGGTAGAAGGGCACATAGTGTTGCTGAAGGCATTTCATTTCATTAGAGCTTTCTTTCCTATTTTGAGTCTGAATCCGTTTCCCTGTAACTTTCACCCAGGCATTGGGCATGGTTCTAGCTTCAGAAGCCACAGAGAACAATTCCCCTTTTCATCTGACAGCCCTTCTGATAGCCCAAGTGTGTTAGTCAAGATCCAGGTGGGAGACAGAAACCACACAGCAACTTGAACGGGAAACGTTCAAGTATTAACTCGGAACTCTTAACTAGGACTAGGAGATTGGTGACTAAAGGGTGAAGAGAGCTCCCAGGATTATAGGAAATCATCTTGGGGATTGAGAGCACCTCCCCAGGCTTGGTCTAGGATTCAGACCCACTGCGTGGTGAGGCTGCTCAGGCGCCACAGGCTAAGACTAGCAAACAGGAAACCAGCAGCCCCTTTGGATACCCACGGAATTCAACAGGAGGCCCTCCAGGGGTGCTATTGGACTCAGTGGGGTACTGGCGAGGGCTTCAGTTCACTCGGAGCCACCTGAGGGCAGAACCCCAGCTGAGTTGCTGCTGAAGGTATCTTGCCAGGAAGCTGCCTGCAGAGGAGCTGCCAGACTCCTTAGGGAGCCTGTTGGGGTGTCTGTAGAACCTGCTAGGAATCCTCCCTTGGGGGTGCCACTACACGTGCTGGAGAGGGGTGCTGCTGCCTGTCTGCTGCTCAGGTACCAAAGGAGCAAGTAAAAAGGCACCCCTGAACCAGGAAGCAAAGCCCCTTACCTCCCAGCGTCCCTCCAGCGCCCTTTACTAATAGGGCTTAATGTCGTGTCAGCGGGCAAAGGGGAAATGGTGATGGGGTCGCCTGCCATATCACCCACAGGGCAGTGGAGGGTGTATTTGAGGCTGAGACGCAGTGCGTGACAACTGGCATACTCAGTTTAAAGAGACCCTGGATTCAAGTACCTGCACTGCCCTCATCAACTCCTCATACCCCCCAGTTTGTTGGTGCTTCTGTTGTAAGTGTTGGTGTGCTGGTCGTTCAGTTGTGTCTGAGTCTTTGCAACCCCTCAGACTAGTCCTCCAGGCTCCTCTGTCCATGGAATTCCCCAGGCAAGAATGCCGGAGTGGGTTGCCATTCCCTCCTCCAGGGAATCTTCCCGATCCAGGGACTGAACCCTGGTGTCCTGCATTGCAGGCAGATTCTTTATCATCTGAGCCATGCTGGACAGCTCTGTTGCAGTACCCAAATCTAAACACAGGGTCTCCTACAGAGGTTCTCAAAGTGCAATCTGGGGACTGCTGAGCATCCCTGAGGTCCTTTCACAGGGCTGGTGAGGTTGAAATTCTTTCTGTGAGAATGCTGAGTCACCCTGCTTTCCCACGCTTACATTTTTCACTTGTGCATAGTGGGGTTTTCCAGGGCCTGCCCGACATGGGATGACATCACCACTCTACTGGCTGATGGAGTGTGTGCTCGTGTGTCCTGGGGTTTTAAAGTTTCCTTGGTTTTCATTCAGAATATAATAAATTGTGTGTGTGTGTGTGTGTCGCACATAAATAAAACCTCTTTGGGGATCTCAACAGTTTTTAAGAGCACAAAGGAATCCCGACACCAAAAAATTTGAGAACCACTGATCTCAAGATAACCACTGATCTAGTTAGAGCTATAACTTCCTTCACTTTTAGGTATTACAATTTATTCATGTTTTCTAAGGATTTGGATTTATGACAGGGATTTCTTTTATTTAACTGGAAGAGCGAATGGGAAGCAGAGAAGAATAAGGATGATTGTTTTTGTTCCAGATCCAGAGAAACATGACATTTTCAAGCTGCAATAAATGGTGCAGGTCCTATTTGGTCTTTGATGCTAAACAGACTTAGATTCAAATACTAGCTGTATCATTTAGCCCTAACCCCAGCCAATGTACTTAACCTCTCTGAGCTTTGTGAATCCTACTTTGTAAATAATTTCTGCTCCATAGAGTTGTAAATAATTTCTGCTCCATAGAGTTGTCAGGAGGATGAATGACAGTGCAGCTATAAAATAAAGTATCTGACATACACTGGTTGCTTAATGAAGGTTCCCTCCTCTCTCTCCACTTATTCTTACCCTGAGAAGGGACCTGCCTAAGAACCCCATGGGTAATGCAGAACTCAGGTCTCCAGTCTCTTAGTCTTATGCTTATCCATTTATTCTGAAGATATTTTTTGATTATGTCATTCTGGACCAGGTTGATCATTGATTAAAAGGCACTGACCCATTGGATCATTTCCTTGGTCTCCAGTCCTTTCCCAAACATGCTTTTTTTGGAGTTGAACACATTTTTAGGCCCTAAGCTTTTTCCGGCTCTGAAAGTGTTAGTCGCTCAGTTGTATCTGACTTTTGTGACCCCGTGGTCTATAGCCTGTTAGGCTCCTTTGTCCATGGAATTCTCCAGTCAAGAATACTGGAATGGGTAGCCATTACCTTCTCCAGGGGATCTTTCTGACCCAGGGATCGAACCTGGGTCTCCTGCATTGCAGGAAAACTCTTTACAATCTGAGCCACCAGGTGTTTTAGGCTCTTGGCTTACTTAGAACTTAAGGAATATCTTCTTCATATATATATATGTGTGTGTGTGTGTGTATATATATATATATATATGTATATATATATATATATATAAAGGAATATCTTCCTTTATTACAGGGCCTCTCACTTTCGCAGGCCTCTTCCAAGAACCTAGGAGCACCCCAACACTGTTTTACCTGGACATATTGTAAATTATGCAAAAGTAAGATATTTTATCTGACGTCTCTTAGGGCAAGCTTTTTTCCTCCTGATTTTCCCTCTGTCATACTTCTCCTTCTGTATGGTGACTTTGGAGTGGCCACAGGCATTTTGGGGCTTCAAGACTCACAAAGCTAGACCATCCCACAATTATGTGTTGGGCTTCTGGAAGCAATATGATACCTTTTCTATTCTCATCTGACAAATGTTGCGTGAAGAACAAACTGCCCTCTGCAAAGAACCCTGAGGTCTATGGACATGGGTCCTGTACCAAAGAAGTGTTAATTTCATGCTGTGCTAAATGCAGCGCTTTAAAATGAGGAACCTGAGGTTGAATTGCTTCAAAGCAGAATGGGAAAAATGGAAGGCGAGGCACAAGTTTGTGTGCCTTCAGCATACCAGAAAACCCCTTGTAATCAGACCTGGAAATTTGATATTTACTCTGTAAATTGGTCATGATGAGAAACCAAACCCAGTGAGTCAGGAGAGGGTGTCTCTTGAGGGGTGAGGTGCTAAGTTGGAAAAGCTGAACTCATTCAGGGCCATGGTTTTGTGAGGGTAGCTTTGGCAGCCTTGGGAGCTGTTGGTGATGGAGATGGGCACTGTCATTTTCTTTCCGCATGTACGTTTCCCAGAGGGGCTGCAGGCAAGTTTGGGGCTAGGTGTACATACCTGGAAGGATTATGCAGAGGTGGTCAGGTGGTCGAGTCCTGGTGTTCAAACCTCGGACCTGAGAATGAGGCAGGCAGAGCCCATGCCTCCTCCTGGCCTGTCCCTGTGACCTTCATCAAGTCGTTTGGCCCCCCTCTGCCTCTCAGTTGTGAGTTGGAGTCTTGTTTGTGGATTCTGGTTAAGACAACATTAAGCATCAGTGGTGTTGTAAGGATATAGAGAGAAAAGAGATATTTATAATATATATTCATCTTTAAGAATGTCCTCCTATAGTTGTGCATATGGTTTTTTTTCCATGATCTTATTTATTTGTTTTTGGCTGTGCTGGGTCTCCATTGCTGTACGGCCTTTTTCTCCAGTTGTGGAGAGCGGGGGCTCCTCTCTAGCTGCAGTGCGAGGGCTTCTCCCTCCAGCGGCTCCTCTTGTTTAGGGGTGTGGGCTCTAGGGCGCACATAGGACTTCAGTAGTCGCAGCACGGGGGCTCCGTAGCTGGGGCTCCTGGGCTCTAGAGCCCCAGCTCAGTGGTTGTGGCACATGGGCTTCGTTGCTCTGTGGCATTGGGATCTTCCTGGATCAGGGACTGAACCCACATCTCCTGCGTTGGCAGGCTGAAATCTTTACCACTGAGCCACCAGGGAAGCCCTGTGCCTGTGGATTTCATGAGAGTCACAGCTTTGAGTTGATTCTTCTGTCTTATATGTGAGACACGGCTTTCACCAGTTTATCTTTTCAAAGAAGTTAGAAGAGTCATAAATACCTTGTTTTGGTTTTTTCCTTTTTCCAGATTCTCTGTGGCCCAAAATCCGGGTTCCATTAAAAGTTGTGAGAACGGCTGAAAACAAGTTGAGTAACCGCTTCTTCCCTTATGACGAAATTGAGACAGAGGCCGTCCTGGCTATTGATGATGATATCATCATGCTGACCTCTGATGAGCTGCAATTCGGTTATGAGGTAAGGAGATCTCAAACAGTACATTTACATATTTAATATTTATTGCCCATTATTGCTTGTCTTTCCTAATACAGAGGGTTATATTTCATTCTCTGTCTTTCCTAATACAGAGGGTTATATTTCATTCTCTGAAGTTGTGATTTCTAGTAGCACCCAAAAACTGCTTGGGAGTGTGGGTCACAAAGCTGTTCTTTAGAGCTTTGAGGAAACCCTATTCCAAAATGACAGTTGTGCTGTCTGCCAGTTTGGGGAACTCCCAAGGAGAGTCCCAGGGGGCGTTTTCAAAAGAGCATCTGTGAGATTTAACAAGCCCCCTTCACTGACGTCTCCATGAAGAGCACGGCGCAGACCCAAGCAGCTGGGCACGGCCACAATAAGAACATCAGTAAGTGAAGACGCTGGCGACACCGACAGACAGAAAGCAGGCCCCGCTGATGGCTTGCTCTCTGAGTTTAAGTGCAGAGGCCGGCTGCCTGTCTTTGGGGAGAAGCCTTCTCTATCACTGTTCATTCAGTGAGGCTGATGGATTAGGCCGGGTTCAAGGGTTAAGTATGGAGACCAGTAAAGGTCTCCCCAGGGGAAAGTGCCAGAGCCGAGGCCTGGTGAAAAGCACTAGGAACTGATGCGTCCTGTCAGGGAGGATGTCCGCAGATGCCTGACGGCGACAGGCAGAGGCCTGCGGCTGCAGGGGTGAGTTGGTGGTGTCAGACTCAAGCAAAACAGACGGTGCACATCAACTAGCCACAGCCAGCACAAGGGAAAGTGGGGGAATTTATCCCCAACAGTAATCCTGCTTTGGGGAGAGAGGTAGCCATCTTCTTTAGTTGACTCAGGATCTATTAAATTTGAGGTTCTAAGAAATCATGAAACTTTATTTAATGAAGCCATATTTGGTACATGTGTTTGTTATAGAAATTTATTTTCTAAGCCTTAAAAGTGGATTTTTTTTCTTATTTTTTAAATTATCAAAGTAAGATAACACATTTACAGGAGACTTGAAAAATACAGAGCAAAGTTACATATAGTTCCACTATATATTACAGTTCTTTTTGTTTTTTTTTTTACTTTATCTTCAGAGTCTCTTTTTTTTTTTTTATTTTTTTAAAATTTTTATTAGTTAGAGGCTAATTACTTCACAACATTGCAGTGGGTTTTGTCATACATTGACATGAATCAGCCTACAGTTCTTTTTTTAAAGTAGATAAATTAAAATTTTTAGTTGGAGTTTCAATATCAGACTTTCAAAAATTAATAAAATGAATATACAGAAAAGTAGGAAGATAAAATAGACCTAAAAGGCACCATCAACCAATTCAACATAATTAAGATTCATACAACTTTCACACAATAATAGAATACAAATTCTGTTCAAGTTCCCATACACAGTAAACTAGGAGACATTGGAACATAGCCAGGGACATAAAACAAGGTGCAAAAATCTCATGGTCTAAAGGTATTGAAATCATAGAATCTATTCTCTTACCACTGTGGAATTATGTTAGAAACCACATTTTTAAAGATATGAAAACAACTCACCTATTTTCCAGTGCAATATGACATTTACCAAGAGATATCTTTGATTTAGCTATTAAAAGCTTCAATGAAGTTAGAAGACTGAAAAACAACACAGTTATTGCAGAGAAGAAAGTATTTAAGAAATTAATATCAAAGATACTTTAGAAAACCTCATGTATTTGGAAATTCAGTGTCCACTAAAAGTGGATTTTAAAGGGAAGAAATAGGAATCCCCCTGTGACCACCAGCACCAAAAATTAAAAGCTCATATTCCCCCAGGTGTAATCCCATGGGCTGTAGCTTACCAGGCTCCTACGTCCATGGAATTTTCCAGGCAAGAGTACTGGAATGGGTTGCCATTTCCATATCCAGGGGATCTTCCTGACCCAGGGAGCAAACCCAGGTGTCCCACATTGCAGGCAAACGCTTTACCCTCTGAGCCACCAAGGAAGCCCTTTTTATATATAGACATAAATAATTTAACATATATGGAAATATATATATTATATATAAATAACTATATATCAGTTCAGTCACTCAGTCGTGTCTGACTCTTTGTGACCCCATGGATTGCAGCACGGCAGGCCTCCCTCTCCATCACCAACTTCCAGAGTCCACCAAAACCCATGTGCATTGAGTTGGTGATGCCATCCAACCATCTCATCCTCTGTCGTCCCCTTCTCCTCCCGCCCTCAATCTTTCCCAGCATCAGAGTCTTTTCAGATGAGTCAGCTCTTCACATCAGGTGGCCCAAGTATTGGAGTTTCAGCTTCAACATCAGTCCTTCCAATGAACACCCAGGACTGATCTCCTTTAGGATGGACTTGTTGGATCTCCTTGCAGTTCAAGGGACTCTCAAAAGTCTTCTCCAACACCACAGTTCAAAAGCGTTAATTCTTTGGCACTCAGCTTTCTTTATAGTCTAACTCTCACACCCATACATGACCACTGGAAAAACCATAGCCTTGACTAAACAGACCTTTGTTGGTACAGTAACGTCCCTGCTTTTTAATATGCTGTCTAGGTTGGTCATAACTTTTCTTCCAAGGAGCAAGCGTCTTTTAATTTCATGGCTGCAGTCACCATCTACAGTGATTTTGGGGCCCAAAACAATAAAGTCTGCCACTGTTTCCACATCTATTTGCCATGAAGTGATGGGACCAGATGCCATGATCTTTTTTTTCTGAATGTGGAGCTTTAAGCTCAAAATTTTATAATTATATATAATGTATATTATATATAAAATATATTTGTATATCCATTGAGTGTAAAAGAAATTGCTGTGAAATAGGCTGATATGTGAATACTCTGGTCGATATCATTACTGGCCAGTGAAAGGCATGAAAATAGCTAGTAAAACATAGACTCACTTTCCTGAGTTTATTTCCATTCATAGAGATGTGTTTCCTATCATCACACCTAGGGTGTTGGGTGATTTTTCATACACTATCATTCCCTTTAAAAAAAAAAAATTACTTATTTCTCTAGCCAACTCATGGCAAAAAGACCTGTTTTTTTTTTCCTGCCAATGTTTTCTCTCTCCTTTGCATATAATGACTTCAAACTATATCCATGTGTTTGTTTTTGTGGTAAAAGGAAGGTAGGAAATGGGGAACATTTCAAATGAGGAAAGGTAACCAAGATGGACAGAGTGCTACCTCTGATATTTTCAGTTGGTCTGAATGAAGTCTGATAAAAGAAAGGTACCCTGGATGAATTCCTTTCAACCATGGCTTAAAATCTTGGGATCTCAGGAATATTGCAGGCTGAAATCTCTTTCAACCTTTAGTTCATTTAGAACGACAAAAAATGTATTGATGAGAGGAAGTGCAAAACCCAGAGGGACTGAGCGTGAATCTTCATCTCTTTCCCCTGATGCCCTGTGTTTACTCCACGTTACCTCTGAAGAAGTCAATTGTGTATCAAGAGGTAGGGGCAGGGACCCCCTTCATCTCTAGTAATGGGGGTCATCTCCAGATGCTAAGAAAGGAATAACTTCCCTAACTACCGTCTCTGTGTTGCTTACTGTGTTCCTACCAATTTGCTGGGTGTTTACGTACATCAATGGAGATCAGTCCTGGATGTTCATTGGAAGGACTGATGTTGAAGCTGAAACTTCAATACTTTGGCCATCTGATGAGAATAGCTGACTCATTTGAAAAGACCCTGATGCTAGGAAAGATTGAGGGCGGGAGGAGAAGGGGACGACAGAGGATGAGATGGTTGGATGGCCTCACTGATTGAATGGACATGGGTTTGGGTAAACTCCAGG
Organism: Muntiacus reevesi; assembly: GCF_963930625.1. Classification (NCBI taxonomy): domain Eukaryota; kingdom Metazoa; phylum Chordata; class Mammalia; order Artiodactyla; family Cervidae; genus Muntiacus; species Muntiacus reevesi. The sequence goes on along the minus strand of NC_089257.1, from coordinate 18,014,773 downwards.
AGTTGGTGATGGTCAGGGAGGCCTGGCATGCTGTGGTTCATGGGGTCGCAAAGAGTCGGCTGTGACTGAGTGACTGAACTGAACTGAACTGAATGATCTTTTCCCAAACCTCCTAGGCAGTTATTGGGTTTTGTTGTTGTTGTTTTTTCCTTTCTTTACTGAGACTGAGCAAGATTAGATGACTTGCCTACAGTCACACAGCTAAATAAGTGGAAGAGTTTGGGTCTGAATCCAAGTTTGGGTGACATTATATTGCCTTCCTTGAGGATTTTACCATGTCAGAGACTACTGGTCCCCAAAAGTAGTCCTCAGAACCATCTGTCACTTGTCCATCACTAGATTACCTTGGTACTAAGGAAAACAGATTTATTTCTCAGGCATCCCTACCACTGGTGCTTTAGGTTGCTATTGTAAAGTTATCTCTTGCATAGTAATTGACACTATGAAAAAAGTTAGTACTGGACCCAAGTTTCTATTCTGTCACCATGGACGACTTACGTAATCTCTCTGGGCTGTAGTTTATTCTTGCACAGAAAGGTGCTGACTTTGTCTGCTTCACTGGGTTGTCATGTACATTAGATAAGATTGTGTAGCGCTTAGTAAGTGCACGTTCTGGCTGGTGGGCCGTGTGCTCTGCTCTTTGTGAGATGCTGCATCAGCTGTTCCACCACGACTTCTGCTGTCCTTCTCACAACCCAGTGATTCATAGGGAGGGCTTGTGGTTGTTTTCATCATTCAGAAGGGGCAGTTCTCTTCTGGGGAGGGTACCCAGTTTTGTGTTGAATCAGAAGACAGAAGAGGATGGTACTTTTAAATCCCGTTTTTAATGCCAAAGCCTGGGATTATTTTCATGCAGACTTGATGGATTAAGAGAATAAACAAATCAGTTAATAAAAATTTATGCCCCAGGGGGTTACGTTGGAGCCCAGAACTACTTCTTTGTCACAGTTATCACTGTGTGTTAGGATTATATCTATCTTGTTGACTGTTTTTCATCCTTCAGCACTCAGATCAAAAGAAGCTTTCAGAAAGTCTCCAGACTACAGCACTCAACCTCTTTGTAAGCAAATAATTGTGAAGTGTGTTGTTTAGTGTCTGCTTTTCTTCTAGAATGTAAGCCCCATAGGGACAGAAATATGGCTGTCTTATTCATTGCTGTATCCTCTGTGCCTAACCCAGCTCAAGCCATTCAGCAGTTAGTAATATTTGATAAATGAACAAATTTACATTACCAGCATGCACATGAAAGATAGGAGACAGATTATTCTGGCCTGCATGCCTTTCCACTTTACTGTGATCCATAACCTAGATGCAACCATTTTAGAAAACAGTTTGGAGTTTGAAATGTTGAATATAAATCTACCATGTGACCCCACCATTCTTCCCACAGAGATTTACCCTAGAGAAATGAGAGCATATGTATACATAAATACTTGTATGCTAATGTAAGTTTTAGTGTTTGTACTTGCAGTGTTTGTTTCTAAAAGCCAAAAACCGGAGGAAAAAGAAATCTTATCAGAAGTTGAATGAATAAACTGATTGTGGTGTATCCATACAGTAGAGTACTACTTAGTAATAAGTAGATGAGCTATTGATACGTACAACATAGATGTATTTAAAAATAATTATGCTGAGTGAATGAAGCAAGGTGAAAAAGAGAACATATTTTATGATTTCATTTATAGAAAACACAAACTAAATCTTCAGTGATTGAAAGATCAGTGGCTGCCTGGAGAAGGGTAGGGCAAGTCAATTTGAAAAATTTAGTAAAATGTGTGCCCCATCAGTTCAATGAAAGCTATAAAACATTGCTCAAAGAAATTGAACGGCTTCATATATGGAAAGATGTATCATACATCTGAATCTGAAGATTCACTATTATTAAGGGGTAAGTTCTCCCCAAACTGATTTATAGATTCAAAGCAAGCACAGTCAAAATCCCAGAAGGCTTTTTTAAAAATTGAAATTGATAGCAGTTCTAAAATTGAAATGGAAACACAATAGACCTGAAAAAGCCAAAGCAGTTTTAAGAAAGAAGGACAAAATTGTAAAACTGCCTTATTTTAAGCGTAAAAAGCTAACGTAATCAAGACTCTGTGGTATTGGTGTAAACCTAGACGTGTAGATCAATGAAACAGAATATAAAGAGTCTAGAAATAGACTACATGTGTGGTCAATCAGTTTTCAGCAAAAGACCCAAGTCAGTTCAGTAGAGGTGGAATAGACTTTTCACTAAATAGTGCTGGAGCAATTTGATATCCATATGTCAGTTCAGAATAGATCTTGTCCTAAATGCAAGAACTAAAATTATAAAAACTTCTTCAAGGTAACAGTGAAAAAAATTCTAGTGTGCCTGAGCTAAGCAATGATTTTTTTTAAGTAAGAGACAAACAGCATAATTTAGAAAAGAAATCATATTGGATTTCATCAAAATTAGCAACACTTAAAAAGACACTTCTAAGAAAATAAAAAGGCAATTTATAGGCTAGGGAAAATATTTTCAGTATATATAAAGAACTATTCACACCTCTATCATGAGAAAACAAGTCAATTAAAAATGTGCAAAAGATTTGAGCAGTTACTTCATAAAAGAAAATATAGAGGTATAAACTAACATATGGAAAAAGTCTCCACCTCATAGTCATTAGGGCAATTCTACAGTAAAAGCACAATGAGTTAACACTATATACCCACTACTGTGACTAAATAAAATTGAAAATATTGACAGTGGCACATGTTGGTTAGACTGTGGAGCAACTTAGAGCTCTCATACATTGTTGGCAAAAATGTGAAATGGTACAACCAGTTTGGAAAAATATTTGGCAGATTCCCATAAAGTTAGAAAAAATGTTGCACTCTTCTATGACCAGATTCCAAAAGAAATTCATAGCCTCACTCATAATATAGAAAACCTAGGTACATCAACTTGCAATATGGAAACATATTGGAATATGGAATATGGCAATATGGAAACAATATGGAATACCTATGCTGTGAAATATCATTCAGCAATAAAAAGAAGTAAACTACTGATATATCCAACAACATGGATAAATCTCAGAATTGTTGTACTGAGAGAATGGAGCCATGTGCGAAAGACTACTTACTGACATGTTCTGTGCATAAAATTCTAGAGTTGGAAAAACTATGTTGCCAGGAGTGAGGGTGGACCTGACAGCAAAAGAGCAGAAGGAACTTTTCACATGATGGAAATGTTCTATTATGATTGTGATGATGGTTATATGATTATGTACTTTTATCAACACAGACTTTGAACTGGTGATCTTATTGTAAGTAAATTATTTTCCAAACCTGAAGAAAAATTGTGGGATGCAGCTAAAGCAGTTCTTAGGGAAAATTTATAACAAGTAAATGCATATAATAGGAAAGAAAAGGTTAAAAGCAGTTACCTAAAGTTTGTTCTATTTTAAGGAGCTAGAAAAAGAAGAGTAAGTTAAACTCAGAGCAAGTAGAAAAATAAAGATAAATGCTAATAAATATCAATGAACTAGAAAACAGAACAACAGAAAATTAATAGACCCCCAAATTTACTTTTTGAAAAAATTAACAAAATTGATAAATCCCTAGCCAAACCACTCAAAACAAAGGAACACAACTTATCATTATCAGGAATGAAAAGGAATTAAGGAAGGGTTGTCATTATAGATCCTATAGGCTTTTAAAGAATATTATAACAAAGAAGGGCTTCCCTGGTGGCTCAGATGGTTAAGAATCTGCCTGCAACACAGGAGACCTGGGTTCAATGCCTGGGTGGAGAAAATTGCCTGGAAAAGGAAATGGCTACCCACTCCAGTATTCTTGCCTGGAGAATTCTGAAAGATGACCACCAGAAAACTAGAGCTCATCAATGAATTTGGTAAAGTTGCAAGATACAAAACTAATACACAGAAATCTCTTGAATTTCTATGCACTAACAACAGAAGATCAGAAAGAGAAAATTAAGGAAACAATCCCATTTACCATCACATCAAAAAGAATAAAATACCTCAGAATAAACCTACCAAAGGAGGTGAAAGACCTGTACTTAGAAAACAATAAGATACTCTTGAAAGAAATCAAAGATGACACCAACAGATGGAGAGAGATACCATGTTCTTGGATTGGAAGAAGAATATTATGAAAATGTCTATGCTACTGAAAGCAGTCAACAGAGTCAGTGCAATCCCTATCAAATTGCCAGTAGTATTTTTTACAGAATTAGAACAAAAATTTTTACAATTTGTATGGAAACACAAAAGATCCCAAATAGCCAAAGCAATTTTAAGGAAGAAAAATGGGGCTGGAAGAATCAAGCTCCCTGACATCAGACTATACTACAAAGAGATGGTCATCAAAACAATATGGTACTGGCACAAAAACAAATATGGATCAGTTGAACAGAATAGAAAGTCCAGAGATAATCCATGTACCTATGGTCACCTAATCTATGACAAAGGAGGCAAAATATACAATGGAGAAAAGACAATCTCTTCAATAAGTAGTGCTGGGAAAACTGGACTGCTACATATAAAAGATTGAAATTAGAACATTCCCTAACACCATACACAAAAATAAGCTCAAAATGGATTAAAGACCTCAATTTAAGACTGGATACTACAAAACTCTTAGAGGAAAATACAGGCAGAACTCCCTCTGACATAAATTGCTGCAAGATCTTTTTCAATCCATTGCCTCGAGTAATGAAAATAAAAATAAACAAATTGGACTTAATTAAGCTTAAAAGCTTTTGCACAGCAAAGGAAACCATAAACAAAACAAAAAGACAATCCACAGAATGAGAGAAAATGTTTGCAAACAAAGTGACCAACAAGGGATTAATCTCCAGAATATACAAATAGCTCATGCATTTCAATGTCAAAAAAACAAACAACTCAATCAAAAAAGTGGGCAGAAGATCTAAGCAATCATTTCTCCAGAGAAGATATACAGATGATCAAGAGGCACATAAAAACATGCTCAACGTAACTAAGTAATCCAAACATCACTAGAGAAATCCAAACCAAAACTACAATGAGGTATCACTTCACATTGGTCAGAATGGCCATCATGAAAAAAATCAGCAAACAATAAGTGCTGGGGAAGATGTGGAGAAAGGGAAACCTCCTACACTGTTCGTGGGAATGTAAATTGGTATAACCATTATGGAGAACAGTATAGAGGTTCCTTAAAAAACTAAAAATAGAGCTACCCATGACCCAACAATCCTACTCCTAGGCATGTATCTGGAAAAAAACATGATCTGAAAGGATCCATGCACCCCAGCATTCATTGCAGCACTGTTTACAATAGCCAAGACATGGAAGCAACCTAAACGTCCATTGTCAAGGAGTGGATAAAGATGTGGAGTTATATATATATATATATATATATATATATATATATATACATTTTCACATATTTATGTGGAGGCAGAGGATGGGATGGTTAGATAGCATCACAGACTCAATGGCCATGAGTTTGAGTAAACTTGGGAGATAGTGGAGGACAGAGGAGCCTGGCGTGCTACAGTCCCTGCGGTCTCCAAGAGTTGGACACAACTCAGTGACTAAACAACAAAGTATCACTGAGTTAGTCACACTAATAAGGACGTGTAATTCATATTAGTGCTGTTTTCCCCATACCGTACCACCTGTAAAGATTTCATTGTGTAACTGTTCCATTTTTGCCTCTGTGCCACTCAAACCCATTTGTTTGAAACCTCTTTTTGGTGAAGGTAAAAACACTGAACATTTTGTTTCATATTCTAATATTCACAAATAATCCATATAGTCAGGAAAACAAACTCTCTACTAATGGTTTCAATAGAATGGATTTAACATATGAAAATAGAAATACAAGGTGTTAGAGAGCTGAGAGGGCAAAAAGCGAATACTGAGAAGTACAAAGGGTTAGCAATTCTAGAGTGCATCCACCACCCCTAGGATGGGAGAAGTGAAGAAAGAGAGGGAGGAGGTTGGGGTTGTTAGAACCTGGAAGCAAGGAAGAGACACCCCATCCCACCCCCTGCCCCCCAGGGCTGGGCCTTAGACCTCTGAGAGGGGTGGGGCCACTGGCTGCTATTGTTGGTAATTCCAAGGGGTCAAGATGAAGTTGATTCTACCAGAAGAGGTTAGAACCAACTGCCGACTCGGATGAAATGCCACACTGTCCGGGAAAAGCAGGCAAAACAGAAGTCATTTCCTTCTCCTTTTCTCCAGTTTTCTAACAGAACCTAACAGGAGGCCACCTGGCAAAGGTGAGATGTTTGCTGAGTCTCAGCCCCCGCATCACAAGGCAGAATTTAGGGTCTAGGAGCTGCAAGTCCACCACCCGTTTGGCTACTCCACAGCCCCCATACATACCTTTCTATGCATATTGGTACTTCCATGCAGCAGCGACTTTATTCTTCCACTGAGAAGATGTAACTATCCTTTACGTAGAGAGAGGTCTCATGTTCGCTCCCCAGAAGGGGAGAAAACGAAGTACCATTGGTCATAATTATCAATGTCTGTGTAATTATGAATTCCTTCTCTAATTTAGTCACAGGTCTCCTTAATATTTTATAACTTAATGAATGAATTCCAGGCTTCCAATGCTGGACAAGATTGAGCAAGCACATCCCACCCTGTTTCTGCAAAAGAAAGACACACTGGTTAGGATCCTCAGGACTTAAGAGATATTCCAGCAGTTCCCTTGAATTTTTTTTCCCCTTCCTTTCTTCCTCTATCTCTCCCTCCCTCTCATATACCCTAGCCTCAGAGCTAGAGATGGCCATGACACAGGGACAGATAACACACTAAACTAACATACAGACAGCCATCCCCCACTTTCTCTTATAAGGGCTGGGAAGAAGGCAGACATGCAGATGGAATCTTTCTGACCATACCTGCTTTACGCCAGGCAGACGCCACCAAAGAAGCCATATGTATCCCTGCAGCTAGATGCTGTGATTATGAAGATTGTCCACAAGAGCCCTGCTGTCCATCCCCATCCTGCACTAACAGGAGACAGGAGCAGAGACGGCACTCCTGCCCTGCCCCCTCTCCACTCTGGGGACTGTGGAGTGGAGCCCACCTGACCATCCATGTCCTCCATGAAGCAAATGTCAGCGAAGAGGCAGCTGCAGAGTCTGTTGGAGGGGTGCGGAATCCAGTCCACCATCCCCAGCCTGCACCAGAGAAGTAGACAGCAAGAGGCAGCATCTCATCCCTTCCCAGCTAGAGTGGAGGGAAGGTTGTGTTAGGGAGGGATTCTTTAAATCTGTGTGTGAAGTTCTGAGCACACTCGTGCCCCTCTCCCTTCAAAGCAGCCCACGCATGAAACACTAGAACCAACACAACAAAAGCTGTGAGAAATAAACTGTGGTGTAGAATACTGCCCAGGTTCCAGATTGGCCTCTGAGTAGCATACTCAGAGGTCGGGCAGACCAGAATAGCCCCGATATAGTCTTTGAAAATTAAATTGATATTCAGCCCACAGCCCATAGCAGTGGATCAGGACGTGCATTCTGAACCTAAACTCTGTGCTAAAATTGAACATGTACAAGGCAGCAGCATTGCATAGTAACACTCAACATGTTCAGGAAAAAATCCAACATTACTCTTCATACCAAGAACCAGGGAAATTGCAACCTTAGTGAGAAAAGATAATCAACAGTTGCCAACACCAAAATGACACAGATGTTGGAATTCTTGACCAGGATATTAAAACCGCTGCTTTAAAAAAAAAATCCTCTAATAAGCAATTATGAGCACTGTTAAGTGGAAAAATAGAAAGTTTCCACTTTCAGCAAAGAAACAGAAGATATAAAGAAAAACCAGATGGTAATTTCAGTACTGAAAATTTCAGTAACCAAAATTTAAAACAATGGGCTCAATCAATGAATGAAAATAACAGGAAAGAATTGGTGAACTTGAGGATGAAACAATACGAAGTATCCAGCCTAAATAGCACAAAGAAAATAGATTGGGGGAAAAAAAACAGACACTCAGGGACTGGTCGGACAATCACAAAGCATATAACATTCATGTCATCCCAGTAGAGGAGAAAAAATGTGGGGCAGAAAAAATATTTGGTGAAATAATGGCTGAAAGCTTACAAAATTTGTCTGTAAGGTCATTAAACTTACAGACTCAAGAAGCTGAGGAAACCACAAACATCCAAAGAATAAGTTGTATAAAGTATGTACTCTGTATATACTAAGTAAACCCTGGCAGTAATTCTTGTATCATATAGTAATTGGAAGAGAAGAGGAGACAAGTCAGTTGGGATGTATATGCCTAAGGAAAGAAGAAAGGCTCACAGCTGCTACTTTCTTGCTTCTGTAGCTTGGTCCTGAACAACTATCCATCTCCTCTTCCTTTCTTCTCGGCCAGCACTCGAGTAGGTTTATTACAGACCCAGTTTCTTCAGTGACTCTAGTACTATTCACACTCTCTATTTCTGCTTGTGTTAGTTTTTTTAATAAGTTGTGTTTTCCAAGGACTCTGTTCATTTCATCTAAATTATAAAATGCATTGCTATAAAATCATCTGTAACATTATCTTGTTATTGTTTAAAGTCTATAGATTTTGAAATGATGTGTTCTTTTTCATTCTTGATAATTTTCATTTTCTCTTCTTTTCTTGATCAGCCTTGGTAAAGGAATGTCAATGTCATATTCTTTGCGTAGAATCAACTTTTGATTTTGTTATACACTTTAGTGTTTGTTTTATGTTTATTAACTATCCTTTTCTTGATTAATCTCTTCCTCAGTTTCATGAGTTTAAGTTGCTGTTACTTTTCTAAACTTTTGACTTGATAGTCTAGATTAGTGATCTCAGTATTCATTTTTCTGATATATGCATTTCAAGCTGTAAATTTCTCCTTAATTAGTGCTTTAGGTACCATTCCAAGTTTTGACTTGTTCTATTTTTATTATCAAGTTTAAAATATTTTCTAATTTCTATTGTAATATCTCCTTTCACCCATAAAAGCATTAATATATTGCATACTTTTGTCAGTTTTTAAAATTATCTTTTTCTTATTGATTTCTGATTTGGTTCCACTGTGGTCAGAAAATGTACTGCATGTGATTTCATTGTTTTGAAATTTATGGAGACTCTATGGCTCAGTAAGAGGTCTATTTTGGTAAATGTTCTGTAGGCCCCTTAAAAGAGTAGACATTCTGCAGCAGAAGATTTAATGACCTTAGTAGGTCAATTAGGTAAGGTTAGGTACATTGGCACCTTTAATATAATCAAAATTTTTTTATTTGATTATTTTTTATTCTTCTCTAGAATCGGCAACTTAGTTTCTTCTGATTTGGTTTGGTTTTGTGTGTGTGTATGTGTGTGTAGCCTTTAGCATTTCTGTAGTAGTTAAAATCACAATCCTCTTTTAAATAAAAAATGGTTTAAGCAGTACTTAATATGTGGGCTTCAAAGAGAAACCATGCAGCAGACCTTTCTTACTGTGACTCCAGAGACAGAAGTGTCTCCCATTTGGGAATTTTTCCGAAAGGGGCAGCCAGCGGTCCTCCAGCGTCCAAGGTGGTTTTTACTAGTCCTGCCTGGAGCCAAAAAATAGACCAAATGACTTCCCCCAGTCCCTCAGCTGTAATGAATCTAAGGGATCCGAAGTCAGGCAAATGTGTAAGGTGGGGTTTCATGTGAAATAATATCCAATGGCTATTTGTAGGAAGTGTCAGACTCCCTGTGAGGATCCAGGGGTATTTGGAGGTGATGCCAGCAGCGCGTGAGGAGTGGAAGGGAGAACCGGCCGCTGCCTTAGTGGAGGAAGAGTGGTGACCGGGGCCTGTTTGGATCATGATTCTGCTGTCCCTCTTGAGACCTAATATGCAAGCTCAGGCCCCAGAGTCTCTCACAGATCAGAGGGCAGCCTCACAAACAAGCATGTCTCTCACCAACCAGAGGGCATTTTGAAGCAGAGCTGCTGTTTGGGGGTTGGAAGCATCACTCCACAGAGATGGTTTTAAAGCACCAGGCTCCACGGTTGCTTAAGGGGCTTGCAGCAGAGGCTGAAGGCAGCTCGGTGATGGCACACTCCCTGCCTGAGCTATGAGAAAGGAAGGCGGCCCCATGCAGGGATGAAAGAGCAGTGATGGGGGACGATCTCTGCTACCTGGGCTGTTAGCTTGCAACCGGTTGTGACCTCTGGAATCCCTTTCCCAGAGGCAGTTGTTGGAGCCACAGCAGTGCTTAGCCAGCCTCTGCGAAACCGTAGCTCACGAGGGGAACGTTGAGGCTGTCCCGGGATCTGCCAGCAAGGCTGCTGCACCAACCTGGTTCAGAGAGGAACCGACCCTCCGTGCGCCGGGTACCACTCATAGCACCCCAGGCAGAGAGCTCTCTGTCTTGGTGTTGGAATGGGAAGGGAACCTTGGAGACCATTCTGTTACTTCATGCTTTATTGCTGAGAAAACTGAGGTGTGAAGAGGTGAAGTTACTCTCCAAGGTGTTTAAAAAATATGTTGGAAAAAAAAATATGTTGAATATAACCCTTTAAGGGACACCCTAGCAAGTTCTTGGGACTGAAAGGCCAGACCCTGTAAGAAAGGCTTTTTTTTTTTTTTTTCCTTCCAGTGTCTGTGACTTGAGCACACAGACATTTGGATTCAAGACCTAATCCCTGGGTATCATTATTTATTTAATTGGAAGAAAACACAGGGGTCATTTGCCTGTTTAAATGGGTCGTATTCCCTGTTGGAAGGCAAAGAGCTTTGGGAAATGTTACATTCTCTCGCCAGCCCCGAAATCAGGAGCAAAAGAGTGATCTTCTCTGGCCCTGCATGTTTCTGACTTGTTTGACAAGCTCTAGTGAGCTACCAGATGTGGAAATTCTTTTCAGCCTGGGATAATTTATTTATCTGTTTATGTATTTTACCAGGAAAGTATCTATTGAGTTCTTGATACTCATTTGCAAGGAGCTCCTGGGGGAACAGTAGCACTGTATAGTGTTACTCGAATGTTTGATTTCCACCCCACCCCCAACATGTCCGTCTGCTTTTATTTCAAACCTAAAGAGCTGAGAAATAAAATGCAACTTGCTCCTCCTCCCCTCCCCCGCCTTTAGGAGAGGCCGTTTAAAACATGTGGCAGAAAATGAGCCATGCAGACTTGGCTGGCTGTGTGAACCCGGGAATTTATTTTTCCTTTGGAACTTTGATCCTCATTTCCAACCATAAAAATTATTAGTAGCACTTAAGTGTTGAACATTTTTCACCTGAGAGATGTGAAACACTCTTGGCTAATAATACTGGTTATAAAGTCAGTCGTTCAGGTGGGGCTGAGAATTGACCATGAGCAGCCATGTGCTGTTTGGTGCATAGAGTGCCGATCCCTTCTGCTGCTGCCTCTGCACCCCGGAGGTGGTAGCAGCTGCGTAAATGCTCTGGGTGCTGATAAATTATGAGAATTTATCTGTTATTTTGTTCACAACTCCACAAGGTGATGGCAGGTAAAGAATCAGAAGAAGACAGCAAAATAGTGTGGAAGGCCTCAGTTTTTCTTTTTTTTCTTGAAGTCACGAAACCATCTCCAAGTGGGTTTTCCTGCTGTAGAAGCACCAAGAGGAATAGCACCTAAGTTATAACAAGCTGGGTTAGTGTGGTCATACGGGGGACTCGTACGCCGATTGATATGGTGGGAGCAGATCTTGCGTTTGGGTTGACATCAGAAGCTGGGTTGGTTCATCCACGTAGGGCCAGGGGACGAACAGGCTAAGAGGTCAACTGAAAAGTCGAAGGCAGTGAAGAGGTGTTGTAGGTTTGCAAAGTGGTATATAGTCCAGGCAGTGAGATCACAGGATGAATCAGAGGTGACAGGTTGAAGACAGGAAAAGCCAGTTAGATAATGGTCGTGGTAGCTTAACGTTCATCTGGGTTGAAGAACGAAGGGAGAAGGGAAAGACAGGAGCCACCAGGACTTGGATTTGATTGGTGATGAGGGAGCTTGGCTAGCTGGAGAATTCCAGAGCTGAGCCTCTAATATCTAACACTTACATTTTAAATAGAATTGGTTAACTTTAAAGGTCTCTATGTATTCATCCAGGGAGAGATGATATATTCTGTGATTCTAAATAAACTGTCCCACTTTTTCTCTTCTCACCAAAAGAACAGAAAGATGGAAACAACCTATCATAGACTTCCTGTTAACCTTTTTAGAAAGCTGCTGGATAACTTTTAAAGAAGAAAAAAAGACTGTCTCTGTCCTGCTGTCCGCCCCTCTGTGAGCCACCTGCCAGGGTCAGTGCCGCAGACGCCGGGTCTTGGAGTGGGTCTCACAGACGTGTGGTTATAATCCTTCCGACAGTTAACTGCTTTCCTCTCTAGACGTCAGCCCTAGAGTCCTAAATCTGACATTGTGCTCGAGAGTTGTTGGGAATCCAGGGAGGGTTTTCTTTACGGTACTTGGAACCACCTGTCTCATCCTGCCGTGGGCCCCATAGCAGCCCCCACGACACCCTGTGGTTCCAGCTAGGGCACCGAGAAGCTGGGTTCTTATAGCCCACGTGGATGAAAGCCAAAGCACCCTTAAAGGAGCGCCCAGATGCAGGTAACAGCCTGCAGTGGGAACCAGCGCCACGGGTCCCCGTCCCTTGGCACGTGGTCTGCCCCGTGGCTGCCTGGAAGGACTGGGGGCTCGGGTGTTTCCTTCTCCTCTCTGGATGATGGGCTGTGGCAGCAGCGCCCCGTGGAGCCAGCGCAGGAGTCAGCTGCGTGGCTGCTCAGGCGTCCCAGCGAGCCAGGCCTTTCCCTGCCTGGGGCATGGGCAAGATCAAACCTCGCCAGAGTGGTTCTGGATCAGCGTTTATTTGTACTGGGTCTACACTAAAGCTTTACGGTAGCTAGAACCATTTTGCCAAAGCTGAGCTTTTTTCTTTTTTTGGAATGTAGTTGCTTTACGGTATTGTGTTACTTTACAATGTTGTGTTAATTTCTGCTATACAACAACATGCATCAGCCATATGTATGTACACACACACACACACACACACACATCCCCTCCTAAGGGCCTCTCTCCCGCCCACCCCATCCCACCCGGCTAGGTCCTCATGGGGGAAGAAGCTGAGCTCCTGGTATACAGCAGCTTCCTGCCAGAAAGCTGAGCTTTGCGAAAACCAAGAAAGGTCTGGGACTGGTGGTGACTTCTCCATTTAGGGTCTGAAGAAGCCGACGACTGGAAGCTGTCTGTGAGCCTTGTGTATTACATCCGAGTGGGTGACCGTTCCCCTCAGAGTCCCTTTCCTGGGCCTGGCCATCCTACGGGTCAGTAGAGTGTGGACTGTTGAAAGGACATCTGTCTGTCTTTCTCCTTTCCTTTTATTCACGTGAAGAGTTGCCTTCATAGAGACTGTTGTCTCAAGACGCGAGAACAGGGTGGAATGGAAGGCCCCGCTGGTGAGGGAGTGACTCGTTCTGAGGGTCCCTGCCCACAAGGTTCAGTCAGAGCATCCCTCACAGGAGGCCTGAGGAAGACCGGGGTCGGAGGGAGTCGTTCTCCCCAGAGCATGACCTCCCTAGGGTCCTCTCCACGTGGCTTCAGGCTCCCGATCTCCAGCCTGTAGGAGACCTGAGTCCTCTGTTAGGCCTAGGCTAACAGTGCCGCGCTGCGCACGAGCTGCTGAAAGCAGACCCCAGGCAGCGGGCCCGGGCCCACAGAGGTGCTGAGAGAAGCTGCCAGGAAGTTTGACCTTTCGGAGCTTTCCTAAAGCACCCAGTCCCCATCGGAGAGTAAGTCAAACAAATGTTAAGGGAAGGAAATCGAATATGTCTGCTGACCTTTGAAATAACATCTAATGGTTGGGGGGAAAAAAAAAAGCACCCGGTGGGGAGTTACAGTAGAGTGACACTTTTTCCTTCCCCACTGGGCAGAGTAAAACAGCAGGCCCAGAATTTGTTTGCCTAGCCGTGAATGAAACAGCAAATGGAGGACTCGGGCTCCTTATCCCGAAGAGGAGGGAGGTGCTGCCCACTGGCACGTCCGACCACTGAAGGGCGCCTCCTCGCAGTCTCCCATCCCACGGAGGTGATTTCACGGTTCTCCCTGGAGCTTTGTGTTGGTGAGAGAGGAGCTCACTGACCTTTCCACTCCCTGCCCTCTGTGCCCCCCGCATCCCCCACACCCCCGCCTCACCTTCTTTTCTGTCCGCAGCACCGGCAGTTCTCTGCCTCAAGAACGAATGCTTGTAACGTGAAATAGTTATTTTAAAGAGGTGTTGGTTCACTTGATGGTTTGAAGAATGCATACTTTCCCTCCCCCTATTCTAAAGGAGATAACTGTCATGATATTCCAGCCCTGAGAGGATCCATATGTTTGCAGGTTATTGTTCCGAAACCTGCCTGTTGTCTCTTTGGGATTGATTACAGACCTTGGCTGCCCCAGGAATCCAGAGCTTGAGGATTTGGTTTATGATTTGGGGATAGGGGGAATTTGTCTTGCATGGGCTGCTTCTTTGCCTTGATTTTGATGGAGATGCTTAAAGGAGGTGTGTGGGCCGGACTTGGCATGGGACCAGGGGAAATGAAACCCACAGCAACTCTCTCAGGAGGGCAATGCCCGCAGCCTTCCAAGCAGAATTCTGTGGTGTGGTCCCCGAGTGTGAAGCTACACCATTCATCGCCAGTTATAAAACTGCTTGCAAAGTCAGGACTTTGAGACAGTGGTTGGTGGGTGTCATTGCATTAGAAAGAGCAATTAATTCCTGGTTTTGAAAGAATAGAAAGAAAGAAAACTTTAAAGGAATAGAGTAGTCCTCTAATCTTAGAAATGTCACAACTGGGAGAAGGAGTCTCAAGAAAGCAAGGTGGGCCAGTTGGTGTGATATATACAGTTCACTTCTCAGATCAGATTTATTTCTTGGTGCTCCAAAATCGGTGTGTACGGTTCACCTTAGTCATGATTACAATTGCTACTGTCTGTTGGCTACTTTAGAGTAAGAGTTGGCAGCCTTTAAAAGTAAAATTTCTAGGATCCCATCTAGCCTTTGGGTTGGGCTGTAGATTTGAGAGGTGGGGCAGAGGTCCTGAACACATGTTGACAATGGCCCTGGAGAAGTAAGGAAGGGGCTAACTTCTTAGAACCAAGGTCACTAATTATATCCACAGTATAGATCTGGGGCTGGACTGACAAATTCCCCTTGAGCGCGGTCCATCCAGACAGGATGGTCTGCTTGGTTTACTGGTGTATGCCTAGAGCTTGGCCCATAGCGGGTGCTCAGTAAATATTTATTGACCGAGTGGACTTAACGTGATTGGACATTGAATTTTCTTATATATAGTTTCTGTAAGTGAATTATAAGGTGTTTTTCAAAGTTAAGTGATTCCACATTTTGTATTCGGGGGAGATATCTGATCTTCTCTGTGTTAACCTGCTAAATAGCAAAGAGTAAAACTTTGTACTAATTATTTATCTGATTGAGGGAAGTGGAGATTTCAGCCGAACTTTGTAATTTAATAACCTTCTTTTCCTTTCTCCCCTTAAAATTCATAAAGCTTTTTCCTTCTTCCAGCTTTACCACCCTCAACTTAACTTTTGGGTTTTTTTTTTTTTTTTTACATTTTCCTGCATCCTTACCTTATTTCATCTCCAGTTTTTTATGTGTCTGTCATTAGCTTTTCTAAATAGTAAACTCCTTAGTAGCAAGATATATGCTTTATTTTTGTATTCACTCTTTGAAGTGTAATTCAGTCCCTAAAAATAGTTGGGGGCAGCTGATTTTTGCCCAAAGGTGCAAATGCAATTTCATGGAGGAAAGACAGCTCTGTTACATGATGCTGGTCAAATTAGTCATCCATAGGTAAGACTTTAATCTTGACCTAAGCCTCACACCATATAGAAAAATTAACTGGAAGTGAATCATGGACTTAAATATAGAACATAAAATTATGTAATGTTTGGGAAAAAACTTGAGAAAAATTTTTAGGATCTAGGACTAGACAAAGAGAAACATGATTCATAAAAGGAAGAGTTGGTAAATTAGACCTCATCAAAATTTAAAACTTTTGCTCTATGAAAGGCCTTGTGAAGAGGATTAAAAGAGAAGCTGCAGATTGAGAGAAAATATTTGCAAACAACATATCTAACGAAGGTCTAAGCATCTAGGATATATAACTTTCAAAATTCAGTAGAAGAATTCAGTAGAATAACAGTAGAAGATGAACAGTCCAGTGGGAAAATGGACAAAGGACAGGAGCAGTGATTTCACTGAAGAGGATATGCAGATAGCAAATAAGTCCATGAAAAGATGTTTGACATCCTTAACCATTAAGGAAATGCAGATTAAAATGAGAATTATGTAACACCTGTCAGAATGGCTAAAATTTTTTTTTAAATAGTGACTACAGATAAAGATGCTGAGAAACTGGATCTCTCGTACATTACTGGTACCAATGTAGAAGTGTTACAGCCACTGGAAAAATAATTTGTGCCACTTCTTATAAAACTAAGCATGCAACTACCATATGACTCTGCAGTTGCACCCTTGGACATTTATCCCAGAGGCAGTAAAATGCATGCCTACACAGCGGGCACAATGAATCTTCATAATAGCTTCATTTGTAGTGCCAAAAAGTGAATCAGCCCTGATGTCTTTCGGGAAATGAATGGTTAAACCAGCGGTGGTACACCCACACCGTGGAATACCACTCACCAACGAAAAGGAGCAGGCTGTTGATATGACAACTTAGATGAACCTCTGAGGAGTTAAACTGTGCGAAAAAAGCTGATCCCAAGCGGGTATATACTGGGTGGTTCCATTGTTAGTTCAGTTCAGTTCAGTCGCTCAGTTGTGTCCGACTCTTTGTGACCCCATGAACCGCAGCATGCCAGGCCTCCCTGTCCATCACCAACTCTCAGAGCCCACCCAAACCCATGTCCATCAAGTCGATGATGCCATCCAACCATCTCATCCTCTGTCGGCCCCTTCTCCTCCTGTCCTCAATCTTTCCCAGCATCAGGGTCTTTTCCAATGAGTCAGCTCTTCGCATCAGGTGGCCAAAGTATTGGAGTTTCAGCGTCAGCATCAGTCCTTCCAATGAACACCCAGGAACGATCTCTTTTAGGATGGACTCGTTGGATCTCCTTGCAGTCCAAGGGACTCTCAAGAGTCTTCAACACCACAGTTCAAAAGAATCTATTCTTCTGCACTCAGCTTTCTTTATAGTCCAACTCTTACATCTATACATAACCACTGGAAAAACCACAGCCTTGACTAGACGGACCTTTGTTGGCAAGGTTATATAGCCTTCTTGAAATTACGAAATTGTAGAGATGGAGAACAGATTAGCAATTGTCAGAGGGAATCTTGATGGAGGATCTGTAAAAGGTCAGTAGGAGGGACCCTCAGTGATGGCAGTGCTCTGTATCCTGACTTTATCAATGTCAATATCATGTTGATAGGTCACACTGTAGTTTTGCAAGATGTTACCATTGGGGGAAACTAGGTAAAGATCATACAGGATCTCTCGGCATTATTTCTTACAGCTACTTTTGAATCTACAATTATCTCAAAATAAAATGTTGAATTAAAAAATCGTGAATTGCCTTTCTAGAACTTGATAGCAGGATTAATATCTCTAAGATAGGTGGGACACCTTTGGATTTTTAAAGAAAAGCTGTTGAGGGCATCATCTGTTTTGATGGTTTGGACTTTATTCTAGTTTTTGCCTTTTGTAGTAAGCTGTCCCAAATCATTTTTGGGGACACACATGGGGTAGAAATAAATAAGGAGTTTAAAAGAGTTCCTATGCTTCTTGATTCTCCACCAAGACATTGTGGAGTTTAGGCACTTCAGGAGGGCTCTATGGTGGATGAATGCATTAAAGAATCAGTTCAGAACCACATTTATGCTTCAGAGTCGGCCAGGATTATAGTTTGTGGTCAATGCCATTTCCTCCCTTTGCACAATAAGAAGAAAACAAACCTGGCCAGTTCCACAGTGTCTTCTGCGACACGTGAGTGATCTGAGTCCCCAGGGCAGTGGCTTGAAGTCACAAGTTTCTTTCTCCCTGCTGGATGGAGCTGGTGTCTTCGGTCCCCAGTCAGTCAAAGCAAGCCTCACCAAGATCAACTTGAAATTTTGAAGGCTCAGAAATGTTATTTACACTAGAAATAGAAACTAGAGTCTCTGTTTATACCTCTTGCAGGATTTAAAGATAATAGCCATTTGGTTTATGATCATTGTTCTCCTTTTAACTTCATTCAGTAATCCCCTGGGACTAGACTTAGAAACAGTCATGACCCCCACTGGAGTTGAGGTTATGGAAATAAAAATGATTTCACGTTTAGTGGGTCTTAAGGAGCGCAAAATTTGAAAGCCTGTGACCTGACGCTGACCCGTGTCTTCCTCCTCCCATCCCCTCAAACTCACGTCACGTCTCCCCTGCCCTTCTATATCATCTCTCAAGAGATTCAGCGCCTCATGGAAAATATGGGTTGAGCTTAATCTTCTGTTCAGCTGCTCTTTGCTGGTCCTTCCCTCCCAGAGCCTCCGGGTCCCGGGGTCCCAGTAGGTGCTCGGGTGTCCTCCGTGGCATCTCACTTACTCCACAGGCTGACGGGAGTTCCTTCTCTCAGTGGGTGAGCCTCTGGCTTTCTCTGCTGAATGGAAACCACGTTCACAACGAGCCTTTGGCTATCAGAAGACAAGCCCTGAGGGGAGCAGGTTTTGTTGTTTTCCCCGCCGCCTCTCGCTCCCTCTTCTGTTCCCTCCCTGCTCGTTCCGCGTGCGCATGGGACCCTGGACCGTCTCTGCCACCAGCTGCACCCAGCCGATCACACTGACGCCGGGTGTGACCTCAGACACCATCATCTGGCTTCCTGACTGGTGAGGGCCTGAGCTGCGGGAGAGGAGGTGCTTTTTAGAACCAGAAGAGCGGGCGACCACAAGACTTCATGAGCAGGGGCCGGACGGGAAGTTAGGCGGGACCACCATCTCCTCTCCAGCCCTCAGCTTTCCCATCTGTCCAGGGAGGGGATCCTGGACCAAGTGACCTCTGCCTTCCCGATGACCCCCGAGTTAGTGTGGACGGGGCTCCACAGCTTAGACTGCTGGAGTGTGAGTCTCCTTACCGTCCCCCAGAGGCCCGTGGGCCCTCCATCTGAGGAGAGAGAGAGTGTCTCAGAGCCCCCTCCTCCGTGTGTCTGAGACGCACCCAGTCGTGTCCGACTCTCTGCGGCCCTGTGAACTCTGTGTGTGTATCACTCTGTCACGCCCGACTCTGCGGCCCTGTGAACTCTGTGTGTGTATCACTCTGTCACGTCCAACTCTCTGCGGCCCTGCGGACTGTAGCCCGCCAGGCCCCTCCGTCTATGGGATTCTCCAGGCAGCAGTACTGGGGTGGGTTGCCGTTTCCTCCTCCTCTCCAGTGATGTCCTTCTAACAGTGGTAGCGGTGAAAGGTTTACTGGTACACACTCCTCTTACCAGCTGTGGCCAGCGCTGGTCTGTCTCCTCAGCTTCACCACTGCCCCGGGCCTGAAGAAAGGGCTTGAGAGGAAGGTGATCACGTACCCCAGTGCCAGAGCACTACGTCCAGCCAGACCGGGGTGGGTAGGGTTGCTGCCAAAACCCAGGAGCCTTCTCATGGTGCTGCTCTTGCTGTTGGCTTATTTTAAACAGAACCCCACCTTGGGTTGGAAAGGTCTCTGGGGCAGACTGAAGTGGTCTATCTAATAACGGGTAAAGCTTAATACCCAACACAGCATGTACATGAATTTGCCAAAACCCATCAGCATTAGGGCACTCCAGATGACAGCTTTGGGGCTTACCGGCTCTGAGTGCCCAACATGAACATTTAATGGTGTCCCAGCCACCCTTGATGAAAACTGCCACGCACCACTGTAATTAAAAGCATGAGCTGAGAACAAGTCCAGTCAGTCCCTCCATCCCACTTCATCTCGGGAAATTCCAATTATAAAAGGTGAGCTTTCTTCCCAGAGGGCTGAGAGTGAGTCCAATAACCGGCTCCTCTGTGGAAACCAGCTAGAAATTGGAACCCAGGCAGCCTCCCCCTCTCCCATCTGGGGAGCCCAACGGGAAGGATGGCCACTAATTCAGAAGCGTTCCCAAGTCGGGTTCCTTGCAGCTCTGCCCTGACTCACCCGCGCACGTGGCCGCAGGGCGTAGGCTGGGTCATAGCATTCTGTTCCGCTTTGATGGTCAGGGGATGTATGCAAGGAGAGGAATGACTCCTAGCCCTGTTTGGGGTGCCTTGGGCCCACCTTGCCCCGTCTCCCTCACCATTTCTTAGGCCGTCTCTTGGTTCACGAGTCCCGGTACATGAGGCGTTCCTCTCATGCAGTGGCGGTGTCCCTCCGGAGCTCTGCCTCTGAGAGTGTGATGACTGCGGCGGCCACTTCAGAGAGTCCCTTCCTCCTGGAGCTAACCCGTGAGCTCCTCACCAGACATCCCAGCTGGGCGCCACCTGTTGTTATACCCCCCCATCCCCCATCCCCCGTCTGTTTCCTGAATCTGACTGTGGTTAGCACACACCCTGAGTTTAAAATGCACTCACTTAGCTGGCTTAGACTATATAGTGCATTATCCTCTTTCCAGGAACATTTATTGGGTACCTTACGTGTATGGCATTTTAAAGCAAAGTTAAATAATGCAGACCAGCAACTGATCACAGTTGCTGAATTAGTTTCCTTGGAAATAGGTTAGTGGGGAAGAAGTTACAAGAATTTAGGCCTGAAAGTGCGTTAGAGGTCATTTAATCCAACCCCTCATTTTGCAGAGGGTGGAATGGAATCAGGGCCACTTGAATAGGTCTGGGGCACAACTCATCCATGGCAGAGTTGTTCCTAGGTATACATTAACCGTGTTCCCTGGTGCCCTTTGTATAGGCGGTCATCGGGGCTGCCTCCTGTGCCTTTTAAACAAAGGTAGAAGATCTTAGTTTTATCCTCTAGGAGTGGGAAGCTACAAAAGACCTCAGGAAGCTTATAACAGAAAAAATATAAGTAGGTAACTCTGAAAATAGACACATGAGTGCAGCTGGCCATCCAGAGAGGAGGGGATTTCCATAATCCAGGTAAGAAGTGGTTGGGACCAAGATTATAAAAATTAGATTGGAAGGAAATAGGATGATATTATGTTGTTACCATCTTTGTTGGAATAGTGATACAGAATAGGCCCCAAATATAAGGACTGTTTGGATTTCCCTAGTGGCTCAGATGGTAAAGAATCTGTCTGCAGTGCACAACACCCAGGTTCAGTCCCTAGATTGGAAAGATCCCCTGGAGAAGGAAATGGTCACCCACTCCAGTGTTCTTGCCTGGGAAATCCCATGGACAGAGGAGCCTGGAGGGCTACAGTCCGTGAGTCGCAAAGAGTGGGACACAACTGAGTGACTAACACACACACAAGGGCTGTTCCAGTGACTGCCAAGCCCCTGATCAAGGCGCAGAGCTTGTTCTAACAGACATGGGCCCCTGTCTTCAAAGATGTGTGCAATTTAAAATAGATGACCCTGTACACAGGAGATGTTGATAGTACGGGCAAGCAATTGAATGATGGCTTTGTGACTTGAACATATTAATAGCTCTGGGAGCACTATTACTCCAGCTATCGGGATGTAATGTGAAGTTTCAAATGCCTGCACTACAGTATATAAAGGCATCTGTTAGTAATGACAAAAGGCTGACCCCAGAGCATTTCCCTGAAGTAAAAAGAAAAAAAGTGGAATTAGGGTGGGAGGTGGGGAGCGATGAGGGAAAGGGGGTCGAAGTCGGGTTCCCGCTCTTCTGGCTGGGAAAATGCTTTACTGTATACCTAATCGGGCTTCGTACTACACCCGGGCTCTGCGAGAGAGGGCCCGGCCCCTTCCGTTCCGCTCCGTTTTGATCCTGCAGTCAGCTGCAGAGTTATAGATGAAGTGACAAGGATGGTATCTTGATTGCATCCAGCTGCCTGGAGTAAGTCAAGGGCAGAGGGGCCCCGCCTGAGGAGCCGCGTTCGCCGAAGCCTCCAAAGGCGTCTGAGAGCCAGGACACCGCGGATGCTTTCAGAGCGGCGGCGCTCAGCGTTCTGTGACCCAGTGTCACCAAATTAAGGGTCCCCAGAGAGAAGCCTGGTAAGTGACCTGAGCTCACAGGAAGAGGACTGAAATCAAAACAGCCTTCGACCCTAAAACTGAGTCCATGTTGGTATCATTGCTGTCAATGGGGGCTTGAAACTAAGGACCCCTTGGGAAGGTGATTTCACCTTCCTTCACATGGATTAGAGAGCTGCGCTAGGCTGGGCTGTGCTCAGTCGCTCAGTCGTGTCCGACTCTTTGCGACCCCATAGACTATAGCCTGCCAGCCTCCTCTGTCCATGGGGATTGTCCAGGCAAGAATGCTGGAGTGGGTAGCCTATCCCTTCCCCAGGAGATCTCCCAACCCAGGAATTGAACCAGGGTCTCCTGCATTGCAGGCGGATTCTTTACCAACTGAGCTACCAGGGAAGCCCCAGATTACAGCGTTGACTCAAATACACGTGGGTTGGGGGAGATGGGATTCAGCTTCCATCCAGCAGAGGTGCCAACGGAATGGGTGCCCCCCGCCCTGCCCCTTCTCTACCTTGCCCATCGCTGGTGCTCATAGCCCTCCAGAAATCTCTTTCATCCCATTGAGATGAATTGGTGATGGTGGTTGTGATGTGGCTTGAACAGGCAGGTACTCGGTGCCAAGCAGAGAAACCTGGCCGTGCACTTTGGTGGGGTCTACCCCGGCTTGCAGGCCAGATGGAAGTTAGGACCCACAGCCTGTGTTGTGGCTCCATAATAATATTATATTATTTTAGTCTGCTGAAATACAAACCCCAGAGTAGAGAGAACACAGTCGCAGCATTATACATCTGAGGAAATGTTTGACACGGATTCATTTGTCTGCGGCTATTGTGATGATGCCTGTGGCCAATTAGCTCTGTTGATTACAACATGGTGTTCATGAGGCCAAGGCTGTGGGTTGGAGAGGCCTGTTAGGTGAGCTGGTTCCACACAAAGGAAACCTCTTTCCACCATTCCAGACCACGTTCAAGACGCCAGTCAGACACCCCATGAAAGCAGATAGATGATCACAAAGACAGGGCAAGAGAGTGTAACGACTCAGCAAAGGTCCCTTACCCGCTCCTGGAAAAGCGGTTTAAAACATGTGCTTTAGCAATGGTGAGTGTTACTGTGATCTTCTTGCACAAAGGCTGTCACATTATTATGAACGGTGACTGGTGATCAGTACTGTTGCAGGCCTCCTTTCTGAATGAAGTGTACTAGCTCTGGCTGTGAAGAAAAGCGGAAGGGGCCCTGGACCCCTTCTTTGCTGCTCGGCTTCTCGCCTGCCGAGGCTTTGCCTGCCCGCCATGCCTTCAGCAGGTGTGCGTGAAAGGCTGCCATGTGTTGACACAGTGCTTTGTACTTGGAATACCACCGTGAGTCTGTCCTCATGGAGTCTAAACTCTGCGGGAGGAAAAGAGGTAAAAGTAGACGGTAAATAACCAGTGCAGTTTCGTGAAATGGAAGTTTGATGAAGAAAAGCATGGAGTGACGGAGTGTGATGAAGCATGGCTGGTCAGGGGATGGCGTTCACCTTGGATGGGAGGGTCTGGAAAGGCCTCTCAGAGTAGGTGATAGTTAACTGGACACCTGACTGATGAGCAGGAACCAGCCTTTTGAAGAGCTGGGGGAGCAGCCCATCAAAGAAATAGCAAGTGCAGAGGCCTTAAGGTCTAGTCACAGTTAAAGGACGGGGAGGTCACTGACTTGTCGAGAACGTGGTAAGAGAGAGAAGCTGGAGGGTAGGAAGGCCGTTTAGAACATGCTAGGGAGTTTGCATATTACTCTTAGTCAGGAGAAAGCCATCTTTTGTTTTGTTATGTGGGTGGAGCATTTTTTAAAGATCTTGTCGGTGGGATGTTATGGATTGAACATGCCTGAAAGAGGTATTCCCTTTTTACCTTTCATCAAAAGACTTCCCTTGTGGCTCAGACAGTAAAGCATCTGCCTACACTGCGGGAGACCCGGGTTGGATCCCCGGGTGGGAAAGATCCTCTGGAGAAGGAAATGGCAACCCACTCCAGTACTCTTGCCTGGAAAACCCCATGGACAGAGGAGCCTGGTAGGCTACAGTCCATGGGGTCGCAAAGAGTCGGACACAACTGAGCGACTTCACTTCTTCACTTCAAAAAAGGTATGCTGAAATCCTAATCCTTAGTAACCTTATTGGAAATAGGGTCTTTTCAGAGGTAATCAAGTTAAAGTGAGATTGTCAGGGTGGGCCCTAATCAGGTTTATCTGGGATCCTTATAAAAAGGAGAAATTCGGACACAGAGACACCCACTCAGAGAAGACGACCATGTGAAGACAGAGGTTTGGAGTGGTGTGTCTATAAGCCAAGGAATGCTGGAGATTGACAGCCACCCACCAGGAGCTGGCAGGGAGGCAGGCAGGGCCCTTCCCTGGGTGAGATCGCCCCACCAGTGTCTTGACTTCTGGTTTCTAGGTCTCTGTTGTTTTAAGCCACCCAGTTTATGTTATTTTTTAAAGCTGCCCTGTGCTCAGTCGCTCAGTCATGTCCGACTCTTTGCAACCCCAAGGACTATAGCCCGCCAGGCTCCTCTGTCCTTGGAATTTTCCAGGCAAGAATACTAGAGTGGGTTACTAGAAGTGAGAATACTAGAAGAATACTTCAGGGATCTTCCAGACCCAGGGATCAAACCCACATCTCTTGCATCTTCTGCATTGGCAGGTGGGTTCTTTACCCCTGTGCTACCTAAAAGGTGCAGGGGGGCAGGGGGGTACTAGCATGCTGACTTTGGGAAAGAAGTGACGCATCCTCCCCAGACTCAGTGACACTCGGATGTGGGGCAAACCTCTGGTTGCTATAGCAGGTATGACCATATGACTTATATACATGTGGGTAAATATATAATGAAAATATATATAAATTAATAGGATGGCGCCCACTGGTTGAATTACCCTGTAAAGCATACCCTACTCTTCTTTTAGGAATGGTCCTTTTAGGGCTGCTCTGTAAAGGATGGTTTGGAAGGGCAGGGGTGGAAGCAAACAAATTGGAAGGCTATTGCAGTAATCCAGTAATCCACAGTAATCTGGTAATGATGGTGGCTTGAGCTGGAGACAGTGGTAATAGAAGCGGTAAGAGGGCATCAGAAGTAGAGCCAGCAGTACTTGCTAGAGGACTGGATGTGGGGAAAGAGGAAAGGAGTAAAGGCTGGCTGTTAGCTTTTGGCCTGAACAGTTGGATTAGATAATTTACCGAGACAGGAAAGACCGAGAGGACGGCTTTTCCCAGGCTGCGGACTCAAGAGTCATGCTTCGTACATGTTAAGTTTGAGGTGCCTGTTGTTAATCCAGCTGAAGGTATTAAGTAGGTAGTTGGTTGTGTCAGAAACATTCAGGGCTAAACCTGCATTTAGAGGTCATCAGAGTTTAGACAGTATTTAAAAAGATTGAAACTAGATGTTACTTGGGGGGAGAGTTTAAGAGAGTATAGCTCTCCAGGACTAGGCCCTCGGGAACTCCGCTGTGTAGAGGTCTGGGCAAGGATGAGGACTTAGTGGTGCTGAGAAGAGGCTCCAGGACAGCTAGTAAATTGTCAGTATTCACTAAGGGTTAGTGGTTTAAAGGCTAAGGAAATTGTTTGGAAATACATGGAGAAAAGTATTGGATGTACCCCACTCTCCTATACCAATTCTGTTTAACAAAACTATATCTCAGAGCCTTTCCAAATGTGGAAATCAAATTTTTGTTTTCAGTATGTTATAGTTTATAAAATCAGGCAACTCCTCTATACCTGAGGCTTCCAAAAGATCATAAAAAAATGTCTTTGTGCTCCAGATAGATTTTTTTTCTTTTTCAGAAGCAGAGATTTTGTAAGTTTCCACAGTCATCAAAGTTTACCATAAATCACGGTTTCATTTATGCTTCATTTGTGCATTCATTAAGAGTGGAGCCTATTTCACTAATCGCCTGTTGAGAGATTATATACCTGGGCCCAATTCAAGAAGCTATTATTCTACATTACTTGAAGTTTCCAAGTACGAACCTGAAAGTTATAGAGGAAATTAGAATCAACATTTCTCTCTGAATACTGGCAGAAGAAATAGCACCTGTTGGATCAAATTTCTTCAGAAGCCCATGCTGCTCTTAGTTTGTGAAGCTTTGAATGCAGGGATTCTGTCATTTAAAGAACTGGGCGCCGTGCCTGGTTATCATCTGAGCTGGGAACTGACTGCTGGTGTGTCTCTGTCCTCAGGTCTGGCGCGAGTTCCCTGACCGGCTGGTGGGTTACCCGGGCCGCCTGCACCTCTGGGACCACGAGACGAGCAAGTGGAAATACGAATCCGAGTGGACCAACGAGGTGTCCATGGTGCTCACGGGCGCGGCCTTCTACCACAAGGTGAAGCCGGCTCGGGCGGGGGCTGAGCCGACGGCCAGGAGCGCGGTGCTTGCTTCACTGCGCCCTCGCTAGTCTTTGCCAAGTTGAGGAAGAATGTTCTGTTCAGAGAGCTTAGAAAGGCCATGTTATGTGATATTTTTAAAAAAACATAAAGTTATTTTTCTAATTATTAAAATATTACATGCTCAAATATGGGGCAAATTTATTGTATAAGAAAAATCACTTAAAGTTCTATCATAGGACTAATAGTAGATAAACTGTTTTTTTGGCCAAAAAGTCCATTCATATTTTTTGTAAATCTTATGGAAAATAATGAATGAACTTTTTGGCCAATACATTATTATTATTATTTAGGTGTTTTTTCCAATTTGTCTTTCTTTACTGATTCACACACACAGTTGTAAATATTCTCATCAGCTTTTTTGCTTGTATTATATTATGAGTTTTTTCCATATGTGATTAACATTTTTTCATGAACAACCTCTACTTAACATAATTGCTAATATACCATTATATTAATATTCCATAGATCATATACAACTATTTCTCTGTTATTGGATATTTAGGTTGTATCTAATTTTTTTGCTAGATAATCCTTTATATTAAATGCTTAAATAATGATCAGTATCCATTTTCATAACTGTCTATACTTATGATCTTTATGATAGATTCCTAGAAGAATTATGAACATTTTGGGGAGATTTTGTTATATATATTCATTGGTTGTTCTTAATACTGTTTGTTCCAATTTACATTCTCACCAGCAAAATATAAAAGGTCCTATCATACTCTTTCTTGCATGAAATACGTTTTTTAAAAAATACGTTTTTTAAAAATACGTTGTTTTTATTGATTTCACTTTGATTTTTTCACTTGGGGTTTGAAGTTCCTTTTGTGTATTTAGCCTTTTGTATTCCTTCTGAGAATTGTCACTTTATGTTTTTGACTCTTTTTTATTAAAGGGAGAGATTGAAGGGTATACATTGGACTTTAGAATACTGTGTTTGGTGGCGGAATGCTCCCTGGGAGTGTGTGGCTTAATTAAACAGTAATAACTTGTCAATTGTCAGCAGTGGCATAAGGAACTGATGTCAGGAGAAAGATCTGTTCAGCCCAGTGCAGTGAAGTTGACTTCACTGTATTTATGACAGTTGCTTGTTGTGATCTCAGCACTGCTGCCCTCATATTTTTCAGGGCTCTTGATCCAGAAATGAGTTTTTTTTTCCTTAGCAAAGCATAAATAAATATATAAGGTGTATAATTCTTGGGGCTATGATAGACTGATAAATACCTTTTTGGCAGATGTATTTCTGTATTATACCACAAATTTCTATATTATTTCATACACGTAGGTTATGGTAGTTTTGGAATTGCCTCTTTTTTGTTTTACTTTAATAAAGGA
Source organism: Muntiacus reevesi (assembly GCF_963930625.1). NCBI lineage: Eukaryota > Metazoa > Chordata > Mammalia > Artiodactyla > Cervidae > Muntiacus > Muntiacus reevesi. Next base: position 17,986,973 of record NC_089257.1, on the reverse strand, counting down.
CATGTCTGCAATGTCAGTCCACCATCAGTATATATCTGTTGCTATCTGCAGTCCATGGGAAGAATATAAAAAACAGGGTGAGCACTGTGACTCAGAGGGAAGGATTCAGTAAAGTTCAGTATGTAGTGTGTCTCTGAACAATATTTATTAAACACATGCATTAATCAGTCCAAAGGGCCTGCATCTTACAGGGACTTCACACTGTACTGTATGTTCCTCTGCTTACAATAGGTGATTTTTTAAAGAACGACAGTGTTAAAGACAGTTGGTCACCTGACCACAAGCATTCTAATACTTCCTTTGGCCTTTGTATTGATCCAACATTGTGACTCCTCTTATGAGAGAAAGCTTGTCACCCTGCCATGGCTCAGTTGCTCTTTGTATGTCAGCCACAGGGAACTGCTTTTTGAATGTGTCTCCTCTTTTGTCTCACCTGGCAGTATTTTAATTACCTATATACCTACAAGATGCCTGGGGACATCAAGAACTGGGTGGATGCTCATATGAACTGTGAAGACATTGCCATGAACTTCCTGGTGGCCAACATCACAGGGAAAGCTGTCATCAAGGTAGGGGGCATCTGTGGCCGGCTCTGGGCACATCGTGGGCACCTTCCTGAGTCTCCAAAGTGTTCGTAGCTATACATGAAGACTTGGAATAGATGAGCTTTCAGCTGCCTTTTAGCTTTAAGATTCCATGATGGGTGTTTCACATTGTGAAATTGAAGCTCGGCATATTTTCTTTTGTCATATAAAGTTTCTTTAGTTATAGTTTTTTAACTGCCAGCATTGGAAAGAAAGTCTATAATGGTTAATCTACAAATCGTGTTTGTTTTAAAAATGTAATTTTATTCTCAACACTGATTTGGAATCTAGTTCTTCTAAAGAATGCAGTTATATCTTTCTTAAGGTGGCTGATTTTTTTTTTAATAATTGTTGAGAAGATAGTATACTTTGTACAGTTATTCCGGTAGTTGTCCTGCCGCTGCTGCTGCTGCTAAGTCGCTTCAGTCGTGTCCCACTCTGTGCGACCCCAGAGACGGTACCCACCAGGATCCCCTGTCCCTGGGATTCTCCAGGCAAGAACACTGGAGTGGGTTGCCATTTCCTTCTCCAGGTAGTTGTCCTAAGCACTGTTTTAAGAGAGTGATTACCAATTTTTATAAGTACCTTTCCCATAGCATATTAAAAGCTGAGAGTATGTGAAGATCATGTTGGGTTCTTTGTTTCTATAATAGATGTCTATTCCTTAGACGTGTAGAGAGAGTACACTTCTTTGTATCAGTGGAGTCATCTTGACCTTTTTTTCTTTCTGGATTAGAATTCCACATGTGAAAATGGCCAGTGCTTCTAGGCCAGATTCCTATACTGGAAACTTATAATGGAAACGTCGTATGACATTCCAGAATGATTCCTCATGCTATTAATATTAATTGATGAGAGAAGCCAGATTAAGCCAGTGACTAAGAAAAGAGGAAAAGTCACTGTCCAGACTTGATCCAGTCTTTATGCTATCCCTCAGCTCTCTAAATAGCTCAGTGAACAACTCACTGCAGGGACAATTAAAGAATGTAAATTGCAAAACTAGTTTTAAAAGAACTCCTCTTATCTTCAAATTCATTTTTTGACATTCTTCAAGACATTCTTTAGCTGTGCCTTCTTACTCTGGACAATAATTCCTCGAGTCTGTATACTTCTTAGTCGGGTCTTAGTAATCTAGCTTTCTGCCCCGCGCCCACCCTGTACTGTTTACTTCTCTTCACTGGGTTACGATAGCAGCCTCCCCTGAGTTTGCTAGAAAAAATATTCAAAGTTTGAGGTGTGGGGAAGGTGGTGGGGAGAGTCAGGGAAAAGGATTCAGAGGGCAAAGGACCATTGGATTTTTTTTCCTGACTCAAAGGGGTTGCAAAATAACCTGACATTTTCAAGAGCATGGTGCCGCCCGTAGCATTTGCCATTAGCTGGAAAAAGGAGAAAGAGTGCCTGTTGGAACTAAGGTTACGGTGAAAGTTATGGGAAGCTGTATTTCATCGCCCTTATGGCTGCAAGAACAAATGGTGTTTACACAAGGACCTTGGCAGTGAGAAAACAGTCATTAAACAGGAATTAAGGAGCTTGTCATCACCACTTCTTTCCAGTTACAGAAGGCAAAAGCCCTCCAAGCCTCTTTTATTGGGCCCTTGTGAGTTCTGCCGTTGGCCGAGCCAGATAGAATTGAATGGAGGAACGGTGAGGTGTGTGTGTGTGTGTGTGTATGTGTGCGCGCGCACATGTGTGCACGTGGAGAGGAAGCAGGCATCTCAGCTTACAGAACAGAAGCATGCAGAGTGGTGTCACAAGCATGATTTTATTGTCCTCAGCACTGACAGCGGTGTATATTTTTGTGCTCCTCTGGCAGGTAACACCACGAAAGAAATTCAAGTGTCCTGAATGCACAGCCATTGATGGGCTTTCACTCGACCAGACGCACATGGTGGAGAGGTGAGTGGGCCTCTAGACAAAAAGTCTGCCCTGGCCTCTGATCCCCATTTCCTGCTTTGGGCCTGTTTATGGGACTTTGTTGCAGATATAAGGACAGCAGCTGGTAGCCATAGTCACCTCCTTTTGCACGTGGGAATTGGGTTAGTTCAAGCCCAGGTCACCCAAAGAATTAATTTGGAATGCTACTCACTCAATTTGTAATGGCTGGAAGGGTCTTAAAAATATAGCTGGCCTTAAGCTCCAGAAGCCAGATTCTCCATGTGGACTAAGCAGTTAACCATCTACAGTCACTCAAGTGGAAGTGAGCTAATTCCGAGGAAATCCTAGATTGGTTTTCAGGGTAGTCTCTCCGTGTTACAGTAAAAGTTCGATTAGAGAGAATTATTAAACCAAACCCACCAGAGGCCAGATTACCTTTGTGGGTACCCTAAAGCACCTACCAAGAGCAGAATTGAAAGCACAGCTCTTTACGTTTCAGAGAGAGAAGCGGGGCGGCTCTGAGATACCCGCTTTATATTGATTCAGTCACTTGCTGATAAGCACCCATTTGTGTGGATGTAATACAGGGCCTTGTAGGTGCATATGAAGGAAGTGGGAGACGTCTGTCTTCCCTTAAGACCGTCTCACTTGTGTCCCCAAAACCCCAAGCTTCAGATCTCCGGAATCAAAACCAATTCTTTGAAAAGGCAGCCTCTTACATAAGACAGCGAGCTCTGACAACCAGTAACCTTTGTCAAGGGACCAGAATGCATTCAGAGAATGTTGTGATGGCTGTTAGAGTGAGATATCTAGTTCAGGCTCCCGTGGGTCTCATATGCGTCTGCATGCAGCTCTCGTTTCTGAACCCTATCAGCTGTGTCAGAGTCCTTCAAGCCTGGAGTTTGTGGTACAGGAGATCGTTTCAGTTGGCCTGGACCCTTCTATAATGCTTTATTCCTTCTCATGCTTACTTCTTACTCTCTAATCTCTTTCATATGTAAATATCTTACCCAAATGACTTGACGTTTACCAACTGTCAATATGAAATAATATATTATTGTGACTTTGAAATATCTGTCACTGGTATCAAGTATCACCTAGTCAAGGACAGTGACATTACTGACACAGCTCATTTGGAAGAGACCCCAATTATAGTTCTGTTGGAGCACATGAAATTGTTACTTAAACCTGCTGCCGTTCTGTGTTGAGAATTTCATAGCATTAAGCAATTAGTTTTTGATTGGGCTGAGTTACATGGTGGGGTCTTATGGTCTAAGAAAGGAATTGTATTTAGAAAATTCCACCCAATACTGGCCTTAAAGTTCATGCTAAAGCTGAAAAACTGAGATGATAACAAATGCAATGAGAAAGATTTCAGTTAGGTATAATTATTACTAAACACTGAAGAAAGTAACTAAGGGAAATGTGGAAGCTTCCTCTTGGGAAAAGGGTTTTGAAAATAGAATAGACACTGCCCAGATGTTGGTAGGCTTGATTTTATCAGATTTTTATAATTAACAACAGTAGATAATACACATGTGTCTGTGTGTATCTAACCTGATCTGAAGCTATATGATAAGTCAAAAGGAAGGCTCAGAATGTTGTAACTGGTCAGAGGAAAGAAAAGTGACTTCTTACTAGGTCAGTTATTATGAATAATTTTGTAAGAGGTGGCACTTGAAGTGAGCCTTCAAAGATTGCTAGGATTCCAGCTCCAGGCAAGAAGAGGAGATCCTCGGCAGGGGAAACCGGATGGTCCAAGGTGTATTTGGCAAGCAGTCAAGATATCCAGCTTTGCTAGAGCAGAGCATCCTGGGCCATCAGTGCCAAAGGAGGCTCTGGTAAGCCATGGAAGGTTTTTGAATAGGGAAGTAGTTTGTTTAGAATATTGCTTTGAGATGGATTTGGAAGGAGTGCATAGAATGAAATTAAGGTGAGATTGAGGAAAGAACAGTTAGAAGGCTTGAACTAAGTTGAGTGTGGAGAGGAAGGGTTGAATTAAATTACACGCTTTTTTTCTTTTTTCTCCCAAAGGAGAGTGTGCTAGCATTTGATGTCCTACTGGATAGGTGTGGGGAGGTTATGGAGGAGCTGAGATAGGAAGAATGGTAGAATCTTTAACGGTCTAAATAATATAATTAGGAGGGACGCTAAGTAGGGGAGGGGAGGACATGAATGTTGTACTTTTAACAGTGTAATTAATGAGGCCAGGAGATTTTAATGGTGTGTGAAGTTGGAGAGCAGTAAGGCAGGTGAGTTTGGGCTCTTACCCTCTATATATGCAGATATAGATATAGAGCAAGCAGTTGGAAATATAGAAATGTTTTTTCTATATTCTAAATATAGAATATAGAAATATAGGACTTTAGAAAAAGATTGAAACAAAGATGGAGATTCAGAAGACATCCGTCCAGAGATGACAATTGATTGAAGAAAAGCTATGGGTAGAATCTCGAGAAATTCAGACATGTAGGAGACAGAGGAATTGGAAAGAGAAGCAGGCACTTGAGAGAGGCCAGGAGAGAACCAGGGTCTCCAGTGCCGAACAGCACTGGGGACTTTGGAGAAAGTAGTGTCGTAGGGTGATGGGCTGAAGGGCAATAGCGTGTGAGCTGACAGTGAGGAAGTAGAGTCAGTGATGGCAGACTCCCCTTTTGAGAAATGTGATGTAGAACAGAAGGAAATCAATCTTGAATCAATTAGAAACTGCAAGTAAAACTATTTGGATTAAGGTTAAATGAATTATTAAATAAGACACTTAGGTTGAGTGGGAGGGGGATATGATTTATGCCCTATTGGATATGGAGTTACAACTGTAGAATTTTTCACTTGTTTTGTTTTGAAATAGTTTCCTTTGCGGAATCTGCATTTTTGCACAGAACAGTGAAAGTTAGCTGCTCTGCCCGTTCTGATCTTGGGTTGAGTTGTGTGATTCAGTAAGCTTATTTATTCTTATGTTTGGGGTCTGGGATCAGAAATCTCAGCTATGGAGGAGAGTACTTTTACTTTTTCCCTCCTGGAAACAGGTCCTGCTATTAGTTAATTTAAGAAAAAGAAGATTTTATAACTTAATTTTGCCCAATAGCTTTACCCACGTCAAGACAGTATGGCAGACAGACAATGCTGATTTAAGAAACAAACATTGTATTTTGATTCAGGTCAGTCTTCATTCAAATTATGAATTAGCCACTTATTAGCTGTCCATCTTAAGGAAATTGACTTACCTTATCCTGAACTTCCAATCATTTCATCTCTGAAAATAAATATATTTACTGTCATGCTACTGTATCCATTCAGGAATTCAGCAAATAGTTATTGAGCATTTTGGTGTCAGTGCTGGGGAGGAAAGAAGTAATAATACAGGAAAGTCTGTAGCCCGGGGCCTGGCAAGGTTGGTTCGCTTCCCAGTTTCCCCAGTGCTGACCCTCAAGCCCCTTGTTACGTTAGGTAATAGCATGAGTTTGAAAGGAAAACAGAAAGTCATTGGTCTTTTCTCCCCTGGACACTTGCAGCACTTCAGAGATAGACATTGGCTGTTCTTAGCCTATCTGTACTTGGTTAGAAAACCAAGCTAAGGGAACAGTTCTGATACGGTAGCTGGACCCCCAAGAGAACAACTCAGGTGGACCCACCAGCAACCAGCCCAACTCATAGTCTACCCTAACTTGTTCCCCACCCCAGCTCCCCTGCACGAAATGAAGGTAGGAGGCGCTGTTGGTACCTGGCAGCCGAGGACTTGTACCATTCAGCGTGGGCAGTCGCTTCTCCAGGGTGGGCTGCGGGGAGAGAAAGGAGGACTCAGTAGCCTGGGTCAGCCAGGGGCAGCTGGCCTGAGCCCCAGTGGCCTCTTGCCGTGGCCCAGTCCGGTCGGCTAGTCTAGTTACAGAGGAGGTGTTGTGCTCAGTGCTCCCCAGGGGCCGTACAGCCTCCAGCCCCTGCCAGGAGCCGTGATTCTTCTTTCATCCATGCTCGCCGGCACCCTGTGCTGGGCACGGCTGGGCTTTGCTGGCCAGGGTCTACAAGCAGAATCACTGGAAACTACAAGAATCTGTCCGTGTTTATAGGCAGAACAACTGTCAAAAGTGAGACCTTGGGGAGATTTGACTTAGTCTGCCGCTGTCTTGACCCCATAATCTAAGGTGAGAAGAGCTGTTGTCCGGTGCTTGCTTCCTGTCATTTTATTAAACCTCTCTGTCTTTTCCCCAGTCTCCTGTCATTTTGGAACCTGAGACTGCGACCTCCTGGGTCTCGAAAGACTGCCAACAGGAGGGCAGCTCAGTGATCTGAGGGAGGGCCATTGTAGAATGTGATAGAAAGACCCAGGCCTCTGTTACCAGCGCAATCCTAGGATTGAAGCCAGCTCCACCACCTTCCAGCTTAGGGTCCTTGGGAGAGTCCCGTAGCCTCTCTCAGCCCAAACTTCTCAAACGACACCTACCCTCGGGCACATGCCGGGGGATACTTAAAGGAGTTGCTGGGGTCATGTATGTAAATTAGCTGGCACTTAATAGGAAATGGCAACCCACTCCAGTACTCTTGCCTGGAGAATTCCAAGGACAGAGGAGCCAGAAGTCTGAAGGGCTACAGTCCGTGGGGTTGCAAAGAGTCGGACACGACTGTGAGACCAACTTTCACTTTTTCACTAGGTGCTTAGCAGTTCTTAATTTCCACCTTCTCTCTTTGGACCCTAGAATAATGATAATAAATAAATATGTCTCATCTCATACTGAAGACTTCAGCCTCAGCAACCAGAATGCCTGGGTTTGGCTCTGCTCTTACCGGTTATTTGGCTTTGGGCCTGTCTCTGAGTCTCTCTGTGATATGCCTCTGTCTCCCCATTGTGCTGTGGGAAGGATAGGAGACCTGCCTCGTGGGGTTGTTGTGAGGGGAGACGTGAGTGACTAGTACATGCCAAGCACTTTCAACACAGCCCAGAACGTAGAACAAATGTTAGCTGCTGTTGCTTTGTGGCTGTGGGCACAGTGATGTTATTAGCTGGAAGAGCTCAAAATGAGATAGTAACTCATTCTGACCAACAGAATAAGCCCAAGAAAATGATTGATAATAACTGGCTTCTTTATTAATTGGTTTCTTGCTGAAGCTCAAAGGACTCAAATAAAAGCCGTCGACTAAAATAGCTTGAAGCAAGGCTTACAGTCTCCAAGGGCAGAAGAGCCTTGCAGTCTGTGTCTTGAAATTCGGCCCTTCCCTGGGAACCGGTTCTCAGGTGCCGTGGGCCTGACTGAGGAGAGAGAATACTGACCTCGCTGAAATCCATCCTTGAGGTCCCCTTAACTTCAAAAGCGGTTTTTGCGGACTCGTTTTCCCGCTTTGGTCTGACGCCGAGATGTCCTCATTATCCGCTGTCACACTCAGTTGGCCTGATTGACCAGAACCTTTCCCCCTGTGTATCTGAGCCGCTGCTCACGGGGTGGGGGTGAGAGGCCGCACCCTCCCTTCATCCAGCGCTGCTAAGTCGCTTGTTGCTGCTGATTCTAACACGAGAGCAGCTACAATTATGAAAGCTGTCCAGTGTGAACTTTGGCCTTCACAGAGGAGCTTATGGAAGTGGACTGATAATTCCCAGAGATTGCCACTCAACAGCCCTCAATAGATGTCGGTTGAATGCCTGAAATGTTGTTTGAAATTGAGGCTCATGGCCCCCGTTGTCTCCTCTGCCTTCCATCGCCCCACATGTAGGAGCCTTCCTTCTCACTTTTAAGCTCAAGCAAGCTAAAGCTGAGATCCAACCCTTTGCCTTCTCTTCAGCTGGCAGGGATGGGGTTAAGGCTTGTTGGCAACTAATCCACCTTGGTTAGAGGCCTGCTTGTAAGGAGCTGGAGGAATGAATGGAATTTGAGGGGGAGGGGGAACGATACTCTGACCTCTGCAGGCCCATGGCCTTCCTACAGCTCAAACGGCACCCCTGGTTCCCTTTCTTCTTCTGAACTAATAGAGTACCCCCAGATCATTTTGTTCCTCCACAGCCTCCCAGCCATGGGAAGAACCTGGAAGCACACTGGGGATCCTTGCCTTTCTCTGACCAGTGTTGAATATGATGTATTTTTGCTCTCAGCTCTCAGCCTCTTGAACATTTTCTTTGTTTCCCACCCTTGTCCCTCTCATCTGCCCCACTGCCCTCCCCAAACCCCCCAGGTCCGAGTGCATCAACAAGTTTGCTTCCGTCTTTGGGACAATGCCTCTTAAGGTGGTGGAGCACCGAGCAGACCCCGTCCTGTACAAGGACGACTTTCCTGAGAAACTGAAGAGCTTCCCCAACATCGGCAGCTTATGAAGCAGGCCGCTGGTGGAGGTCTCAACACGAATGCCCCACAGAGGAAGAGAACTCGGCCCCCCAACACTCTGACCCCCGGATTTCAGAGTGGAAGACTGGCACCTCCTCACCTGAAGAGCAGAGGCCCCAGGAAGACATCTGAGCACCTCTTGCATCCTCTGATGCTCTTAATCAGTTCTTTCTGAAAACTCTAGGTGGGAGCCTGTGGCAGGCTCCAGGGGAAGGCCAGATCAGGCTTTCTTTGTTTCCCGCTCCAGTACAATGATCTGAGAGGAACCGTCCCTGGCTCTAAGACTGCTGAGAAACCTCCAGCCCGTTTCAGGTCTGTGATATCATGTAAGAGCTACCTGTCTCTCACTTTTCGTAATGTCAAATCAGTGAGTTCGGAGGACAAGTCACACCCAGAATTTGGTGCACAATCCAAGCCTCTTAGTGGCATCTGACGCCTTGGGAGCACCACCTGCTGAGTTTGGATTTATAAGTTCCATGAAACTCTTTGGTTTGGCTTTTGGATATGATTAAAATTATTTTTTATTCTGTTTTGTACTACATCTTAAATATTGATTATGGAACTTTGTTTTTGTGCATGTGTAACTTACATCTTCTGACCTCAACTCCAGCCTCCTTCCCAGGTCTGGGAAGACAGTCGGCCGGGAGGTGTATCTGGTGCCATGTGTATCCAGCAGAGAAGAGCCTCCAACTACAAACATTCTTAGAGACAGTGTGTCCCCAGACCTACAAAGGAGTCTCTGTGCTGGCTGATTAGATCTAGATATTCTTGGGGAGAAACAGAGGGCCTCTCATATGGCCATACACCGAGTCGCTCTGCTAGTACCATGTTGTAAAATCGAGGGAGTTGTGACCCTCACCCCAAGAGGATGCCAAAATCTCCCTCATTCTTTTGGTGTAAACCTAGCGTTAGCCAGGGAGGCTCTGGCTAATGTTAAATGCTGCTATAACAACTGCTTTGTGATAGTTGCCGGTATAGTTAAATCGTTACATTTCAGCATTTAGTAATACTGCACATGTGTGAATTATACCTCTTTAAGCTCAGTTGATGAACAAATCTACTCTGGCAAATGTTAGATGTTAAGGATTCAAAACAGATTTATCTGACTCTAATATTAAGATTAGCCACAGTTTGGGCTTTAGCCATAACATATGTCCCCAGAACACAAAATACATAACAATTTGCTTGGAATATGGATATAATTACTGAAACTTAGTTGTGTGCCAGTCCAAGTCACTAAACCACCACTCATTGTTCTGTTGAGTGACACGGAGGTGAGCTGGTCTCAGGCTGGTGTTTTCAGACTTGCAGTTTTAACAAGAATCACTTCAGATGTGTTCACATGGACTTTTGAGAGGCCAAAGAAAACTTTCAGAAGTAGCACAATTGAAAGTGGAAATCTCGAGTCTGATCTTTCATATCTAGGCCTGGTGGGATGGTGAACTGTCCTTGGCAGAAGGGGTGAGATAGCATCTCCAGGTCATTCATTTGGCAGTTGCAGACACTGGAGCCGTGACTTATTCATGTGTTGCCACTGTGAACACCAGTGCTTAATCAATACTTTTGATTTGAATAATTATATCCTAGTCAGCAGGGGAGATGGGAAGGCATTTTGGCCTCATAGTCATAGTACTGGGGGTGATATGATAGAAACCAAGAGAAAGGGGTTTTCTCTTGTCACCCAAATACCAGTAGCTGACACAGCGAGCACCTCTGATCATCCTAGGGGCTCCCTTGCTTGTTTTCCAAGGTTTGGGGCAAGTGGAAGTGGAGGAGGACCTCACATTTAAATTCTAGCTAAAATCTAAGAACTGTGCTAACATTACATAACGTGTTATACGTGTTAATGTACACCCTCAGTATATGTTAATAGCACTCTGCTCCTTTAAGACAACCGACTGCACTACTTTAGTGGCTAATTTCTAAGCCAGTTCTCCCTCTCAAATGGGGGTGTCTTTCCTTCTCCTCCTTCCCTCCCTCCTCTCCCTCTCTCTTTATTATTCCTTTGATTCTGGAAGAGAAATGCTTCAGTAGCAGGTCATTGGGAGCCCAGGGGGACTGAGTCAGTGGACCTTTATCACCTTCTTAGAAGACATTGGTCTTCTAAGGGCATTAAAACTCCATTTCAAGGACCTAACTACCCCAAGAAATATTGGGGGTTAGATTTTGCACCAGAGCATACAATTTTTTTTTAAAATTATAGAATAAATATTACATCCTAGGCACTGGAAGCAAACCTCAAAGCTTCTGTCCTAGGAAAAGACAGAGGGTGCAGGTCACAGGGAAAATTCAGGACAGGAGTATAGCAAGTGCTCATGATTCGTGGATTCCCAGGGGACTGGGAGCTCCACCCCTGTCCTGTGTTGATGTATTTCTGAGCTGCTCACCAGCAAGCCTCACCCGTAAGCTTGGGCCAGGATCATCTGCCCTTGGGATGCCATAGGTTCTGGTTTCAGAAGCGGAACAATAATGCTAATTAAAATGTCATGTTCTGGCCCACAACAGACAACAGCTGGTTTTAGATTAAGAAATCTTTTTTAAGGAATTGCATCGTGCTGGCCTGCACCGACGATGAACCTCAGCTGGCCCTGACCTTGGCTCAAATGTGTGTACTAAGTCACTGGCCTTTGCCCCCAGGGACCTAACTGGGATGGGCCGGCCTGCTTCAAATGCCAGTGTTGAGTGTTGCGTGCTCGGTTGTGTCCGACTCGTTGAGACCCCGTGGACTGTAGCTCACTAGGCTCCTCTGTCTGGGATTATCCAGGCAAGAATACTGGAGTGGGTTGCCATTTCCTTCTCCAAATGCCAAAGTTGGAAACCCTTTTTTGCTGGTTAAGTTTAGGTAGCTGTTCATATTCTTATCTGATGTATTTTAGCAAAGCTCACACATGTTTAGGCAAAAACCTCCTTTTCTGGGAAAATTAAAGAGGAAAATATCCACTTTTGTCCTCAGAATCTCTGGTTCTTTCCTGTAAATGATGCTATCCTGTCTCTTCTTCTTACTCGGCATCATGAAGGTCAGGACCCTGTCTTCTCTGCCGCACCTTATGTGCTTCCAGCTTGTGGTTTTTAGAAGTTTCTCTGCTGCCTCTGGAAGAAGTGACCATCATCCTGGCCCATGCTGACCAGGACTGGGAGCTGGAAGAAGCCAGCAGCCCCTGTGCTCTCACTTGCCGAAGCGTGGCTTGGAGCTCTCTGATCCGGCTTCCTCCTGGGACAGTCTTTGGAGGATCCTTGCCACTGAAAGGCACAGGCTTCTGCCCACGAGATCTCAAGGTCTGATTGCTGGGCTCAGGTCCAAGACCCCTTGGTGGTAGAATTAAGAAGTCGATGAAGCAGAGTCCGGGTTGGGAAGTGGTTCACTCCTGGGGGGACTCTTCCTGGCTCTCCAATCACAGGATCACAGAGGAATCCAGCCAAGAGGGCAGAGGTTTCGAAGGTTCCCCATGGGCTAGCTTCCCTGAGCCTGGTGGATTTCCTCACTCTCCCAGGGGCGTCTCCAGGGTAAGCTGTTTTCTCCAGTTCTGTTGCCCGTCTTCTGATGCAGCAGCCGAAGCCACAGCACGCCGTTCCCCGAGGAGCCCTGGCTCAGGGAGGAAGAGGCAGAGAACGCCCAACTGGCCCCACGCCCCTTCAGCCACTTCCCGAGGAGCCGTCCCGGTGGAAGTGCCAACTGGATTGGCAGGTGGCGGCCGTCCAGGGAGGATCTGGAAGAGACTTGAGCTTTCCACTGAGGGCCCGGAGGCATGTGAACCCTGGAGGCTGGCTGCTCACCTCACCCCAGAGCTCTGTCCCAAGCCCCAGGGCTCCCGTGCTAGGCCAGTGTTTGCTTCTAAATGAAACGGGGGGCAGCTTTTGGTCCCACTCTGCCACCCAGGCCTGGTGGGATGATCTGAACCGGTTTCACTGAGCTGCTCCTGACAGAGGACAGTGAGGCAGGCTGGATTCTGCTCTCATTTGTAAGGTTTTCCCCTCTCCTAAGCTAAGGGCTTCCCTGGTGGCTCAGTGGTAAAGAATCCACCTGCATTGAAGGAGATGCAGGTTCAATCTCTGGGTCAGGAAGATCCCCCTGGAGAAGGGAATTCCAACCCACTCTAGTATTCTTGCCTGGGGAATTCCATGGACAGAGGAGCCTGGCGAGCTACAGTCCATGGGGCCGCAGAGTTGGACATGACTTGGCAACTAAAAACAGTGACATCATCCTAAACGAAACTCACAGCCTCTCTTCCACCTCCGTTATATAGACTGTCAGGGCTCCCCAGCCTCGGGCTTTGTGATGTCCCGGGTTCCCTGGGACAGGGTGTGGTCTGTCTAGGCAGCATTCTGCAATGGCTTTTCCATGTCCGGCTCACCACTGCTTGCAACACAGGGCAGGTGACGGGGCAGCTTGCCCCCTCTCCCAGCTTTCCAGGCATCTTTCCTTGTCAAGAAATTGTTGACTCACCCACCTACATGTCTGGCATCTCAAATTTACAGCCTTTGTGGTATAGAGTTTTTTCCTTTCTCCTGCTCCCAACTGGTTGGGCCCCTGGTTGCACTACTTCGCAGCCTCCCTGAAGGGCACCAGAGCCGTCAGGCAGAGACGAGGAAAGGGAAGGATGTCTGGGTGCCACTCGAGAGGTACCAGGCAGCTATGTCTGATAAGAGGTTTCCCCAGCAAAGCACCAGCTCACCCGTAGCATCTCAGGAGCTGCCCTTGGAGTGACAGCTGCCAGCAGAGCTGGGATTGGAATCTGTGTGTCTTGGACCCAAGCCTCCAGCCACTCCATCCACCCCCAGAGCCTTCCCTTCATAGTGTATCAATGTGAGCTCTTATTTACAGCCGCCAACTCCTATCATTAACTACTACGCCCAAGAAGAAGCTCAAAGAATATCTAGATTTCTGGTAATCACAGCTTTAAGAACAACCAACTGGTTACTGACCAAGATGAGGGAATAATTCAGCCATTCAGTTTTCTAGTTGTTCATTCATTCATCAAAATGTACTCTTTGCCAGAACCTGTGCTGCGTCTGAGACAGAGTGGAATCAGTGGAATAAGACACAGTCTTGACCTCCAGGAACTTGGGTTCCAGTGAGAGTTCTTGGCTCTGTAAGATGGTGTGGAGTCCATCAGAGGCCTAGGACTCCACACACATACGTTTTTGTCCTGACTGTACAGGAAGATTCCATTACGTGAACACCATCTTCGCTGGTGCCCAGAGGAGGCCAGGATTGTTTTGTTTCCTGTTCTCATAGCACCTTCCTTTGAGTTGAACCCTGGCCTTCCTTGGCTTTGAGGGACTCCACTCCCTCGCCTTAGTTTCCTCAACCAGAAATTGAAGATGGCAAGAGCGCTTCGACCCGGGTGGGTGAGATGCAGTGATGTATCAGATCTCTTCCCCCTCTTTACCCAGAGCCCTTGCCAGATTGTACCTGGTGATGCTGGCAGCCAGCCCTCTTCCGGCCCCTATTTCTGCTCACCCTGTTACCAGAGAGCCTGGGGGTCTGGATCCTATCTGGCCCCGTCAGGGTAGATTACCAGATGAGTGGTTCTTTTGCCCCAGTGCCTTTCCTGTGCTATAAATAAGCCCCATGTTTATTTTCTAATGTTATTGAAATGAGCACTTGGGATTTGGGCCTCTTGACTAGTCCGGAGAGCGTCCACCCGGGGCCTGGTGAGAGCCCTGTGTGGCTGGCTGCTGTCTGAAGCTATTTGGAATCCTCCCCCTGTGTTGTGGACGTGGCTTCATTTCAATAGTAAGGGCTGTATGCAGCCCTGTATCTGCTGATTTTCAGGTTTCAGCTTTCTGCCAGCCTCACTGCCTGCTTAGAAGTAAAGCTGTGTTTCTCATTAAGGGGATAACAGCCACAATTGAGATAATTAACGAAAATTGTGTATTGGTGGCAGCAGGTCCTATAGGATTTCCAATAGTCTACTTAGTAGATCCTGAGGGGCTTTACCTTCATCTCCCTCTGTCTGCCCTGTGCCCAGTCTCTGCTCTTGCTTTCTGGACATAGTCCCAATAATTCTTCTCCATCCAGCCTTGTTCTTGTCAGCAGTTTGGTTTGATATATTGACAACCTGACCAAATGAAGATTTCATTAACTGCATCTTCTCCAAGACACAGAAGATGCAAGATCTCCCCCCTCCCTCCCTTCCCATAGTGTCTCCCGTTTGCTGGTTGTAACTTGGCCCTGTTTAAAAAGTCACAAGGTGAATATCTATTAATAACAGATAGATGCTCTATTCAGTACTATGGCTGCACCATCTCCATGGGACAGTGCTGAGACAGAATGGAAACATCTGACAGCCCTATGCAATGTCTTATATGCTCTGTGGTTGTCTAGGAACTAGGAAGTGTTCCGAATTAGGATTTCCTCAGGAGTGGTTTCTAGCTCCTTCAGGCTTTGATGATGCATCAAAAGTATCCAATGAGACTGAGCAGGACACAGCATTGTCTATCAGAACTTGGGCTCAAGATCATTATCTACTGCTCAGAGGGATTATTCTGATAAGTCACTAAGTAGAGAAATGTTTCCATGAACACACCAGAGCCTATAGCCTATTATTGAACAGTTACATCTAACAACCAGATTTAATTCACTTTCAGACATGGGACCAGAAGAAAGTGAATTTTCACTCATTTGATTTTAGTCTATTGACTCCTAAAGATTCTTTTCCCTTAAAAAGTAAAACGTCTTTTGTGATGGATTCACATTTATTGAGCACTTATTATGTGCCAGATACTGTTCTCAATTATGAAGACGCTGCATTGAACAAAGTGCCTACTCCCGCTAAGTGTACATTCTAAGAAGAAAGACAACCAAAAAAAGTAAGTGAATACAATTTCAAATGGTAAAAAAAAAAAAATGCTCTGACGAGAACGAAGCATAATAAGGGGAGATAGTTAGTGACTTGGGCATGAGGAGATATTTAAGATGAGTTGGTCAGAAGTGGCATTTAAACACAGATCGCAGTGCTGAGAAGGAGTGGAGACAGAGGGACGAGCTAGCATAAAAGTCCATTAGGCAGGAAAAACCTCAGCTTGTTTTAAGAACAGCAGGAACTCCTGTGTGACTGCAGTGTATTGGGTATGGAGAGCAGGGTAGGCATGATGCCAGAAAAAGTAAGTCAGGGCCAAATTGTGTTGGGATCATGCAGGACTAAAGGGTTCTGGATTTTTACTGTGAGTGTGATGGGAAGACACGGGGAAGTTTTAAGCAGGGGATTGGCATCCGAATGAGATTTTTGTCTAAAGAATCATTTCAGCTATTATGTGGAGGAAAGGCAGTAGAGAACGAGAATGGAGGGAAGGAAAGCAAGAGGCTGTGTTGAGGGGGGCAACTGAGAGATGGAAGTGGCTCCGTTAGAGTAGGGTGGTGGCAACAGAGATAGTGAGGCGTTATCCTGGGGACAGAATCTGTTGGACTCACTAATGATTTGGTTATAGGAGATGAAAATGATTCACAGCTAGCTGCTAGGTTTTTGCTGTAGCTGAGTGACAGAGTTAAGTGAAATAGGGCAGCCTGGGCGGGGTAAGGGCAGAGAAGCGTGAGGGGCTATCGAGAGCTCCGCTGGGAGGGGTTCAGTTTGTGATGTCTTTTGGTCATCTAGCGGTAGTGCTGGTTAAGCAGTTAGGTATCTAGAGCTTAAGGGGAGGGTTAAAACTGAACATACAGATGGGATTTAAAACCATAGGACTAGAGGAGACTGCCCAGAGAGTCGGAATATGTAGAGCAAAGAGGACTCTGGCCTGATTTACAGGTAGGGAAGAAAAGAGGAGCCAGAAAAGGAGATTGAGGAGTTGCCAGTGACTGAGGAAGAAAACCAGGAAGATGTCTGTAAGATAGACTGTGATGAATTAGAGAGACATACTGTAAACCCTGAAGTAATGGCTAAAAACATTTTAAAAGGAGGCATAGCTAATAAGGCAATATTGGAGACAGAATATGATAAAAATATTCAATCAAAAAGAATTGAGCGAAGAAAAGTAAAGAACAGATGGGACACAAAAAAGTAAGACACTAGACTTAAACTCTAGTGTGTTAATAAGTAAGTAAGGGTCAGTCACTCAGCCGTGCCCGACTCTGCGACCCCATGGACTGCAGCCCACCAGGCTCCTCTGTCCATGAGACTTTCCAGGCAAGGATACTGCAGTGGGCTGCCATTTCCTTCTCCAGGGGATCTACCCAACCCATATTAATGTCATTAATATGTTAATTAAGGGCTACAAGGGCTTCATAGCCCTTAATTAACATTAATAATGACATTAAATGTAAATGATCTAAATGTTATAATTAAAGGAAAGAGATTTTCATTCTGGATTAAACATCAAGGGCAATCATATGCCATCTATGAGTAAAGCACTATAAAATACAGTTGAAGTAAAAGAGTAGAAGAAATTATATAGACAAATATGAATCACAAGAAACTGGAAGTGATTTCATCAATAAAGGACAAAATAAACTTCAAAACAGTAGCATTCCCAGGGAGAAAGAGGAATAATTCATAATGTTAAAGGTGTTAGTTCATTAAGAAGACATAACAGGTAATTCTAAGTAATAACAATAATAATTAATAATAATAATATTAATTTATTAATATTAATGATTACTGAATAATAATGCTTAAAATATATGAAGCAAAATTGACAACTGAAAATGAAATAGAGAATCCACAATTATATTTGGATATCTCAGCACTCCCCTCTTAGTAATTGATAGAACAAGTTGATAGAAAAATCAGAAAGATAGAGATGATCTGGATAATGCTATCAACCATTTTTGCCTAATTGATAGTTATGGAGCACTTTACCCACCAATAGCTGAATAGATATTCTTCTCAGTTGCACATACAATATTCAGCACCTGTGTGTGGCACCATAAAAAGTCTCAGATTTAGAGGAAATGAAAATACAAGTATGTTCTCTGACCACAATGGAATTAAATCAATAACTGATATCTGGGGGAAATCCCTAATAGAAATTAAATAACATATTTCTAAATGCATGGGTTAATAAAGAGACACAAAGGAAATTAGAATGTAGTTTCTGGTTAACGAAAATGAAAACGTACCCAAATGTGTCAGGTGGAATACTTGGAGATCTATACTTGAAGTGCTGGTGTTAGAAGAGAAGAAAACTGAAACTAATTATGTAAACTACTACCTTAAAAAAATTGAAAACAGGGACTTCCCTGGTGGTCCAGTGGCTAAGACTCTGCACTCCCAGTGCAGGAGACCCGGGTTTGATACCTGGTCAGGGAACTAGATCCCACATGCTGGAACAAAGACCCAACTCACCCAAATAAATAAATATTTTTTTAAAAAATTGAAAACAGCAAATTAAATGCAAAGTAAGTGGAAGAAAGAATAAAGATAAGCTTGGAAATAAGTAGAAGATGGACAAGCAATGGAGACTCAAACAAAAGCTGGTTCTTTGAAAAGACCAATAAATACTTTAGACTGTTCAAGGAAAAGAAAAGAATATATAAATTACCAGTATCACAAATCAAACAGGGAGCATTGGTACAGATTTTAAAAATATTAGAAGTGAAATAAATACATATGAAAACTTTATACTGATAAAATCTACAACATAGATGAAATAGATGCAAACTTTGAAAGACACAAAGTGATGAAAACTACCTCAAGAAGAAATAGAAAATCTAAATAGCCATATCCATTAAAGCAGTCAAATTTGTAATGTAAAACTTCACACAAAGAAAAACCTAAATCCACATGGTTCTACTGGCAAATCATATCAAATAATTAAGAAATAGCACCAATCTTACACAAACTCTTTTCAGAAAATAGAAGAGATGTGTCCCAGCTCATTTTATGTGGCCATTATTATCCTATTATGAAAACCAGACAAAAAATGTTACGGGAAAACCGCAGACCAAAAGCCCTGCTGAGCATACACACAAAGTTCTTTTTAAAAATTAGCAGGCCAAATCAACATACAAAAAAATAATACAACATGGCTGAAGAATATAAAGGTTGTCTAACATTTGAAAATGTAATTCACAGTAGCAATAGAATAAAGGAAAATAATCATGATTATCTCAATAGTTACAGAAAAGGTATTTGACAAAATTCAACATCCATTAATCTGTTTAAAAAAAAAAAAAAAAACAAAACCAGAAAACATATATCCATACAAAGACTTGTACACAGATGCTCATGACAGGTTTGTTCATGATAGCCAAAACCTGGAAAAAACTCTAACAGCAAATAAATGCATAGATAAATAGTGGTATATCCATACAATGGAATACATCTAAGCAATAAAGATAATGAACTACTGAGACACACAACATGGATGTGTTTCCAAAATAGGTGAGCAAGTGAGCCAGACACAAAAGAGTATGTACTTTACATACATACTATACGTACATACGGGGTTTCCCTGGTGACTCAGGGAAGGGTGCAATTCACCCTCAATTGTTCAGTCTTATACAGAAGACAGGACTATTAGGGACTTATATCCTCTATTGGTTTGATTATAAGCTCCTTGAAGGCAGAAAAGGTTTCTTTACCTATTTGGTAAAGAATGTAATATCTGGTATAGTATTACAGCAAGCATTTAATAAATGTCAGCTGGATAGCTGGCAAATATGTATTCCACGTTAAAACATGATAGAAAACACCAAACTGAGGCAACAGAACTGGAAGCAGGGGTAAGGATCTGCCTGCAATGCAGGAGACACAGGTTCAATCACTGGATCAGGAAGATCCCCTGGAGGAGGGCATGGCAATTTCAGTATTCTTACCTGGAGAATCCCGGGATTGAGGAGCCTGGTGGGCTACAGTCCATGGGGTTGCAAAGAGTTAGACCTGATTGAAGCAGCTGAGCACATACATACATACAAATGTGTTCACACAAATAAAAATACAATCCACTTATTATAAGCTTTACAACAGGCAAAACTAGAGCGACAGAAGGGAGGTCCACATTGTCTGTGGTTGGGGATCGCCTGGGATAAGGCCCAAGGGAACTTTTGGGAGTGAGGAAGTTTTATATTTTGATCCTGGTGATGGTTACTTGCATATATATATATATACATATATTCGTCTAAACTCATCCAACTCTACATGTAAAGTTGATGTGTTCTTATGTAAGTAATACCTCAGTAAAGATGATTAGTTTTTCAATGGTAGCTAAAAACTGTCATCTTTCACAGTTCCTTTGCTTTGTCATGGACCAGCATCCCTTTTCCCTCCTTTACCTGGATGTTCGCTTAGGGCCTCAGGGTCCAAGCTGCCTCCAGTTCTGTTGCCTCAGTTTAGTGTTTTCTATCGTGTTTTGACGTGGAATGCAGATTTGCCAGCCATCCAGCTGATATTTATTAAATGCTTGCTGTAATACTCTACCAAATATTGCAGATAAATAGGTGAAGAAGCCTTCTCTGCCTTCGAGGAGCTTATAATCAAACTAATACAGGAGATAAGTCCCTAATTGTCCTGTCTACTCTTAAGACTGAACAACTGAGGGTGAATCGCACACATTCCCTGCTGTGGAAGGAGCGTGCGATCAGTTCTGACTTGGTGAAAGGGTGAGACCTGGGGTGGGCTTTGGAGAATTCATTGGTAGAGATGGGCTCTACATGGGTGGGGCGTGCTGGGAGGTTGGGCAGCCGCTTTGACCCGAGGGGAGTGTAAGGAAAGAAGAAGATGAGAAAGTATACTGATGTCCTAGACGTGTGGGAGCACTAACTCCAGGTTGGGACTTTAGAAATTATGACGCTGGATAGGGGTTTAGGGCTAGACAAAAGAGCTAAAATGTTTGTGGGCAGTGTGACGGCTTTGCAGATGATTGTTCTGATTGGGAGCGTGATCAGAGACATCACCACTTTGGCATCAGCACAGACGAGGGGGTGGAGCAGAGGGACCAGGAATGGGATGTAACTACTAGCGGTAGCCTAGGTGATAGGTGACAAGGAACTGAGCCAAGTGATTGCTGGACTCATTTGAGAACTTGCTGGGACCTGTTGAGATGCTTTGGGATATGAGGTTGAGAAGAGCAGCCACTTCACACATTTAACACATGCCAGCCAGTCTTCTTGCTACAGACTAAATTATATCCTCCATAAAACTCAAATACAGAAGCCCTAGCCCCCAGTGTGACTGGATGAGGAGATAGGGCCTATGTGGAGGTAGTAGCGTTTAAGTGAGATCATAAGGGTGAGATCTTAATTCATTAGGACTGGTATCTTCAGAAGAAAAGGAAGAAACAGCAGAGCTCTCTTTCTGCGTGAGCAAAGACCATGTAAGAACACAGTGAGAAGGTGGCCGTCTACAAGCCAGGAAGAGAGGCCCCACTGAAACCAAATCTGTAGGCACAGTGGTCAGGGCTTCTAGCTTCCTGGAACTGTGAGAAAATAAATGCCTGTAATTTAAGCCACCCAGTGTGCGCTGTTTTGTTACAACAGCCCAGACAGACCAATACACTGCTCACCACCAGATTCCTCACCACCCTCCTTCCCAATTCCCGTAAATAGAAGATTGAGGGTTCCTGGTGCTTTATATTCTGATGACATACTTTTGTGAAACAGTACCCCAATCTCTGGCTTCCTTCTCTTAGCCATTCGGATAGAAGTCCACCCCGTTGGTCCTCCCCACCTGTCAGAGTGTGTAATCCCTCCTGTCTCTACAGCTCTTAATTATTTCCAAGTATTTTAACTCTTTTGGATTTTATAACCACTTGTCTCACTTCCTATGACATAAGCAGGCAGGAGTTGGTTTGACCCCATTTTACAGATGAAGAAATTGAAAATCGAGATTTTCGTGACTTGTCTAAGATAACCAAGTGGAATTGCAAAGTCAGCCCGTTAAATCCAGCTCTCTCACTTCACTGCACGGCTTCCTGGCCTGTGCTTTTCTATGCCTTCGTCTGGAGAGAGCTTTCTGTTCAAATCTGTCTTGGAGAGGAGATGTGGGCTGCCTTTGGGCTTCATTCTTCCCTTCCTTCCCTTGTCCTCCCAGCGCGCACGCATCCACGCACATACACACACATACACATGCATTCATTTTCATTCTCTCTCCATAGTGTAGCTTGGCCGTAATGTCATAGCAACAAGGAGCTCCTCCTTTTCCCGCAGAGCCTAACCGTGACAGATCCACTGTGAGTAGAGGACAAAGAAGGGATGGGCAGGGAGCTCGCGATGCAACCAAAAGAGAAATCTTGGAAGGTGTGGCAAGAACACTGTGGCCCCTGGGCTGTCTGAGCCGCATCCCGGCCAGGGCTCTGGGGGGCGTCTTGTGCGGGCCCCACAGTGGGTTTGCTCCCGCTAACAGTCAAGGCAGCACCTTAACACGTGGTATGCACATGGTCATAAACCTGAGCTCCTTTCGGAAGTTCGCCCTTCCTCAAGGCTGTTGGTCTGTGTTGAGCTAAAAAAAGAAAATCTGTTTGGAATCACAGAATTCCTGGGAACATGTCAACTCTCACACCCCATTGTCTCTGGAGCTCGCATGCATCTTCTCACTTCTGAGCCCTGTTTTGGGGGCCGGGCTGTTTGCGGAGGGCCTATTGTTCCTGAGCAGCTGAGCATGCAAGTCTGGGCCTGTGTGTGTGTGTTGAGAGAGACCACCACTACTGCATCACCCCCCACCAGTCAAATCAAGGATTTCTGCTGAATCACAGACCAGCCCACTTGTGGCGCCCTGAGGTTGGAAATTGTTCTTGTAGCAAAGACCTGGGACAATGGGATTGGTGAGAAAGTTTCTCTGGGGGTTGAAGCAGAGTGGAGGTGGGGAAGTTTTAGAGCATGAAGATTGTTGAGGGATATCATGGGGAAAAGCAGGCCTTGAGTCCAAGGATAAATGGGAAAACCTCTGAGATGAGCACTCTCAGATTACAACACCTGGCCATCTTGAGGAGATGCCTCATGCCGCCCAAACCCCAAGAACCCTAAAGAGGTCAGGCTTCCTGTCCTGACCTTGGCTCATTGGGGATGCATATGACCCCTGGAAGAACAGGATGAACAGAGCCCACAGTCAAGTGGAGGCTATGAGTTCACACCAGGCTCATCTCTAGTCTTCCTCTTCCCATCCTGAACCAAAAACAGAGCCTCTCCTCATTCCTACCTTCCCATTCATTCTCCCAATGAATTACAGTTATTCAACGTACAAATTTTCTGAAGGATTCATTCACGAACAGAATTGGCCTGTCTTTTCTTGGCACTTGGAAGGCAGCTAGGGCAGTCAGACAGATACCTAGGTAACTCACACGGTCTCATATGCTAAGATACTATTATAAACAGTTCTGTGGGAGCATGGAGCCACAACCACTGGCCTGGGGGTGGAAGTTGGGACGGGGCATAGAGTTAAGGAAGACCTTCCCATAGGACATTCTTATTAGGAGGAAGCCATAGAGGATGACCAGGAATCCTCCTGGTAGAGTGGGCTGGTGACAGGGCACAGGCATTCTAAGGAAACAGATGGCAAGGCTACCACTGTAACCAAGTGAAAGGCCCCAGATGGTTTGGGGGGGCAATGAGTGGTCCTGGCAGCCAGATAGGGAAGGACTGAGCCACAGTCAGTGTTCAAGGAAGCTCTGCTGACGGGAGTGTCCTCCCCAGTGATGCTCCTCGGAGGCACAAATCCCAGGAATGGGGTACTTGAGTCACCAGCGAGGACCAGATGACCCAGCAGCCATTCTGCCCTTTGGCGGTAGCACTCATCTGGACTCCAGATACTGTTGGGGTTGCTAAGCAAGGATTGCAGGCAGGCAGCTTCCCACGGACAAGGCATTTCTCCCTCTGCTTCCATCCCCACCTTGGGACTTGCCGGTGACTCGGTGTGGAGAGTCCAAGAGCTGCCATGACCCTGTCAGATGGCAAGGGTCTTTTTTAAAAAACAGATTCCTAGTTCAAGCCAACCTAAAGCCATCTGGGTCTATAAATGAATGAACTTACCCTAGAGTTGCGGTTGCAGGGAGGGGGACCCCTTCCAGGGCCCCGAGAGTGGGCTCTTGTCTGACACTCGGAAATGTATTATCCAAGGAGACGCGTGTGCAGACAAAGCAAGAGACTTTATTGAGACGGGACACCCAGGTGGAGAGCAGGAGGGTAAGGGAACCCCGGAGAACTGCTCTGCCACGCGGCTTGCTGCCTCGGGTTTTATGGTGATGGGATTAGTTTTCAGGTTGTCTTTGGCCAATTGTTCTGACTCAGGGTCCTTCCTGGTGGTGCATGCATTGTTCAGCCAAGCTGGATGCCAGTGAGAAGGATTCTGGGGGGTGGTAGAACACGGGGCAGCTCCTTTTGACCTTTCCAGAACTCTTGCAGTTGGTGGTGGCCTGTTAGTTCCATGTTCCTTACTAGGACCTCCTGTCCTAAAGTAACTCATGCAGATGGTTACTGTGATTCCTGGCCAGGGTGGGCGGTTTCAGTCAGAGTGCTTCCCCTAACATGGCTCCAGGAAAGCAGCATTTGCATAGTCAGAAGGAGACGATGAAAGAGAGCTTCATGTCAGACTCAGAGCTGGTAGCCAGAGGGTGATGTCTTTCTCCTGGGAA
The DNA here is from genome assembly GCF_963930625.1 of Muntiacus reevesi. NCBI lineage: Eukaryota > Metazoa > Chordata > Mammalia > Artiodactyla > Cervidae > Muntiacus > Muntiacus reevesi. The sequence goes on along the minus strand of NC_089257.1, from coordinate 17,962,708 downwards.
TAATCATAGTCCTTCATGTCCTATTGCCACATCAGATTACAAAGCCCATGCATGGGCCATCTCCATGCAAACCTCCCCCCGAACTGGTAAACTGGGCAGAGACAGGCTTCTTCCCTCCTTCAGATGCAAGAGCTGAGGGTCAGGCAAACAAGGATGCCTCCCCTTCAGCATACAGAGGGGTCCCTGGGAGACTAACTGCTTGAGTCACCTTTAGGTTGGAAAGCAAGGAAGTGCCTCTTGCATAGCAAAACCTAGGCCTCCAGCTTGGCTTTATAATTTGTATTAAGTGCTTTGCTTTAAAAAATCCCCAGGCCTTACCTCCTGCAGGTTCTCTCAGCCACTAAGCATTAGAGCTGGGATGGAGAACTGCCTCTCCTGGAAGCCTGTCCTGAGCCCTTTGTCCCAAGCAGCGGGGTCTCCCCACCCTGACCTCCAGGCCCCGGCTGGCCCCTCTCTTTCAGAACAGACCCCGGAAGCCCAGACGGCACCAGTGATATCGAGGGGCCGTGATGAGCGCGCTGGAGACGCAGGGGCGGCCCCTGGTTTCCCTCCACTGCTTGTCTGCTGTGGAGGCAGGTCCTTGGGGATGATGGGGGGGTGCTCCAGCCCCTCGCAGACCATGCACCCCTCTTTGTGCAGGAGTCCTGGCCGGCCACCTGTTGTTAATCTAGCCCTGGTAATCCATTCTGTACTGTGTCAGCAGTTCAAAAGGGCACTGTTAGTATTTTTTGCCGACTTCAATTAACGTGAGATTTCAGAGGCCCCTCTGATCACATTTCATCTGTCACAAGTTAGGAACAAAACAGACAGGTTCCAGTTGAAGGGAGGAAGGAGAAGGAGTTTATTGCAAACAACAACCAAGCAGACAGTTGGGCCGTGCCCAGCCAAGGGTGCTCTGCAAACGCATAGCGGCGTCCATGCTCCATGTGGCCCCACGCCTGGACCCCTACGTCCCCTTCTCGTCAACAGTCCAGCAGTCCTCCCCTACTCCCAAAGATGTAAGTGCAATAACTTACTTTAAAAGGCAAGAAATTTTTTTTAATATTTTGCTATAATGTAGTTACATGGTGGTATAGGCAGTAAAACTTTATGGAACCGACCTCCTTTTTTTTAATACATTTTTTTTCTGAATTTTTAATGTATTTTTCATATATATTTTTAGTATTCCACCCCAGGCCATTAAGCTAAAGGAAAAGTTGCATTTATACAGGGTTACAATATCTTACAAGGAGAACAGTCATTATTGATTGAGGTTCATGTTCCTTCCAGCACTCAGCTCTCTCTTCAATCCACTGCACACCAAACAGACTATTAGACATTGAAAACTGTCCTTCAAAATCAGTAGTATAAAGGCCTAGCTCTATGTGTGTAAGTGAAGGGGAAGAAGGGACGGGAGGGCAGGCGATGTTTGGTTGACTGGAACACCCTTCCTCCCCCTAGCATCTTTACAAGACGTCACGTGGGCTCCCCGGGAATTTGAGGAGTTGAGTTTTCATTGTCTTCCCAGTTTTCTCTTTTGTGGTCATGGATTATTATCCTGGGGGCCCGTTCGCCCAGCCATCCTCACTCCCTGCTAGGCCTGTGGGCTTTGGCACCCGACAGGCCGTCAAGCAGACTGGAAGCCCCAGGATGTCCAGCCCAGGGGGAGAATGGCTGCAGCAGGATTCGTGGTCATCTGCACGGAGGAGGTCTTCTTGTCGACCCAGCTGGAAAAGGGAGAGGGGACACCGGCGCTGGGCCCGACGTGGCCGCGGCCACGTGTACTGGGCACCCGCCTCACGCTTGCTACCCCACCCCTAGCAGTGTCTGTGAACCAACCTGGCCGCCATGCTTCCCCACGCTGGAGGCGTGGCGGTGAGAGCCGAGAATCAAGTATAGTGGAAAGAATTCAAGGAAAGATCCAAAGCCCGTGTCCTCCGAGTGCCGTCGAAGACTCGGGGACAAGCCTCTCCGTGTGTCCCCGGAGCCCTCTCTCCCCCACGCTGCCCTGGGAGCAGCGACGGCATCTGAGGGTGGTAGCAGCACCTTAGTGTCAAACCTTGGCCGCCGAGACTGGTTCCCAGCGGGATTCGGGGGGCTGGCAGCATGGGGAGGCTACCCAGGGGGCCAGCCAGCCCCCTGTTATTTCCGGTTTGTGTGGCCATCTCTGTTGAGATTTTAGGCAAAGAGCAAAGGAAACCCCACCTCTTTTAGCTTATTGGCTTAACAGTGACCCCCGGAGCCGTCCACTCTCCCCTGCACCTGCCTTCATGAGACCCTGCTCCTGAGGATGCCGCCAGCCCAGAGAGTCCCGCCCACGCTTGCTTTAGTCATCACAGGAGAGGCTGCGGGGTCCCTCCCACCCCAGCAGCTGAGAATGCAGAAGGCCTGGGCCCAGCCCCCGACCCTGTGGAGCTCCACGCAGCATGGGTCATCAGAGCCCCTCTCTCAGCTCTGCCTCAAGTGAAACGTGGCTCAGGATGATCACCTTCCCCACTGGGGACTGGGGTCATCTCCATTGTGAAGGGATTGGGCAGACTAGAAGGTTTCTGATCCCTTCCCCCTCAGTGATTCTGTGAGAGTGTCAGGCAGGCCCTAGGGGACTGGGACAGGGCAAGGGCAGGCCTGGGGCGGGTAGCTACCCGAGGGGAGATGCAGAGGTGTTTCATATTGACGTTTAATCCTGAATACTTAGCTGCGTTGGTGGGACAGGCAGTCAGCGCCAAAGAGCCTTCTCCTATCGGAAGATTTTGCTTCTCAAGCTTTGGGATGAAATTTGCCTGACTGAGGTCTGGCCCAGGTGGAAAGCAGACACACAGCAGAACTGATCGCCAGAGGTCCCTTCCAGAAGGTTCCACTTAAGAGCCGTGTCTCTCCCTTCCCTCCCCTCAGGGACTATCCTGGTTCTGTCTGTCTGATTCTCACCCAGGTGAGAACACACCTCCCAGGTCTTTCCAGCCACAATGGCATTTTAGGAGGAACTGGGGGCATTGTCTCCATCCTGAAGTCATTTCTTCCTTCCTCTTCCTAGATTTTGGGAGTCTTGAGTTGTTTCAGCCAAACTTAGAACTAGAAAAGGCTTCCTAAGAGTCATTCCCAGATCCTCAAAACTAGAAAACATTTAAAGCTAAACCTCCAAAAACATTTAATTCAATGTCCAAGATGCTTTTCACTTCGAGAAGATCAACTTTAGAGCTATGATTCCCAAAGAGGTCTGACTCTTACTAGGGGGAGGTTGAGACCAGCTCCTTCCATAGTCCTGTTTCCGGAGCATATGAGGACTTGAGACGCAGGTGGAGACTGTCACGTCCCCCAAAACCTAAGCAGCTCAAGGGGGAGGTACTCACCCCTCCCCACCCACCCAAGAGGCTGTGCTGTGTCCAGGCCCCTGGGCCTGGTAGACCTAGCTCTCCTCACTGACACGATTGGGGTAGAAGGAAGAAAAAGCAGGCCCTTCTCCTCGGAGCTACCTACAAGGGGGACTCCCAGCGCTCAAAAGGCCTGCCTTGAAGGACGGGTACCCCGTGACCCGAGCTTAGCTGACTCCTGGGCCCTGGAGCTGAAACTCAAATGGAACCCCCCTGAGAAGGAAGCCCCTTCCTGCAGGCAGGGAGATCTGCTTCCAGAAAGCACTGTGCCTAGAACAGAGCAAGCGACCCCAAGGAGCTCAGCCCCACATGAGCCCTCCAGAGGCCAGAACGAGGGGCTGGGGCCGCCCGTGCCACAGGGCAGGAATACCAGGGCGGGTGCACTCTGCCCTAGGCCCGGAGGAGCTCGGGGCCCGGAGGAATGCGCGGAAGGATCTGGGCGGGTGTGGCGCTGGAGCCCGCTAACTGGGAAGGCCATCTGAGGCCGCGTGGGGGCCGGCCTGCCGCCCAGAGGCCAGGCAAGTGTGCCCTCATCCTCTGCCAGATCCCTCAGCCCGCTCTGAACCCTCTGACGCCGTGCCCCCAGGCCCTAGCGGCTGTGTTGAGGCGCGAGTCCTTCCCCAGCGAGTGACCAGCATCTTCAGACTGACCCTGGAGGGGCCGGACTGGACGGGGGAACAAAGATACCCAGACCTGCCCCCTGCCATGACCATCCTGCTTGACGCGGGGCGTCAAGGCGGCCGAAGAGCCGACGTGTGTGCACGAGCCCTGCCTCCCCGGGACGCCTCCCTGCAGACCCCCGGCTCCTAGAAGCTTGCCTCCAGCACCTTGGACGCCGCGGGCAGCAGGCCTCCTCCCCTGCACTGTTCACCCAGATCCGGAGTCTCGGGGTGCGCGGGGGCCAGCGTTGCTGGGCGATGGCGGGTTCCTTTGGCGCCAGCTCCTCTCTCTCTCTCTGCCCAGCCCCTCTGGGTGCGTCCAGACCACGTGCGGGGACTGTGTCAGCGTGCGCACAGCGTGTCTGTGCGTGCGGGACAGACAGCAGGACCGGGGCTCCTCGCGTCCAGGGTGAAGGCGAGGCGGGTGCCTTGGGTCTAGGAGGTTGGAGTCCGCGGGCTTTGAGGGAAAGCACAGGAGATGGGCGGCAGAGGCTGAGTGGGCAGGGCATCTGTTCTCCAGACACAGTCACCGGGCTGGTGATCGGGGACCACACAGCAGAGGGAAGGACGGACGTTCCCGTAGCCACAGCTGGTCCAGGTGGGAATCTAGCCTCGACTCAGTGGTCAAACCGGGCAGGGCGGAGGAGGAGGAGTGGGGAGAAAGGGTCTTCAGCTTATAATGGATGCAAAGCTGCAAAACTCGGGCCACCTGGCTGCCTCCACTGCCTCTGGCCGGGAGCGGAAGGCCCGGCCTCGGTGCCTGCCGCCCCCCTCCCTCCCCGCAGTCTCCGGGGGCCTCAGACTTGGGGCGGCTGAAAGTGCTGAGGGTCAGGCCCCTGGGCCCAGGCCAGGTGCCCAAGAGGGGAGTCGAGGTGGGGGCCGGGGGCCTGGGGAGCGTGGGCGCGGCCAGGGCCCCAGGGCGGGGGAGGGCGCAGGGCCGGGGCGGGGCGGTCTTGTCATGTGGCCCAGGAGATGGCCGCGCTGTGCTCCTTGGCCTTCATGCGCAGGGCCGCGATGCTCGAAGTCTTGCGGTCCGGCTCCCCGTTGAGCTCATAGCCGTTGAGGCCCGGGCTGAGGCCCGCGGCTCCGAACAGGCTGCCCATGTGCGTCTGGCCCACGTGGCTGCCAGCCCCCGAGACGCTCAGGAAGTCGGTGACGCCGCTGGCCCCGGAGCCGGGGGGGTGGGCGTGTGGGGACATGCAGGCGGGCACCGGGTCACAGGGGACCACACACGCTGGCACGGGCGAGGCGGCCCCGTTGTTGCCGATCCAGGACGGGTTCTGAATCTGGGGAGAGCGGAGGGAGACGCGTCACAGGCTGGCGGGACACGGGGGTGCCTCCCTGTCCCTCGCAGGTGACCTCTCTTCACTTACAAACCCACCCTGATGATAAAACCACTCCAACCTGGGAGGCTCTCCAAACCTGCCTGGCCATCTAGCCCCCAGGAGCCTCGGGGTTTTATGCTCTGGTTCCTCCGTTCCCAGGTCCAGGAGAGCAGCAGAAACTCCGTTTTAAGGATTGAACTCCAAATTCCATCAAGAGTACAGTGAAAGGGTCATCCTGGGGCACAGCTCACCAGCTGAGGGCAGCCCCTGATTTTGTTTATTTGATCCCACTGCTTGCGGGATCTTAGTTCCCTGACCAGGGATCGAACCTGTGGCCCCTGCAGTCAGAGTCCTAGTCATTGGACCCCCAGGGAATTCCTGGCAGCCCTGGATTTTAGACGCAGAGGCAGACTCTGTCTCTCCACCCATGGACCCGCTTGGGGTCAGCACCTGGGCCTCACCCCACTCCAGCTCCTCCCCAGGCCCAGCGCACCCTTGTGATTTGATCAATGGGAGGGGACACAAGCTCAGAGAGCTCTGGCGTTGGGAACATGGGCTCTGGGGCCGTCCACTCTCAGAGTGGGCGGTGGGGGCCTCAATTCTCTCAGAAGCCAAGGTCAGTAGCAGAGGTCCTAGGGGCTGGTGCCCTTGAGGCTTCAGAAGTAATTCAGGGTCCAGAAGGGCTGCCTTGGGAGGTGGTAAGTGGTTGGATGGAACCAGGCAGGATGCCCACAGGTTCCTGGCTGTGGGGCGGGGAGGCGGGTGGAAGAGGTGGAAGGTGCTCAGGCAGCGGGTGAGGGGTTGAACTGGACACTTTGTCTTCTATCTGTGCAGCTAAAATCCTTTCCCCCTCCCCAGCTTCCCGCTCTAGACCCCGCTTTTCCCTCAGCATTTACAGGGAGGCAGAGCATTACTCAGCCAGAAATGCATCTCTCCTGGATGACGGGGGCGGTGGGGCGGATGATGGGCAGAACAGGCTCTGAGAAGGAGATGATGCACCTCCCGGCCACGTGAAAGGGCTTCTCAGTGGTCCTGGAGCAGCTTCTGCCGGCCTGCTCCCCGCCCCCACCCCACAGTGTTCGGTACTTTCAGGGAAGTTTGTAATAAAAGGAGTGACAAGAGATGCCATGGGGACTGCAGTGACAACAAGAACGCTTGCAGGTTCGGGTGATGGGGACCGCCTGTCTCGAGAAGCCTGGGGGATGTGGTGTGTGGTGCTGCATGAGAAGAATGAGCATGAGCCCCTCTGGCGTGTGAGCTCGGGCTGCAGAGGTCAAGGCCAAGGAGTCCGGGCTGGGGGGTGTCCATCCTCCTGGGGACAGAGGGAGGCTGGCTGGGAGGAGGGAGAGAGGAGAGAAAGATATGGGTGGGGTGGGAGCTGATGCAGGTGGTGTGTGTGCAGGAGACCGCCCCCCTCCCCATTCCCCAGCCTCAGCCCTGGGCCTGCCCCCTGCCCCCGGCCATGTGAATCCTCGGAGCGGCAGGGGCAGCACGGGTCCCGTTGGGTACCCAGGGACTATGGGCTGTCTCGGCTCCAGAAGAGTGAGAGGTAAGGGAGGCCTAGGAAGGCCTGTGGCCTGGCTCACTGCTGGGCGGGCCCAGGCTTGGAGCCGAAGGCGGAGGCCACAGCACAAGGAGGCCTGAGAGGGAAACTGGCCGCCTCTGCAAGGCAGGTTGAGAGGCATCAGGATGGCACTTGGCCCCAGATGCATCTCTCCAAGGGTCCTGGCTGCCTGACTTCACCCACATCGCTCCCCGTCCCTTGACATCCCACCGAGGACCATCAGGATGAGGGCCGACGCACAGCCGGGGAAGAAGACGCTCTGGAAGGGATGGGAAGAGACGGCCAGACGCCTGGGAGAGCCGTGCACACGCAAAGCAACCTTCCTAAAACCATGTAGTTCACAAAGCACTTTTGCACAATCTAATGCGGACCCGCCAACAACGTTGTGAAAGAATTGAGGCAGTTGCTTTTTTTTTTTTTTGGCCACATTGTGTGGGATGTGGGATCTTAGTTCCCCGGCCAGGGGTTGAACCTGAGGCCCCCTGGCCGTTGAAGCACGGAATCTTAACCACTGGGTCACCAGGGAAGTCCTGAGGCAAGTGCTTTTAAAATCCCCAGTTCCTAGGTGAAGAAACTTGAGCCTCAGATTTGTGACTTGCCTGAACAGAGAAAGCTCTGGAACTGGGATGACAGCCTAAATCCTGGGTCTCAGAATCCCACGTTCATTCCAGCCTTGCCTCACTCATGTCCTCCAGCTTCGGGACCCCCTTCTAGGAAACACTCTGGGTGGCTCCCGGTGGCCTAGAAGGACCCTGGCCTTCAGCATTCCTCAGTTCCGATGCCCGTCACCAAAGTGGCCGAAGGAAAAGTCATTCTCACCTCTTCCCCCAATCTCCCCTTCCCTAAGGTCCAGCCAAGGCTGGGTCAACGCTTTTGCTGGGCAGAGAGAATTCGGGGCTTCCCTCATCCTGGAGACACAAGTGCACTCCTGGAACGGGCCTGAGTGGGGCACTTGGAGCCCTGAGCTCTCTCTCTGGGGAGGGTGCTCCTCCTCAGGGCCCCAGAGCAGGCAGCTGGGGGCAGGGACTCACCTGGGCGTAGTTCTCTGCTCGGGTGAGGAGGGGCAGCTCATAGGCCGTGGAGAAGTGGGTCCGGACCTGCTGCATTTGCCCAAAGCGTTCCCTCTTTCTCCACTTGGCCCTCCGGTTCTGGAACCAGACCTGCAGGACAGAGCAGTTGTCGCCAGGGTCAGGCCCGGAACTGGGGCCCCCATGTTCGGGGCAGCACCAGCCTTGCCCTCAAGCCCCTCCAGCTGTAGTTATAGGGTCAAGACTGTGGGGCTACAGATAACACATCTGCCTTGGTCTCTGTGCTCAAGAGCTGACAATCTGGAAGGATCGATGCTGAGAGCCGGGAAGGCAGTTTACACCCCAGTCGTAGGCGTGATGTCAGGCCAATAGGTTCATTTTTCTGAGCCTCAGAACCCAGAGCAGGCAAGTGTCACATACACACAGAACATGTCACCAGTCATCTCAGTGGTCAACTAACCAGCCCTGACATGGGGCAGCCCAGTTCTCTGGGGCCACAGAATACTGGGCAGGATCTGATGACAGCTGTGAGTGCTTCACCAGAGAATCATTCTCCTTGGTGGTGAAGTGGTAAAGAACCCATCTGCCAATGCAGGAGATATAATAAGATGCCAGTCCTATCCCTGGGTCAGGAAGATCCCCTGGAGGAGGGCATGGCAACCCACTCCAATATTCTTGCCTAGAGAATCCCATGGACAGAGGAGCCTGGCGGGCTACAGTCCACGGGGTCACAGAGAGCCGGACAAGACTGAGCGACTAAGCACAGAGGATCACACATGTGTGGTTTTTCCATCGTTTTCCAAAACGCCCAGGCTTCCTGGGACCTCTCGGCCCAGATTCGGAATTACCACTTCCTGAATCCCCCATGCAGCCTTTTGTGGAAAGAGTCAGGACCTCCTGGGTTACAGCTTCTCTGGGAGATAGGGCTTCAGCCAGGCTGTCAGAGGACGGTCAGGGACAGCTTCGTGGAGGGAAGGTGGGGGATGGAGGGACAGAAGTCCAGGCTGAGTTTAGAAACGGCCCGGCCACGCCACCAGCTGGGAGAGTGATGGCAGGGGAAGGATCATGGAATCAGATGGTAGGGGCCCTCGAACACCAGGTGGGAGGGTCGCCATCTGTCACTAAGCACGGGGATGCTGCGTTGACTTGACCAGGGGACCTCTTGGGGATTTGTGGTCTCTGAGTCAGGTGTATGAGCCAGGGTCTTGTTTGATCACACTTAAGAAAAAAAATGAGAACCTTCAAACAAAAGCTATTTGGCTTAATAGAAGCTTCCTTTGCAGGAGCGTTTCTGGCAAGCTGAGAACTTTCCCGAGGCTCCTGGGCAAGAGCTGGCCTTAGGGTCTGGCACCCCATGGGTGACTTGGGGTCTGGGGAGAGGGTGACAGGGACCAGGGAGGATGGGAGAGGGGGCGTGAGCAGGCTCGGCTGCAGGCTGGCTCCCAGGCTTTAGAGCTCCTCAGAGGGAGATTTCTGGCAGTTTGTTGCACACCTGCCCGCTGACTCCAGTGCAGGGCACGCCCCTGGCAGCAAGGCCCAGGGCACGGAGCTTCCTGGGAGGAGGGAGCCAGAGCTGGGCCAGAGGCCTTGGCCCGCCCCCTGTGGGGTGGCACAGAGGCTGCTGGGCCCATGGGCACCCGCTGGCCTGCCCTGCGTTTCCACGGGCCTCAGTTTGTGCATCTGGAAACTGGGGCCAGCATCTGTGCTGCCAGCTTCCCAGGGGCTGTGCCTCCAAAGGCAAGGTGAGCTAGAGGGTAAGTGCTTCAGGGAGTTTTCAGACTTCGCCCTGGTTTATTTATAGCTCCTTTCCTACTGTCTTTTTCAGAAAGAAGTCAAGAAAGAAGGAATAGGTGTGGCTCATGTTAGTGTGGGAGGGAGGGGGGAGGAGGGAGGTGGGGCTGCACCTTCCCAGTCAGTACACAGGCACCAGCGTCACGTACACACACACACACACACACACACACCACACGCACAACACACACAACACACATCACACACAACACACAACACACAACATACACACACAACTTACACACAACACACAACACACATAACACACATAACACACAACATACACACAACATACAACACACACACACAACACACACAGCACACACATACAACACAACACACGCACACACCACACACCACACACACAACACACATACACACAACATACACACACAACACACAACACACATGCACACAACATACACACAACACACATACACACACCACACACACCACACATATACAACACACACACAACACACACATACACACAACACACACACAAGGAGGGGTGAGTCTGCACCTTCCTAGCCAGTATACAAGCACGAGCCTCACACACACACACATCCTGAGCTGCTGGCATCTCAGCATCACTTTGTTTTCCATCTTGATGCTGGTGCAGGAGAATCCGCTCTCCTGTGTCCCCCACCAGGGGCTGATCCCCTCCCAGGCTGGGGCCTCAGCCCCTGTCCCAGAGCCTCCCAGGGCCCCCCCCCTTTCCTCCCAGGGCTCCTGGGGTCCAGGCCCAGGCCGCCCACGGGGAGCCAAGGGCGGATCGGGTCTCCTCTCTGGGCCGCTGAAATGGGATCCCCCTTTATCAGTGGCCTGGAATGGGGGACGGGGGGCAGGATGAGGGAATGAATCAGAGGCGCTTGTTTTCATTTCATGTTTAATTTCCTGCAGGCTTAGCTGTCTTTCCGCTCCTTCCTCAGCCTCCCAGGGTTTTCTGGGGAGGGGGGAGGCCAGGGGGAGGGGAGAAGCCCACTGGAAGCATCTAGATATACGACTGCTTTCTTTCTTCGGGGCTGAGAAGCCTAGAAAGAGTGAGGCTGCCGCCGCAGTGGGGGCCTCCCCCTTGAGTCTCTGTGGACTCAGGTCTATGGTGGGAGACATGGGTGGGGAAGGAGGAAGCTGTGTCCTGCAAAGGGGCCTGGGGATGAGGGGAGGAGCAGAGTGGGGGAGATGGAGTGCTGGCTGGTGGGGGGTGCCTGGAGCCCAGTGTAGGGTGCAGAGGCGGCGGAGAGGGGCGACCTGGGTTATCTGGGAAGACAGATGAGCCGGGGGAGAGGCAGCTGAGAGCGCTCAGCCTTTGGGAAGGGAGTGAAGAGGGCCAGGCAGAGGGGTTTATTTGCAGGTTAAGATGGAGATCGTGGGAGGCTGCACGGAGCAGGCTGAGGGGAACAGAACTGCCCACCTCCAGCCCCTGCCCCCAGGGCCTCACCCTGCAGACGAGGCTGGAGCTTTTCTGCCCAGATAAGGCTGAAGCTCCATTAGCTTCCTGGTCTTCACTCTCATCGTGCATAAACTTGGGTGGTGGCAGGGGTATCCTCCCGGGTCCCATCTGTGCTCACAAGCATGGGCCCCCGAGGCTCAGAGCATCCTCCCATTTCTGACCCTTGAAGCCAGGGGCACTGACAGCTGCGCCCCTAGAGGCCCTGGGCCTCAGGCTCTGTAGCCCCTAGGCTCGTCTCCACTGGGCAACCCTGGGCAGGAGAAGGGACCCAGCGGCCCCGGCCTTCCCTTCAATGCGTCACAGCAGCCCAGGACCACCCTGCTCCCGGCCCACCCCAGCCTGGACCCGCTCTGCACGGGCCTCTCCCCAAGGAACCAACCGTCTTGGCGGAGGCCCCCGCTAACCGCAGCCCATCTGGGGCCAGGGCGGGGTGGCCCAGGGCGGGGAGGCCTCTGTCTTATTGTCTTCAGACACCAGCTGCGGAGATTGGAATCCCAGACAGCACAGAGGCCCCTGCAGCCCCTGGAGCAGCTCCAAACTCCAGGTTTCTTCCCAGGAAAGTCCATCTCAGAGGTGGGGGGACCCGTCCCTGTCCCCACCATCACTCTGCGCCAGGTACCTGGCTTCCCATCAGCTGAGTACGGGCCCCCAACAAACTCATCCGACGCAAGCAGGAGGTTCCATCCCCACTCCCCCCCGCCATCCCCAGGGCATTGCCAGGCACAATCCAGAGGTCTGACGCACTTGCTGATCCCACCCACCCTGCTGCCTTTATACGAAGTAAAGTCTCAGAACAATTAGGCACGTGTTCCTGGTGCAGCAAACTACAGGAAAAGAAGGACTGGGCTGGAACTCAGGGTCCCTCATTCTATTCTCAGCACAGCCACCCCATCACCTTTCCTGAGTAACCTGGTCACGGGTGATGGTTTCGCCTCTGGGTCTCTTCTTCCTCGATAGCAAATGAGAGAACGAGGAGGTCCTCTCCAGCACTGCTGCTGCTGCTAAGTCGCGTCAGTCGTGTCAGACTCTGTGCGACCCCATAGACGGCAGCCCAACAGGTTCCCCTGTCCCTGGGATTCTCCAGGCAAGAACACTGGAGTGGGTTGCCATTTCCTTCTCCAATGCATGAAAGTCAAGTCACTCAGTCGTGTCCAACTCTTAGTGACCCCATGGACTGTAGCCTACCAGGCTCCTCCGTCCATGGGATTCTCCAGGCAAGAGTATCTACAGCACTAGCCTTCTAGAATTATGTGGTCTTCCCCTCAGATGGTAGGCAGCACAGCACCGTTCCCCTTTTTGCTTTGGCGGCTGGGAAGCTCAGCGTCGAAATTGGCGCTCAGTGAAATCTATGATCCTTAGCTTAGCCTAGATCTTTGACATAATTACCTTCCCATTTCATGATGTTGCTATTGTTCGAGGATGAAAATAATAAATCTTTTAAGTGTAAGCTGCCCCAGCTCCTTTTTGGAAGCAGGCATAAATGCGTGTGTGTGCAGAGAGAGAACACTCTGCTTCAGCTGTATTCTGGTGCCTGAAAAATGCTCAACATGCTGCAGCGTCATTTCGTGTGTTGTACTAGAAGGATCATCCTATCAATGCTAAGTGAATTCTACTCCTGGGCACTTCTGTCCATTTGTTAGGGACTCACGTGTGCACACACACGTGTACACATGTATCCGGCACAGAAAATGGACAGTTTGCTTCACATCAACACAGCACCTACAGGAATGTCCCATAACCAGCTCTCTCTCCACCAACTCCTGACACTCCTCTCAAATCCACTGGCTGAGCTGAGGCCAGATGCTGAGGTTCCTGTCCAGAGTCTGGGGTGCCAGAAGTCGTATGACTCAGGTGAGACAGTGGGTGTGAGAAGGTTTCTGGAACCACAGTGAGGCCTCAGCTGCCTGTCTTCCTTCCCCAAACACTCACTGTGAGCTGGAGAGGAATAAGGTGGGAAGCTTGCTTTAGGGAATTTATGAGTAAATGAGCTGACTGTTCAGAGTCCCCTGCTATTTCTGGATGGCTGTGTATTTACTGGCAACTACCAGTCTCTTTTACACATTAGCCATTTTAGATGAAAACGTTTCTGGACCATGTTATTAATACAAATGTCTCTGCCTTGTTAAACAGAGACTGATGAGTCTTTTATTGACACTGTAGGGCTTCCCTGGTGTCTCAGACAATAAAAACTCCACCTGCAATGCAGGAGACTTGGGTTCGATCCCTGGGTTGGGAAGATGGAGAAGGACTGGCTACCCACTCCAGTATTCTTGCCTGGAGGATTCCATGGACAGGGAAGCCTGGTGGGCTACAGTTCATGGGGTCTCAAAGAGTCGGACACAACTGAGAGATTTTCACTTTAGGAACACTCTACTTTCCTGGTGGCTTAGGCGGTAAAGAATCCTCCTGCAATGTAGGAAACCTGGGTTTGATCCCTGGGTTGAAAAAACCCACTGGAGAAGGGAATGGCTACCCACTCTAGTATTCTTGCCTGGAACATCCCACAGACAGAGGATCCTGGCAGGCTACAGTCCATGGTGTCACAAGAGTCAAGCATAACTGAGTGACTTTCATTTCACTTCAGGAATACTCTGCAGAAGATTCTTTAGTGAAAAAATGCAAGAGGGGCACCCTTGGGGTCTGCTGAGTAACAGGGCTCTTAGTCCTGGCATTGAAAGGACCCAAGTTGAGATGTGCTGCTTTTTTAAAAAGACCCCTCTTTGCTTTTAAGCTGTTGATTTCTAAAGCCCACTAGAGAGGGAAAAACTATTATCTGCCAACACTTGATTTGCTATTTCAACATGGTTTGGGTTGGGAAGGCAGGCTGAACATGGCATTCACTTAGAGTTACACTGAAGCTCGAGCTTTAGTGCATGGATCTTGTCAACTGTGGTTGGGGTACTTAGAGGACTTTGCATCCTCTCTGGTTTTTCCTTCATTACAGTTTCATGCAGGGAGGGGAGACATACCTCTCTGGACAAAGGAGGTCAGTTGGTCCACATATATTTATTTTTTGCCTTTTCTGATCTTAGTTCAGCCTTCTCTAATTGGTGGGGATTATAGTGATGAAAAATCAGATTGTACCTGCCTTCAAGGAGCTCATATTCTAGTGAGAGGAGACAAACAGATGACATAATTTAAGCCAATAATAAATTCTAAGATAAAATGGGACAAGGTGGTAGACGGTGACCTGGTTTTGTGTTGTGTTAGGTTGAGCTGTGTTGTGTTGGGTTGGGTTGGGTTGAGCTGTATGGGGTCCCACTGTGGTGCTTGAGTTGTGTTGGCTTGTGCTGAGTTCTGTTGGGTTGAACTGTGTTGGTTTAGGTTGTGATTGGTTGTGTTGAGCTGCACCAGGTTGGGTTCTGCTGGGTTGGGTTGAGCTGTGTTGGGTTTTGTTGTATTGTGTTGGGTTATGTGGGTTGTGTTGGGTTGAGCTATTAGTTTGGGTTATGTCGGTTGTGTTGGGCTGTGTTGAGCTGTGTTGAGCTGAGCTGTGTTGGTTTAGGTTACGTTGTGTTGTGTTGGGCTGGGCTGTGTTGACTTAGGTTATGTTGTGTTGTGTTGGGCTGAGCTGTGTTGGGCTGTGTTGGGCCGAGCTATGTTGGTTTAGGTTACGTTGTGTTGTGTTGGGCCGAGCTGTGTTGGTTTAGGTTGCGTTGTGTTGTGTTGTGTTGGGCTGAGCTGTGTTGGTTTAGGTTGCGTTGTGTTGTGTTGTGTTGTGTTGGGCTGAGCTGTGTTGGTTTAGGTTACGTTGTGTTGTGTTGGGCTGAGCTGTGTTGGGCTGAGCTGTGTTGGTTTAGGTTACGTTGTGTTGGGCCGAGCTGTGTTGTGCGAGCTGTGTTGGGCTGTGTTGGGTCGAGCTGTGTTGGTTTGGTTACGTTCTGTTGTGTTGGGCCGAGCTGTGTTGGTTTAGGTTACGTTGTGTTGTGTTGTGTTGAGCTCTGCTGGGCTCCGCTGGGCTGTGCTAGGATTAGTGTTTTGACGGTTGGGTGGTGGTAGGGGCAACAGTATGGCAATTGGGAAGACTTCTCAGAGGAGGCATACTGAGCAGGAACCTGAAAGATGGAGGAGGAGGCAGCCAGCTTGGGCCAAGAGAAGACTTGGATTGTCTGGGTTTCTGCCTATGGGGCGCCATGGACGTCTTTTCAGTTCCTCCTGTTTCCTTTCTAAGAGATAGGCCTTCCAGAGCAGAGACCCGTCATCGTCATCACCTCCTTCGCGAGAAAGCCTGGACTCACACACCACACAGAACTCAGAAGCATGGCCGATGGGCTCCTTGCCCTCCCCTGGGAACCCCAGGCCAGCTCCAACCAGAGCAAGAAGCAGGATGGGAAAGTGAACAGAAACAGAACTGCTCTGGTTACGGCAGGCGTGCGAGGGGCGAGCTCCCTGCACTGAGGTGAGGAAAGCCCCGGCGTGGCTGGGGACGGTCAGGCGGTCCGGGCTCGGGCCACCGCGGAAGGGGCCAGCCCGCTCCCCCCCGGGCCAGCCCGCTCCCCCGCCCTCCCGGGCGCCCTCACTGACCTGCACGCGGGCCTCGGTGAGGTCGGTCCTCATGGCCAGCTGCTCCCGCGCGTACACGTCGGGGTAGTGGGTCTTCTGGAAGACCTTCTCCAGCTCCTCCAGCTGGTAGCTGGTGAAAGTGGTTCTGTTCCGCCGCTTCTTGCCCTTGTTGCTCTCCGAGTCGGCCTTCTCCAGAGGGCTGGGGAGGTCGGCGCTGGCACGGTCCTGGGGCCCCTTCACCCCGGCTTCCTTCACACTGAGGTAGCTGCTGTCCATCCCCACCGTGTCAGAGTCGGGTGGCAACTCTGGCTCACCCAGGGAGCTCTCTTTGGCTGAAGGGGGAGGAAACAAAGTCAAAAAACCAATGGCCGAGCCCAGCACGAGAGGTAGGAGTGACGGGGGAGCCATTCCCTGCTTTTCCCTTCTCGGGGAGGTACTGGATGCAAGGTCTGGAGGCCTGGGTTCTAATCTCATTAACGTGCTGTGTGACCTTGGGTAAGTTTCTTTCCCTCTCTGAGCCTCTTTGTCATTATGTCAGCACGGACCCCTTTTAGCACCCATGTCCTGTGACTCTGGGCCAGCCGATCTGACCTCTAACATTTACCCTCCATCCCCACTGACCGTGGGCTCCTCCCTCTAGAAGGACTTCCTTTGGCCAGAATTTCTCTTTGGGTGTTGAGGATGTTGACTCAGTCCTTTGGACTCAAAAGCTCAGCCAGCAGCCATGTCTGGCTCAACTGGCCTTCAGGTGAGGAGGAGAGGCTCCTCCTTGCCTGGCCTGGTTCTATTTGGGGTTCAGCATCCTCCCTGCACCTAGGTCGGGGCTGTGTTTACTAAGGAAAGAGGGGGTCCTCCCCGTGACATGCCCAGCATGCTGAGCCGGGGGCCCCAACAGATTTACACAAAGCTCACGGCCCCGGGATCCACAGCCACCGCTGTCTAGCAGAACAGGACTCTGCCAGCTGATTCCTGGACACTCAGAGCTGGCAAGGACGTTAGCCAGTGCAGGTCAAGGTGAGGAGACAGAGGCCAGGGCAGGAGGGCGAGGTCACCTTCGTTCAGATAGCCCTGTCAGCGCCCTGGGCAGACACACTCGCCCCAGGGCAGAGGTTAGGGGACAGGCTCTGCAACTGGCCCCAGGGTGTGAGTCCCCCCGTGTCTGACTCCTGAGCTGTGTGCTTGGACCGTTCACTGAACCTCTCTGTGCCTCAGTTTCCCCCTCTATGAAACAAGGGCGCAGATACTTGGATCTCCCTCATGGGGTAGCTGTGGGATTAAAACGGCTTACAGGTAGTTATTCCCCGTTCTGGTCTAGACTTGTGAGCAGCAGAAGAGTCCAGCCCTGGAGGAGTCCTCCCAGTGGGCAGGGCCCTCCCTGGAGCCCCCGAGCACAGGAGCGTGTGCAGATGGGGTGTGAGTCCCTCTCTGAGCCAAATTCCATTGGGGACTGCGACTTTTAGAGAGTGAAATAACACACAGGATAATAAGACACGTGTGGGGAGCACCTGACAAAACCTTTCACATGTGAGAGCTCTGATCACGACAAGCATTTGCGGTCGGTGTGGGCTTGCACCACTCTGGCCTTCGGTCTCCTCTTCTGGGAATAGATCTGAGCCGCAGGGGTTAGGTATCAGGATGGTGCCTCTAGCCCCGGTCCCTTGATGCTGACCAGATCCTGGAGCCGAAGCTTCGGATCCGCCCTCCTCCCTGGCGCTCTGTGTTTACCCGGGGCTCCCTTATTGCTGGGGAGCTGAGAGGGACAGGTTGCCTCTGTCATTCCCTCCAGGGCGGTGAGGAAAGGGAGTGGAGGTGAACGCTCAGAGCAGGCCTGGAAGCAGCTTCGGGAGGCTGTTCCTGAGGGCCACTGGCAGCACGGATGCCAGCAGGCTGGGGGGCCGGCCCTCGGGCACCACGGAGGACACCCGTGTGAGTCCAGGCACACGCAGACCGCCACGACTTCGGTGACAGCATCATGCAAACTGCAGCTGGCAGCTGGGCTGAGAGCTTTCAGCAAAGATATTTATCTTCCTGGCAGACAAATACGTTTTATGTTTTGGGGTTTTTTTTAAGAGAAAATCCCACCCAGTCTCACCAAAAATAAACATCTCTGTTATGCAACTTCCTGGAGGCCAGATTGGGGGAGTGGGCAGTGGCTGCAGCCCCTACCCCTTCTGCCTGCCAAGGACTGCTGCCCAGACCCCATCCCATGACCCCGTGGACCCTTCCCGTATCCTCTGGCATCCAGCCTGGGCTCAGGAACACCCCACACAGCAAAAGGGGCTGGGCCGTGCAGGGGAAACTCCATGTTATAAACATCGAGGGACCGTAGGGACTTAACTCCTCGTGTTAAATCAGGGGAAACGGAGGCCAGAAAGAATAAGAAGTGTGCCCTAATTAGGGACAGGGTGCAGCCTCTCAGCTCTGGGCCAGTCCTTCACTGCTACCCCATGGTCTAGGGGCCTTTCCTGGGGAGAGAGGGAAGACCAGAGGGAATCCCCAGGGCCTCACGTAATCAAGAGGCGTGGTCTGCGCATCAAGGAGGCAGAGAACCAGTCCCCAAGGATGAGAGAGCCTGGGAGAAGCCCACCCCTGCTGAGCTGGTTCTAGGCTCACTGTGGGCGGAGCTGGCTGAACACCCAGTCTTCCAAGTAGAGAAGTTTCCCCACCTCCATCCACCCACTGAAAGGGTAGGAGTGGGGCGATAGCATGGTGTGGGGAGCAGCATGGGAGACCCCAGGCCCTAGGTGGGGAGATTTGCTCTCGTCCCGGCTCTCCTGAAGTCTGCCTGTGACTTCAGACAACGCCTTCCAAGTGCCAGAGCCTCCCGTGCCAATGGGAGCAGGCAGGCCCCGTCGGCAGTGGGGAGAGCAGGCAGGAATGGCGTCTCGGCCCTGTGGGGCAGCCTTAGTCTCCAGTGGGACCTTCCCCTTGGGGCCTGGAGTGGGGAGAGGTTGGGGGCACATCTGTTCAGGCAAACGTCAGCTAACTGGAAAGGCTTCAAGATTTCAAGACGGAAGGGATTCTGGCAAACCGAGGCCTCTCTGGTCCTCGAAGAGGGACAAAACCTTCCAAATCTCAAGTCTTGATTGTCAATCATCTTGCTTTAGGTGGCTCAGGTGGTAAAGCGTCTGTATGTAAAGCAGGAGACCCGGGTTCAGTCCCTGGGTTGGGAAGATCCCCTGGAGAAGGAAATGGCAGCCCACTCTAGTACTCTTGCCTGGAAAATCCCACGGATGGAGGAGCCTGGTAGGCTACAGTCCATGGGGTTGCAAAGAGTCGGACATGGCTGAGTGACTTCACTGACTTCACTTTAGGTTCTGAAGCTGGGCTCCTAATTGAGACAGCAAAGGAAAGTCCCCCCAGGTTCTGACCCAACCCGTTAGAATGACAAGCCAAGGTACTCATTCCCAAAGTGCCAAGCTCGGGGGCATCAGTTCCCACCTCCCGCCACCCTATAAGCATCTGCACCCAGCGCTGTCATTCAAGCCTTGGTGACGGAGCTCATCGCCCCCAGGACCGCTGGGCCATCTGTCCAAGGTCCAGCCTGTGTCTGTTTCCTGCGGTCTGGCTCATTGGCGTGGCTTCTGAACCTCCTGGGCCTTCCCCAAGGCAGCCCTGTGGACATCTTGGGATGGCTCCCATGCCTCTGAGTGGTCCATCCTCCTGAATAAATACAGCTCTCGCTGCTGTTCTGTAGGAGGCCCCGAGTTTAACCGGCCCGTGTGAGCCAGGTGAATGCCAGGGATGGGATGGGTGGCAGTGCTGGGCTCTGGGCAAAGCCGCAGATCGCTCTCCAACTAGAGGATCCAGAGAGGCTGGGTAGAGGCTTGCCACCGTGGCCCTGGGCCTGGTCAGGATCCAGCTTGCTCTATAAGGCCCTCCTCAACAAGACGGCCACTGAAAACAGGGGGTCCGAGACTCAGGTTGAATTACTCCTGAACAAAGGAAAGCACTGGACTCCTTGCTCCCCCTCTGCCCACCTGCCGGGAACGTCCCTTTTTTCCAGCTGAACTCCAAGGTCCAGTCAAGCACCAGCTCCTCCAGGAAGCCCTTCCAGACTGCAGTGATCATACAGACCCCCTCCATCTAATTGCTGCCTATGTTTTAATCCAACCAGAGGGTCCAACTTCTCCTTAGGGAATCAGTTCCTTGAGGGCTGGGACCTCGGGCCATTTGTCCCTGCTCAGCCCAGGGCTCAGCCCAGGACGGGGCAGGCAGGAGGTTACCGAGGGATCAATGGACAATTTCTAACAAACATTGCCGAGCGCTCACCCTGTCCAGCTACCTGTGTGTGCTTACTGCCAGTCCCTAGAGGGTATGCGCAGAGGGTATGCGCAGAGGGTACGCGCAGAGATGTCTGTTGAACAAACGCATCCTCGGAGATAACGGAGAAAGGGGGTGAGGATGCGTGAAAGAGAGGCATGCAGTGGGCAGCGCCTCCATCACAGCCTGACAGCTGAAACAGGAGGAGGAGGTGAGATCACCGAGGGACAGGAGGGGAAGAGGGCAGACGGAAAGCAGGGCAGGAGGAGGAAGGACAGGCAGACACAGATGATGTCTCCACGCAGAGAGCAAGAGGGACGCGCTGGGGGAGGCCGCAGGAGGAGCGCCGAAAGGGGGCTTCGTGGAGCGGGCTCTGGAATTGACATTTCCAGAAGCCCAGTCCAGCATCTGCCAGGAACCGGCTCTGCATTGATCGAGCTGCCACGCCGGGAGACCGGAAAGGCCCCCGGAAACCCCCGGCTAAACCCCTTTGCCAGGTGCGCCTTCTTGAGGCCACATGGCATCCGCTGCTGGCGTGAAGCTGAGCAGCCACAGACGTCGCTAGGACCAGGTCACCTGCCTGCCCAGCTGGCTTCCCCCCATCCTCCCCGGAGCAGCCCCTCATGGTCTCTGGCCGATGCTGTGCGGCTGCCCCGCCCAGAGCGGGGAGGGACCCCTGGGCGGGCTTCGTCCCAGGCTGTGGGGGCCCAAGACAACGTCCTTGCGAGCTGCAGCTTCCCCCGGAATGTCTTGATCTGGAAATACATCTCAGACTACCCAGAGGTATCAAGTAGTGTGCACAGAACATCATCGAGAATCCGGAGTGTCTATCCCCCCAGGAGGGATGCCCACCCTGCAGAGACTCCCATGACCACTTCTGATGAGTGGGCGGCGTTGGTTCAAGGCTTATTCTTCATCAGGGGTCACAGACACCCTTGAGTCTCTGCCTGTTCTCCTCCCGGGGAGGAGGCCTCGCCTCTTCTGGGGGCCACCTGGTCTGTGCTGGACGGCCTTGGTTACTGGATTTCAAGAGATACCTTTCTTCATTCTCTTGCGGGCACGCTTAGTCACTCAGTCGTGTCTGACTCTTTGCAACCCCGTGGACTGTAGCCCACCAGCGTCCTCTGTCCATGGAATTCCCAGGCAAGAATACTGGAGTGGGTTGCCATTCCCTCCTCCAGGGATCTTCCCGACCCAAGGATCGAACCCAGGCCTCCTGCATTTCATGCGGATTCCTCACTGTCCGAGCCAGCAAGGAAGCCCTTTCATTCCCTTAGCTTCTATCTATTCATCCTGGTTGAAGCCTAGGGTGTTGCTCCAACCTAGTCTAACCATTTTTTTTTTTTTTTTTGACATGAAAAGCCTTGAAAGATTTCCAAAGGTCGCCTTAATTTTTTTTTCATGACTGTGATTTCAAGAGAATTATTTTTGTGACTGATTTAAGGAGAATGAACTTCTGAAGCCATTTGGGGAGAGGATGCTGCCGCCCTTTCTGTGTGTGTATCCCTGTCGTGTGCACGGACGTGCGCCCTCGGGCATGTAGTACAAGCCTGCCGTGGCGAACGGGGGTGGGGAGCATATGTGTAGTTGCCTGCGGGCAGGTCTGCGGAGCGTGCAGGCTCGTGTGGTCAAGGGCAGGCACACCAGCGGGGCGTGTGTGCCAGTGGATGTGTGCTGTTGTGTGTGTGTGTGTAGTTGTCCACACGCTCTGACGTATGCAGCGTCTGTCTAAGGGGCTGGGTAATTTTATCCTCCATGGTTTTGATTATATCTATTTTTCCTCCAAACATCTGCTTTGTGGGGGACATGCTGCTCACCCTGTTCTCGGGTGAGCCAGCCTCACACGCCCTGTGGCAGCGTGCACAGCGCCAATGCAATCTCCTTAAACAAAGCAGGCCAGCGTGAGGCCCTTTCATGCTATTTAAAGGGCACGGAGTAAACCCATCGCTGTCCAAACAGTCGTGTGGCTGTGGGGGCAGAGGTTAAAGGTGAGCCATTGATCACAGCCCCAGCCCACCTCCTCTGCCATTGGGCTCTGTCCCGAGTTCAGCTTGGATGGCCTGAGTTTTGGGTCCAGACCCAATAAAATACACCAAAGGGGGAGCCCGGACTGGGGTGGCCTTTCAGCAAACACGTGGAGTGTATCTGTGTGTACCGGGTAGAGATGGACTGTGTTCCTGCCCCGGAGGAACTGCCAGGATGTACAAGAGAGGTAACCCAGGGACTCAGCCAGTCACCCACGAGGTGATACAGGCACTCCTGCCATCAACACACAACCACCCAAAGCCCAAATGTGCTTCTCCAAACAAGGAAAGTCTGAGAAACTGTCACACATCCCAGGAGGCTGAGACATGGGGCACTAAATGTGATGTGGTTTCCCAGACAGAGTCCTGGAACAACAGTAAAAAGGACATTAGTGGAAAACTAGTGACATTGGAATAAAGCGTGGCACTTCACAGGAATGTTAAAATGGATGGGTAAGCCATTTGAATGGACATTTTACCCAAGAAGATATACATCTGGTGGTTCAGATGGTGAAGAATCCTCCTGCAATGCAGGAGACCCGGGCTCAATCCCTGAGTTGGGAAGATCCCCTAGAGAAGGGAATGGCTACCCACTCCAGCATTCTTGCCTGGAGAATTTCATGGACAGAGAAGCCTGGCGGGCTACAGTTCACAGGATCGCAGAGTCAGACAAGGCTGAGCAACTAACAAACGTAATAACCAGCTCAATGTATTACCTACTAGAGGTTATTTACTAGGGATATTCATGAGATATAGCTACATACCTACTGCGATGGAAATAAAAAACTCAATGATACCAAGTAATTTCAAGGAACTGAAGCACGTGGAACTCTCTTCCATCACTGGTG
The DNA here is from genome assembly GCF_963930625.1 of Muntiacus reevesi. Lineage (NCBI taxonomy): Eukaryota > Metazoa > Chordata > Mammalia > Artiodactyla > Cervidae > Muntiacus > Muntiacus reevesi. The sequence continues at coordinate 17,939,903 of NC_089257.1, read as the reverse complement.
GGAAAACAGTGCAGCAGTGTCTTATACAATTAAACAAATGCTCACGGCTGGAGCCAGAAATCCCACTGCTAGGCATTTGCCCTCAAGAAACAAACACTTCTTTTCATGGCAAACCTGCATGCAAACATTTATAGTGGCTTTGTTCACAATTGTCTCAAACTGAAAACAGCCAAATGCCCTTTAAAGCATGGAACAGCCACACAATAGGATACTGCTCAGAGACAGGAGCAAACTAGTGATGTGAAGAATGGCATGGATGACTCTCAAAGACAGCATTACTGTCTGTAAAGGGAGCCAGGCTCCAGATGGAGATGGTACCTGACTCCACTTACGTATTGCATGCCATTCGGGGAAAGGTAGCTGACTCACTGGACGTGGATTTGAGCAAACTCCAGGAGACAGTGGAAGACATAGGAGCCTGACGGGCTGCAGTCCATGAGGTCACGAAGAGTCAGACACGACTTAGCAGCTGAACAACAACCAAACAAACAGTACCAGGACAGAGAAGAGATCACTGGTTGCCTGGGGCTGAGGGCTGGGGGTGGTTTTAACCCCAAAGGGCTGGCGTGTGGAACTATCTGATCTCGTATCCCAGTTGTGATTGTGAGTACACAGGTCTGTACAGGAACGTGTTCAAATTCATAAAGTCACGCTCCTCCGTTTAAATTTTTCAGCATGCTATTTTAAAAATAAAAAGTATGTAAACCACAGGGCTTCCCTGGTGGCTCAGCGGTAAAGAATCTGCCTGCCAGTGCAGGCGACACAGGTTCGATCCCTGGTCTGGGAAGATCCCACCTGCTGTGGAGCAGCTAAGCCCATCTGCCTGTCAGTCGCTCAGTCGTGTCCGACTCTCTGCAACCCCATGAACTGCAGCCCACCAGGCTCCTCGGTCCATGGGATTTTCCAGGCAAGGATACTGGAGTGGGTTGCCGAACTGCAACATGACTATGGAACCCGTGCTCTAGAGCCCGGGAACCTCAACTGCTGAGCCCACATGCTGCAAAGTACTGAGGCCAAGGCCCCAGAGTCTGCGCTCCCCAAGCAGAGGGGCCACCACAATGAGAAGCCCGCACGCCGGCACCGGAGAAAAGCCCCCACTCGCCGCCACCGGAGAAAAGCTCGTGCAGCCAGGAAGATCCAGCACAGCCAAAAATAAAAAAAAAATTATTAAAAAAAATAAAAAATACATAACACTATAGAGAAAATACAAAACTGGGTTTAAATATAGTAAAGAAAAACTAAGCAGGTAAAAAGTTTGTATGTCTTCGCTCAGAAATCTCACCTCTAGGGATTTAAACTAACGGCAGAATTATGGATGGGCACAAGAATTAACTCGAGAGAAAGGTCCTCGTGGCATAATTATATGGGAAAATTGAAAATAAGCAAAATATCTAGTAATAGGAGATTGGTCAAATAAAGGATGGTATTTCCATAACTGGAGGATCCTTCCTGGCTTTTTTATTCTACAGACAGATTCTCTCTTGGTATTTAACACGTATTATTTTGTCTCTATTTGTTTTTTCCTGTATTTATTCTCTCTCTCTCCCTTCCACAAAACAGGGAAAATATCTGAATATATTTGTTTGGCTTAGCCTTTTGGTTTGATGCCTAGTATTGTGGCTGGTATGCCGAAGGGGTTCAATAAACACTGATGAAAAATGCAAGAAAGTGATGTGCAAGAACAGCATTTTATTACCTGAAAGATGTTCATGTTATAGTAAGTAAATCTCATTTTGAAAAAAAGGGGGAGGTGAGGATGGGGTGTCTGTCCTTAGATAATACTAGCAGTTTCCAGAAGTAAAGAATATCTGGGTTTAGTTGCTTTTTTCCCCCCTAGTCTGACTTAACTTTCTATTTGTGCTACCATAAACAGGAATTGCTTTCATCATTTTAAAATGCTATGTGAAAGCAGCGCCTGGAATCCTGAATGGTGCCGACTCGGGTGGGTTTGGGACTGGGCTGTGTTATCCGGAAGGTGGAGGGAAGCGCTGCCGGGAACCAGGGGGAGGAACAGCAGTGATGCTTCAGAGAGAGGCCCCTTCCGCGGTGGGGACTAGCTACCGTGCTCACAAACCGGGCACCGTCCCCCACGAGGCCTCGTGGGTGCTGCAGAGTCCCAGAGCTCGGGCTTAAACGTTCAGACCTCTCCGGTTCCTCTGCCCTCAGACTCACCACGCTCCGCTGCAACCAGAGACAGTGTCCAGGACACACACACCTGGTCTGGGGCCACCCTGTCTAAGGGCCTTCGCTGGTTCCCAGAGCGCTCGCCGTCGCCGTTGTTCAGTTGCTAAATCGTGTCCGACTCTGCAGCCCCAGGGACTGCAGCACACCAGGCTTCCCCGTCCTTCACCACCTCCCGGAGTTTGCGCAAACTCACGTGCATGGAGTCAGTGAGGCCACATGGCCATCTCGTCTTCTGCCGCCTCCTTTCCCTCCTGCCCTCAGTCTTTCCCAGCCCCAGGGGCTTTTCCAATCAGGAAGGTCAGGTAGAGTACAGGGTGCTCAGTTAAGTTAGAGTTTCAGGGAAACGGTGAGTCATTTTTTAAGTATAAGTATATCCCAAATATTGCATGGGAAATACTTATGCAGTAAGTCCCCTACGAACAAACCTTGGAGTTGCAGACTTTGAAAGATGCGAACGTGCACTCCCTCAGTGTCAGGCCTGGGTGAAACTGCAGCCTCCTCCCCGCCCCATCGCCTACTTCAGTACCGTCTCCCTCCTCCTGTCCCTCCTCCAGTCAGAAACTCTTCTTATTTGTGTCCTGGATGCCAGCTCCTCTGCCAGCCGTTACACTGGACTTCCTGCACTTCTCAAGGTACCGCGCTGGAAGATGAAACATGCTTTATTTTTTGTGTTTGTCTTTATGTATTGATATTACTTGTGTGAAAAGTATGATAAACCTATTTCCATACAGTACTATGTAGCCGATTGTGTTAGTTGGGTATCTGGGCCAACTTGCTTGGACTTAACCAACCAAGTGAAGTTACGAACTTGCTCTCGGAATGGAACCCGTTTGTGTGTAGGGGACACAGTGTACTAAAGATTATTCATTGTTTATTTGAACTTCAAATTAAATGGAGCATACTGGGTTTGTTGTTGTGTTTTTTTTTTTTTTTTTTGCTAAAACTGCCAGTGCTCAAATCAGGTGACTGTGGCATTCAGGATTCCCCGGGCAGGGCTGGCCACCGTCCTCCTCACAGACTTATGTCCTGCCACACCCGCCCTTCCACCTGGCTTCGGGTCCCACCGACCTGCCCGCAGGCCGCCAGCACACTGCTTCAGGCTTGCCCATCCCTGCATGCGCTCCTTCTCACTGGGATGCCCTCTGCCCTTCATGCATCTGGCTAACTCCTACTCTCCGTGCGTAGCTTCCTCTGTAAACTTTGTGGCTTTCTCCCCCACCCCCATTACATACAGTTACCTACGTTCTATATGGAAACTTAAAAATATGAAGACAAGCCCAAAGAAGAAAACCATTTAATACATAAACAGAAAAGGGAAACACAATTTTTTTAACAGTCTGTTTTAAAACCTATCACTACCCTGTAACATCTTTCCATCCTATTCCATGTTCTTCTACTAACACCTCATTTTTAATGGCTGCACCGTAGTCCGTTGCACGGACAAACCCTATTTTGTTTCCTCAATCCTTTACTGTTGGGCATGCGGATTGTTGATTGCTTGAAATAGCAACAGGCCTGTGATGAATATCCTTGAAGTTAAGTCCCTTGACATTTTTGTGGCAATTACCTTTGCCGAAGTTCCAAGAACTAGAAACACTGAGTTAGGTCATAGTCACACCTTAAGAGCTCTGATAAACGTGTCTTTTAGAAATGTGCCAATTTCTCAGCATGCCTGCCTGCTTCAGGACAAGTACCAATCATTATACTGTTTATAAAAATCTTTGCCAGTGTGATGGATAAAAGTGAAATCTCATTTGAATTTACATGTTTTTTAAAATTTGGGCTTTCCAGGAGGCTCAGTGGCTGAGTCCACCTGCCAATGCAGGGAGACGGGTTCGGTCCCTGGGTTGGGAAGATCTCCTGGAGGACGAAATGGCAACCCACTCCAATATTCTTGCCTGAAAAGCATCCCACGGACAGAGGAGCCTGGCAGCCTAGAGTTCACGAGGTCACAGAGAGTCGGACATGACAGGCCGAGCACGCTTACACACTCATACACACACAGGCACACGTTACTAGTGAAGTTAACGTTTGATTTGTTGCATTTCTTCTTTTGTGAATTGTTTCTACTGAGCTTCCAAGGTTCGGTGCAGAGGTGACCCCTTTGACCCTCTCTGACCCCAGGGTCGGGCTTCTCTGGTAAACACTGAATTCCCCACTCTGAAGCACGGCGGTGTGGTCCAGCCCCCCACTCAACCGGGAGCCGCTGGGAACAGGGCCGCCCTGATGCACTTCGGGGTCCTGCGCTGGGCCTCGGCTCCTTCTGCCTTTGGTAGCACCAGGCAGCCCTGCGCGCCCTGCTGAGGGTCACAAGGGCGCCCAGAGGAAGGGGGTCCGAGGCCATGAGGCTGGGCTCCAGAGCAGGGTGGGGGGCTGTGATCCCCAGCACACACTGCAGTGGGGTGGCTGTGGCGTGGGGGTGGAGCTTGGTCCTTGTGGGGTGATGGGGCTCAGAGAAAGCAGCCACGGGGCAGGCCGTGTGGGACCAGAGCGGGCCCTGCTACAGACGCGGCCATGGCCCCGGGCAAAGCTTTTGTCTTCTCTGCTTCTTCACGGCAGCAAGCCCTGCCTGATCTCCTGCCAGGGGGAGGAGAGGAGGGTTACAGAGGAGGTGCAGCCCCCGCCAGGAAGCCAAGACTGGGATGCTTTCCTCACCCACAGGGCAGGTTTGCGGGGGCCCTGCGTGAAGGCTCTAGGCAGCCCCCATCCTGCAGGTCAGGATCAAGGCCGCAGTGGCTCACGCTGGCCACCAGGAGGCACTGCAGCCCCAATTACCTTCCTCAGGGCCAGAAGCGAGGCCCCAGGGCCCCAGCCCGTGGACGTTTCTCCAACTTTCGTCAAAGACCCAGGCCCCCTGCCTGGGAGGGTTGGCCAAACAAGTGGTGATGCAGTCCTACTACGTGTCTGCCAACATCCCAGCCCTCCAAGGGACGCAGCGGTGGGTGATGCGGGCCCCTGCCCTTGGCAGAGCTCTTTCCTCCTCCGGTTCTGAGGGTGTTCATGTTCTTGACTCGTGTCAGCCCCCTGCTTGAGCGCCCTCATTTTACAGATGGGCAAACTGAGGCTCAGAGAGAAGGCATCCATTGACCGTCACCAGCCACAGGGCGGCCGGCCTGACCCGAGGTCCTCTTATTCCCCGCAATCTCCTCCCTTCGTGGAGACCCGAGGGGGATCGCTGGCCCCCAACATCGCTGGATACTAACAGCTGAGCCATGCCCACGCTACCGCACCCCGGTTTTGCCCAGCTGGCTGTCCAGGCGGCTCGTGGATTTGTTTCTGGCTCCTCTGTGGGCCCTTCCCCGGGGAAGCGTCAGCAGTCACCGGGACTGCAGGCCCCTCTTCGATCACTCCACACTGAGGGGAGAGGTTTCCTGTGAACCAGAGGCGCGAGGGGGTAGAATCAGGAAGGAAAAGGATCAGCCCTGCACTCTCACTACACACCAGGAACTGTGCTTCATGATTTACCCGGTACTAGGACACCTGTCATGCCCCCCACTGCTGCTCTTTGCAACAGTCATGTGAAATATGCCCATTTTACAGCTCCAGAGACTGAGGCCAGAGGGCGTGAAGGACTTGTCTAAGAATGCACAGCTGGTGAGAGGCAGGATTTGAACCCCAAGCCTGGGGCATCTTCCTCTTGGCCCTCCTGGAGTGGATACCCATGTGGGGCTGGGACAGGGCAGCCAGGAGACAGTCAGGGAAGAAGGGGGAAAAAAAAGTGGGAGCCACAGGAAAATTCCTCCTCTCTGATGCCTCTAAACCTGCCCATCATATCCAGCCTTCAGTGCTGGCCCTGGTGAAACATCTGGGACCTCTGATGTGGACCAAGGCCTTTTCTCGGGACCTTGTTTTCAGGGTCACTCCATCCCCCAGTTTACATTCAGCTAATTCTTTCTTTTCTTCTTCCTGACACTGGGTCTGGATTTATATTCATTCTCTGCTAAATACCAAAGTATTTAAAAGTAAAAAAGCATATGTCTGCGACTTACCTCTAAATGGTTCTGAAAGAAATAATATGTATGTGTGCATCTGAATATGTATTAATATATACATACAGAAAGAGCACAAGAGAGATTGAGGGCAATAATGCAAATATGGTAAAACTTTAAGATATGGGGCATCGGTGTCAAAGGGATCTGGGAATCCTTTGTATTCTACATTTAACTTTCCTGATGTCTGAAAACATGTCAAAACAAAAAGCTTTTAGAAAGAATAAGAATGCAGACAAATGGAAAGAAACCACTTTATCCAGGAATCCAAGTTCCAAAACCCCCGGCATTTGTTACAATTTGAACAGGACCCAGACTACAGTCTAGGAAGCAATCTCTCTGCCTCCCCCTCACCAGCACCGTCCACAACTTCTCCAAACGGGCTCGCACACTGAAATCAAAATCACAAGGCAGATCAACTCAAGGGACAAACCTTGACTCCCCAGGCCTATGGAAACCCTCATTTCCATCCTCGGAAGCAACTGGAAACCCCATTAAAGCATGTGGTTCTTCTAAGGCCGTAGGAGGCAGTATTTTGTTAGCTGAGGTCAAGCTATCCTTGGAATTTAAAAAAACCTGGTATTGTTTGAGCCTATTTTAATTTCAGCTCTCTTACAGTTAGTCCAAAAGGGCAAGGTTTCCTTGCATCCAAAAAGAAGTGGTTAAAAAGAAAGGCCACCGCCAATAGTCGAAGCATGGAAGCGACCCAAGTGTTCATCGGTGGATGAGTGGACAAGCAGCCTGGTACCTCCACGCAGAGGATTATTCAACCTCAGAAAGGAAGGACATTCTGGCACCGGCTCCAGCACGGATGAGCCTTGAGGACATCATGTTGAATGACAGCAAGCAGTCACAAAAAGGCAAACACCGCACGATTCCCCTGACGCGAGTCCCTGGAGTAGTCGAGCTCATGGAGACAGAACGCAGACCAATGGCTGTCAGGGGCTGGGGCCCAGGAGGGTGCAGAGTTAGTGTTTTGTGGGGACAGGGTTTCAGTCTGACAAGATGAAGAGTTACGAGGCTGGATGGTGGTGATGGTTGCACAACATTATGAATGCTCTTCATACCACTGGACCGTACACTTGAAAATGGTTACGATGGTAAATTTTATTTTTACTTGTATTTTACAATTAAAAAAAAAATTGGAGAGAAAGAAAAGCAAGTCCACTACTGGCTGGGGTCCCTGTGGGCCTTCACCCGGCCTTCCTTCAGTCCCCCAGGTCCCCTCTGCATCCCAGCTCAGGCCCGATTCTTTTCTCTTCTCTTCTCCCTGACCCTGTGGCTTGGGCTGCGTCTATTCGTGGCGCTCACTCCTTGGTTGACTTGTTTGTTCATTCACCAAGCGCCTCCCCAGGGCCTCCCTTTAGTCACGGCCTCATGGAAGGGGCAGATGACACCACGGCTGGTCAAGTGTTACAGGGCCTGACGGCAAGAGCCCTGTGACCTGGGCAAGGCAGGGTCCACGGGGAGGAGTGACCGGTGCTAGATAAAAGGCCAGGAGAGGTTTCAGCAACGATGTGAACTTGACCAGAGTACTGACATATACCGAGGTCTTGGCAAAGGCCAGTAACCACATGTTATGGCAAAACAGGACACCCAGCTTTCAGCTGAGCTGGTCCTAAATTACTAAGTGAGAAGCCCTAGGGGCCCTGCCCCAGGGCTGGGGGCAACAATAAAACCATCACACCACTGCTGGCATTGGAGCAGCACTGACCCATTCACTGTCTCCTCTGATTCTCCTCAGATCTCTAAGAGGTCAGTGTTTTAACGCCCATTTTACTGATGAGGAAACTGAGGTCCAGAGAAGCTTGACTTGCTCAAGATCACAAAGCGAGGAGGGGCAGAGCTGGGATTTGAACCCAGACGGTCCGACTCCAAGCCTGGTGTCCAACTCATCAGTGGTGATGAGCTGTCTCTTGTACACAGACAGGCAGTCTTGTGGGGGGTGGGGGCAGGCACTGGCCGATTTGGTCTTGTCTTTGGGTGATACAGTTGAGCCTTAGGAGAAATGTCCATCTTGGTGGACTAACCTGAACAGAGCTTTGGGGTCCCCATGTGCTGGTTTAGGTGGTTTAGACGCTCAGTCGTGTCCAGCTCTTGCGACCCCATGGACTGTAGCCTGCCAGCCTCCTCTGTCCATGGGATTCTCCAGGCAAGAATACTGGAGTGGGTTGCCATTTTCTTCTCCAGGGGATCTTCCCAACCCAGGAATCAAACCGGATCTCCTGCATTGCAGGCAGATTCTTTACTAACTGAGCCACAAGGGAAGTCCATGGGTCACCACGAGAAGCCCCATTTATGATCTAACACTTGGACATCACCTCGTGATGTTCCCTGGGGTGGGCTGGGGTCGTGACCTCGGTCACGGACTCTGACTACCCCTGTGAGCAGCTCTCCTCATGGACACTGAGGCTTCCCAGCTCCCCGCTTCCTGGCCCAGCCCAGGTCTCATCTCCAAGCCATGCCTCATGAGGCTGGAGGGAGTCCAGGGACCCAGCAGGGGAAGGGGCACCGGCCCAGGCTGGGTCCACTCCCGGAGAAACAGAAGGAACCTCCCCTATTGTCCCTTCAGCCCAACAAGAAGCCCCAGGGCTCAGGGGCCACCCCTCCCCTTTCAGGCAGGATACGGAGACCTGAGTGATCACATCGCCTGTCAGTGGAAGGACTGTCTTCTGATTTCAGATCGGCTCGGTGGTCTGCCTGCCCTTGTCCCCCTCTACCTTCACAGAACCATGTGGCCTTGGGCATGTCGTTAAACATCTCCTTAATCCCTCAGAGCCTCCGTCTCTCCTCTGCATCAGGAAACCCGCATTCCCAAGCATCCCCCTGGGGCCACTGTAAGACCACCACTGGATCCAAGGGAGGCAAGATGGAGAAACTCAGATCCTGCTCTAGGTGAAATGAATGAGAAGTCTTTGGAGCGGGACAGACTTGGGTTGACTCCTGAAACTGCCCCTGACTTGCTGCTTGTGTTCATTCAGCAACATTTCTGGAGCGCTAGCTATGCTGGGCAAAGCTCCAGGTGATGGAATCACAAGTCCAATAAAGCACGACCCCTCCCTTACAAAAGCCCTCCTTAGGGGAGGCAGGGGTTACGGTGGAGGGAGGTGGACAGGGCAGGAGCAGCTAGGCCAGCCCGGCGCGGGAAGCAGTGTTTCTGGGGCCTCTCCAGATCTCTAGACGGGCAGCGATCTGGTTGGAGGGGTCTGTGGAAGCTGTGTACAGCTAGCTCTGTGCATACGATGGAGAAATGTCAGCTCTCCCCCTCAAAGAAATGGGGAAACTTCTCAGGGAGACTGTTTAGGAGGCTTCCAAGCCACGCGCGCCCTGGCAAAGTGACTTTGGCCTCTGCGCTACTCGGTTTCCTCATCTGTACAGTAAGGGGGCGGACCCCACCTCCCAGCACGTTTGTGAGGGCTCAGTGAGGCCAGGAGCGAGAAGGCATGCCTCTGCCTGATAGCCAGCACGCTGTCTGTCAACGGGAACCCTCCTCGGTAGATTAACACACTTACTATTTGGGGGGAAGTTAGGCCAGGGCGGCTGTGAGACCACAGGGGTCCCTCAGGCTGCAGTGTCTCACCCCCTCCCCGCCCCCGCCCCAGGTGGACTCTCTTCAGCTCCAGTTTCCCCAGCCCCAGCTGCCCAGAACATTCCACAAACCTCTGTCCCAAGCAGCTCCCCCCACCCCAGTCCCCTTCCAATCTAGGCTCATTCCTACCTACATATAACAGAGAAATAAATGGGGTGAAACACTGAAACTATTTTGTTTGTCATTTGTTATAGATATTTAAAACTGCTAGCTGATGTTCAAGAAAGCCCCTTCCATAAATACATTTTGACCTAGATTAGGTTGCATCTTGCAGCACGGCCATGAAAGGAGGCCTGTAATTTTAAGCGCTGCATTGAAGACAGTGTGGCTTACGCGCCCGTTGACAAAGGTCAGAGCAGCTGTGAGCTCCTTACGAAAACCTCGCTCCTGCTTAGACACTTGGTAACATCTGGACCATTTTCCTAGGCAGGCACACCAGGATATTTAACGGCTCCAGAAGAATTTTCTCCATGGGGGCCTTCGCTCTCCTCCACCCAGCATACCACCCAAAAGCTAGCTGGGGGTGGGGAGTGTCGAGAGGGATCGTTCCAGAAATGAGCCATCGCTCCCACAGGCGCTGCTGTCTGCTGTCACATGGCCCTCGGTGATTCAGGGCTATGTCAGGGCCCTTTTTGCCCTCGAATCCCAAATCACCTTTCCAGGCCCGAGTCTGTTACCACCTCCTCCCTGTAGATTCCCTGCCGTGCCCTCCTCCAAATTCCCCTTCTTCTTCTGGGAAAGTCGCTCAGTCGTGTCTGACTCTTCGTTATCTCATGGACTATATAGTCCATGGAATTCTCCAGGCCAGAACACTGGAGTGAGTAGCCTTTCCCTTCTCCAGGGGATCTTCCCAACCCAGGGATCAAACCCAGGTCTCCCGCACTGCAGGCAGATTCTTTAATAGCTGAGCCACAAGACAAGCCCCCAAACTACTCCTAAAAATTCAAGTGCTTTTCACAAAGCATTGCCAAGTGTGGGTGCATGGCAGCCTCCACCACTAGACAGTATCTTCATCACAGGCAGGGAAAATGTCTCGACAAACTCTGGTCCCCACATCTGGCACTCAAAAAATACCTGTTGAACAACCAACTCAGCAAACACCTGAATTAAGTGAATCTTGCTAAGTAACTAAATGTCTCAGTCTGTAGAACAACCACATCGGCCTAGAGAGAATGTTTTTCCCACCAAAATCAAGTGTTTTCTTCCTCCAGATGTGTTTGTGCTAAACTAAAGAATCATTTACAAGCCCCCAAAGCAAGAATATATTTTCCCCCCTTGGACAAGAAGGGAAAAATCATGGCTGGATTCATTGTGAGGTTGCCAGTTAAAGTTTTCTGAGGTTGATAAAGATGGATAAGATTATTCAGGGCTTCCCAAGTGGTGGTAGTGGTAAAGAACCTGCCTGCCAACACAGGAGACGTGAGAGATGCAGGTTCATTCCCTGGGTCAGGAAGATCCTCTGGAAGAGAGTATAGCAACCCACTCCAGTATTCTTGCCTGGAGAATCCCACTGACAGAGGAGCCTGGCAGGCTACGGGTCCACAGAGTCGCAAAGAGGCGGATAGCACAGTACTTGTCAGGGAGACGACTCATCCCATGAAACAGTGAGAATGGACCTTACGGAGCACAAAAGTGGCTTCGTGTAACCTTATCTGAGGGGCTGAGTCCTGGGTAGCTCATTAGGTAAACCCTGGAGCTGGCTGTCGACTCAGGCACGGTATCTCCAAGGCAGCCCCTGATCCCTGGCACAGGGCTGATGCCGAGCAAAGGAGGAGGCCGTTCCAGGAGCGGTCAGTTCTTGCGAGTTTAAGGAAGGGGAACCTAAACTCCCCAGCAGATGTGACTTGAAGGGTCTGAAGGGGCCTAGGACTACCCTTCTCCCCTTCTTGATCCCTCCAGCCCCCATGCTGGGCAGCCAGCCAGCCTACACCCTTTTTGCATCACTCAGATGTATTTTAAAACGTTTTGTCAACCACCCAGCATAGACTCTGCAATAATTTGTTCATTTTCCAATTTTATGCATTCAAGTCAACCATAACTGTCTGTCAAAGTTTCCAGCCTCACCTACTCAAAGTTCCAGCAACATCCTCTTATCAACAATATCAACTAACATTTATTGAGCACTTCTGCGGCCGTAAGCTCTTTACCTATATCGCCTTACTCAGTCCTCAGAGTATTCCTTCATGGTACATATGATTCATATGCCCACTTTACAGACAAGGAAAATCGAGGCAAGGAAGCAAAGAGGTCAACTCATTTGCCCAAGGTCACTCAGCTGGACAGGCTGAAATCTGTTCCCAGGTCCTGGCAACACTGGCCTCACTGAACCAAAGGCACCTGAAGCTTCAGGCAGCCGGTGCAGCCCAACCGTAGGACGAGCACAGTGTCTACAAGATTCCAAGGCATTAGAAGCTGCGCCTGTTACTTGTCTGTGGGCTTGCCCGAAGGCTCAGAGGATAAAGAATCGTCTGCCATGCAGGAGACACAGGAGATGTAGGAGATGCAAGTTCAATCCTTGGGTAGGGAAGATCCCCTAAATGGCAACCCGCTCCACCTGACCGGGAGACCAGGCCTCTGTTTAACCAACTGGACGGGGGGTCCCGAGGCAGGAAGTACTGATCTCACGAGCGAGCCCCCTCTGGGGCTCTCACTGCCCCACCTCTCCGTTGTCCCCCGCCCCTCTGGTTACCCACCAGGGGCTCCGAATCCTACCGGGTCCCTGGCTGAGCCACTCACTGGACAGAGCTTGGGATGACCAGGGTGGGCCACAGGGAGCAGCAGACGCCTCTGATGAGGAGGAAACAGAAAATCTTGAACACATCCACGGGCCCAGGAGTACAGAGCAGGGTGGGGTGCATGCCTGCAGGATGACTTAATGCGGTTCCTCATATTCTGGAACTCTGGACCTTCATCTCAGGAGGCCATGCCACACTGGGGACATCGACCAGTGGTACAGAATAGAGAGCCTAGAAATAAACTCTCAAATACATGGCCAACTGACTTTTGACAAGGCGGCCAAGACCATTCAATGGAGAAAGGGCAGTCTTTTCAACAAATGATAGCGGGAAAAGTAGGTATCTGCATGGGAAAGAATAAAGATGGATCCTTATCTTATACCATCTGCAGAAATTAACTCAGCGTGGTTCAACACCCCAACTTAAGAGCTACAACTATAAAGCTCTTAGAAGAAGACATAAGGGAAATCTTCCTGGCACTGGAGTTAGCGATGATTTCTTGGATATGACGATGAAAGCACAAGCAACCAAGGAAAAAATGGATAAATAGGGTTTTTTCAAAATTAAAAAACTTTGTGCATCAAAAGGACACTATCCAAAAAGTAAGAAGACAACAATAGAGAAAATATTTGCAAATCATATATCTGACAAGGGATTATCATATATATATAGGGTTCCCTGGTGGCTCAGATGGTAAAGAATCCACCTGTAATCTAGGAGACCTGTAATCCTCCTGTAATCTAGGAGACCAGAGTTCGATCCCTGGGTCAGAAAGATCCCCTGGAGGAGAGAATGGCAACCCAGTCCAGTATTCCTGCCTGGAAATTCCATGAATACAGGAGCCTGACAGGCTATAGTTCATGGGGTTGCAAAGAGTTAGACATGACTGAGCAACTAACACACATATACAGATATAGATATATCCAGAACATACATAAAACTCCCATAACTCAACAACAAAAGCCAAGAACGCAAGTCAAAAATGGGCAAATAAATAGACATTTCTCCAAAGACGAAAGACAGATGGTCAATAATGGTTTGACAAAATGGTCAAACACAGAAGGACAAACGTCGTGTAATTCAACATCTATGAGGTGCCTGGGGTAGGAAAATTCAGAGATGGAAAGTAGATCAGAGGTTTCCAGGGAATGGGAGGAGAGGGAGATGGGGAATTATTGTTTAATGGGCCCATTTGGGATGATGAAAAGGTTTTGGAAATAGTGGTGACGGTCACACAACACCACGAATGTCTTTGATGCCAGTGAATCGTTCACTTTAAATCCTTAAAGTGGTAAATTTTAAATTACATATATTTAACCACAGGCTTCCCAGGTGGCACGAGTGGTAAAGAACCCGCCTGCCAATGCAGGAGACACAAGAGACGCGGGTTCATTCCCTGGGTGGGCAAGATCCCCTGGAGGAGCGCATGGCAACCCACTCCAGTATTCTTGCCTGGAGAATCCTATGGACAGAGGAGTCTGGCAGGCTGCAGTCCATAGGGTTACAAAGATTCAGACATGACTTAGCACAGCACATATTTTACCACAATAAAAGTTATCCCTAATTAAAATAAAGATTTGAATGTTGAAAGAGGCCACGCTAAGTCTGAGGCTGCAGCCTCTCACTGCACTGCTCAGAGGCTTCCAGGGGGCTTCCCAAAGTCTGAACCCCTCATCAGAAAGTGAATGGCCCTCTCTGCTTTGCCCCTGCTGTTCTTCAGGCTGACTCTTGCCTCTACCCATCACACCCCGTGCAAGTCACACACCTGCTCTTTTCCAGGTACCCCATGTGCCTTCCTGACCCACGTTCTCTCTGCTGACTCTAGAGTGCTCTTTCCAGCTCTTTTAGTTGGTGAACTCCTATTCAACCTCCAAGGCCCACTTCAAATGCCCCCACCCACTAAGGCCCAGTCCATCTGCACTCTTCCCGAGAACTGCCATGTTTACACATTTAGTTTACACATTAACTCACTCACTGCCCAGCATTCCACACCAAACAACACAGCGGCACAATCCAGCAGCAGGATGTGTTGGATGGGGCGGAGGAGCCTTCGGCAGCACACCTCTGACAGCTCCGTCTATGCCCAAGTCCTTCTCTAAGGAGGGAGGGGAGCCCTTCCGTCAAAGCCTCCTCCACCTCTCTGTCCGTCGCCCCCTGGGCACCTGGCTCCCAGCATCGGCATCGTGGCAGCCACCCTGAGGGCTGACTCCACCCCATCTGGGCTGTAAGCGCAAGACGGCACACAGGCCCCAACAGAGGGGTGCATCCCCTGGAGGGGGGAATCTCAGAGCCCCGGGGTGGAGGGGGGAGGACCCGGGAGGAGCGTCAGCAGAAGAACCAGGGGCCCCGAGCTCACTGCAGGGAAGGGGGGAGCCCTGAGGAGAGGAGGGTGTGTGTGGGCGGGTGAGGGGGAGACGGCCCACGAGACTGCAGCCCCCTGGGGGATGCGGCGCCCAGACCCCAGACCGTAGTCACGGCCTCTGAGGTGGCGGCGGAGGGGAACAGGGTGGGAAAAGGTGCCCCTCTACCTGCAAGCCTGAGAGGACACCAGGCCTGTGCAAGACGGAGCAACTCAAGGTCCCCCTTCCACCACGCTACAGAGGGGTCCCCGCAGGAGATGCCTTTCGTCAGGGTAGATGAGAACTAGAAGCGGGGTTCTCACCCATGCCCACGCCTCCTTCAAGGGGAGGAGGCAGGAAGAGAGGATGGGAAGGTTCCCTCCCTCCTCCTTGTCTCCCTCCCTCTCTTCCTCCCTTCCTTCCACAAATTCCCTGAGCACCTGCCTCGTATAGCAAGCCCTGCTCCAGGCTCTGGGAAAACAGTTCGAAACAAAACCGTTTCCTAAGACAAAAGCCTCACGGAGGCTCTCAGCCTCCCCAGGAGGCAGGTATTTCCCCATTATTTGCTCCGGCACATGGCACATGGTCCTCAGCTCCACCCTGCCCTGATCAGAGGTTCTGGCATGTTCCTGGGGCCTCTGGGACTTAAGATGCAATCCCTCACAACAGTTAAGAGGCACTGATGCCACACCTGACCCCGTGTTCTCACGACTGCGCAGCAGGACACTTGAACAGGGAAGAAGCTAGGCCCAAGGACACACGGTGAGGTCTAGACCTCGGACCTGCCGGGCCCCAAGCCCACCCTTGACCTCCTCCCCACCCACCGTCCCCGCACCCCGCCACTGCACTTCCAGATGGAGGAGCTCTTTGGGGCCATGTTTGTAAACCCAAATCTTTCCATCCCATGCCAGCTGAGATAGGATGAGTTATGTTTAGTCGCTCAGTCGTGTCCAACTCTTGGTGACCCCATGGACTGCAGCCCGCCAGGCTCCTCTGCCCATGGGGATTCTCCAGACAAAAATACTAGAGTGGGTAGCCTTTCCCTCTTCCAGGGAATCTTCTCAACCCAGGGATCGGACCCAGGTCTCCTGCATGGCAGGTGGATTCTTTACCATCTGAACCACCAGGGAAGCCTGAGCTAGGATGAGACTGACCTCAAATCCAATTAGGATCATCCCACAAAAGGATGCCTTCTGGGTTCTCGGAGCCCTTGGCCATCAAGAACTTGCCTTCCCACCTCCAAGCTGTCCCACCTTAGGTAAGTTACTCATCTTCTAGGAGTCTGCTTTCATCTGAGAAATAGGGGTGATGAAAGGGTCTCCCTCACAGGGCTGGGCTGGGGTTCAGTGAAATCACACAGAAGCAGCACCTTCAGGAGAGCTCGGGGATCATGAGCATCTCACCGTCAGCGGTGCTGATTCTTACCTCCTTCTGACTCACACCCGCCAGCTTCCCTGCCTCATGGTCCATGTCCTGCACGTGCAGGGCCCGCCAGACTCTTCCCCTTTGGCGGGCTGAACCGAAGAGCCTCTCGGTATAATGCCTTGGGCAGAGTGGTAGGGCCCAGAGTCCCCCTCAGGATCATGGGGGACCCAACCCATCTTTCCTAATGCCTCAAACGCTAGCCTGGAATAGCACAGAACAAGCCCAGGGCCTCAGAAATCAACCGGTCCCAGGCAGGGGTTTTCAGATGGGAGACCAAGGCCCTGAAAGGAGATCTGTGCAGCAGAACTGGGCGCATCCTCCTCTTCTCTGCCCTTCTGAGAGCTCCCTCCTCGCAGGGTGTCTGGGGAGCTGTCCCAGATCAGCGCTGGGGTGTGAGCCAGACGTCGACCCGTGTGGCTGAGTGGTGGGGCTGCACACGGGGCCGGGGGCTCCTGGGTATCAATGTTCAGTTGCTCAGTCGTGTTCAACTCTTTTCGACTCCATCACTGTAGCCCACCAGGCTTCTCCTCCTTCCCCAGGCAAGAATACTAGAGTGGGTTGCCATTTCCTTCTCCAGGGCATCTTCCTGACCCAGGGATCGAACCCAGGTCTCCTGCATTGAGGGCAAATTCTTCACCGTCTGAACCACCAGGGAAGCCCCTGGATATCAGGGAGGCCCACAAACCCAGGAAGGCCCCAACGTTTCCTTTCCCACTCTGAAACCTGGTCAGACACACCCTCCTGCCCCCAACTGCCACCACCATTCAAAATACCTCAATCATCTGCAAGATGAAATGAGAAGGTGGGGGCCCTTAGTCCTTACTGGAGACTGTGACCGCCTTCCAGGATAACCCTGCAGGCATATCACCTCTCTGCATCCTCACATTTCCTCCCACAGAGGCAGGACTGGCCCACACAGCCCCTGTTTTGCAAATGAAGAAATAAACTAGAGAGATAAGCAGACCGTTTCAGAAACACAGGCAACACAGCCTTTTCCAGGGAAAAGCCAACATACGAACCCAGATCTCTTGATCTCCAGAGAAGCCACAGAGTGGGGAAAGGAGAAAGCAGAAAAGAAGTTACAGGCTTTTCAGCCACCAGAGAAGATCCAGGTGGTCTGTGGCAACTCTGGGCCCTCCCCTTACTGGGTAAAGCTCCACCCACCTGGGAGTGGGGTGAGTTTTGCTGCCCTCCTCCGCCCAGCCTGAGTTGGGGCTTCGCCTCTCCAACACCAACCCATTAACTGCAGTGAACCAAGCTACTAGTCTGTCTCCTCATCTGGACCCAAAGGCAGAGGCTGTGTCCAGGGCTTCACAGAATCCCCCAGGAGGCCTGGTGAGGAACTGGAGTTAGGCATTTCAGTCCGGTCCCCTTCTCTGTGAAAACTGGGCATTTGGGCCAGGAGGCACCTGGCGTCTCTTCCAACACTGGGCGGGACACCCACCCTGACACCTCCATCACATTGGAGGATTGACTTCCAGGCTTCTGGACTCAACCGAGGCCCCCCCACCTGGCAGGTGGTCAGCCTCAGAGGAGGAAGTAGGTCATGTGGCCTCAGTTAATGCCCTTGGGCGCTCACTGCCGGGCTTCCACACACTTAGGAAACAAACTCGGTTAGGGAGCCAGGCGGACAGCAGGAGTCCCTGCCCCGCTGGGTCACATTGGGGATGAGTTCCTGCGATCCCATCAGTGCTCTTCTGTTGCCCTGGCAACCCCAGGAGCTCCTGATGGAGCCCATCTACTTTCTGAAGGAGAGGGAAAGGGCAAGCATCTACTGTGTATGAGACAGAGTGTGCGGGCTAACTGGATGGATTACAGTGAAAGGAGATGGTGGGCGAGGGGGCGGAGGTAGCCCCCGACTCCTTCTTCCTTCCCCACCCGCTGCAGTCCTTCCTTCCTTCCCACTGACTCGCCTGTGGGGTTCCATTCCTCTTCAGGCCTCAGTTTGTTGTTGACTAGCGGCTGAGTCGGTTCAACTCTTTTGCAACCCTGTGGACTGTAGCCCGCCTCTGTCCATGGGATTTTCCCAGGCAAGAATACTGGAGGGGGTTGCCATTTCCTTCTCCAGGGGGGTCTTCCGGACCCAGGGATTGAGCCTGTGTCTCCTGCAAGCAGGTGGGTTCTTTCCCACTGAGCCACCAAAGCCCAGGCCTCCGTTTGCCAAATAAGATCTGCAACGTGCATAAAGATGGTGCTCAGGCTGGTTTCTTCTCTAGACTGCTGGAGGTGGGAGGAGGCCCCCCTGCAGTGTGGGTGGGCTGGGTGAGAGCTCTAGGAAGCCACTGGGGCTCCCTCCACCCCCGGGGCCCCAGGGAGACTCTGCCGGCCGCTGGGTGAGTCATGACCAGCAACAGGGAAGACCACAGGCCATGAAGCACAGGCTCTTCATCACCGCTTCCTGCCTGAGCCTCTGGTGGTTGCATTGACCACAAGCAAGGTCCCTCCCCTGGGCGGGGGGTGCAGGGGTGCACACGGAATCCCAGGCAGGTGCCCATTCTCACCTGCACGCTGCTGACTACGCTGGGTGCATCCTTGCAATCACTGTCTACACTGCACGCTGCTGACTACGCTGGGTGCATCCTTGCAAGTGCTGTGGGGCACGCAAGGCTTCCATATAGGCGTGCACACGAACTGGTGTGCACGCATGGTCCCCGGCATCACCCTGGGAGAGCAGGTCCAGGACAGATGAGTGTGAGCCGGGAACATCGCCCCACGGTCACGCGGGACTCGCACTCACAGCCACTCCCAGGCCTCCGCCCGCACCAGTAAAGGTATTGGGATGTGTTCACAGCTTCCTCCCACACAAAAGAAAAGTGAGAAGGGTGAGGAGGGCAGGGAAACAGGGTGGGGCGGGGGAGGGGGAGAGTCCAAATTGGTACCAGCACAGTAACCCCTAGAGGGCCTTTGGAAATTGTCCAAACTCCCAGATTTCGTAGAAATAAAATCTGGATCCAGAAGGGGAAGGGGACCCAAGGCTGTGAGGGGAGTAAAGAACACCGCGGTGGAGACCATCTCAACCTGGACTGTGCGCCCTGCCCCCGCACACGTGCCCAGCTGGACCTGAGCGCCCGCCCCAAACCTCCCACAGCCTCTCCATCTTCTCTGCCACAGCCCTGCCCTCGGACAGGTCGGACTAGCTGCTGCTCTGCCCCGACCCAGGTCCCCAGCAGTCTATCTTCAAGGAGCTTGGGGCTGATGCCCAGGTCCCCAAACCCCTAGTTTGGAAGGAAATCCGCTCCAGGACAATCTGCTTTAAGAATCTGATGAAATGCACAGCGACTCCCTCTCTTTCTAAAGCGCACAGCCGCCCCAATTCTGTGGTTCCCAGGGCACGACCGACCCGAGGTGTGGCCGTGGGGAAAACCGGGTAGTTGGCAGGTGGTGGCGCCTCTGTCAGCGACCCTCCATGCGGGAGGGCCATGGTGTCTCCCCGTCACCCTCCTCTCATGCGCCCTGGTGACCCTGCTAGCTGCCCCCGGAGCCGGATTCCGAAACCGCCCGCTGCCCAGTCCCCAGGCTTTCACAGCTCCAAGCCTCCTCTTTGCACGTCTCTTTTCCTCTCCGCCAAGCCTCAACGCCCCTTCCACTCCCTCCCTTCCTTGGCGCAGCTGGTCGGGGGTGGGTGGGATGGGGCAGAGAAGAGAGTCTTGGCTAAGGCGGCAGAACGTTCCAGGAAGGTGGCAGAATGTTCCAGGGAGGCGCGGGGTGCACGGCCTCTGGTGCGTCCGGGGTCTCGCGACCCCTCCGTGGACACATTGGAGGCTCCGGTCGCACCACTGAGTCAGCTTTCCTGGAGAGAACGCCGTCCAGGCAGTGCGGCGTCGGCTGCCCGCGGCCACCCCGGGGAACGAGGTGGGGGTGTCACCGCCCATCTGCAGGCCAGAGAAGAGGGCACGGGCTGCACCTCTGCGTGGGAGGCCCCTGGGGGGCCACTGGCAACTCGGATCTCTGGGAAGCACCAGCTTATGGCTGGAAGGCTTGTTGGCCAGACAGCAGTGTTTCTCTAAAAAGGCCCTGTTTTGAAGGAAGGCCCTCTTCTCAGCTGTCTAGTCTGGACCAGCCCTTGGCCAGTGGCGCCCACAGCCGCAGACCAAGGGGTGGGGGAGGGGGGCAGGGTGCCTTTCACTCTAAATTCGCTGGGTGGTATCATTCCGCAGCTGAGTACCCCCAGTCTTGGTTTTCGAATCTGATGACCCGCCTTGTAACCGTAATACCTCCTGGGGAACCCGGTAGCGGGCGGGAGTACGTGGCCAGGTGGCACCTGGGTAAGCTGGGTCCAGATACGGGACCAGGCTCCCACCACCAGTGCCGAGGTCCTTCGGTTTCCTGGTGGGGAGCAGGGGTCCTGGGAGCTGAGGACGCGGAGGCTGCCTCCAGCCAGGCATTCTCCCAGATCCGCCCCACCAACTCCCCTTTCCCGGCCGCGAAAGGCGCACCCGCTGCAGCTCGGGCTTCGCGGCTCTCCACCCCAAGCCCTCGGAGCCGCTGGGGATCCCGGCAGTTTTCCTATCCTTTCTCCGCCCGCTGCTTCGGGCAACCTGCATCAGAGGTGAAGGAAAAGTCCAAACCCCAGACAAACGCGGGACCCCTCCCTCCCTCCCCGCAGCCCCCGTAGACGCGAAGGCCGTTCTATTTCCATTTTATATTTCATTCTGTCCCCGAAGCAAAGCCGCATGCAGATTTGCGGAAAGAGAGACAAGGGCTGGGGCCAAGGGACAAGGTGGGACCACGAGGAAACGTGCGCGCGGCTGCTTTCTGAAACCAAAGTTCTCACGGAGCATGGCGGCATTTTACGTTTGGTGCTTTTAATTTGTTTTCTTGTAGTGGCCCCTCTCTGCAGCGCACAAAACTCGGGGCTTCAGCGGCTTCGGGAGAGCCTCTGGCGGCAAGGTTCCTGGGGCAGCCGGCCGTTCCCTTGCAAGAGTGAGGACCGCGAAACGCCGGACATTCAAGGTTACTCTGTCAAGAAACGCCACTATGGGGAGGGGGGCAGGTTCTCTGGCTCCCCGGAAGCCTCTTCCGAAATTCCCTTGAAACAACTGAAAAAAAAAATCCCCCACCCTAGTTTTCGTTTAGGGATACAATATGTAAATGGTCTCTATCTCCATCCACATGGTAGTTATACCGTAGGCATGTAATTAACAATTCTTCGAACGTTTCACTTAACTGGGTGTTTCACTGTATATAAATTATAATAAAGACACATAGACCGTTTTAAAATAATAGGAGACCTTTAATCCGGGCCTCCTGTTTTTCTGTTTAAGATGGTATGTGTTTAGGCTGGACCGGTTGAGCAGAGTGACGGCTATAGAAATTAACAAAGTTAAAAATTAAAAGCATCTTTCTTCCTCTCCTCCCCACCCCCCAGTTGACCTGGGATCCTGGACGTCACAGCTCCTACACTTGAGTTTTCCCTTCCTCATCCCACAATCATCCACGGGTTCTTAAGGCTAATGCGCGCCCCTCAGTTTCTCCCTGTCTTTTTGGGGATCCCTCTTATGCAAAGCACACCCCGGTTCCTTGGTTTGACTGTGACCCACATGGAGTTTACACATTTCGTGGTGTGTGGATTGTGTCGGTGGTGATGGGGGAATAAATATCTCTAGCATTCAATCACTGTGTCTAATTCAACAAATCAAGGCCAGCCCCTCGGTGGCGCCCCAGGGGTCTCCGGCCCGACCCAGTCTCCCAAGACCTCGGCGGCGCTGAGAGCTCTGCTTTCGCAGGCGCTGGGTTGGGAAGGTAGCAATCGGCTAGCAACGAAAACCTGCGTGCACCGAATCGAAAGCGAAAGAGGAGGTTGAGCAAGGCTGCTTTCGGAAGCGTCCCGGGGCGCCTGGTCGAGGCCTGGGGTGCCGAGCACGGTGGCGCTGGCGGCTTGGAGAGTTGGCCTCTCTTGTGAGCGAGATGCCAGGGTCCCAGTTCCTACAGGGATGAGGCTCTTTGAGCAGCTGAAAAACATCAGGTCTCCAACCTGGCGGGTCTCCTGGAGCTCAAGCGGCCAAGGATGGGCCAGGACCGGCGGGGACTTTGGAAAGGCAAAGTGTGGCTCCAGGGAAACTGGTGGTGTCGGGATTGTAGTAGGCAGGATTTGGTGGGGCTCTTGCATTAAAAATGCGAATGCATCTGCCTGAAGGGAGCCGTGGAGTCACCTTGTTCGTGACCCTTTCGGTACTGATGGGGAAGCAGCGGAGGCGCAGTTAGGGGTAGGGACTTCTGCAGCCTGGATACGTGTCTCCCCTCCGAGTTCCACATCTCCGAGCAGCCCTCCCGCTGGAGACTGCCGGCGGCCTCCTGCTCCAGGCTCTCGGGCCATGGCCCCAGTGCAGACCCCAGGCCCACACCTCTCTGGTCAAGGAGCGCTTGGATCCGAGAACTGGCTCCCGGAGGAGGAGACCTCAGACCCTCACTTTTGCTCCGAGCAGTTACTCAGATGGAGGAACTGGCCTCTGGCCCGCAGACCAACAGAGCTGGAAGGTGGTTGCCAGGCCGAAGCTCCACTGGGTGGGGCCGAGCCACAGTCAGCCTAGCACCAAAGCCGAGTCTGCCTCTGCCTTTCCCTAAGCTCCCGGGAACCTCCGAGGCTTTTACCCTCCTACCCACTCACTTTCCCGCTTTGGGATACACACTCTCACGAATGTGGGGAGAGAACCATGTCGGGCTGTGTGTGCTTCAGGGTCCCTGCAAGCTGCTAGCTCCGGAGGCCCTCTGCCCAACCGCCTCTGTGGGCGTCAGAACCTCACCTCTTGGTGCCTCAGTTTCCTCCTCTTGGGCCTAATGTGCCTTTTATCTTTTTCTACAAGAGTCAGAAATCTCCTCCTGGCCAGAGAGAGAGCAGCTGCTGAGAGAAGGACAGAGTAAGCAGAGCTGTCCGTAGTTTGTGGCTGCGCCCTGAGCGGTGCCTCCGTCTTAGACAGCCGGGGAGTGGAGTCCTGTTCGTGTTTCCAAGCTGTCTTTTGTCCCAAACTGCAACTTTGGGTTTTTTTTTTTTTTTTTTTTTTTTTTTTTTACTAGCGCAGGGTCAGCGCCTGCCCTGTCCTCACAAGTGGGTGCTTATAGGTTCCCAACACAGCACAGAGGCCGATGGAAGAAATGTGGAGGGGGCAGACAAGACGCTTGTTGTCTCTCTGGGCCGGGTGGTGTGGGGGGAGACATTTACTCCCCATTGAGGCCTGACCGTCATCTCCCTGGGATGCAGGTGAGGAAACAGGGCTTTAGAGAAGTTCCTCACTCACAGGTCACAGCGCGGGAGCCCCACGGCCGCTGCCCGTCGGGCGTGCATTATGGAGACTGGCAGTGGGGGCCCAGCAGGGCTCAGAGGCGGTGCTCAGAGGGGTCTCACACTTTCCCCCTTTCCCTCCGAAGCTGAAAACATTTCCAAATGAGACGTTGGGAGTTGCGTAGGATCTCTCCTTGCCTATTTTCTCAGAAGCCTTGCTGGGGAATTTCTCTAAAACACGAAAAACCAGTGCAGAGGGAGAGAAAACTGTCCATGGGATGCTCCATCTGGGATATGCCCATACCTAACATTCCCAAAGGATAGGGGCCAGGAGGGGCCTACTGGGGGGAAGCCTGAGCCCCAGGGGTGGGGGGCAGGCAGGCAGGGGCGTGTGGACAGGGTGAGAGCCCCTCTCTGCCAGAGTGTGGAGCTGTGGCGGTGATGCACACGGCCTGAACTCATTCCAACAGGAAGGTGGAGAGGCAAGGTTGAGGAAGTGGGGAAATCCCCCGGAGCTCTCAACCTGCTGTCTGTTCTCTGGGTTTGAAAGCGTGCGGCTCTGGGCGAGGCCACACGAGTGTACGAGGCGTGCCTGTGAGCCTGCTGCTCCTCAGGAAGAGGAGTGTGTGTGTGTGTGTGTGTGTGAGAGAGTGAGTCTGTGTAGAATCCAAGTGTAGACAAGAGTATGACCCTGTGAATGCTTGTGCGTGTCAATAACCACTTAGTGGATCCCTTCTGAGCCTGCCGGGAGCCAGTTCCAGGCAGAGTGTAAAAAAAAAAGCATCCGCAGAAGTTGTTTCCTAAGGTTGTTCCAGTCGCCAAGGCCTCCAGCGCGTCTCACCTCTGTCTCTCCATCCCGCCTGGTCAGTGCAGCCAAAACCGTTGTCCTGTCAGAACCAGCTCATTTCCTGGGCCCTGTGTGAAGGCCGTGGCCCAAGGGGGAGCGTGTGAACCCAGCGCTCCTAGCCCAGAGAGTGTCCCATCCATCTCAGTTTCTCTCCCTGCCAGATTGGGACTCGCCAGTGCCGATCCTGTAGCAGAGAAGGTTCTGGCCGCAGGCCGCCCTTGAGAAGCCCTCTCCTCCTCTATGGTCGCGGCGCTCCAGCGCCCAGGCCTGCGTCCCGTGGCCGCGTTCAAGGGGGCTTGGAGGTCATTTAGTCCTCGAGTTCCCGTTGGGCCCAAATCAGGACCTAGAACCTTCCCTCTTGCCCAGCACCGCGCCGCCTGGAGAGCTGTGGCTTCCTGTTTTCCCAGCCGCTCGGTCCTAAGGCTTGGTTCGGAGGCCGGCCGCCTCTCGGGGATCTGTGATTCGCCCGCCTCGCCTGCCGCGAGCCACCCCGACTCGGGTCATCCGCGGCCCCGGGCGTCTTCGAACCCGCGCCCGGCTGGCGCCCCAGCGCCACCGCATCCCCGGCGCGCCCCGCCGCCCGCGCTTCAGGCTCCCCGGCCAGGCTCCGCACCTGCGATGCTCCCACCTGCAGCGCCGCCGGAGGAACCTCCTAGCCGGCCAGGAGCCAGGCCTCGGCGGCCGGGGAACGCGGCGCCCAAGCGTTGCGCTCCGACTGTTTCCCGTCGCACGCCCGGAGCCGGTGCTGCGAAGCATCCGCTTCGAAGCCGGCCCGGCAGGCAACGCAAAGCAAATGGTTTGCGGAAACGCCGAAAAGGAAGAGAAATGGACTCCGGGTTGAGTTTTAACAGCCAACACTCCGTGCCCTTGGCCGAGGGATCCCAACGGGGCTGGACGGATTTCCCCGGTCTCCTCGGAGAGACCGATCCCCGTTTTCCGACCCAAAGTCACAATCCGCTCAGCCCCACGCCTCCCCAGCCCGCCAACTCTCGCCTCCCGAAAGTTGATCGCGTTTCGAAGGTCCCGCAGCCCTGGGTCCAGGGATCCCCAGCCCCGAGGGATTCGCACGTGCACTCACCGTAGCAGGGGACCTGCAAGGCCGCGTTGTGGCCGCCGCCGCCTTCCTGGAGTTTGAGGCTGCCGTCCGGGGGCGTCTTGCAGGCGCCTCGTTGCAAGTAGAGATGCGGCTGCGGCGCGGGCGGCTGCGGCTGCGGGGCGGGCGGCTGCGGCTGGAATTTGTTGAAGGAGCCCCGCGCCCCGGCGCCACTCTCCAGAGGTGCTGCCGGGTCCTGCTGCCCCGCGCCGTAGCGGGCCCGGCTCTTGGCGTCCCCGAATCCCTGCCCTTTGGCGGCGGCCGACAGGAAAGTTGTGCTGAACTTATCACCGCCGGGGTATGCCCTAAAAGGCGACGAGCCCTCCCGGCTCTGCGACACCGGGCTGTAGTAGGCGTCCATGGCAGCAGCCGGCGACTCGCAGTAAGAGACGCAAGTCTCAGCATTCATGCCTGGCTCGCGCGGGCGACGGGCGGGGGCCCGAGCGAGAGCGCGAGGACGCCACCGCGCGCCTCGGCCGGGAGTTTGGAGAGGCCAGGAGGCGGTGGCTGTGCGCTCCGCGCCGGCCTGCTCGCTCCCCCTCCTCCCCTCCACGCCTCTCTCTCTGACTCCTCACCCCCTCCTTTTTCTGCCTTCTCCCTCCCCACAGCTGGCCCAGGGAAAGAACGGAGGACTGTAAAAAGATTCAGATGTTTCGGAAAGTTGACCAGATCTCCCAAACCCTCTTAAGGTTTTTGAACCGGAAAAAGAGAGTGCCTTTTTTTCCCCTTGACTCTTTTTCCCTTCCGTCTCCCTCTCCTCCTCTCTGCCTACTCCCCTTTCCCTCACCCTCACCCCTTCTCCTTTCCTTTCTCTTAAGGAGAAGCTACTAATTCGGTCACCACTCCGAGGGGATTCTACGCGGAGTCGCCCGAAGGCCTTTTCAAATCAAGGCGGGGCCAGGGAGGTGTCTGGACTCCCCGGGCTCTCGAGGCTAGGTGGGTCCAAGCTTCGGCCTATGGGAGGGGGGCATGCAAAACTTTAGTGATGGATTAAAAAAATATAACGAAAAACAATCCAAAAAGTCTGACAGAGTTTGACATTTGGAGTCAGAGGGGCCGGTAGCCTCTGGGTGCAGGCAAGTCGTTGGGACACATCCCTGCGAATTTAGCGCGCAGTTGCGGTAAAAATGTAGCGCGCAACTTTCCTGTCTTCCCAACAGATGCCTTTTGCTCTGTTTCCAACCCCTTTTCC
Source organism: Muntiacus reevesi (assembly GCF_963930625.1). Taxonomy (NCBI): domain Eukaryota; kingdom Metazoa; phylum Chordata; class Mammalia; order Artiodactyla; family Cervidae; genus Muntiacus; species Muntiacus reevesi. The sequence continues at coordinate 17,913,291 of NC_089257.1, read as the reverse complement.
CTGTTGTCGGTTCCTCCTTGAAATTAACACACACACAGTCACACACAGACACTCGCACGCGCTGCAGTCATCCTGCCTCCCCTAAGGGAACGGGGTAGGGGTGAGGAGGAATCCGTGTTCACTCAGACACTGGAGAACCGTCAGGCTGGGCCAGTTTCCGCAGCTTTAGAGCCTGCGCCGCTCCTTCTCCTCCCAGGAAGGAGCCCCGTGTGCCTCTGGAAGGTCTGCGCCAGCCCAGGAGATTTTCTGGCTGGGTTAAGGGCGCTTTGAGAGTGTGGAGTTGGGAGACCCGCGCCTAACCGCTGCGCAGTCACCTGCTCACTGCTCAGGTGGGGGGTGAGAAAGTCTCTAATCTCTGGCCTCCGAGTCCCCACTATAAAACGAATGGCATGGATTTAACGGGCTGTGCGCCTCCGGGCCCCGGGCCCCGCCACAGCAAGGGAACAGGACTTTGCTACAGTGAGCCACGTCCCTTCCACACGGCTAATCACCGATTGCGCCTCACAGCAACTGTGCTTGGTGGAAATCGGGGTTCCCACATTTTCCAATGAGCAAACCGACGCTGAGAGAGGTATGATCCCTTGACTGAGGTCACACAGCTGGGAGGCAGCAGCGTCTGCCTTGAAACCTACGCTGAGGCTGGTCCTTCCGCAGATCTGGGAAGACGTTGCTGACAGCGAAAACGAAAACACGCAGAATGGAGGCAAAGGATCTCTGACTGTAGAATGACTCGGGTTTGGAGGAGCCCAGTAAGAGCAGTCCTGGATAAACTGCAGAGAAAAGGATAGAGGACATATCTCAAGGGAGGCTGGGAGTGGGGTGAAAGGTGAAGGGGCAAAGTAAAATGAGAGAGGGCCTGAGCGCCCTGAACCCAGGAATGTAGGTCAGAAGTCAATCTTCTGCACCTAAAAGGTCTCCCTAAGAAGAAATATCTGGTGGGGGGGCGTCATGCTTCTACCCCCAACCTTATCCTAGCTAATCCTCACCCCCACCCCTCTCCCTTGGTATCTCTGCTCCTTGCTCTGCCGCCGACTGCCCGATCCCACATCTGGTTTCCATCGCGGCTTACCTTGAAGTGCTCGTTAATAAAGATATTCTGCAAACCGGGGCCAGGGGTGCGCAGGCCCGAACCCCTCCCCCACTGCCCATAGGGACCCGCACCTCTCTGGCTCACAGGCCTAAGCCAAGTGAGGATCTCACACGTATTGAGTCCTTGTTGTGCCAGAAGCCATCCGCAGGTTGTCTCTTGGGGCTACCCCAACAATCTGAGGATGCTGGTCGTCTCCTCACACCCATTTTCCAGATGTGTAGACTGAAACTCAAAAGAAACCAATTAATTTTCCAACCTCAGTTAGCCAAAAGTGAGTGAGCCTGCCATCATCCCAAATTCTCCTGATTAGCCCTAGTTTCTTTTAGATCTTAGACTCTGCCAAGTTCTGGAATTCCTATCTCCTCCCTGTGCTTTTTGTCTTGCTAATAACTTGGTGTTCAGCAAAGAGTGTCTTCCTCCAGGAAGTCTTCCCATCTTTCCCAGTCGAGGCGCATCTCTGTCCTGGACTTCAGGGTTGTCTGGTTGCCAGTTCGGTGTTCATCTCCACCTCACTAGTCCGAGGTTGCAAGAGGGCAGCTTCTGCGCTGCCTGGCGCCCCACAAATATTTACGGAATAAAATATTAGAGCCTGGGTTCCTTCCACTGCTCAGCGAGGCAGTTCCCAGCGTATTTGGTTTCCTCTAGCCAAGGACAACCGGCTGCTCGCCCTCCCCCTCTTCATGAATCAAGCGACAAATTTAAGAGTACGCCAGCTTCTCCCTGGCTGCACAAGAACAGTGAGTTCTCTCAGAGTAGAGGCCAGGTCTGTCTTGTTCACTGCAGGGCTTGGCACATCCTAGGTGATCATAAAATGTGCATTGAATGAATGAATGAAAATGCTGAGTGGTCCAGTCTGAGATCTTAGAGGCGCATTTTTGCTAAGGCGTTCCAAACTGAGAAGGCTGCTCCGGTCCCTGCGCCCTGAAACTGGCTACTAGAACCCAGATGACGTCTGTGATCCTTCTACTTCTCTCCCCTCATTTTCCAATTCCAGGAGTAGACACAAGGGGGAATCTAAGAGAAGTGAGATATGTGGGGTGGGGAATGGTCCCAAGACAGGTAGAATGGCAATTACCATATTCTCTAGTAACTTCTGAGCTGCTCTGGCTCAGACAAAACCAAAAAACAACCCTGCTGCGATCCAGAAGGCTTTCTTTGCATTGGTGGTATAGTGGTTAGCACAGCTGCCTTCCAGAAAGCTTTCGTTGAGTGCTGCCTCTTGCCATCTGCCCGCCCCACGACCTTATCACCAGTTTCATTACTGCCCCATTATTTAACCTTGTCCTGTCCACCCCCCTTCTCCGCCCTGGGGGGAGGAATTTCAACCCCCCAGCCCTCCAGGCACAGACTCTGCTGTCCTCAGTCAGAATCCCTCCAGGAGGTCTTGGTCCTTGGAACCAGCAGGGGGGGCTTCTACCTTCTTACACGACACCTTAGAGGTGAATTCAGAAAGAGTGAGCGCATGCCTGGGGGTGAGAACGTGCATGTGAGTTTGCCTGTGACCGGTGAGAACATTCTGGGCATGTTTTCCCGCTGAAAACCTCCACAGACACCCCCACCCCAAGTCCCTTCAAGCTTGTCTTTTCTAGGAGAATGAGAAGAGTAGCTGGCCATTTCTGTGTGCTCTAAGTCATTTGCAGGTTGATCAGCCCATGCCTCCCTACCGCCCTTCACCTCTCCCTCCATCCATCCCTCTGCCATAGCTGAAAGCCAGGGCTCTCCCACCCGGTTCCCCTGCAAGGGTGCAGGGCAACTTTCCAGTCAGAAGCGAGGTGGATGACCCTGAGGCTAGGTTCTGGTCTTTCCTCTCCCCTCACGTTATTTCTTCCGTAGCTAAGGCTCCTCCGGCTTGCTGTTTGCCCCTCCATCACTGACGTATCTGGCAGTATCTCTACACTTCCGGTCACTTTACTGTGCCAGGAATAGTGGGCACAGCCAGTCCCTCTGCTTCAAGTCCTGATTCCCATCCCCAGCCCTGGCAGACACACCCCTGGGCTGTCCCTTCTCTCTCCCCGAGGCGCTGTCCCACTTCGCCGTCTTGGAAGCAGCTTCCCCCTTCTATGGGCTCCGCACACAGTCTGGGAAGGGGAGTGGTGACAAAGTGTTTGTCAAGGCCAAGTGCTCAGTGTCACCTCCACTTGGAGGCCTTCCTTCACCACACTAGCATCTGCCTGGTTATTTCCTCAATCGCCTCTATTCTGACTTGACATTTTCTCCCACATTTAATAACCTACTTGTTTTATTGTCCATCTTCCCATGAGAACATGAGCCACTCTCGCCCCAGGAGGAAATACAGGGCTTGGCACATAGCACCTCTCAGCACTTGATAAATATCTATTGTGCAAGTGACTAAATGAGTGAATGAACCAGTAAGTTGAATGAACAGATGAATACCGGAGAAGAAATGTCGCAGTAACTGCCCAGTCCCTACGGCTCAGGGCGGGAGCTCTCGAGGCCGCCGGGGTGTAGGACTGAGTTGGTTGGAAGGTCCCTGATGGAGAAGGTGGAGGCATGGACTGGCAGACAGTCCTTTCTTTCAAAGGGAAGGACGGATTTGGAGCTGCCCCCTTTGGTCTGAGCTCCCTCCTCCCCATCCGGCGGCACTGTCTCCACCTCCTACAGACAGTGGAGCTGGGGAGGGGGAGCAGACCTGCGGCGTATCTGCTACTGGACTTCTCCTGACAGTGCCCGGAGTCTCGGCCCCCAGTGTGAGTAAGACCCGAACCACACGCACCTCACTGAGTCATGTACTACTTGGCTTGCACTTGCCGCTTTGTAAATGCCAGGAGGCAACAAAGATTGCCGGAAAGGTTGGGGCTGCTGAATAGACATTTTGGACATCTGCAGAGGGGGCAGGAAGAGTCAGGATATGAAGGGGGAAGGCCAGGGATCTTACAAATCTTGGGCAGAGATGCTTCAGCTCTGCAGACACGGGTACACAGACCTTACATTCCCAGCAGGACATAAATTAGCAACTGTGTTCTGGACAACTGTTAAAAGTCAGCTCTTGCACACTGAGATCTTTGCAGTCCTCCAAACGGCCCTGTGGTGGTACTATTATCCTCATTTTACAATGATTAAAAAAAAAAAAATCGAAGCACAGAGAAGTGAAGCGATTACTTAGAGTCACACCGCAAAGCGGAAGACTTGGGATTCGAACTCAGGTGACTTGATCTCAGAACCCACACTCTTAACCACTGCGTGTTCTCTGAGATCTCTGCGGCGACGCGGGTTCAAGGGTTCCCGAATCCTCTCGGCCTACCCGGCGCTCAGAGAAGCTCCCCCTTCGCCAGTGCCGCGGGCGTAGGGGCAAGGAGCTGGGGGCGCTCGCCAGCCTCGGCCGTACCGCGGACCCTGGTCCTGGGGCGGAGGACCAGGCTATCGCCCCGAGGTTCGCGCCAGCGTTCGCCACCGGCGTCCAGCCTTCCAGCGTCTGCCCCGATCTCCCAGGAACGCAGACACCTAGTCACCTTCCTGCATTCGGCTCCAGCCCCCGCGCAGCCCCTGCGGCGGCCGCGGCCCCTGTGGGATGGAGCCCGGGAGAGAGGCACTCCCCACCGATGTTCTCCGAAGACGCCGAGGCCACGCGGCGCGGGCTGGCGCACCCCCGGCCGGGTCCGCACCCTAGAGCGCCAGGCTGTCCCCGGCAAGAAGCGAGGGTCTCTTAGGCGTTTTGAGCCGAGGGAGGACCTCGCGGGGTGCCCACCAGGCTCCGAGAGCGCCGGGTCGCCTGCTCGTCCTCCTCGCCCACCGCCTCCATCTCTCACCCGGACCGGTACCCCCAGTTTAGGTGCTTAGCGTTCGCGGAGTCTGGCCCCTGGTCGGCTCCCTGGTGGCGCACGCCAGGGGATTCAGCACGGGGAGAGACCCTAGAGGGACTCCTCTTCCCCATTCTCCGCTTTCTAAGGCCGGGGAGCGAGGGGCCCAAAGGTCTGCATTCAGGGACGTATCTTCATTCATACGGGATAACTCCCGAGATGCGGGTAAACGGGGTTTTCTAGTGAGTTCCAGACGCTCGCACACTGTTCGGTCGGGAGGGTCAATGAAGCACAAAACTGGAGGGATGGAGGTTTTTAAAATGACCAGCCCCGACGCCCCCGCCCGCAGGAACGCATCCCTCCACCGCCCTTCCCCGGCCCCATGGTGCGTTTCTGGGACCTGCCTTCCCGACCTCCGGGCGCCCTGGTACTTTTCAGCGCGGGACTAGGGTTCCTGTCCGAACGCGCGGTCCAGGCGCGCGAAGGAGCCTGGCTCTCTGCTCCCCACTTATCCGCAGGGGCAGAGCAAAGAGCTCAGGGCAGGGAGATAGAACTGAGACGGCCACAGCTGGCGAAACTGGGGTCTGGTGAACCCCCTCCCCCCACCGGGAAACCCGACTTGGCTGGAAAGCTCGTGAGGGGAAGCCTGGACATCGCCGGGGCGACAGCCTTAATCCTGGATCCGGAGAGGAAGTTGGAACCGGAAGTCCTCCTTTGGGGGGTCCTTGCACCCCTTGCATATCGGTTACAACCCAAGAGAACACAGATCGTTTACCTCCTCAGATAATCCCCCAACGTCGTTAGCCAAAACCCCGGCCAGGTGTCGGGACTGAAGCCCCGTGTCCCCTCTGTCTTCTCCCCTGTCCCTTCGCTCCTGGAAGCCAGCACTCTAGGATTTCAAAAAGATCGGCGGTGGGAAGGTGGAGGCCAGAACAGGCCAGCTCGCCTCTGAGGCGCTGCGTGGGCAGAAATGAGGTCTCACTTCCTTGGGGTGCTTGTTGGGTGGAGAGGATCTGCCCTTCCCTGCTCAGCCTTAGTTCTAAGGAAGGATATATCGGAAACTTTCTACCCATTTCCCCGCTGGGGAGATGGAGGCTTCAGTGATGGAGGGAAGGGAGTGTGGATGGCCAGAGGGGCCTGAGAGCTTCCTCACACTGTGAGGCTGCGTGTGCCCGTTTCTGGGGAGGGGGTTTAAAACTTTCAATGGTCTCAAAGGGGGTCCCCGATCCCCCCAGAGGGGTAAACCTCATTGATTTAAGCAGAACTGGTCCCTTGGGACAAAATGGAGCTCTTTCCAGAGTCCCCTCGGGCCCCTCAGACCAGGACTTTACCCGCTTCCTCTCTGGGAACACTTTTCGCTCTGCGATAGAGAGGCCTCCGTGCCCACGCTGGGACTGTTGAGCTGACCGCCTACAGGGTCTCTTACTGTAAAGAGTGGTCTTCCCAATCTACCGCTCAGAAAACTGATCTGGAGCCAGGGAGAGGGAGAGGTGAGTGGGAAGGCTAGGCTTCTGATTCTCCCTCTCTCTCTCTGGGATGCTTGGGGTCAGCCCCGGGGGCCCTTCCCCTCTGCCCTTCCTTCTCCACTCCTCTCCTGCCCACCAATCCCTAGAGCCTGCTGGCACATCCACACCCCCTCCGTGCCCTGACCACATTCTGCTGCCATCACCGGGAAGGGGCGGGGAGCATGGCCCCTCATTCCCTTTCCTCCTCTCCCACAACCCGAGAGTCCTTCTCCTCTAAGGTTTCGTTTGTCCCCTTGTCCCCTCCCTCAGCCCCAAGAATTCGTGGGCAGCCAGTGGCAGTTGTGTTGACTCTTAATTCCTGCAGCCCCCCCCCCCCCCCACCAGTGCTGGCCTCATGGATGCTGGGAGGGGTTACTGGATTCTCTCTAGGACAGAGCTGGGCTCAGAAGCCAGTCTGTGGCAGGCCTCTGGGGCTGGAAAAAATGGGGCGGAGGGTGGTTCAGGGAGGAGGCAGCGTTAGTGATTCCATTAGTGGTCAAGAGGCCAGCTGTAGATTCAAGTTTGAATCCCATTTCTGCCACTCTTTGACTGTGTGACATGGGCTATGTGACTTCACTCATGGGCCTCAGTTTCCTCTCCTGTAAAGTGGGGATGCTAAGAGCACCTACTTCATAGAACCACAGCCAAGATGAAAGGAGATCATGCTCCCTTAAGGTGTTTGCTAGTATACTGCAGCAATGGTAATCTCCTTTCTGTGAGGAACACTTTGCTCTTTTAAACTTCACAGCCCAGACTTAAGGAACCAGAGATGACCAGTTGGAGTTCTTGCCCTTCGACCATTATGACAGCTGGTCATATTCATCTTTCAGACCACAGCTCCTCCCTGGTCAGGGTCTTTTAAAGCACAGGAGGGAAAAGGCCAAAGGATTTCTCAGGCTCCGCGGTCCAGCCCTTCCCGATAGTTGGTGCCGGCAGGATGGAGGCTGTGCGTCGTGTTTTGGGGGAGGGGGCGCTGCACCCCTGCTGGACCCCATCTCCACGCTTTCAGCAGCACGGCCTTCACCTCGGTTGATTCTCTGTAAACTCATGACTGTCCTGTGGTGGAGGGTTTATGTCCCCGCCTTGCAGGCAGGGAAATGGAAGCCCCTTGCCCACAGCACACTTTGAGCAAGAGGTCAGGATGACCCTCGAATTCGGGGCTCCCGGCTCCCAGGCCTGGTATGTTTGTCCCAGCGTCCAGAGAACGCGGGGGCCTCGGGGACAGGGCCCCGGGATCTGGCGACAGCGTCTCCTGCCTGTCCCTCTTCCCCCCACCGCCTGCCTCCAGGCGGAGAGGTCTGGGCCCCAGCACCTGTCAAAGGAGCCAGCCGGAGCACACCAGCTGATCCGGGTAATCCGGGGGTTTGTGATTGGCAGGGAGGAGCGCTGGAGGCGGGAGGGTGGGGAGGAGGGGAGGGTGGAGGAGAATGCGGGAGACAAGCTCTTGTTCAGTGACCCTGGATGCCCGGGAGGCAAGGAGAGACTGATAACCAAGGGTGCTTGACTCAGTGCCTGGCACATAGTAGGTGCTTAGTAAATGGTGATGGTTATTCTATTTCTATTGCCTCCTGATCTTACTAGCTGTCTGCCAACCTCCCTAAACCCCTCCATCTGAGGATGCCATGGCCTAATTTCCACCCTCTCTCTCCTACCCCACCAGGGGTCCTTCCCTCCTTGGGACCAGTGGCCGCACTCCCCTTTTGCCTGGAGCCCGGTCCAGAGCGCACAGCTGCGGCCAGGCCGTGGACACTTCTGGAGTCGACCTCTGCGCCCAGATCCCAGGGGTCGGGGTCGGGCTGGGGTTCGGGGTGGGGGTGGGGAGAGCGGCCTTGACTGAGGAGCGAAGGACAGAAACGCATTGCAGCCCTAAGTCTTCAGGGACACTATGGCGAGTGCTGGCAGGTCGCCCCAGGCCGGAGCTCATGGACTTGGAAAACCAAAATAGGGCAACTGTAAGATGAAAGAAACAACCAAATCTATAGGCCCCGCTCCAGGCTTGAGCCGCCGCCAGGGGACAGGGGTGAGGCGCAAGGAACCCGCCCGCGGACGTCCTTAGGAGGTGGCGCTTTTGCTGCATTTATTCGGTGTCAGTTCGGGGCCCCTCGCACGTCTGCAGATCCGCTCAACACCCCTCCCGCCATAGTCCTCACCCAGGGGCTGGGAGGCTGAAGGGGACACGGCGGAACACCCCGGGCAGGGCAACCCCGCTGGAGTCGGCGGTGGAACGAACTTTGACTGGAGAGCCGGGCGACTGCGTTCTCTGGGCCGCCGCGCCGCGACGCGCTGGGGGCTGGGACTCCCGGATTCTTGGCTCAGACGCTTCTCCCCAGGTGCCTTGCCATCCTAGGGAGCGCGGAAGCGCCTAGCTGCTTTCTCCAAGTTGAATTCGTTTCCAGGTCGTAGTGGAAATTTTCAGCGGGTAGTTGGGAATGGTCAGCTTCTGGCGTCAGGCATCTGGGCGCTGGTCCTGATCCGGCCTGGTGCAAGCTTGGGAGAGTCATTCTCCTCCCCGTGCTGCAGTGTATTTATCTGAGAAATGGCAGTGACTGTTACCATCGCCTGGAAAAGCTGTGGGGAGCGGAGATCACGTTCCCTTAACTTTTGGGGGATGGTTGCAGATCTTGGGGGACTTGGAGGAACACTCAGTTCTTGTGGCCACCCTGACCTGTCCAGCTCAGATCACCCCTCCTCAGGATTCCAGGATTCTGGGGTTCCGGAATGCTTCACCCAGGACTATGTGACTTGCTCTTTGATGGCCCATGGAGTCCGTTCATTGTGGGTCTTCTTTAAAAAAAAAAGTTCACTGGTCTTGCCTTCACCCTTGCCAAGCTAACTGGACTCACTTTCAGTTTCTTGGGGATGAAGGTAGAGGGCAAAATGGGTATTGCCAAATAGCAATCGATGCATTGTTTTTCTTTTTCCGTTTTAAGGTGAAATCCACATAACTTAAAATTAACCATTTAAAGGGCTTCTCTGGTAGCTCAGATGGTAAAAGAATATACCTGCAATGCAAGAGACCCAAATTCAATCCCTGGGTTGGGAAGATCCCCTGGAGAAGAGGGTGTCTACGCGCTCTAGTATTTTTGCCTGGAGAATCTCATGGACAGAGGAGCCTGGCAGGCCCATGAGGTTGCACAGTCAGACACAACTGAGTGACTAACACACAACCATCGAAAAGTGAGTGATTCAGTGGCATTTAGCACATTTGCAGTGTTGTACAACCACTGTCTCTGTCTAGCTCCAAAACATTTCCATCACTCCAAAAGGACCTATTTTTCTTTTTCAACACTTTCTCCAGAACTGAGCTGTGTGCAGGCAGACAGCGAGGGCCAGCTCTCCATGCCCTTTCAACTTATCTTTTCAATGCCTTTAATAGGAGCTCTGTTTACAGATGACTTGCAAAGTTGAGCTCAGGAAACCAGGGAGTAAGTGTTTATTCAGAATCCATGGGGGAACTAGAGTGTGCCTGAGGGGTGGGCTTGGGGATTGTTGGACAGGGAGCTGGAGAACCAGGTCCAGAGAGAGGGTCTTTAATGACCCTGCCCATCTAAAAGCTATAGATAAAATTCTCATCCGGCAGGAGTAAGGACTCAATTTCACACAAACATTTTACGTCACAGGCTCTCGGTCTTTTTAGGAAAGCTACTTCTTTGATCATCCAATGAAAGCTGAGGACCCTCTTCTTGGAAAGGTGCAGCTAAATGCTGCAAGGGTTTGTAACAAATGAGCACACACTTGGTGGTTTGCAAGAACAGACATTTATTCTCTCTTAGCTCTGGGGGCCAGAAGTCTGAAATCAAGGCGTACCGGGGCCAAGTTCATAGGAGGAGACTTGCTTGCATTTCCCAGCTTCTGGTGGCTTCAGGCTTGCCCCTTGGCTCCACTTTTCCCATCACTACCTTCATCTTCATGAACTTTCTGTCTTTTTCTCTCCCGCTTCTTATAAAGATGCTCATCATCATAATTAGAGGCTACCTTCTGGAGAACCCAAGATCAGGTCTTCTTGAGCTTTGTTACTTAATTAAGCTGTAAATTTCCGTTCTGAAGGGCTTCCCAGGTGGTTCAGTGGTAAGGAGCCCGCCTGCCAATGCAAGAGACACAGGAGACCTGGGTTCTATCCCTGGGTCAGGAAGATCCCCTGGAGAAGGAAATGGCAACCCACTCCAGTATTCTTGCCTGGAGAATCCCATGGCAGGCTAAAGAGTCCAACGTGACTGAGCACACATCTTTTCTGTAAATAAGCTCAGACTCAGATACTGTGGGCCACTATCTTTGGGGGGCTACCCTTTAACCCCAGTACAGGTGCATACACTCAGTCTCATATTCAACTTCAGGGGCTCCCAGACTCCTGTCAAATCAGAAATCTCTGATTGAATGTCACAAAGGAATCCTTTAATGTCACCATCAGAAAGGTTGGAGAGAATAGAAACCACCCATTCTCTTTAAGGAAGGACACTCCCACTTGCGGTTAAAAGGAGAAAATGAACCCACCATCCTGCCCCTGTGATACCATCTACCCTCTTGAGGAAGGACATTCCAGAACATTCTAGAGGCAGAAACCAGTTGCCTTTTTACAAAGAAGCCCTTGAAAAATGCAGCATCAGCCAGAATCTCAATTTGTGAAAATGGACCGACAGGAAATTTCGCCCTGTCAGACAAACTTCATAAAGGCCCTGTAGGGGCCCTACGGCTCGGAGAAGCCTTTTAAGAAATTGCAACTTTTAGTCAGACCCTGAGGGAAGTCTCACAAAGGTCTTCACACCCCTTGTGGCTCCTCTTTGTGGGGTGGTGAGGGAGGAGCAAGGTTTTTTTTCCAAGGGAGGAGAGAGGTGAGGGATCAGGGCTGGGGAGAGGCTGCTCCTGGGGCCAGCCAACAGGATGGCCCCACAGATAGAAGTGACAGTCTCCTCAGCTGAGTTCCCGGGTCGCCACCTGTGTCCTTCCTGAAGATTGGATTTATAGAGTGTCACGTTTTAATAAAAAACACACACACCTTCCCATTTTGGTGCATTAAGAGATTTCTAACAAAACACTGTAATGTTGCTATAAATTTTTCTCCCAGCACCCTCACAAGTAATAACTCAGCTCTGGCATTTTGCATTTAATGTTTATTTTGATGGCTACATTCCAGTCAGAGTGGGGGCTCAGGGTGGAGAGGGAGAAAGCAAAAAAAAAGAAAAAAAAAAAAAGAACCTCCTCTTTCCTAGTCATTAACTGTGTGTTTTTAATTTAAAAAAGAAAAGAAAAAGGTCCCCACAATTTGGGAAGCCAACACTTGGAAAGGAAGGAGGGAAATCATGACACCCTATGAGGAAGCGCCAGTGGCCTCAGCTCTAGGAAGTCGATGGGGTAAGGCTCTGGCCGGGTCCTGCCAAGGTGGGTCTCCAGAGGGTTTCTGGAATGTCTCCTTTGCCCGCCATGCATTCAGCCTGAGATGCCCCTTTCTCTCCCCTCAGAGCTTCTGAGGCTCATAAGTCTCATCTTCTGGAATTTTCCCCACATCCTTTCTCCACTGGAGTTATGGGCCCCTCCCCTGAACAGTATTCATTCTATTCACTTAACACTTGTAGTGAAATCTGTGGCTGGAACTGGCTCAGATGAAAGAGTATTGAATGAATGAATGAATAAGTGATCTTTGTAGGTTGGAGAATTCTGTTTCCTTCCATCTGAATTGCTTCCATGAAAGCAGCTACTTTGGAATGGTTAATGATTTTCTCCCTAAACAAGAATCTAAATAGTTCAGAATCATGTGGAGATCGGATTGCCCTTTTCCTTCAAAGGTGCTCTATTTTAGTCATCTTACCCCCAGCGTCAGAAGGGAGGCTTCTAGTTTTTTCTTTTGCCTCCAGGTAGAAACAAAAGACAGAATGCTGGTCCAGACTGTCACAGATGGGTGGGGACTGCTTCCTGGAGGCTGAGGCTGAGGGTCCCACTGCCTGATAGGTGATTAATGCTCATCCTCCCTCTGCCTGGCCTGTGGGGCTGATACCCTTCTCCCAGTAGCCTCTCCTAAGAACCTCACATTCCCCCAGCCTGTCTTCCCATGGGGCCGCTGATCAAAGCCTGGGTTCTGGGGTTGCCCTGTTCCCAAGCCTGGGAATAATGGTCAAATTGTCAGTGGGGATAATGAATGGGAAAAAATGCTTGTAAATTATGGAGCGCCTAGGACACAGAGGATGGTACCTAACAACGTGCGTCTCAGTGACTGAGTCACGTAAGTGGGTGAATCAGACACTGGAGTCAGATGATTTGCACTTATTGGCATAAGACCTCAGTTTTCTCATCTGTAAACTGGGGATAACTTCAGCGATTGGGTCCTGGGAGGTGGGAGAAGGGGAGAATTATTTGAGAAAGTTGTTCATGGGATGTGCTTGACTCACTTTTCAGGTTGGGAGAGGACCTGGCTCTATCTTTGTCACTCACTGATCTATGGGTACCGTCAGCTGGCTGGGTTGGGGCCCACTCTCTTTCCCTACCTCCACCCCAGAGGCCTCCCCAGAAGGGAGGGACAGCCTGTTCCAAGCTGCTTTACTTTGTCTTCTCTGTGGAGGAAAACTGTTTTTTCATCAAGGGTTCAAATCCTGCCTCTTCCACCTATTTGCTGGTTGACCTCGGGTCAATTGCTTAACCTCTCTGGGCCTCTTTTTTGCTTATCTGATAAATGAGGATGATAATGCTGGCCTCAGTGCATTGCTCTGAGGATTGAAGGTGATGAGGAAGCCTGGTACACAGCAGGCACCTGATAAATGTTCTCCCTTTCCCTAAGGAGATGACAAGCAGATACTGCATGTGCTGCTCCGGGTACCTATCCTAGGACCTATGCACAGACAGTGCCTACTAGCTGCTCTGGATAAATGGACTGGCAGGAAGCTGCATCGCCCATAGTGGGGAGCTCTCAGGAAGACCACCTCACTCATCCTGGCTCCGTGAGGACTACATACATTCTTCCCTTTTACAAACTCTCAGCCTGGCCCATTGTATTTTAAAGCTGAAATAAATAGTTCCAGGGCAAAGCCAGGCATCAGGGCTGCTCTTGGCTCTTTCCAAAGTACTTCTGAGCCTTTCAGCAGGATCCCAGCCCCCACCTCTTCGGGGACTCACTGTCCCTCACCTGCTTTAATTCTTCAGAACACTTATCACTAGCTGTAATGATCTGGTTCATTTATTTGTTTACTTTGTCTACTATACATCTATCCTATTATAATGACAGGAACCTTGTCTGTTCGTTCATACACCATGTCCTGGAGAAGCGCTCAGTACACAATAGGTGCTCAGAAAATATTTTATTTTTCATCTGAATGAATAGCTCACCTTCAGAGTGATCTTATGGGAGGGGACTATGATTATCCACATATTACAGATAGGAACACTGAGGCAGAGAAGCGGCCAGGAGTTTTGACAAAGGGCACACAGGAAGGGCAGAGCTGGGATTCCGACCCCGGAATGTTTCACTGAAATCTGGGTTCTACCCCACACAACCTAACCCTGCCCACCTGGCTTCCGAGAGACAGTGCTCTGTTGGAAATAGAAGGTCTTATCAGAAATGGAACCTTGTGGCCCCTGTGTCTGAATAAATACTTCCCTAATATTTATATTCATGATCCTACAATAGCTTATTTTCTGTAGTTTTCACAGAAACCCGTCAGGTTGTTATCATTCTGTACCATTTTATAACGAAGAAGCAAAAACTCAGAGAGGTTGTGCACTTGCCTAAAGACACACAGCGAGGAAGTGGCAGAGTTAGCATTGGGGCCTGGACTGGGATGGAAAGGCTGTGCTCATCTCACTTCTCAGATGCGTGGCCTCCTGGGGAATCCGAGTGACCCCTCTGTCCTCACAGTCAGGAGGTGACAAAGCAGATTCAGGGCTGGCTCTTGTGATGCTCTGCTCGGGTCTCCTCCCCATTTCAGTATTGCAGCCCAGAAACCAGGTGGGCAGAAGGAAGGCATGAGGGTCCTGACCCAGGGCATGATGTGGTTGCCTTGAGGGCTGGGAATTGGCACGGAAACTCACAAGGTCACCTGCATTTGCATGTGTGTGTGTGTGTGTGCACGTGTGTAAAACACAACGATGAGCCTGCCCTTCCCTACTGCGAGGATCAGAGTAATTGTGGAGGGAAGACAAGGGGCAGAGAAGCTGGAAAAACTAGCCAGATTTATATGGGACAGGCTGCAGAGACATAGGAAGTAGGAAAACAGAAAGGGTGAAGGTGCAGAATATGGCTGAAAGAGGGAGGTTTTGGGAGTCTGGAGTCAGAGAAGGGAGGCTTGGAAGGAAGCTGCCAGCTCTAGGAGTGGGGGAGCAGAGGGAGAGAGAGAGAGTCTTGAAGGTGTTTTTCCACCTAATACCTTAGGAATATGATCTCCTCTTTCTGGTGAGTCTGCAGTCAACATTTTAATAGAATTTTGAGTTACTTGTGGATGCTGGCTGACATTTCGTGGATTGAGACTCTGCGTCGAGAGAGAGGCATGAGCCAGCCTCGTTTGCAAGAGTTCGTGTGTCTATGAGGTTCTCTACATGTGTGCACACGCCTGCACACGTGTGTATCCACATGGGTGGGGGCATGTGCTCTAACTGAAGGGCTGTGTGCATGTGTACGTGTGTGCCTGGGGTACCAGTGGCCTGTCCATCCCCACTGCCCCGCCCCAGATTGTGAGCACAGCCCCCACCCAGGAATGGAGTCAGATGACTGGTGTGGGGAGAGGGGGGTTGGAGGGTCCGAATCGGGGGGAGTGCCCCACCTCCACTGTGGGAAAGTTGGCATTTGTGGGGGCTAGAACAGGGTGTGGGGGGATGGGGATGGGTTTGCAGGGGCACAAGATGCAGAATTCGTCCAGGGGGAGTTAGCAGAGAGAGAGGAAGGGAGCAGAGAGGGAGGGACCCAGGCAAGGGGGAGGTGGTCCTTGGCGAGGGGGGGGTGGCGAGGGGCAGTGGGGACACTCCAGAGGTGGTGAGGGGCATCCAGCCAGACTGTCCCCATCCCCGCCTTTCCCCGCTCCTCCACCCACACTGGCCAGTAATGCTGGGGCCTCTGTGAACCGATGGCAACGTGCAGGGGCTCAACAGCCGAGGAACACACAGGAGGAGCTTTTGAACTTAGAGCCAAGAACCCGGATTCCCAGCCTAGCTCTGTGCAGCCTGGGGCAGATAACCCGGCCTCTCTCATCCCGGCTTCCTCACTGTGGCGCCACCTGGGGGCTGGAGGCCTGAATGGACGGGTGGGTGGGATGCGGCTGGGGGGGCTCTGGAGTGCTGGCGTGTGGGGGCCTGGGTTTCTTACTGGGATCGCCAGTTTGGGCTTTGCCCCGGGGTCCCAGGAATTTCTGGGTCTGGTGTTCAGGAAGCAGGGTACCTAATGGGTTGTCTCAAAAAAAAATCTTCTCAGCCTTCATTTTGTTGTATTTAATCTTCTTGAATTTGACCAAATCAGCCTGTTTTAGGAGGCGGGGGCCCTCGTGTTGGTCCACCTGCTGTGTGATCACCCTCCCGGTGCGAGGGGGATGACTGATGACTACTTTCTGCCCTTTCTGGTGTTAACTTTAAAAGGTATTAGCTGCCCTTGGTATCCCTTCAGACCCAGCCCTTGCCTCTCCCCCTCTCCAGGAGGGATCACCCTGCTAGGTGATCGCTGAATACACAGAAGGACCCTTGGCAGGAGGGATTGTGAGTGTTACCACTGACCGCCTGGGGAACCAAGATTCTTGACGCTCGGCGAGTAAGCACTGGAGCCGGCAGGCTGCACCCAAGGCCTTTTGCTTCCTAGCCTGGTTTGGCAACAGACTGTAATACTATGTCGATGATGAACTTATTTGTCAGTCACTTTTCTCTTTGCAAGTATCGATCACCCCCCAGTTTGCATCGCTGAATGTCTTTGTTAACACTTGGTTTTTCTGGCCGTGCCGATGGACGCACACTGTTCTGAAACCCGTCATGTGATGGCTACACCTGAGACAAGCCTCGGAAGAAGTGGTTTCTGTGACTGCTGCCTTGCTGGCGTGTGTATAGTGGTACCCTGTTTGCCCTGATCCCTTTCTGTCTATTTTTTCCTACGCTGTTCCCTCCCCTCTGCGATCACACTTCTCCTCGAGCCTCCCTCTCCCCCACATTCCCTCTGTACCCTCTTGCAACCGGGTCTGCCCCCGTCCCCTCTCTCTCCCCCAGCCCCGTCTCTGGAGCCAGAGCCTTGGCCAGGATGAAAGCCACTGGCCAGGCCCATAAATCAGCCGGCCTGTGCCCCTTAACCTTCCCCATTAACCTCTCACACGGGCAGGCATTAGGTGCTACACTTGGCTGCCGTAAATTACTTGCCAATGAATTTATGAGTGCTCACCCCTCAGAGGCCTGCTTCCCCACCCTCCCCCACTCTCCCTCAGGGCTTCCAGAGATCGAGCCCCGGCCTGGCCCTCAGGGCCTGGTTCTGGCCCCCGACTCCCTGTGTGATGGTCTGCACCCGATCCCCCCGTTACACGTGGACTAGAAGACCGAAGGGGTGGAGGGTGGAGGGGAGGGGTGGGTGTGCGTGACAGCCGCCCTCTAGCTCTGCTATCTGGAGTCCCCTTCCCCGGAGGCCAGCGCCTGGAGCTTCCACACGTTTACCTTGGAAGGTGGCAGCACCCTGAATGAGAACCGTCCCCACCATATATTGTGTTTCTGCTGTGTGCCCGACGATCATGCCGAACAACTCTTCTGAAGTATGAATTGTTATCCCATTTTACAGATGAGGAATCAGGCACGTGATGTGACTTGGGCAGGGCCAGGAACCACTGGGGCTGAGAGTTAGGGGGTCTCGCTGTATCCTGCGTGCCTGCTCAGTCGATCGTTGTGTCTGGCTCTTTGAGGTTCCGTGGACTGTAGCCCGCCAGGCTCCTCGGTCCCTGGGATCTCCCAGGCGAGACTACTGGAATGGATGGCCATTGCCTTCTCCAGGGAATCTTCCTCACCCAGGGGTTGAACCCACGTCTCCTGTATATGCAGGCAGATTCTCCTACCACCTGAGCTCCTAAACTCTATGAAAATCCAGTTCTGCCAAAACAAGGCTACGTATGGAAACCGTGATAAGCCCGAGACACAGAATCTCTCTGCCTCACTCCCTCATGTCGCTGCATGTCGGTTTACAAGGACCGCCACGTAACAGCAGTGACGATGCTCATGATGGGGTGGCTGACCCCGACGGGTGTTACCAAGCACCTCTTACTAGGCCAAGCGTTTTATGCGCAGAAACTTGCTTAGCTATCATCCCCATGTGAGGTTGGTCAGTTAATTTGTTGACGGTCACCCAGCGACGAAGGGCCAGGTCCATGGTCAGACCCCAAGAGTCAGCCTGCAGCACACTCAGCACTTCACGGTGAACAGTGACAGTCATGACAAATGTGATGCCACCGCAAATCATTAGAGCAACAGCTGAATAGGCATCCCGGGGGCCAATGGCTGTCAGCCTCCTGGTGCCTGCGGGAAGCCCCTGGAGAGTTCTCTGTGGGTGACCCAGGATGAGTCTCACCTGGTTTTCCTTCTGCTTTTCCTAGGTGACAACAGGAGCGGAGCTACAAGCTTTCCCAGAGGAGCCCAGGACCTCTCTGGGTGCCCATTCCTGGCTGCTGCTCCAGCTCTGACTCCCTGATTCCCAAAGCTAAGGGGTCTCCACCGCAGCTTCCTGAGTGTGATCCTGGGGAGAGGGGAGCATGTGTCTGGGATGGCGGGGAGCAGCTGGAGGGGGATGAGGGAGGCTGCGTGGAGAGGACGCTGCGTTCTGGGGACCTGCAGGGACAGCAGACCGAAGCTGGATGGCGGGACTCCGGGGGGATGTTTCCGGGCCAGCTGTCACCAAGGGCCCTCCGCTCCCTGTCCCCCCACCGCCCCAGTTCGGCACGTGTGAATGCCTCCTGTGCAATTCAGTCACCACTGCAGAGGAGGGGCAGACAGCTGCTCGTGTTCCTCTGGGTTGTGTGTGACCCTGACTTGGAGGGAAAAGGAAAGGTCAGCCAGAGGGCGCTGCCACAAAGCCAGGACCCGGGCCCTGTTACTCTGGGGAGGGCAGGAAGGCAAGAGCCCTGCAGACCTGGCTCAAGTCCCAGGTGAACGGGGCTGAATGGCGTCCCCTCCCAATTCACGCCCACCTGGAATGGAACTTGTGGATATGACCTTTTCTGGACAAAGGTGTGACTGCAGGGGTCGTGAGTTAAGATGAGATCAGCCTGGATTAGGGAGGGCTCTAAGTCCGTGCCTGGCATCCTTGTAAGAGGCGGGAATCTAGACGCAGGGGCGAAGGCCCTGTGAGATGAAGGCAGAGACAGAGTGTCGGATCCGCAAGCCAGAGAATCTCAGCGGTTGCCGGCGCTCTCCAGGAGCGACAAGAGGTGAAGAAGGATCCTTTCCTTAGAAGAGATCATGGCCCTGCTGACACCTCGAGTTTGGACTCCTGGCCCCCAGACCTGGACGAGAGTAAGTTTCTGTTGTTGCAAGCCACTCAGTGTGTGGTACTTTGTTATGGCTTCTTGTTAAGAAAGCTGGCAAACGAGTTCCATCACTTATGAGCAGGATGGCCTGTATCAGTCACTGATCTCTCCAGGCCTCGCTGAGCATCCTTGTAGTGAGCATGATACTAGTTCAGAGGGTGCTGTGAGGATGAGATAAAATGATGCCTCCAAGGCTAAAGAGGTTCAGAAAATGACAGTGGAATTTGGCTCTGGGATTCCTGGGCCAGAGAGATCCTCTGGAGAAGGGATAGGCCGCCCACTCCAGGATTCTTGGGCTTCCCTTGTGGCTCAGCTGGTAAAGAATCTGCCTGCAATGCAGGAGACCTGGGTTTGATCCCTGGGTTAGGAAGACCCTCTGAAGAAGGGAAAGGCTACCCACTCCAGTATTCTGGTCTGGAGAAATTCCATGGACTGTATAGTCCATGGGATTGCAAAGAGTTGTACACGACTAAGTGACTTTCACTTTCATATCTAAATATAGCAGTTCTTCAGAGCTGGGCTTCCTAGTTCCTTTTGGAAGGACTGATAGCCCCGTGTTATTTTTCATGGTTAATTTTGGAAATTCCAAGTTAACAGTTAGGGTACAAGTTAATCGCATTTACGTAATCTTTATCAGAACTCTCACAAGTTGTGTATTCAACATTTTGAAGCAAAATTAAAATAAAAAGCAACTCTTATTTTTTACTCTGTACGCCCAGATTACATGCTTGGACCAACTGCACGAACAGTTAGTTTATACCAGATGCCAGCTGACTGCCTGATGCCAACTGGAAATAAAGTTATGTGTGTATGCACACTCATATAAACTGATCTCTAACCTTGTATACAAAACCATATGTGTCTATCTCTTTATGCATATCGGATGCATACATATTCATAACAGATGCGTACATATATCTGCTCAACAATTCCATCCAGCAAATATTTATTCAGTGTTCACCTTGTGCAGGGTGTGTGTGTGTACATGTGGGTGTGCAGATAGAGAGGAATACGTGTTCATACATAAATAATGTATACACGTAGCTGACTATACCAGAAGCCGAGCAAATATCTAGATGCCAGTGTGGGACCGTGGCTGCTGGAAAGCCATATACTTCAAATTCCCTGGCTGGGAACAGGCCAGAGCCTGGAGGTGAGCTCCAGCCCCCAAGTGAGAGAGGGGTCAGCACAGGGCAGACAGCGGGGACGGGAGGAAGGCCTTGGGTCCCCTCTAATGCCATCGGGGTGAGGCTCGGGGCTCCCAGCTCCTTCTGGCCAGTTGTCCCCAAGCTGTCACTGTCTCCGTCTTGGTGGGGACTTGGAACGGAAACCCATTTTGAGAAGAGTAGCATCTAGGGGCACGGCTGCCTGTTCTTGCCCTCCCCCGCTCTGAGCATCCTCAGAGGGGAATGTATCCTCTCTGGATACAGGCCTCTGGATGCTTTGCTGGCCCCAGCAGCACTTTGGAGACCTGCCGTGTGCTTCTCAACGCCACCCCCTCCCTGATGGCACTTCTCTCCACGAAGGGGCCCGGCCAGGGGAGGGGCTGCTCCGCTCTCATCCTCCCTTTCGTAACTGAAGTGATGCGTTCTCCCCCTGCCTCGCCTGCTAGACCCCAAGGGTGCCATTGGATCTTGGCTGTTCTTCCTCCACAGCCCAGCCCAGAGCCTGCCTGCTAGGAGGCCCTTCATAAAATCTGGGGAACTCAGGAGTTTAGCCAGGTGAACGGGGTGTGTCCAGGGCCGCCAGGCAGTAGAAGGAGGCTTGTGCAAACACGCCCTGACTCAGCAGATTCCCTGCTCCAGAAATGCTGCAGCTTGCCTCGCACCTTGGACCAGGACCCCCCCTGTGCCACAGGCCTTGTCTGACCCTGCCCACTGGAGCAGGGGATGCCTGGGGTGGTCCTTGTGTGGCACTTTCACATCTGAATTCCCAGTAACCAGCATGCCAGCCTGCATACAGTAGGCGATCAGCTGGTGTTTGCTGAAACAATGAATGACTTCGAGCCTAGGTATAGAGCTCTGGGCCTTCGGGACTGTGAGGGCTCAGAGGAGCAGTATCCTGGTAGACAGGGAATTCTCTGCTAAGACCCTAAAGCCAATGCGGCGTCTTAGGGGAGAGGGTGGGTGGGCAGTCAGCATGGGGCAGGAATTGGCTGCAGGGTTAACAGAAAATGAAGGAGATTTGCCTGTGATAGAGGGGCTCTGGTCAAGGACACTTCCTATAATAAGTAAACTTTCCTGAAAGGATGAGAGCTTACACACAGTAAATGAGGCTAGATATAGGAGAACAGTTCAAGGGTGGAGATTATTTCCAGGTGAGCCTGGGAAGGGGAGGGAAGGGAACAGTCTTTCTTTAAGCTCCTGTGAAGACTGATGCTACAGACTAAACACACGTTCTTCCTGGATAAGTAGGTCACGGGAATGATCTCTGTTTAACAGATGAGGAAGCTGAGGTTCAGAGAGGTAACGCACCTTGCTCAAGGTCACGCAGCCAGGACGTGGCAACATCGGTCTGACTCAACTCCTGTACTGGTCCGGCTGCTGAATCTAGGCAGTAGCTATGTATTGGCTGCTTGACCTTCCCTTTTCGTTCTTTTTCTGTGAGGATTTAGTTATTCTCTAGAGCAAAAAGAATACGTTTTGGGGGCCTTTAAACTTTGGAGATTTCTTTTCCCCCCTTTGGTGTACCGTTAGGAGGGCTTTCGTGGTGACTTAGTGGTAAAGAATCTGCCTGCAATGCAGGAGACTCGGATTCAGTCCTTGGGTGGGGAAGATTCCCTGGAAAAAGAAATGGCAACCTACTCCAGTATTCTTACCTGGAGAATTCCATGGACAGAGGAGCCTGCTAGGCTACAGCCCATGGGGTAGCAAAGAGTTGGACATGACTGAGCGACTAAACAACAGTAGCAACAAATACCATTAGGAAGCATATTAGTTCTGGCCTATTCCAAGGGCTCCATCAAGGATAACATGGGAGGCTTTCCTGGTGGCTCAGTGATAAAGACTCCTTCTGCTAATGCAGGCGACATGAGTTCAGTCTCTGATCCAGGAAGGTCCCAGGAGCCATGACTATCGAGCCTGTGCTCTAGAGCCCCGGAGCTGCAGCTACTGAACCCGAGCTCCACCACAGGAGAAGCCACAGCAATGAGAAGCCTGTACGTGGCGACTAGAGTAGCCCCTGCTCCCCGCAACTACAGAAAAAGCCCTCGCAACAACTAAGACCCAGCGAAGTCAAAATAAATATATAAATGAAATTATTACAAAAAAAAAAAAAAAGACAACGTGGGCTTCTGGCAAGGTGCCCCTCTCCCATAAACCTATCCTTCCTGCTCTTTCAAGAGCGATCCCTGGATGTGGCAGTGAGAGGGATGTGTTTTTGAGGTGGCCCCTTCCCAGGAGGCCCTAGTGGTAAAGAACCCACCTGCCAATGCAGGAGGCATAAGAGACGCCAGTTCAATCCCTGGGCCGGGAAGATCCCCTGGAGGAGGGCATGGCCACCCATTTTTGCCTGGAGAATCCCATGGACAGAGGAGGCTGGTGGGCTACACAATCCATGAGGTCCCAGAGAGTCAGACACGACTGAAGTAACTTAGAACAACACAGCTCAGCTCACCCCTGTCAACTGGTAAACAAGCAAATCGTTTGCAAACTTAGATGCTGGAGAAATCAGTGAAAGAACTAAAAGTGTTTCCGTACCACTAATCCCACAATCAATACACATCTGGGGGCTGATCCGACCGAGCCTGCTGGTGGCGTGGGGTGCAAATATCCCCAGGGGGAGGCCCCTGCAGGTCACACTGGTGTCCCCCTCCCCCATTATCCCAGGTAAATGGTGGAGAGTCTTGGAAGACAAACCTGCTCGAAGACACTTCCTCTAATAGCTAAGCCAGTCTGTTTGTCTAGCTTCTTGGCTACTAAACTGGGATTACAAGGGAGGGGGCCTTTCGTCACTAAATCCCCACACCCCTTTGTAGCCAGTGATGTCCTATGTAAGTTGCTGGGTGCCTCTGAACAAGCTACTCCAGCCCTCTCTTCCTCATCTGTTTAAACAGGGGTTATATTACCACCTCTGATGTGCTGTGAAGTTTTAGCCCAAGCACTTAGCACAGAGCTGGGCACCTGGGAAGCTCTGAATGAACGTTAGCCTTTAGGACCACAGTTAGCATCATCTGCCGGGCAGGGCTGATGGAAGAGCTGGTGAGTGGAGCTGAGTGTATCTGTGTGAGGGGGGAGGGTGTGTGTGACCGCTGCCTCCGCTCTGGGGACACCGAGGCCCTGGGGCAGACTCTGCAGGGGTACGGATGAGTCTCCTGTCTTTGCTCCAGCAAGGGGGAGCTATGTCCTCCCGCACAGGCTGCCTCCTGCAGACTCTGCCTCCTGCAGACTCTTCCCTCTGGGCTGGCCGCCTGTCCCTTCCCTGGCCAGGGTGGGGAGGAGGCCCAGCCACGGGGCCCTGGCCCCCGGGGCAGCTGGCCCACAGCAGGCCAAGGACTCTGTGTCCTGGGTGGGGCGGGGGGGAGCCCTGCGCTGCAGCTGCTGCTCCTGGGAGGGGCTGGGGCAGCAATCTCATCTCTCAGCAGAGACCTCTCAACCCAGGGGGCAGCGCCCCAGAAGGGGCACAACCCCCAAGAGCCGCTCAGAGCTGCTTCGTCCTCCTATTCATTTGTCCCAGAAACCTGAGCAAACGAGCCAGGTCCTGGGGAGAGGGGACTCCAGCTGGGGGACCCGGTCCTCTGTGACTCCCACTCGCTGCCGCTTGGGGGTAGGGAGAGCGGTCGTCTGCCCTCCTGAAGGTCCTGTCCGTGTCCCGCCCTCCCTCTCAGGCCACGGCCGGTTCTCCAGACTTCTCCCTTTCCCACACTCTTTCCCCGCAGCCTCCTTCACACACCCAGTTCTTCTTAAAGGGGCTCTAAGAAGAACGAATTTCCTATGAACAGAACAATGCCCTATTAATCTTACGAGGGATTTGAACTTGGCCACATTTCAGCCTTTGATTTAAATATCATTTTGGTAATGGGGGAGGAAAAAAAAAAAGAAGGCTGACTCTTGGACAGCCCTGAGTTTCCAATACCTTCCGAGCATGAGACGATTTCAAATATAAAATTAAATCCAACTCCCTTCTGCCTCCCCCCCTCCCCCCATCCCCCCCTTCCCTGCTTTCCCTCACACAAAAAGCTCACGTCCCACATACTTCATGGGGATATTTCAAGTTAAAGTTTTGTTTACCTTATAGAAAAGTTAATTAGTTCCTTTTGATCTCACAGGGAAAACCACACAGGAAATTTTTCTTCAGAAAGTGTACACACGAAGGCATGCTTTACCCTCCTAACCAGAGATATTCATTAAAACAATTCGTTTCGATTTTTAATTTAAAGAAAACATTTTACATTTTCCTGATTTATTATTAAGAAAGTAGTTGTCCCTGGGGCAGAGCGTGAAGGGGGTCGGCTGAAGTGTTTTTGCTGTGCTAGCAGCCAGCGTTGGGCAGTTTATAATCTGTGCCTCGTTTGTTTTTCTACTTTGGATAACAAGAGACTTCTGCAGAGAGGCAAACCTTCAAACACGCCAGATTTCAGTCGCCAAAATATTAAAAATCTAGGGTTCGGGAGATTGGGACTGTATGGTTTAAATAAAGATATTTAAGTTCTGAAATATAAATATTCGAGATCCTGAAAAAACATATCATTGCATTAAAATCTGAAACAGGCAGTGGGTGAATCGAGGGGAGAAAATGTTTACTTTTTTGAGGTTTATCTAATGAAATATAATAAATAGTACATCATGCTCTTTTTTTTTAACCCCTAGAGATATTTAAGCAATACCTGGATTTGTACAATAAGCTGCTTAGGAAAAGTCTAGAAAGAGAAACGGTTGGATTTTCGAAATGCGATTTTCAATCTTAAGCACATTTTCCACATCTTGTATTGTTATGGGATAAGGGATGCAGAGGACCCTGTAAATTGTGGAACTCATTTCCAGCCCAGACCAACTGAAAAAAGAAATAGTATGGCTTCCCCGAGGTTGAAAGAACAAATTAAAAGATATTGCTGATGGAGCAGCCAAAAGCTGTGGTCCCCATTACTGCAAGGAAAAAAAATCTTATATAGATATGGTATGGACAAAAAGCCCGTGGAAGAGATGTTTTTACAAAAGCAAAACCGCAAAAGCAAAACAGCTCTAAAGAGTGGTGTTGACATCAGTATATGATTTTGAGGGTATTTTTGGGTGCGTATCCCTTTCCTGCCCCTGACACAAATATTTGGAGATTGGGACTGTCATTGTTGATAAAAATTAAATTGATGCCGCATACAAAAGATATATAAAAACCATGTTAACATATGGGGCGACTTTGATGATGTTCTGTACAGCAGAAGTATAAGAATCTGATGACATTTTATTGTTACCAATTTGCTTTTTAATCTGTCCCAACCACTGCTTTTAAAAACAGAACTCTTAACATAGTTTTCTTTATCAAAAGTTTGCACCTGAAGATAAATTTTCTGATTTAAATGTATTCCACTCTCCTATTTTTTATTTTTATTTTTTGGTAAATGGTGAAGCTGTGTGACAGTCCACTTATGAAATTAGGGAAGAGTGCATTTATTTTGAAGAGGGATTTAAAAATGCTGGCTGTAGGAGCAGATTCCTACAAATGAAGCCAGTTCTTAAGGCAAGCTTCCAAAATCTTTCTGTTCAAATACAGTCTGAAAATCTTTTAGAAAAATTGTCCTTCTACAACACAATTATTTTTATTTCCTGCCTAAGATACCTTTGATATTTTCTTCTGAAGAAGGATTTATGTTTTTTTTTAGAGCTGGAAATATTCTCCTCTTTTTTCTTTTTTTCCTGGAGGAAAATGGTTTAATGTAAAGTTTAAGGGAGGGAGAGAAATGGATGGAAAACAGAAGCTTCAAAGGGCTACCCAATTCCCTCTTTGGATTTGCCAAATAACAACTCAAAAATCAAATACTTCCCATAAGACCATTGATGGGAGACCTCCCCCAATAAATATGCTTCTATTCCTATTTTCATCAAAACAAATAATTTTCTCTGCTGACTAGGGGCCCTTCCTTCTCCAGTACCCATCACTGGGAACCTTGAGATTTCACTGAACATATATACATATATATATATAAAATTTTCCTTTCCGTGAATTTCTATAAAGTTGGCTTTCTTTCTCTAGGAGGCTGGAGTAGAGTCTGGACCCTGGGTAGACACTTCATTGGTCTGAATGCAAGAGAGAAAGGGTTGACATACTAAAGAGAAAGCCATGACCCCAAAGGAGAAAACACTGACAGATAAAAAGAACAAGACAAGTAAATATTTTCCTAGCGCGTTTCCAAGTTAAAACCGATCAAGCCACCCAGTTAAAGAAAGGCAAAAACAAAATTCGTCCCTACCTTTGTCAGATGCAAAGTAATGAGGGATTGTTCCCAGAGTGGTTATGACCTACACAGAGCTTCTTACCTTAAATCTATACATTTTGAACAAAAACAGCTTGGAGCAATTCTCTCCAAACAACCCCAAATGTTAACCATTCCAACTCAAGATCGGGTTTCTCCTTCAGCCTAGATGGTGATATCAGTTGGGTTTTCTTTTCCTTTCTTTCTTTTTTTTTTTAATATGTATTCTTATGTTTCCAATCCTCAAACATACTTTTTTCATCTTTGTTAAGGCTCCTTCTGGCCGCTGGATGGGACGGGAGTCGCAGGAGTCCTTCTCTTCGGGACAATCAGTCTCTCACTTGATCACTTGAAAACGGAATGATTTGTCGCGCTCCCTGAGTGGGGCTCTCTCCCTCTTTCGTCTAATATTGTTGCAGATACGTAAAGTTTACTGCGTGCTGTAAATATGTCAGCTTTTGCCAGGGAGTTTGCTAATAAAGAACCTAGAGGTATTATTGATGGAAAAGATAATGTTTTCAATAAGACCAGCCCGGGCTGAGTTTGAGACATTCCACACCCAGCCAAGCTCAGGCGTTTGAAATGCCGACCTGCGGGCCGAGGTGCCGGGCTGGTGCGCCGGCCACAGGCCAGGCGGGCTGCCTGCTTCTCCCCGCTCCCCGTGACTGTTTTATTCAGCGCAGTTTTAAACGCCTGACTGGTTTTAAGAGCTCTGTCCTTTCTGAAAAAATGGCTTTCCTGACCATCAGGAGTAGCTGAACTTATCAGAGAATCACGAGAGACTGCTTGCCCAGATTGATCTCTTTGAGGATTTATCAGCTCACCCATGCTGAGAGCAGAGAAGAAAAAGACGTCCACCCTTTTCTGCTTGAAGCTCACTCACACTTTCATTTGCAGTGACAACTTCTGAGTGTAAATTGGATTCATTTTTTCCCTGGATGTTCGTTTGTGGAGGATTGTTTGGCTTCCCTCTCTTAAAGGAAAAAGAAGAAATCGCAGAAAACTTGGCCTCCGTCTGCCCCACGGCCCTGGTCCCCCGATCTCAGTCTCTTGGTCTCCGTTTTTTGTCACATCACCCACATGACAGTTTCATCTGGTGCTAATGTGGCCGTCACATGGGTTGGTCGTCAAAATTCCATGCTTGTTTACCATTAATCAAATGCATCATTATGAATTGTGTATGCATTTTAGGGCAGACCCAAACCCCGGCTCGATAGGAAAGTGGTTTTGTTTTTTTCCACTTAACGTTCGGCAACGGCAGATGAATGGCAAGGCCCAAGTGACATTCTTTGTGTTTGCTTAGCCCAGAAATCAACAACCCTAAATTACAGGTTGGTAAGCTATGTCCAGGTAGCAGTAGCTTCTCCGGATTATTATTATTACTTAAGGGTGGCCGTAGTCACCGCCAGCAAACTGAAGCTGGCCAGAGGGAGGGCAGACAAGAGGAGCAGAGAGCAGGGTCTCGGCTTGCAAGGGGCCCAGTGCCTCCGTTTGACTGTGGGGATTTTGGTCTTAGATTGCATTTTCCTGGAAATAGGGACTGCCCTTCTAATTTGGAAGAATGTGAGGTATTTGCAGAGCGAGTTCGGATGAGTGGGGGTGGGGACGGGTTACCACTGGATGCTTTGGGGAATTTGTGGACTCTACTTCCCCAGGACTCACTTGCCAGCTTGGCCTCTGTGGGAGCATTCCAAGTTCTGGAACCTTCCTTGGAGGGCCTGACTCCTCCTGTTGGTTGGTGGGGACCTGGCGTCTCCTGGGCGCATAAAGACGGTTTTCATTGGGAGTTTGCAGTGATCAAAGTCTTTCCTGAGGACGGGGGACTGTGTTTCAGGTAAAAACCCTTTCCTGAGCTGTCACAATAGTTCTGGGAGATGGGGGCCCTGGTGCCCGAGACTGGAGGGCCCCAGCCTGACCCCTCTCCCCCAGCGAGGCTTTGGGAAACAGATCTAACCTGGGCTCAGCTCCCATTTGATGTCTAGCTGCCAGCCGTCCCCAGCCCAGATCGGGAGCAGGGAAAGAGGTTGGTCCCGAGAAGCAATCACAGATGGGGCGCAGGGGCTGGGGTGCTGGATTATTTTGTGGCACATTGTTTTTTTCCCCTCCGAGCAGACAGCTGGGCCTGGATGGTGGCTTGGAGATCCCTCCCAGAGAGGCGGGGGAGCACTCTTGCTCCCAGGAATAAGTCTCCCTGGGCTACTTGGGAGCTCATGATATTAGGAAAGCCTGCTAAAAGATAAATACCTTTTCAGAATAAGCTGCTCAGGATCCACCTTAGCCTGTGGCGGGGGAGGCTCCAGGAGAGGCAGAGAGTGCAGGGTTGGGGGGTCAGGGTCTCTCATGAGGCCTCCAGGGCTGGCTTTGGGAACTCCCGCTCCAGCCTGGAAGGGCTGAGCGGCTTCCCCGGAGAGGGGAAGTCCAGGGGCACAGAGACTTCATCCCTTCTCCCCTCTTCTCCTTGTCAGCGGCTCCCGAGAGCTGGGCCGGGTGTCTGCTGCCGGCGGAGGGCTCGGTGGTGGGAGGTGGGCTCTCTGTGTAGGGTTGGGGCCAGGGGAGTGTGTGAGTGTGTGTGAAAGGGTGTGGGGGGGCAGGTGTGACCTCAGGAAGGAGGGCTGCTGGGGTCACGTTGCTTCTCCTCCTGGCCCGTGACTTTCGGGGCCTGGAACCAGACAGTAGCATCCAGCCTCTGAGCCCAGGCTCCGAACGGCTTTGAAGAGGCCTGTGGGTCAGCGCTGAGGGTGCTGTTTTTTGAGGCCTTTGGCTCCACTAGCCGGGTCTGTGCCTTCATCCCAGAATGACCCATGGGGCTTCAACAATGGGCTGGAGTCAAGTCCAAGGCCATTGTTTTAGGGGCTCCCTTTCTAGGACGATTCAATCCTACAGCAGTCCTAGGAAGTAGGACTCAAGCTCAGAATGGTTTTTCACTCATTCAAGGTCACCTCAAACCCAGGACTTTCTCATTCGAATCTTGAACCAGGCCTCTGTGCAGGATGTCACATGCTGTCACTCCGCTGACAAAAATGCAGGGCCCTGAGACCCTGAAATAGAGCTTCTCAGACAAAGACTTGAGCCACAGCCTAACTGAGCTGCTTATGAAACTACAGCGGTCTGGTGCCAGTCTGAGTGGGCGGCCTTGGGAGTTTAAGGAAATAGGTCTGGTTCCATGGACAGTTTTTTTTTTTAAAATTAGAGTTTGGGTCATTTTGGTTTGAAGTTCAACAAATCAGCATGGCTCGTCTGGCTTTTTATCTGCCACCTGGTTTGGTTCAAGGACAGAGAAACGTTTCTGTTTATAAAACATGTGCAGACGTGGCTGGCCAATGCTGGTGTCGTTTCTCTTGGCTTCTGCTCCTTTTCAAGGGAGCTGGTAACGCTGATCTTCTCCACCCTGGGCTGGTCATTTAGATGGGCCCGGCTGAGGCTGCTGTGTAATGGAAAACTGCAGCCAGCTGGTAGAGGTGATAGGTGCATGTGTGCATGCTTAGTTGTGCCTGACTCTTTGTGACCCCCTGGACTGTAGCCCACCAGGTTCCTCCGTCCATGGGATTCTCCAGGCAAGAATACTAGAGTGGGTTGCCAGTCCCTTCTCCAGGGGATCTTCCCAACCCAGGGATCGCACCCGTGTCTCCTATGTCTCCTGCATTGCAGGCACATTCTTAACCACTGATCCACCTGGGAAGCCCCTTGAGATAATATGTAAGTGGATATTATTTGATGTGGAGAGATTTTCACTGCACGCACTAATTTAGACTCATTTTTGTACTTGCTAAAATAACACATAGATCTGGTAAGACATGAAAGCTGTACAGAAGTATTTTTAAAGTAAATGAAATGCATTAATGTTTGTACAGTGCTTAGCAGAACAGTGCCTGGCATGTAACAAACACTAGAAGGACTTAATAAATAAAAGTATATGAAATTAGGAGTCACTTTTCCTCCCACTTTGGATCTGTAGTCTCCCTCTCCAAAAGCAACCAAATTAATATTTTCTTGCATATTCTTCCAGAAATTTTGTGTGCTTGTGAAAGCATGTCGGCACACATAATAATTTTACATCGTAAAGTGAAAAAAGTAGGTTACCAAATAGCTTTGAAGAGCGTAATCCTATTTTTAAAACAAACAAACAAACATGCATAGAAAATCATCTGGAATCGGATATATCAATCAGGTAAAACTATGATTATCTTCAAAAGGTGGGATCATAGGTGGGTTTTCTTTGTCTTTCTGCTCGCTCCTGTTGTAATTCTAAAATCTGATTAGAGAGAAGCACATATGAAAAAACACACACACAGATGGACACACGGACCCTGGTCCTCTTATATAAAGGGCCCTGGGATCCCATCACAGAGCCTGCCTGGACAACCTCCCCTTTGCTCCCTGGGGCCAGCACTCTGCTGCTGACACTGAACCCTGATTTGCGTTTGGCTTTGCTCAGTGGCTCCAGGACTCTTCTGGGGACCCCTGGATTGATGATCAAATGAGGATAAAGTTTGAGGGATTGTCCTACACATGCATCCTCCTTTAACTGTTTTGCTGCTTCTATATCCCTCTACCAGTTGTGGGGAAGACCCCTTCCTCCCTCTGTCAGTCTAGGCCTGGGAGTGGCCAGACTAGTGGACCCTGATCTGCCATCAAGGAACAAAGGTGAGACCTGTTTGAAGTGAATCTACTTACGTGTCCATCCTGAGCCCCTGATCTCATGACCTGGATCCTTCGGACCTTTGAGAAGCCCCTTTTGGTCTGCCTTTGAGATGCAAACAGGCAGGCCAGTGCAGCACTCTAGCCTTCCCACCTGACTTACTGGAAGCCCAGTCTGATCCCGGTAGTGACCAGTGAAGCAGGGGTTCTGGGGGAGGGTCCTGAGTGGGCACAGCTGACCCCTCGTGACTCTGTATACAAGAATGAGGAATCAAACAGACCTGGGCCATGAACCAGGTGCTATTGCTGTAGGACCTGGGATAGGTCCGTTCACCTTTCTGAGCCTCAGTTTCCTCATCTCTAAAATGGGTGCAATGAGGGTACCTTCCTCCTGGGGCTCACATATCTTCATTCTCAGTTCATTGCTTTAACACAGATTTTTCTGAGAGCCTTGTGTGCCAAGCTCTTTACTGGACTAACAAGGGCCCACGTATAAGCTTCCACATAAGATAGCAGGGAGAACCAAAAAAAAAAAAAAAAAAAAAAATGCTTTCCAGAGGTAAAAGCATGGGGAAAGAAGGAGAGGCTTCTTGAAAGATGCATAGGAGTTCTGACACAGTGAGGGCTGCAGTTGGGAAAGAAAGATGAGGGGTTTTCACAGTCCTTCCACGTGTATGATGTTGCATATTTCTCACAATACTCTTAGAGTTTGAATTTTCCGAGGGTAGGCTGTCATTGTTGTTTAGTTAAGTCATGTCTGATTCTTTTGCGGCCTCTGTGGACCTCCATGGCCCCCCAGTCTCCTCTGTCCATGGGACTTCTTGGGCAAGAATGTGAATGCTGGAGTGAGTTGCCATTTCCTTCTCCAAGAGATCTTCCTAACCCAGGGATCAAACCCGCATCTCCTGTGTTGGCAGGTGGATCCTTTACCATCTGAGCCACTGAGGAAACTTAGATTGGATTCAGCTAGACTGAATTGTAAGCAGAGGGGAATGTGCTAGACAACACCAAACAATACTGAAGAGTCCAATCTCCTGTTTCCTCTGCTCCCATCCTGGGGAACTGTTGCCCCTTCATTTTTGAAGCAGGGAGAGATTTCCCCAGGAGACCTATCTTCCATTTTCCCATTGCTGCTGTTCTCAGGGCTGGGAAGAATAAGGTCTTTGGACAGGCTGACCTCCATCCCTGACTCTGTCACGTGTGTGCTGGAGGTCTCCAGCAAGCCTCAGTTTCCTCATCAGCAAAATGGGTACAGTGGCAATGCCCACCTTGCCAAACTGCTGTGAGACTTCAGAGAGGGCAAAGCACCCACTTAATGCCTGGCACATGCCAGGATGCCTGAGACGGGGCTGAGTCCTCTGTCAGCAGGGCCCAGTGTCTGGACTCAAGACTTCCTTCTCTTTATTACAAAGCCACACATTGAGTCCGCTCTCATCTGGGGCCCATGTGAACCACGCGGACTCCAAAGACATTTCATCCCTCTGTTTGGCTTCCATTTTCCCCACTCTGGCTGAATGCCTCCAGCCACCTGCCACACCTCCAGATCCCCGCCGAGCAGTGGAATTGGTGAACCGTAAGAGCAGAGGGAGAAGGAAGCTGTGAGGTGGAAGACAGGAAAAGAGATGTGTTTGCAGATGTGGGTCGCAGGTGTGGTGAGGACCCCAGACACTGCTTCTGCGGGATGGGACCTTCTGGGCGACAGAGCCAACCGTGGAGCCTGCCCTCCTGGTCCCAACACTGCCCAAATTGAGAAGGCAAAGAAGGATTGGCTTTTTTTTCCCCCTCCCTCCTCTCATCTGTAAAATTGAGACATTACAGATCCAAAATGGGCTTTGAGCCTGTAGAAATTAATCCGGTCTGGCAGGAGGTCTGCAAATAAACATATTGTTTCGATTGGTGTTGACATTTGGATTGTGAGAAGGTTTGAAAATGTAACTGTAGTTAGGATTTTCCAGCCCATCTAAGTTTTTTTTCCATGGAGGGGCTCAGCGAATGCCAACTGGGAACCCAGCAGCTGCCCTCTTTAAACGGCCCTGGGCGCTGGGCAAGGCTGGGGATGTTAGGGCTCAGAGCCTGTGCTGAGGAGGCAGCACTTTGTTGGAGAGTGGGTAAGCATTTCAGGATGCCCAGCGCCTCTGGGCAACTGAGGCAACCAGCCACTCCAGGAGTGACCTAAAGCGTTTAAGAGCAACTGCTATGTCCCTGGAGCCTTGTACGTGAAACCTCACTGAATCCCTCACTCTGTGAGGGCTCTCTGTTGTTTAGTTGCTAAATTGTGTCTGACTCTTTGCGACCCCGTAGACTGCAGCACACCAGGCTTCCCAGTTCTTCACCAGCTCCTGGAGTTGGCTCAAACTCATGTCTGTTGAGTCGGTGATGCCATCCAACCCTCTTGTCCTCAGTCGCTCCCTTCTCCTTCTGCCCTCAATCTTTCCCAGCATCAGGGTCTTTTCCAATGAATCGGCTCTTCTCATCAGATAGCCAAAGGATTGGAGCTTCAGCTTCAGCATCAGTCTTTCCAATGAATATTTAGGGATGATTTCCTTTAGGATTGACTGGTTTGCTCTCCTTGCAGTCCAAAGGATTCTAAAGAGTCTTCTCCAGCACCACAGTTTGAAAGTACCAGTTAATGCTCAGTCTTCTTTATGGCCCAACTCTCACATCCATACATGGCTACTGGAAAAACCATAGCTTTGACTATATGGATCTTTGTTGGCAAAGTGATGTCTTTCCTTTTTAATATGCTGTCTAGGCTTATCATAGCTTTCCTTCCAAGAAGCTAGCATCTTTTAATTGCTCTTATTATCCCCATTTAACAGACTGGAACACTGAGGAACTGAGAGGTTAATTTGCCAAAACCACATAGGAGTAAAATGCAGACTTGGACACAGCCTTCTCTGGCTCCTGGCCTATGCAGCCTACTTTATGCCAGAACTTTCCAGAATGTTGTCTCACCAAGAGAAAGGCTCATTATCCCGGAAAAAGGACTGAGCCTTGACTGAAGTGACCTAAGTTGGCAGTGTCTGGTTGTTGAGAACACCAGCTCCATTCTATTTCTGGGACCCTTGAGGATTTAAGCCCTACCCTCTTATCTTCCTGCCAGCAAGGAAGGGGGTCTTGTCTCTCTCCCTCCCTCCCCACCTCCGTGCTTTGGAGCTCATCCTTCAGTGGCCTCTGAGTCCCCAGTGCCTGCCCCTCCCACCCAGCTCCAGCCTCCCCCCACAGGCCCCACAGGGATGCAACTGGTTCCCTGTGGGAGGGGGCAGCTTTGAGACAGCCCCCTACTCAGAGCTGAGGCATGCATGGCTTTCAACCACGAACTTAGGGTGCTGGCCAGGTAGGGCAGGCACCTCGTTTTGGGGAAAGGCTTGGTGATTTCTATACCTGGCAACTTCTGTGTGTGCCAGGCATCACTTCCTGGCCCCTCAGCTCCAGAGATGCCAAGACCCATCTTCAGGGTCTTCAGTCACCTGCTACCGGCTCCCTTCTGTGGTTCTGCACCTGTCCTCACAGAGCTGAGGGTGGCCGGGAAACACGCTGCCTGGTCCCCCTTTATTCTCATCACTGGGAGCGTCTAAGGGGCCCATACATAAAGAAAGCTGAGAGCAGAAGAACTGATGCTTTTGAACTGTGTTGTTGGAGGAGACTCTTGAGAGTCCCTTGGACTGCAAGGAGATCCAACCAGTCCATCCTATAGGAAATCAGTCCTGAATATTCATTGGAAGGACTGATACTGGAGCTGAAGCTCCAATACTTTGGCCACCTGATGTGAAGTACTGACTCATTTGAAAAGACCTTGATGCTGGGAAAGATTGAAGGTGGGAGGAGAAGGGGACAACAGAGGATGAGATGGTTGGATGGCATCACCAACTCAATGGACATGAGTTTGAGTAAACCCCGGGAGCTGGTGATGGACAGGGAGGCCTGGCGTGCTGCAGGCCATGGGTTGCAGAGAGTGAGACATGACTGAGTGACTGAACTGAACTGAACTGATCCTTGCTCTCCCACTGCCTGAGTTCTGTCCTCTCCTGTCTCCCCAACAACTATTTCCCCAGGGGTCTGAGTTAGGCCAGATGCGGGAGGAAGGAGTCCTCAAGGGCAGGACCTCTATACCACCTAGGATGAAGGCTTCCCATGCCCACACCTCCCATCTCTTTGATGCCTGGAGGGACAGGAAGCAGGGCGGCAAGATGGTGACTCAGGTCCAGCCCCACGCCCCACGCCCCTGGTTTGGTGGTGACGTGGCCCCATGCCTGACCAGGAAGGTGCCTTCGTGGCCACAGACTGGCCTCACTGGCTTCACTCCTCCTGCTCACTGCCCTCTCCTCCTGGGGGTGGGGAGCTGGTGGCTTCCGAGGGAAGAACCCTCTTCATCTGTTCTATAGACACCGCCCCCCATCCTGAGTCTGCAAGAGGCCTCGTCTTTGCTCCTTAACACACCTCGTCTCTGCTCCTCTGTCTGCCCTGCCCCCAGCCTCCAACGCTTTGGCTCCTCAGCACCTTCCTCCTCACGTTCAGAAGCTCCAAACGATGACCGGAAGTTTGGGTGCACTGGATCTGGCCTGACACCGTCTGGGAGCGCATGTTCAGGCTTGGGGCCGTCTGTCTGGCTGTTTTCCGTTTGTTGGCTGGTTTTGCCTGCGGGAAGTGTGAACCTCTGGCTGGATTTGAGGTTCTGGAAATCAGAAAGGTTTGTGTTCACTTCAAGGTTCAGAGAAATCACTGTGGTTTTGGGTCACAGTTGAGTTTGCCTGCTTGACGGCAGCGGTGGCCTGGGGGGTCTCTGAGCTAGGTCTCTGCGGGGTCCCCGTGGGGTCTGAGTGTGAGACACTCAGGGGGTGGCCCTCTGGGTGGGGCTGATCCTGGACCCAGTGATGGGGTGAGTGGCCAAGGGCGGAGGCAGGGGCAGGGCGCTGTGCTCGCTTAATGAGGTCTGGATTCTCTGGCTTTGCAGCTATGGTTTAAAATCCTCAGTGCCACGGGCAGCCTAGTAGCCTTGAATTTTGGTCTGTAAATGCCAATATTGGCCTTGACTTCCTGACTGACTCAACTTTCTGGGCACTGACTTAATCCTCACTGCTGCCCCTTGGGGTATGGCATGATAGCACTGTCCCTGTTGTATACTGGGAAAATGGAGGCTCAGAGAGGTCAATGACCTGCCTGAGGTCAATGACCTGCCCAAGTTCACACTGCTTATAGCAGCAGAGCTGGGACACAAAGCCAGGTCTCTGGCCCCATGGTGGACCGTCTGTTCTGCCCCAGACACGGTGCACAAATTGAAACGAGGGAGAGCTGGTGTCCAGAGCTGCTCTCCCTTCAAACTTATCACCAGCACGCCTGGATGTGATTTTTCATGGACATAGGAGAGGTGGTTTGTGGGGAAAGCGTGACGAGAGGGCGGGGCTCAGAGTCTGAGGGCCCCAGACACGGTGGTGTGAGCATTTCTGAACCCCAGTTTCCTCCTGCCGCTTCCTAAGGTGGTTCTGAGGCTGCAAGGGGATAATGTTGATAGAAACTCACAGAGGAGGTCAGAACATATCTGTTTTCGTGAGCTCTGCAAAGACGGGCTGTGCCTTGTTAGTCATGTTCTTCCCAAGTGAGCACAATGCTTGGCTCTGCGCTCGCTCGGTAAGCCCTTCTTGAAGCCACGTGGGGCCTGGCCTCACGATCACCGCTGTCAGTTTTAGAGACAAGTCTGTGTCCCTGACTGGCACTCTGAGTTGGAGTCCCGGACAGCCCCGGCTTGCTCTGGAAGGAGCCCCGCTGTCTGGGCACAGCGGTCTTCCTGCAACAGACATGAGCCTTTGGTCGCCTCCCAAGGGTGTTCCCCCTGCCTGCCAAGGCCTGTCACCTCCTGCTTCTGAACTGACTCGACGCTTTTCCTTCTTCCCAGGGCTGGAGGAGCCTGACTTCCCTCCCCTGTCCCAAGGAGTTCCCGCAGTCTTTGGGTTTTCAACTGGAACAGTGTGCTAGAGCTTGAGGTGCCTTGGTAGAGGGCCCGAATTTAAAACAGCTATAGTTTAAAATCCTTAGGGCCAAGGTCCCTGTGTCAGCCTAGTAGCCTTGAATTTTGGTTTGTAAATAGCAATATTGGCCTCAACTTACTGACTTAACTTTCTGTTCTGGGCTCCTGGTTAATCCTCACTGCTCACTCCTAGTTAATCCTCACTTGGTGGGTGGTGTTAAAGCATTGTCCCCATTTTATAGATGAGTTTGGAGAGGCCCAGAGAGGTCAATGATCTGCCCAAGGTCACACAGCTTGCCATGGCAGGACTGGGACACAAAGCCGGGTCTCTGGCCCTGTGGCAAGCCATCTAATCTGCCTCAAACACAGCGCACAGATTGGAATAAGGTGAAGCTGGTGTCCAGTGGACCCCTCTGCCTCTGACTTGGTCGGTGACTCGGAGTCTCCCCAGATCCCTTCCCCATCTGGAACAGGGAAGGCGAGGAACGTGCCCAGCCTTGGGAGACGTGAATGGCTGGCTGCTTCCTCAGGCTGGGTCATCATAGACTGTTCAGAAGGTGTGACGGTCATGAAAGGTGGCCTGTTCTAAACAGCACCGCCCGGGGCTGTGGCGGGGGCCACCTTTCCCACACTCCATGCTGATTAGCTGGTTGTGGCCCCCCTCAACCCGCACCCCACCCCGATCTGTTCTGCCACCAAAACCACGAGTCTCAGGTCGGCAGCCCCACACCCGGTCCCGGCCGTCCTGGCCTTCCTCCTTCTTCCCTGGCGGAGGAGCGGTCC
Source organism: Muntiacus reevesi (assembly GCF_963930625.1). Taxonomy (NCBI): domain Eukaryota; kingdom Metazoa; phylum Chordata; class Mammalia; order Artiodactyla; family Cervidae; genus Muntiacus; species Muntiacus reevesi. Next base: position 17,875,695 of record NC_089257.1, on the reverse strand, counting down.
AGGCCCCTGGTCAATGCTGCAGTGTTCCGGGCGGCATTGCCCGCGTCAAGATTGCTTTGCCCTCTTCAAAAAGGATCGGCCGCCCCCCCACAGGGGCCTTACCGGGCTTCGGGGTTCCCTGGGTGTGAGCACAGAAGGCCTTTTGTGGCTGATGCGAAAAGGCGCTGCCACCTTGGAGGATGATAAACAACCTCTGATGAGAGAGTCACGTTGGCAGACAGAAGGACACAATTTAACTTGTCGAAAAAGATTTTTGTTTCCTTTCACGCTGTGCGGCGGGAGTGAAATGAGGCAGGAAGATTACTGTCCCCCTTCTGCACGCTCTCCTAGCTTTCTTCTCTGGCGTCTCCCTCTCCTTTTTCTTGTCCGGCCTCCCCCTTCGCTCTGCTGAGATGCCCCCCGTGTGTACTGCCTCTTGAAAGGCACCCGTGTCGGCCTGTTTCACGCCCGCGGACAGCATCTCTCCCTGAGATGTGCCTGCTCTCCGGGCTTCCACTCCTGCTCTCCTTGGATCCTCACAGGGACCAGGATGACCTTGAAGAGCACCAGTCTGATTCCATTGGCCTCAACTACCTCCCGGGCCATCTCCTCCCCTCTTGCCCTTCAGTTGCTGCTCTGGGGTTCTCCAGGCAGGTTTCAGGCTCAGAGGCTTTGCACATGCTGTTCCTTCTGCCTGGAATGCTCTTCCCCCCAATATCCATGAGGTTCCCTTATCTCCTCTAGGTTTTCCCGAGGTCATCTTCTCAGACCTTGCTTGTCTACCCCATTTCAAGTGGCAGCCCCCTTCCCCAACACTGCTGATGTCCCCCTGACCCCAACCCCTTGCCTTTCTTCATCACATTGACCGTTGTCTGGCTAGAGATGGGGTTTCTAAGAAGCCAATGATGCTTAAGCTTCAGAGTCCCTCATCAGTAGGTTCCAAAGCCCGACACCTGAATTGATACTGATACTTTTTCATTCTTTTTTCATAAGGAATCCACTCTCCCCACCAAACTGCATAAGCTTCAGGTTCCACATGGATCTATCTGGTCCTGCATCTGACAACTTATCTGTTTTCATTCTTCTATGCCTCTCCCTCTCCTTTAAAAAACAAACTCCAAGAGGGCAGAGGTTTTTTTTTTTTAATTATTTAGTTTATTTTTTGGGTTGTGCCAGATCTTCGTTGCTGTGTGCGGGCTTTACCTCGTTGTGGAGAGTGGGGACTATTTTCTAGTGTCAGCTCACGAGCTGCTCACTGTTGTGGCTTTTCTTCTTGCAGAGCACAGGAAGCTTAGCTGCTTCCTGCCACGTGGAATCTTCCCAGATCAGGGATGGAACCCATGAGCCCTGGATTCTTAGCTGCTCTACCACCAAGGAAGTCCAGAGGGAAGAAGTTTTTGTCTTTTTTTCTTAAAACTAGTTTATCTCCAGGATCCATAACAGTGGCTATGCACAGTAGGAGCTTGATAAATGTTGCTGTATGTATGTATATTTGACAACTCCAGGTTCATACCTCTTTCAGGGCTTTACATTTCTCTTAGGATAAAGATCAGCCTCCTTAAGACACCCCGCAAGACCCTGCCCTTCTGCCTGCTCCCAGATGTGCTAAGATTCAGACTCGGCCTTTGCACATGCTCCTTCCTCTCTCTGACGTTCTTTCTCTCCCCTTGCCTCTGCCTCCATCAGGTCTCTGCATCAATGGGCACTCCGCATGTGTGGGCTCCATAGCCTCAGATACACATGGCTGACGGTACCACACCATCTTAGGTGAGTGACTTGAGCATCCACAGATTTTAGTATCTGCAGAGGCCCTGGAACCAATCCGCTGCGGAGACTGAGGGATGGCTGTATTTGAATGCCGCTTCTCTGTCTGTGCCCAGCCTGGCCCTGGGGATACGTGCTCTTGTAGGAGCTTGGAGCTTCCATTGATAGCACTTGCTGGCACCGTCACATGATATCCATGCCATTGCTGGGCTAGGACTTACTCCCTCCAGGACTGTAAGCTTCATCAGGGCAGGACCGCCTCTTGTGGGCTCCTGTATCCCCAGCGTAGGGCCTGACATGTGCTCGTCTTCGCTGACTCAGTCAAGAGCTGCTGAAGAAATGTGCAAGATAATAATAGTTTTTAAAAAAAAATGGAGGGAAAGACAGGAATCAGGCACCGTTAACATGAAAATACACAAAATCGCAGACTCTCTGGGGCTTCCCTGGTGGAACAGACAGTAAAGAATCTGCCTGCAGTGCAGGGGCCCGGGATTTTATCCCTGGCTCAGGGAGATCCCCTGGAGAAGGAAATGGCAACCCACTCCAGTATTCTTGCCTGGACAAGCCCATGGGCAGAGGAGCCTGGCGGACTACAGTCCATGGGGTTGCAAAGAGTAATACCCGCCTGAGCGACTTAGCAGCAGCAGCAAGGCAAGTCAGAGTCAGGAGGGCGTTTAGTCCACAGCTGGTAGACTCTGGTCCCTGGTGCCCTGGGGATGCGTCTCTGGGAATTCCGGGAATTCTAGAGTGGTCCCTACAGTCCGCTACTGTGAATGTGCAAGTGTGTGTGTTCACGTGTGCACGAATGCCAGTGTGTTCACATGTGAGCCTGTGCTCAAGTGCACACATTCAAGTGTGCGTTCACGTGTGAACGTGTGCTCATGTATGCAAGTGTGTTCACGTGTGAGCGTGTGCTCATGTACACGTATGCAAGTATGTGTTCACGTGTGAGCCTGTGCTCAAGTGCACACATTCAACTGTGTATTCACGTGTGAGCGTGTGCTCATGTACACGTATGCAAGTGTGTGTGCACACACAGGTGTTGTGATTGGGGGTCAGGGAGGCAGAACGAATGGCATAAGGACAGGTCTCAGAGCCCCATTCCCACTTCAAACAGAGCAATTCTGCTTTTACCTGTTGAGGTATTGAACTTCTACTTCTGATGTTGTTAGAAAAGAAATAAACTTTCCATCCAAAATCAAATTTGGAAACTTCTGATCTGATTAAACGCTCCCTTTCCATTTTAGGGATGGGTAAACTGAGACCTAGAGATAGAGGTCCTTGTCCTAGATCACAGAGTGAAAGGACAACAGCACTGGGGCCTAACCATCAACCCCACACCGCCCCCTCACCCCGTGGCCCTGCCCAGGGCCTGTTCCCTGACGCCCAGCCCCACTTTCCGGTGTTGGTACAGCATGGCCTCCTCTCAGCTGTGACCAGGTGGCTGAACACCTGGATGTCCTGGAGCTGATGGAAAAGCTCCAGGGATCACTATGCTTTAATCCCATCATGTAAATCAGGAATCATTTTACTTGCAGAAGACCTGACTTCCTAGATGTGTGCTGTAAAATTCACATTGTCGGGCACACCTACTCAGGGGAAAATCCCAACACACAAAACTAACTTCCTTTTGAGTCTTTCGGTTGATATCTGCTGGCTACCTGTTCATTTATATTATTGTCTGAAAGTGCTCCTAGCAGACACCCAGCAGTAAGCACTGAAGGTTTGGAAAAATCTGTGGGAGCAAAAGACAAAAGGCAAATAATTCCACCCAGTAGTTTCATGGGGTGGGGGTGTAGGTGTGAGGATATGAAACAAAATTAAAAGGATCATTTCCCATATACTTTGATGCTGGAACAAATACCTCTGGCCAATGTATAGGGGAGAGAAAAACCATTACTTTTCATTCTTTAAAAATAAGCCTTCAGTTCATTCTCTGATTACAAAAGTACATAATAGGTACTTCTGGAGAAGTAGAACTTGTAGAAATGTGCATGACTTAGAAAGTACATATCAGTATTATTCCTATCCCCCTCCCACCAACCACAGTTAATTCCAATTTGCTTTCAAACCTACTAAGTGTCAGGTTCTACTCTAGACACAGGAGGGGCAACAGTGAACAAACATAGATGACATCTGTGCCCTGATGGGACTCACAGTTGAATGAAGAAGAGGGGGAAATGGTCACACAATTGTAAAAAGTCACCTGTGTTTTGCTTTGAAAAGAAAAGATACGAAAACATAAAACTGGGGAGAGGAACTTTCGTGAGGATTTCTGGGGAAACTTTGTTGAGGGAGTCAAGATAGAGTTGGGAATCTCCCATGTTTGTGAAGATGGGAAGAAAGAGAGGTCAAGGAAGAAAAAAAAGTCCATGCAAAGGCCTGTGGCAAGAGAGAGCAGAGCGATGTGACCAGGGGGACTGGTTCATGGTGAAGCAGCAGAGGCACCTGGGGTTTTGTGAAGACCATGGTAAGACTTTGGGGTCTTTGTTCTAAGAGAAAAGAAAGCTATAAACGGTTTAAAGTAGCGATGGCTGTTTAGTCGCTAAGTTGGGTCCAGTGCTGTTGCAACCCCATGAAATGTAGCCCTCCAAGCTCCTCTGTCCATGGGATTTCCCAGGCAAGAATACTGGAGCTGACACTTTCTTCTCCAGGGATCTTCGCATCCCAGGGATGGAACGTGCGTCTCCTGCATGAGCAGGTGGATTCTTTACCGCTGAGCCACCAGGGAAGCACCTCAAGTAAGGATGGGTATGATTGTATTTGTATTTGGCATATATTCATTCCGATTTTTCTTAGTGCATACGTGCGTCAGTTAATGTTGTAGCAGAATGGCTTAAGCAAAAGAGATTCTGAACTGGCCCATGTGGCTGCAGCTTGATCTGGGGTCTCAAACAATGTCTCCAGTGTCTCTCCAATTTTCAGCCTTGTCATCTGCCCTTCTGACTCTCCAAGTCCCATGGAGGGTCTCCTGTGGCATCAGGTGTTCATACACTATCCTTCTGCCTGCACCTCAGTGAAAAAAACTACCTGCCTCTGCAGGCATATCAGTTCTAGGCCTGCTCACCTTCTGCCAAATCCTACACCAATCACTGCGTTTAGAGGAATGCGATGCTCTGATCGGCTAGGCCTGAGTCACATGTTCCACAAGGGGGCGTGGAATGAACTCTACCCCGAGCATATGGCCTGGTAGAGGGCAAATCCTTGTGATGAAATTACCTCTAGAATTAGGGCTGGGATTGACCAGGAGAGGGCACAGGGTGTGTTCTAGGAGGGTTGGAAATGTTCTATATCCTGATCTGGGGGTAGTTATGCAGGTATGTGTGTGTATATATGTGTGTGTGTGTCTGTGTGTGTGTATGCTAAGTCACTTCAGTTGTGTCCGACTCTGTGTGACCCTATGGCCACCAGGTTCCTCTGTCCATGGAGTTCTCCAGGCCAGAATACTGGAGTGGGTAGCCTTTGCCTCCTCCAGGGGATCTTCCCAACCCACGGATCGAACTCAAGTCTCTTGTATCGCAGGTGGATTCTTTACCATTTGAGCCACCAGGGAAAAGATACTGGAGTGGGTGATCTATCCCTTCTTTAGGGGAACTTCCTGACCCAGGAATTGAACCGGGTCTCCTACATTGCAGACAGATTCTTTACCAGCTGAGCTACCAGGGAACCCCATGTCCAGCTATACCAAGATTTAAAAAAATACCTCACTGGACAGTGGGAAAGAGGAAAATCAGGATGTTGTTATCAAGAGGATGGTGAGTGGGTGTTCATTATAATACATTAACATGTTATGTATATACATGTGCTGTGTCTATATATGGGGTTTCCCAGGTGGCGCTAGTGGCAGAGAATCTGCCTGCCAATGCAGGAGATGCAAAAGATGTGGGTTCGATTTCTGGGTTGGGAAGATCCCCAGAGTAGGAAATGGCAACCTGCTTCAGTATTTTTGCCTAGAAAATACCAGGGACAGAGGAGCCTGTTGTAGAGTCGACTCTTTGCGGCCCCATGGACTGCAGCACACCAGGCTTCCCTGTCCTTCACTATTTCCTGGAGTTGGCTCAAACTCATGTCTGTTGTGTCAATGATGCCATCTCACCCAGTAATCTCATCCTCTGTTGCCCCCTTCTCCTCCTGCCTTCAATCTTTCCCAGCATCAGGATCTTTCCCAATGAGTTGGTTCTTCGCATCAGGTGGCCAAAATATTGGAGCTTCAGCTTCAGCATCAGTCCTTCCAAAGAGTATTCAGGGTTGATTTCCTTTAGGATTTGAGGGCTACAGTCCATGGGGCTGCAGAGAGTCAGACATGACTGAGAGATTAAGCCCTCACACACATGTATATACATACATAATATGTATACGTATGTTATGTATCAGTTCAGTTCAGTTGCTCAGTTGTGTTCGACTCTTTGCGATCATGGACTGCAGTACGCTAGGCTTCCCTGTCCATCAGCAACTCCTGGATTTACTCAAACTCATGTCCATTGGGTCAGTGATGCCATCCAGCCATCTCATCCTCTGTCGTCCCCTTCTCTTCCTGCCTTCAATCTTTCCCAGCATTAGGGTCTTTTCCAATGACTCAGTTCTTCACATCAGGTGGCCAAAGTATTGGAGTTTCAGCTTCAGCATCAGTCCTTCCAATGAATATTCAGGACTGATCTCCTTTAGGATGGACTGGTTGGATCTCCTTGCAGTCCAAGGGACTCTCAAGAGTCTTCTCCAACACCACAGCTCAAAAGCATCAGTTCTTTGGCGCTCAGCTTTCTTCACAGTCCAACTCTCACATCCATACATGACTAGTGGAAAAACCATAGCATGGACTAGATGGACCTTTGTTGGCAAAGTAATGTCTCTGCTTTTTAATATGCTGTCTACGTTGGTCATAACTTTTGTCTCAAGGAGCAAGCATCTTTTAATTTCATGACTGCAGTCACCATCTGCAGTGATTTTGGAGCCCCCCAAAATAAAGTCTGTCACTGATTCCACTGTTTCCTCATCCATTTGCCATGAAGTGATGGGACCAGATGCCATGATCTTAGTTTTCTGAATGTTGAGTTTTAAGCCAACTTTTTCACTCTCCTCTTTCACTTTCACCAAGAGGCTCTTTTGTTCTTCTTCACTTTCTGCCATAAGGGTGGTGTCATCTGCGTATCTGAGGTTATTGATATTTCTCCCGGCAATCTTGATTCCACCTTGTGCTTCATCTAGCCCAGCATTTCTCATAATATACTCTGTGTACAAGTTAAATGAGCAGGGTGACAATATACAGCCTTGACGTACTCCATTCCCCATTTGGAACCAGTTTGTTGGTCCATGTCCAGTTCTAACTGTTGCTTCCTGACCTGCCTACAGGTTTCTGAGGAGGCAGGCCAGGTGGTCTGGTATGCCCATCTCTCTCAGAATTTTCCACAGTTTGTTGTGGTCCACACAGTCAAAGGCTTTGGCGTAGTCAATAATGGATACATTAATATGTATTCATATACATAGATTCTTTTTTAACAGAGCGGGACATCACAGTTCTCCCTTGAGTAATATTTTTTTCACTTAATAAATCTTGGGCTTTTCCCCCCAGTAGCCACCACTTTATGCAGTAAATCTAACTTCAGAGGTATGCTTTAATTAGGCAGATGAGTTTGTCCCTTCAGGACTCCTTACAGGGCGGGTCAACCCTGAAACATACTGGGGACCAGCCCCCTCGAATGGCCCACTGCCTCAGACCGTCTGGAGACCAATTAGGGGCTGAGTTGGTTTGTCTGCGCTGCCACAGCAGAGGGCCACAGACTGGGTAGCCCAGTCAACAGAAACTTATTTTCCCACAATTCTTGAGGCTGGAAGTCCAGGATCAAGGCGTCAGGACGGCCGGCTCCTCCTGAGGCTTCTGGCCGCAGTTTGTGCTCTTCTCGTGTCGTCACACGGCCGTGCCTCTGTGCATGCCTGTGTCCCAGGGCCCCGTCTTGGACGGAAACCGGTCATTGGGCCAGAGCCCACCCGCATGGCTTTATTTTACCTTAATTAGCTCTTTGAAGGCCTGACCTCCATATATATATATTTTTTAGTATATTTATATTTATATATATTTATAATAATTATTTATAAATAATTATATATATGTATATATATATATATCTATATATATAGTGGTGGTTTAGTCGCTAAGTCGTGTCCGACTCTTGCAACCTTGTGGACTGTAGCCCTCCAGGATCCTCTGTCCATGGGATTTTCCAGGCAAGAATACTGGAGTGGGTTGCCATTTCCTTCTCCAGGGGATCTTCTGGACCTAGGAAATGAACCTGGGTCTCTTGGATTGCAGGCAGATTCTTTACCGACTGAGCTATGAGGGAAGCCACATATATATATATATACACATACACATATACATATATAAATATATATGGTCACATTCTGAGGTACTAGGGGTTAGAACTTCAGCCTATGAATTATGTGGGGACACAGTTCAGCCCATGACAGGGGCCTTGAACCAAAGCAACTTGCCTGCCCATCAGTCACCATCAGAGTTTCCTTGCTTTGGACCTTACAGGCTTTTTTTTTTTTTTTTGAGCTTTAAGATACCAATAGATGACTCACTTTGCTGTACAGTAGAAACGAACACAACACTGTAAATCAGCTATACTGCAATAAAAATTAATTAAACACGTAAAACATTCAGTTTCCAGGTGAGCCCAGCTGTCGGGTAGAGCCGTCCTCTTACCAGCTAAGAGCAGTAAAAGCAGAGATTAGCTGACGTGACTGAGCCGGGCCCCATGAAGGACGAGATCCAGGGGGGATGCGCGCTGGCCAGGGCAGATGTCTGGCTGTGGCTGAGTGCTACTTACGTCCCCTCGGCTGGCCCTGGGTGCAGCCATTCTCTGCAGGTCTCTTCAGATCCAGCTTGGACACTTGTAAGTGTCACTCGCTGGGCCGCCAGACCTGGGTGTGGGGTTCAGGGAGATGGGTGGCCTGTTTGGTGATGCAGGATGTCCCGCGGAGTGGTGGAGGCGGCGGTTGGCATGATTTTGAGGCTAATCCTGTTAGTAGCCACATCCTACACCTTCTGAGGCTCCTCGCCACCCTTCTTGCCCAGAGCCCGATGCCCACTCCCAGGCAGCAGGCAGACTAAGCCTGAGAAAGCTCAGGGTTGGCACAGATCTCTGGACCTCAGAGATGCTGCCGTGAGTGTCCTTGCCATTTCTGATAGGTCTGGAAACTGATCTGCTCCCTGCTGAGGGCAAGAAACTTGAGTCTCTGTGAATCCATTTCCTCTGGTTGTGAAATGGATGATACTACAGGATCGCTTGACAGAGAAGCTCTTCCAACCTCTATGGTGAGTCTTGTGCTCTGAAAAGATTGTGCCAGGCTCTGATGCAGCTGAAACGTACTGTGCTTGTTTCATGAGGGAGGGGCTTAGGGTGGGATCAGGGTCAGGTGGGAACCCTTCAGGGATTATTGCAAAACTCTGCTTCTTGGGGGCAGAGGTTATGGGGAGACATACTGATGGGGTTTTCATCTCTTAATTGTGTATAGGAGCTGAGAGACTATGGAATTTGCCAGGAGAAAAGTCTAATCTTAGACTTTTATTCTACAATGATGCACTTACATATCAAGATTTCCTTTTGAAGGAAAGTGCATGACCTCGTTTGATCACCAGATGATAAGAGCAAAACTGTGTGTCATGTTCTCTTTTTCACTTTGGCCACCAGAAAGCTCTGGGTAAGATCTAGTGTTCAGTTGCTGTTTCTTTCAGATCCCTGGTTTCTAACATATTTTCCTCTTCCTTTCCCTTAATATTTGTCACTTATATTATGTACAAGTATTGAAATTAAATATTAATATTACATGTGCATGACTCATTTGGTATAGAATCCGGAATTTGGATAGATGCTCTGTGTGTGTGTGTGTGTGTGTGTGTGTGTGTGTGTGTGTGTGTGTGTGTGTGTATGGTGAAGAGCAAAACCTTTATACGTAGGGACATTTATACATAGGGACACAGTACCAACTTGCACAATTTGCAAACCGATTTTTATTGATGAGCCCTTATTAGGTAAGGTGCTGATGAAATGCTCTACAAATATTAATAACAACTCTAGGAGGTATGGACTATGATCAATCTCCTTTTGCAGATGAAGAACCTGAGACAGACGGAAAGGTAGTCATTTGCCTAGAGTCACGTGGTTGTGTGCTCTGCCATGTCTGATTCTTTGAGATCCCATGGACTGTAGCCCACTAGGCTCCTCTACCCATGGAGTTTTCCAGGCAAGAATACTGGAGTGGGCTGCCATTTCCTCCTCCAGGGGAGCTTCCCGACCCGGGGGTTGAACCTGTGTTTCCCGTGTCTCCTACGTCTCCTGCATTGGCAGGCAGACTCTTCACCACCTGAGCCACCTGGCGCATAGTTCTTAAGTGGCAAAACCAACATCTGAATCTGGGTGGCCTGGCTCCAGAGCCCAGGTTTTAGATCAGTACACTGGGACTTCTCTGTGTTGTCCCGTAACGGATCCACCAGCCACATATGGCTTCTGAGCTCTTGACGCCTGGCTAGTGTGACTGAGGAACTGGATTTTAGATTTAAATTAATTTTAATTCAAATAGCCCTTGTGTGGCTAGAGGCCGCCATATGAGACAGCACAGGTCCAAACCTCCAGGCTTGCTTCCTCTCTCCCATTCCTGATGTTGGTAGAGGCAATTCAGGGCCATAAAGGGTAGTTACTACAGTGTAGCTGTGATTACAATTTGCAGTAAGTACCCAGAGCCTTCAAAAACCCCTCTTCCTCCTGTCTCCATCCTTTCTCTTCTCCGTTGTCATAACACGTCTTTCTGAGCACTTAAGATTCTCACTTAATTCTCCCCCAAATCCTTGGATGTAGGTGTTTTTTTGTTTTTTTTTTTTAAATAAATGTGTTTAACACAAGAGAGAGCCGACACTCAAAGAAGTTAAGTGTCTTGTGGGGAGTCCCAAAACCAGTAAGCAGCAGAGTCTGAGTTTGAACCAAAGTCTATTAGACTCTAAAGCCAAATTATGCTTCTCCATCTTTTTTTTTTGGCTTTTGAGAGTGAAATGTGCTCGATTCTGACTCCTTAAGCCACAGGCCTGTCAGTTTCCACCCAAGTAAAGCTGTGTTGTCGACTGGAGTCAGCATTTTGGGAGGGAGGAGAGAGGAAGACAGAGGTGGTGAGCAGAGGCGGATGAAGTGTTGGGTCAGCAGAGACCCAGAGCAGCTGCAGAGGCCGGGCCTCCAGGGAGAAGCCGGGGCCGTCCTTGCTCCGAGAGAGCCTACGGCCCAGCCTCACCTCCCCCAGGCAAAGTCTGCACTCAGGGAGGACGGTCAGAACACGACACCTCAGTTTCCTCATCTGTCAAATGGGGACAAGGAGGATTGAAAAAGACAGACAAGACGGAGGTCGCCCTGTGTGGCCTCAGAGCCCACCTCTGGGGTAGAAGCTCCTGGGAGCCCTCGCGGGGGGTGGGGTGGGGGGAAGTCATCTGGGCGCAGAGCTGTCTCCGCTGAGGGTGAAGGGAAGGAAAACAGCTTTTTAGCTGAGGGGTCGGGGTGGGTGGCGGGGGCTGCAGTGCGTGGCTGTCAGCTGAGATCACTGCCTTCTCCCTTCCAGCTGCCTGGGGATATTATGAAGTTGCAGAGACAAGGAGAGGAAGCTCAAGCTTGGGGGCCTCTTTGGGGGGCTGGGGAGGGGAGCAGAGAAGGAGGACGGTAATGAAAAAAACATTCCTCGTTCAAGGTGACTGCAAGGGTTTGGGGCTGGTTGGGTCAGGGTCTGACTCGGGCTGAAAATGAGTCCCCAGACTCGGAGCGGCCAGGAGGCGTGGGACAGCCGCTGGGGAGGAGGCTGGTGCCGGCCTGGCTGACCGTCCTTCTCGGGGTGGCCGACTCCCAAAGACTCCTGACTCCAGGGACACCCGGGGGCAGCTGTGAGATCCCGGGGGCCGGGGCTGTCCTGGCCGCGGCCTTCCGCTCACATTGCAGGTTTCACCCCCTCTCCTGACTGCCTGCCTCCAGACCACATCTGGGCACAAGCAGGGGCTGGTCTGCTGGGAGATTCTGTTCTGCCCCAGAGACGACACATGCCGGGCCCCGCCTCAGAGATGGAAGGAGCTTCCAAGAGGTGGGAAGGCCAAGATGGGTTTCTTGGGGGTCAGCTCCTAACTCGACTCCTCACTTGCCTCTACACAATTTCCAGACTTGCAAAGGGTGCATGATATCTGACAGGTATCCGAATAGGGGGCCCTCCCAATCAGAGAGGATCAGCCACTGCACTAGTCCTCAGGAGAGACTTGAGCGATGACCATTCTCCTTTCACAGCTGGAGAAACTGAGGTTCAGAGAAGTGAAGACTTTATGCTCCTCAGCTGAGAAGGGAGCAGGGGTGGGACCAGATTGCTGATCCCCCCGGGGCAGGAGGGGAAGAAATGTCTTGCAATTTACACCACTTCTCCCCACTTCTAAATGCCAGGAAAACTTCTGATGGCCCCCGAGACCTCGAAAAGAGTCCCAGCCTGGAGCGCGGTGGGGAGGGGAGGGGCAGAGCAGAGGAGGGAAGGGGGCCTGTGATTTGTCCTCAGGCCACTTTGACAAAAGACAAAGGTCCTGTTTCTTAGAACTAAGGCCCCTGGGGAAAGCTAAAGGAATAGATCAAAGCCACATGGAGCCAAGAACAGGCCCTGGTTCAAGCTGGGACCCCCGTCCCCTCTTCCAAGCCGGATTTTATCATGACTAGTCCTCAGCCCTCCGGAGGGAAAAAGGAGCCCTTGTAGTATATTCTTGGGCTTCCCCGGTGGCTAAGATGGTAAAGAATCGGCCTGCTATGAGGGAGACCTGGGTTCGACCCCTGGGTTGGGAAGATCCCCTGGAGGAGGACATGGTAACCCATTCCAGTATACCTGGGCTTCCCTGGTGACTTGGATGGTAAAGAATCTGCCTGCCAGGTGGGAGACCTGGGTTCGACCCCTGAGTTGGGAAGATCCCCTGGAGGAGGGCATGGCAGCCCACTCCAGTATTCTTGCCTGGAGGGTCGAGGAGCCTGGTGCGGGTTCCAGTCCATGGGGTTGCAAAGAGTCAGAAATGACTGAGTGTTGAGCGACCAAGCACAGCCCTGAAGTGTGTTTTAGGACATGCAGAGCCCACTTTCTTCCCTCGGGAAGCTTGGTTTTCCTTGGGATTGAACCTTTGACTGGCAATGCATAAGAATGCATCTTTCATCCCCTGAGAGCCCCACCAGAATGGGGACAAAGCCACTGCATCAGGAAGTTGCAGAAAGATGCTGAAGACTGTGAGCTGACTCAGATGGGATGCTCAGCTTCTGTAAGTCCCTCTGTTGGGCATCAGGAAGCCTTTGCAGTCCAGACAGCATCTCAGCCCTTCATAGAGGGGTGAACCATCAGCTCTGGAAAAGACCCTGGGCATCATCTCATCCAGCTCCCTTATGGCACGGATGGGTCCGCTGAGACCCAGAGAGTGAAGGCACTGCTGAATGGGGACTGGAGTGGGGCTGCTGGCTCCCAGGCTGGAGAGCCTTCCAGTAGCCCACACTGCCTTTCCAGGAGAAGATCTGATGTGGAAAGGGAAGAAGTGGATAGTCAGGGGCCTGCTCGGAGGTTCTCAGAGGAACCAGCCCCTGGAATATTCAGAAATAGCCTCTCTGCTGAAGGCTCCTGCAGAGGCAGGATGTCCCTGTCTTCAAGTCTTGTTCGGCTTGGCTGTTCCCAAGAAGAAGTGGCTCCCTTCTCCTCTCCTCTTCCGGGAAGAGAAAGGCCTCTGTCAGTGGAGGAGAAAGGGTTCCCGAGAAAACTAGATGCAGTATCTTCAAAAAGAACCAGCCCCAAAACACCCAGGGGCCCAACAGTTCCCATGACCATGACACTCCCAATGTAAGGGCCACATTCTGGCCACGGATGGAATGTCACACAGACACCAGGCACTTCCTCTTAGGGTCACCTAAAGTCCTCCAAGGGACCCCGTGAGGGAGATGTTCTCAGGGTCCCGTGGAAAGATGGAGGAGGCAGAACAACACAGGATGCAGTGACTTGCCCGGTGCCCAGAGCTGGGAAATGGAAGGGGACAGGGCAGGTCATAGCCCTGTCCCTCCTGGACTCTGCACCGCCTTCTCACGAAAACAGTTATCAAACCAGCACTTTAAAAATCCGTATGCCCATTTGCATTCATTTCTGCCCACTCACTTCAGACACTCTATACCCCTCTCCTTTTTTTTTTCCCTGCTTTAGTTGGAACTTGCAAGTCTCTAGTGCCCTGAAAAGACAAAACCCAGACCAAAAATGACCCTCCAAGTCCCAGGAGCCACGACGGGCCGGACACCAGCCTCCTGCATCCTCCGAAGTACAGGACTCCTGAATTTCTGTTCAGAAGCAGAATGGCTTTTTTTTTTTTTCCCCTCTTAGACAATGTGGTTCTAATATATATCAACAGAGCTAAAGAAAAGGCCTTTTTTTTTTTTTTTTTTTTAAAGAAGTTAACTTCATTTCAAGAACTTGTGTGTTTCTCATTAGTAACGCTGTCTTTTGAAATCCAGCCGAGGGAGGCAATTTCAGTTGAAATCAAAACTGATACACGAGGGTTTGACTGCAACGTCACTCTGCTCCCCCGCTCGCCGCCTCCTCGGGGGCTGATCGCTGCTCGGATGGGATGGGAGGTGGGGCAGGTGACCAGCTCTCTGCTCGCTGACCCGCGGTCTCACGTCTGCGGTGGGTGTTGGTGTTTCCGGGGAGTCCGGTTGGTAGCAGGGCTTCCCGCGTGGCCTGCTTCTCACCTGATGAAGGAAATTGAGACTTGGGCTTGAGTTGAGTCCTTGAAGGAGTGAAAGCAGGACTCCTTGGCCTGGTAGCCAGGATGCTGGGGCCCACGGGGGGCAGAGGGCTCCAGCCATGATCAGAGCTATGGGCTGAGTGATCCTTACGTGTCATGGGCAGGCTAGTAGGGCATGATCAGTAGCCAGGATGCTGGGGCCCACGGGGGGCAGAGGGCTCCAGCCATGACCAGAGCTATGGGCTGAGTGATCCTTACGTGTCATGGGCAGGCTAGTAGGGCATGATCAGTAGCCAGGATGCTGGGGCCCACGGGGGGCAGAGGGCTCCAGCCATGACCAGAGCTATGAGCTGAGTGATCCTTACGTGTCATGGGCAGGCTAGTAGGGCATGATCAGTAGCCAGGATGCTGGGGCCCACGGGGGGCAGAGGGCTCCAGCCATGATCAGAGCTATGAGCTGAGTGATCCTTACGTGTCATGGGCAGGCTAGTAGGGCATGATCAGTAGCCAGGATGCTGGGGCCCACGGGGGGCAGAGGGCTCCAGCCATGACCAGAGCTATGAGCTGAGTGATCCTTACGTGTCATGGGCAGGCTAGTAGGGCATGATCAACTAGTCCCAAGGGAAGCCACGTGACTCCAAGTTCTAGGTATTTTGAGCTGTTTTAAGCAGAAATCTCTTAGTTTTGGGGGCCAATTTTGGCCATGTCTCTTCTCTTAGCGACGAGGTTTTCTGGAGAACATTAGGAAAATGGAAAAATCTTTCCATGGTTGGCGAGGGGCACCTCAGCCTTTCAGCTGCTGGGGACCACTTTCTCTGGACGAGTCACTTTCTGGATGAATGAGGAAGGCACAGGGCATTCTCCCCCTGCCCTTCTCCTTTCTTCTCAGATTGGATTTTTTTTCCCTTAACAAAAAAAATAAATAAATAAAAAATCTTGTTCTCAAGGAGAGCTGATGTGGCTTGTTCTACATGCCAAAGGGATTTGTTTCAAGGATGATAGAAACGAACAGGATGGCTCCCCCGATCCAGCCCTCTAATCAGATTTCCTCCATCTTTCAAGACCTAGCAACATCCTTCCTTCCACCGGAAACTTCTCCACCCGCTACCTCTGGTGATGGGTCCAGACTGAGGGTTAAACCTGAATCGCTCTCTTTTATACTGAATGGGTTGCTGCCATCCCTTCTCTATTGTATTATCTAACTTTTCAGACATCCAGGTATTTCTGTCTTGTCTCCTTCGCTAGAAATGTGATTTCTGGAGGACCTAAGCCTTTTCCATGCTGTGGCCCCAGTCAGTTCGTTATCACCACGACTCTGCACAGAGTTTGCAAATCATAACAGTAATGATTTAAGCACTGTTACATTTAAAGGCTTTAACCCGTGTTCTTACTTGTCCCCTGGAATGGTGACTCCCTTAGAGAAATAGTGTTCCCAAGAGACAACCGGAATGATCGTCGAATTTACATCGAAGACACTTTCTCTTTAAGACCCTTTCCCTCAGATTTGCTGGGCAGCCTCCACATACTTGGCTTCTGCTGGAAGCTTGCTCATGCATTGCCTTGTTTAAAGAATTTATGGATCTACTGATAAATCTATTCAGTTTTCCCCAAATTAGTTTTGGAGACACAGGAGGCCACGTGTTGTGGAACCTGCCTGGGTTTAAATCTCAGCTCTATCCCACACCCTCAGTGGGACCCTCTGATCCTCACTTTCCTCATCTGTAAAATGGGTGTCATTGTTATGCCTTCCTTCCCTGGTTATGGGGATAAAGTGAGGTCTCGGCAACATTGCATTTGCTTCCACGCTCTGAGCTTTGCTAGGTCAGCACAGTGCTGAGCACTTGACCTGGAAGTAATTGTGAGGTGCTCAAGCATCAGCCATTCCGGGAGTCTTTCCCACATTCCTGCCCCCACCGGGATCGGTTCCCACTGTGATACGCTCTGTGTCCTCCCCTCTCAGCACGCCTGCTTTGTATGTACTGTGTGTTATGAGTGATCAGCATCACTCTTTCCCACTAGGAGCTCCCAGAAAGTCAGGGCCTTGTCTGTTTTCACTCCCATTATTGATCCAGGTCTTGCCTAAGTACTTAACAGACATTCATTCCCATCTCCTTTGGGTCCCTTTTCTGAGTTAAGTCAAAAGTTCCCTTGCTTTCCTGAGAGCCCTGTATCAGGGACTGACAGCAGGGCTACAGTCGAGGATTTATGTCCATGGAGGTTTGATGTTCTCTTCTGATTGAAACCTCTAAGATCCCTGATCCTTGCTGCTACTGAGGAGTTGGCAGTTGATGGCCATCCTATGTCTCCACCTGATCAACCTTACTCCTCCTCTGGGATGTGCTCCAAGGTCACCACCTCCGAGAAGCCTTCCTTGGCTCTCTGTAACAGACATAAAGACCTGGAAACACCTACAAGCACAGGCATGATCTTGATCACAGGCCTGTGGCTCCCCAGGGACTCCCCGAAGCTTTGCCTTCCCAACTCCTGGTACAGAGATAGTTACCAGTAAGTGCTAATTGAATGAATCCTGTCAAAGCAAAACCAAACCCACGTCACTCCCACACTGCCCAGAAAATGCTAGCACACACCCCTGTGATTTACACAGCTAGTTTCTTTCTTAATTCATTCAGAATAGATTTGTCGAGTACCCAGTGCAGACCCCATGCTTAGTGCTGGGGAGCCAGTGGTAAACGGGGCAGACTCTTTCCTATGTCCTGGTAGCCCTGGAGCTCCCTATCTGGGCCTGTAGATTCACAGCCAAGGCCAGAATAAAGCCAGGGAGCTGGGCAGCATGAGCCTCCCCAGCAGACACTTTCTGGAACCATCTATTCCCACGATGACCAAGCAACTCCAGAGAAAGGAAAGAAAATGAACCCTCTGTCCACAGAGGTGCATGGACCCAGGGGAGCAGACAGGCAGGGCTGACCCTCTGAACTCCGGGCGGGGAGGACTATGTCCACCCAAAACCAGCTGGGGCTGCCCAGCTGTGGGCCGGCACCGCTGAAAGGTCCTAATTAGCTCATTTCCCCAGCCCCATGGGCTGCGAGCAGGCTCTCTTCACCTTTGCCCCTGCCCCATCTCGCTCAATTTAGCAGTTCAGGGTTCACCATGGTGTCAGGGTGGGGACAGGGAAAAAATGTCCCCCTACTCCCAGGCCATTAAGCAAAACCATCCCTTTGTGGTCAGCTCCACCCAGAAGACTCTGGAATCCTCCCTTCCCTCCTCAGCCTGGTTCTGACGGCTGCACTGAGGGGAGACGACGGGTCTAAGAGAACCAGCTTCAAACTCTGTCTCTCCTGCTGGACGAGCAGCTGTGTGATGCTGACTGAGTGACTCGCCTTCTCTGATCCTCAGCCTCTTCAATTCTGAGGAAACTGGCAACTAGCTCACTCGGTGCTTGGAAGGATTTGGTGGGATAAGGCATGCAAGGCAAGGAGCACAGGGCCAGGACAGAGCAAGCCCTCAGTCTGAGCCCCTACACTCTGCCCAGCACTCCTCAAGACTGCCGACCCCTTGGGGGCAGGCACAGCACCTGCTCTGCTCACTGCCGTGTGGCCAGCGTCTTGCTGAGGTCCTGGACATGGAAGGCACTTCCTTATTCCTTTCTTTAGTCGCTCCTATGTGCCAGGCCCTCAGCCCAGGGAATAGCTGTAGAATGAATGAAGGTTTTCTTCTGCCTCTCACCACTTTTGCAGGGCTGAGCCCTGATAAAAGGGGTCCCTGCCAAGCTCACGAGACATTGTGGATGGAGCACGAGAGGCGGTCAGAAGACTGGGAAAGAGCCAGAGTTCTGCATCCTGGCAGCCCACTTGTCTTAGGAAATGTCCTCCTGACCCACACTCACAACCCCAGCCTCGGGGGCTGGGTGTACCATGAGCCCCCATCCTACCCCTTTTGTTGGCTCAAGTCTGGGAAATCCCCCCAGCTCTTGGAGGCTCAGCTTTCTCAGGAGTCGGGATGTGAATAAACATCCCCCTGCCCCAGAGTGACATGTGGCTTTGACCAGGGTGTGAAACGGGAGTGAGCACGGTAGAGCCCAACTCAACGGACACACGCTTGAGCAAGCTCCAGGAGATAGTGAAGGACAGGGAAGCCTGGTGTGCTGCAGTCTGTGGGGCTGCAAACAGTCAGACATGACTGAGCAACTGAACGACAACAGTGGTAGAGCCCAGCACAGGCCCTGCCCGGAGGGGACTCCATCATGTCAGCTTCCTTTTCTTCAGCCAACATGACAGCTACCTTCTTTCTCCAGGCATGGTCCTCTGCATCTTGGAGCCGGCTGGAAATGGAGAAGCCCTGGGTACCACCCCAGACCCACTGCACCCAAACGTGCATTTTAACAAGATCCCCAGGTGTTCCTGTACCACCCAAGCTTGAGAAGCCTGCTCCACTGCGTGTCCACTCCTCGGCAACTCAGTTGGGGTGATGTTAATAAGAACTCTCCATCAGTTGAGTTCAGTTCAGTCTCTCAGTCATATCTGACTCTTTGCAACCCCATGGACTGCAGCATGCCAGGTCTCCCTGTCCATCACCAACTACCGGAGTTTACTTAAACTCATGTCCATTGAATCGGCAATGCCATCCAGCCATCTCATCCTCTGTTATCCCCTTCTCCTCCCAACTTCAACCTTTCCCAGCATCAGAATCTTTTCAAATGAGTCAGTTCTTCGCATCAGGTGGTCAAAGTATTGGAGTTTCAGCTTCAGCATCAGTCCTTCCAATGAATATTCAGGACTGATTTCCTTTAGGATGGACTGAACAGATCTCCTTGCTGTCCAACCTTGGCATAAGCCAAACAGAACAGGGGAGAATGGGATGGCCTGTTTCAAAGCCAAGCAGAAACAGACTGATGGCTTTCTGCGGTGGGTCTCTGGGCCACAGCTTTTTGGTTGCTGGAAGCAGATGGAACTCAAGACTGGGGCGGGTGGTGGGCGGGGGCCTCATCTCCTCCATCCTGCGTTGGGTTTAAAAATAGAGCTGAGGGAGCATTCTGGGTTTGGACGGATAAAATACCTTCTCCTGCTTCTCTTTATTAAGGTCTGTGGGGGTGGGGGAGGGGTCAGGAATCACGCCCCATCCTGCGGTTTACAGGACCTTTCCCTAATAAAGCCGAGGGCCAGGAGGCCGAGCATTCCAGGGGACTTAATTAAAACCACCGAGGGTTTTTTGGAATAACAGACCATTTAGTCGGAAGCACTTGCCATGCTAATTCAAACAAGGTGATTACAGGCGATTAGCAAACCTAATGCCTTCAGTTTATAACCTGCCCCGAAGGAGGGATGAGCAAGTGGCCTCGGCTACTTCCTGTGGGTCATGGAGGGGGCTGACCTGGGGCTGAAATATCTCAAGGTCAGGGCCAAGTAGGGCTCCTGGGCCGCCCACCTGGGTAAGACTCTCTCCTAGTGTGAACTCCTTAGCAGGGAGGAGGCTGACCCCACCTGGGGAGGGTCTGAAAAGAATCTCTCCAGGTCTCCTGGGACCATCCTGGGCACATCTTACAAGAGCAGGCCCTACCTGTCTCTTCAGCTGTCTCTTTTGGGGCCTCTTGAGGGCAGAAGTTGGGTCTCCTGGTTCCAGTATCCTTGAAAGGGATTGGTTATGGATGTACCTATGCACACCAAAGAATTATCTTTCCTTTAGCACTTAAATGCCAAACCCTGCATGAAGCCGTTCATATTTGTTTTTGTTTAGTTGCTAAGTTGTGTCTGACTCTTTGCAACCCCATGGATTGTAGCACGCCAGGCTTCCCTGTCCTTCACCATCTCCCAGAGTTTGCTCAAATTCATGCCCATTCAGTCAGTGATGCCATCCAACCATCTCATCCTCTGTCATCCCCTTCTCCTCCTGCCCTCAGTCTTTCCAGTATCAAGGTCTTTTCCAATGAGTCAGCTCCTCTCATCTGCTGACTGAAGTATTGGAGCTTCAGCTTCAGCATCAGTTTTTCCAATGGATAGTCAGGGTTGATTTCCTTTAGGATTGACTGGTTTGATCTCCTTGCTGTTCAAGGGACTCTCAAGAGTCTTCTCCAACACCACAGTTCGAAAGCATCAATTCTTCGGCACTCAGCCTTCTCTATGGTGCAACTCTCACATTTGTACAAGACTACTGGAAAAACCATAGCTTTGACTATACAGATCGTTGTTGTCAAGTGATGTCTCTGCTTTTTAATATGCTGTCTAGGTCTGTCGCAGCTTTTCTTCCAAGGAGCAAGCATCTTTTAATTTCATGGCTGCAGTCACCATCTGCAGTGATTTTGGAGCCCAAGAAAATAAAGCCTGTCACTGTTTCCATTTTATCCCCATCTATTTGCCACGAAATGATGGGACCAGATGCCATGATCCTCAATGCCAGAGACTCATGGAGGGCACAAATAAAAACTTGTGCACACCAGGAACCAGGGGAAAGGAGCAGTTCATATGCACCACCTCATATAACTCATTGAAGTTAGTGCTATTATTGTCCCCATTAGAGGGACGAGGAGCATGGGGCACGGAGAGACCTACTGCTCCGGGCCACACTGCTGGAAAACGGTGAGTGTGGTCTTCTACTCAAATTCACAGGACTCCAAGGCTTTCCTGGAACCTCACTGAATTTCATCTTCCAGTTGAGGGGACTGAAGCTAGAGATCATCAGCTGGTGAGCGCAGGAACTGGGATTTGCCTGCCATGTTGGGGCTTCCACCCCCTGCTACACCTCCCCTGCTGGAGCTCTCTGGAGAGTGTGCAGAATGGCCGGCAAACCCGGAAGGGGTGCACGACACCTGGGAGGCTCACCGGGGAAGGGCATCCCAGACAGACACCTGTGATGTTGCCAGCAACTGAAACCCCCAAATCAATGGGCTTCAACTTCTTTAATAAGGGATATTTATTACTATGAGCAACAAGAAGTCCTCAGGGCTGATTAATTTAGAGGCTCCACAGTGTCATCAAAGATGCAGGTCTCCCTTCTCCCTTTCTTCCTTCCTGCCTTCCAGTCATCAGATACAACTGGGTTCCTTCTAGATGCCAGACACTCTCCTAAACCCTGAGGTTGCAGTGGTGAAAAAACAAGATCTTTGCCTTTTTGGAGCTTGCATTCTTGGGTGAAGGACAACATACATGCACTGTGTGTGTGTGTGTGTAGAAAGAGTATGTGTACATTATACATGTATATTTAATATACATGTGCAATAAATAGTGTGTATATATAACACGCATATACTATATATATGAAATAAATATATAAATAATACATGAAATATATTAAATAAATATATCATCTGTGTGTGTATATGCACATTAACACAATGTGCACACATATATCCACATTGTATATGGATAATATATATGTATTATATATAAATTATATATGTATTATATATAAATAACATAATGTCAAGTAAGAGCTATGAAAATAAAACAAACAAGGGGAAAGAGAATGAAGGAGGGGAGAGAAGTCAGAGAAATCCTTCTTAGCAGCTGGCATTTGAGCAGGGGTCTGAGCGAAAGGTAACCATGAGCTCGAAGAGAACGGGGGAAAGTGCTCCTGGCAGTGAGCTCCGCACGTGCAAAGGCCCTGCAGTAGGGCAGCACTTGGAGGGGAGTGACTGAGACCTTTCTGTTGTGCAAACTCAGAGGGTTGCCTCTCCTCCAGATGAGTCTCCTCATGGTGGTCAAGGTGGCTGTAGCAACTCCAGACACTACAGGCAGACATGAGGCTTCCTGGTGAATAAGAGGGTGTCTTCCGTAAATCAGTGGAGAAACCCTTCCCAGAGGCCCTCAGTATATTTCTCCTCAATCTTATTGGTCAGAACCGAGTCACTGGCCCGAGTCTAAATCGATCCCAGACAGGAGAATGGACTAGAGTGGTCGGCTTAGACCAGTGGGAATACGCCCTTACAGCTGGAGGAGGGGCCACACTAGTTTAAGCTGTAGGGGATAGATACCCCCCTGATAAAATGGGTCCTGCCAGGAAGAAAGAAGGGGGATATAAGTAGAAATGATGTGTACAATTATGGGTCATGATTTTAAAAGGAAAGGGCATGTCCTTCCCTTCTCTGGCTAAAATCTGAGCTTGCTGGTAGTTATCCAGTCTTGACCGTGAGGACAAGGGCAGCTGCCTAGGAATGGCGAAGCAACATGACAGCAGAAGACTGGGAATCAAGTCAGCTCTGGAATGCTTGCGATCAGATGGCGGGGAGACATAGTTAGAGATGATACAGACAGAGACAGAGACACAGAGAGGTTCCTGTCAGTGGAACTTGCATTCTAACTGATTCAGCTCCCCAGTCCCGCCTCAACCAGAGAGAGTCCTCTTCCCTTATCAGGGCCCATGTCACGCTTTACTGGACAAAAAGCTCTGCTGCTTAAAAAACCTTTCACAACGACTGGTGCAGTCCAGCGTCCCCATCTGACAAACTGGGAAGGGAAATCCAGCAAAGGGAAGCGACTTGTCCAGGACCACACAGTCAACTGGTATCAGAGCCAAGATCAAACTCAGACGCTGCCCAGGAAGCACTGGTACTGCACTCCTGCATTACTCCCATCGGGCATATTCTCTACTGCAATCTTGAAACTGTGCTATGGAGAATTCCCTGTTGATTCAGTGGTCAGAAAGCCATGTTTTCAGTGTTGAGGGCCCAGGTTCGATCCTTGGTTAGGAAACTTACCAAGGGTCCCCGTGGGGACCCAAAAAACTAGAAACAAAATCAAAACAACAACAAAAAAAACACAAACAGATAAAACAAGCAAAAACAAACAAAAAATCCACAAAAAACAAATAAACCAAAAAAAAAAAAAGTGCTAAGGAAAGAGTGTGGCTGATTCCAACCCTGATGGAAGACAGCCTCAGGGTTTTTTGGCATTACATGCTCAGGCTGTCACTACAGCTTTTATCTCCTTTCTACATGTGAACCTCAGCCAGGGCCACGTGGACTTGGGTAGGGCCACGTGGACTCCTGGCTTTTGCTAGCAGGTCTCAAACTTTGCTCTGCTTAAGACTCATCTGGAGGTGGGTGAGGGAGAGGGGTGATCATAATGCAGATTCGTGGGCCCTCTCCTGAAAGATTCTGACTCAGTATGATTTGAGATTGTTGTTGTTCAGTTGCTAAGCCATGACTGACTCTTTGTGACCCCATGGCTTCCCTGTCCTTCACTGTCTCCTGGAGTTTGCTCAAATTCATGACCGTTGATTCAGTGATGCGATCTAACCATCTCATCCTCTGCTGCCCTCTTCTCCTTTTGCTGTCCATCTTTCCCAGCATCAGGCTCTTTTCCAGTGAGTCAGCTCTTTGCATCAGGTGGCCAAAGTATTGTAGTTTCAACTTCAGCATCAGTCCTTCCAATGAATATTCAGGATTGATTTCCTTTAGGATTAACTGGTTTGATCTCCTCACTATCCAAAAGACTCTCAAGAGTATTCTCCAACACCACAGTTTGAAAGCATAAATTCTTTGGCACTCAGCCTTCTTTATGGTCCAACTCTCACATCCCTACACGACTACTGGAAAAACCATAGCTTTGACAATGTGGACCTTTGTTGGAAAAGTGATGTCTCTGCTTTTTAATATGCTGTCTAGGTTGTTCATAACTTTTCTTCCAAGGAGCAAGCATCTTTCAATTTCATGGCTGCAGAAAACCCTCTGCAGTGATTTTGGAGCTCAAGAAAATACAATCTATCACTGCTTCTACTTTTTCCCCATCTATCTGCCATGAAGTGATGGAACCAGATGCCATGATCTTAGTTTTTCGAATGTGGAGATAGGGCCCAGGAATCTACTTAAAAATTAAGACCTCTCTAAAAGGTGTGTCAGAGGTTGTCCATCGGCCACATCCTGAGAAACACTGGCCCAAAGAATTCCAGAGGAAATGCTTATTCATCCTAAGGGAACAATCCCACAACCAAATCTGAGACTTGATATTGTTTTTCCAGGTGCCACCACTGTATTACAGTAAGAGATCAGACCGGATACCTGGGGAAGAGGAGAGTTAAGTTGCTGCATTTTAATCTAAGCTGGTGAAAATATTTTGAATATTAATGATAATAAATTTAATCCAAAATTGCTGAAAAGTGGGATCCAATCTTTCCGGAGAGGAGGTTAGGAAGGTAGCTTAGGAGGGCACTTGGGTACCCAGGAGCAGTGAGTAAAGGACACGGCCTCCCCCGCTCCATGGAGCTCTCCCTAGCCTGCAGCAGGTGGGCCCAGGGAATTCAACTCCCTTTCTTCCTGGAGTAGCTCTCTCCTTCATGTCCCATCCCTAGACTTGTATCTACCTCAACATTGGTTTTCAAAATATCTCCATGCTGGAGGAAAAAAGCAGCAAAACCAAAAAAAGACACAAAACCACCAGCTTTTGACAAAATTCACAGCTCAAGAAGTAGAAAAATAAGTGTGTATGCGTGTGTGCTCAGGGGCTTCAGTCATCTCCGACTCTTTGCGACCCTGTGGACTGTAGTCCACCGAGCTCCTCCATCCATGCAGTTCTCCGGGCAAGAATACTGGAGTAGGTTGTTGTGCCCTCCTCCAAGGGATCTTCCTGACCCAAGGATGGAACCCGCATCTCCTGCTTTGCAGGCCTACTTTCACCACTGAGCCACCGGGGAAGCCCCCCCAAAGAAGCGATATGTTGATATTTTGAAAAGTCAAGATTTTAACAGTTCTATTTAAAAAAAATTCCCCTAAAGCAGTCAGGTCCTGATATTTCTTGCTTCCTGTTTCCCTGTTTCCAGGAATCCCAGAGATCACTGTCTTCAGTCATGGCTGGAACCAGGAGCTCTATGTCTTTGTCTCTTCTACCTCTTTACTCTGTTTTTCTCTGTATGGCTTTATTCTCAGGTAAGTTTTCTCTCTGTGGTAGAAAAGATACCCTCTGGGAGCCTGAGGCATGCATGGTGCTTGGGATCCAGAGAAGGAGATACTATATGGCTCTCTGCCAGCAAGCCATATAGCAAACTTCATTAAGAGACTCTGAGTTTCCCTGCCTGGATTACATACATAATTCTTGGGCCAATCACACTGGACTGGAGAGTGGGGTTCCATGGTTTACAAGTGTGAATCCTGTTCCCACCTCTGTCATCCAGGATAGGCAGGGCACTAAGACTTTTCCCTATGAGCTCTGGAATGTGGTGAGGAGACCCTGGAAGACAGAGGGTTCCTGCAGATGAACAGGGCTGCCCATCCCTCAAAGCAACTGGCCTGGTGTCACCCTAGGGCTGAAAAGCAAAGTTTGATTCAGCCCAGTGTCCTTACCCATGGTCCAGGGCTCTTTCCATCACATCACTGGCCTGAAGAGGACCCTGGGAGCCTCCTGTTGGGGCTAAGGTGTCTGTGGATGACAGTATAATGGAGTTCACTGTGGACTGGTGAAAGCGTATTAAAAAGCAGAGTCATTACTTTGCCAACAAAGGTCCGTGTAGTCCAAGCTATGGTTTTTTGTGTCATGTATGGATGTGAGAGTTGGACTATAAAGAAAGTTGAGCACCAAAGAATTGATGCTTTTGAACTGTGGTGTTGGAGAAGACTCTTGAGAGTCCCTTGCACTTCAAGGAGATCCAACCAGTCAATCCTAAAGGAAATCAGTCCTGAATACTCATTGGAAGGACTGATGCTGAAGCGGAAGCTCCAATACTTTGACCTGGTGTGAAGAACTGACTCACTGGAAAAGATCCTGATGCTGGGAAGGACGGAAGGCGGGAGGAGAAGGGAGCGACAGAGGATGAGCTGGCTGAATGGCATCACCGACTTGAAGGACATGAGTTTGAGCAAACTCGGGGAGTTGGTGATGGACTGGAAAACCTGGCGTGCTGCAGTCCATACTGTCACAAAGGGTTGGACATGACTGAGTGACTGAACTGAGGGTGAAATTGTCAAGGTCTTGGCCAAGTTTTCAGGCAGCCATGATTTTTTAATGTGCAGATCAGGGAGCTCAGTGCCAGTGATGGAATTCTGCCATTTCCTCTGTATTTGGACTCTGCTAATGTACATGCAATTGTCAAACTGAGTTAACCTCTCTTACCCTCAGTTTTCTCATCTGTAAAAGAAGGATAATAACTATCTATGTCCTTGCACTGAAGAAATTATTGATAACCCTTGGGAGGAGGGAGAAGGGGGGAGGGGAGAACAGGAGCTTTGCTCAGCAGAAGTTGGCACGGGGAGGAGGGACAGAGGACACAGATGAATGGTGACCCCTAGAGTGGCTTTGGCAGGATGTGGCCCATCTGGGGTCTCCCACAGTGCACTACTTACGTGGGGGGGGGGGGGGTGTCGTCAGGGAGGGTTTGCAAGATTTAACAAATAAAAATAAAGAATGCTGAGTTAAATTTGAACTTCAGATAATCAACAATTTTTGTATGTTTCATACAATATTAGGGATACACAAAGAATTATTTGTTACTTATCTGAAATCCAAATTTCCTGGATTTTATCTGGCAATACTAGATCACAGGAAGCTTAAGGATCTTATTGGTTCAGGCTAACAATGAACCCGAGCCCAGGAACTGGTTCGTGGGAGCCTACCCAGGGCTCTGATTCCGCCACCAGGAACTTGTCTTTCTCTGTTTCTTGGCGTTGCTTTCCTTTGTTTTCACTCCTAAACAGCATGAAGGCAGCCACCACCAGATCCAGGCTTTCCTTCCCAGCAGCCTAGCTAATGCAGTAAAAGAGCTGCGCCTCCTTCCCATCCCACAGTCAAAATTTCAGGCCTTCCTCTTATTGGCCCGAATTGTCACATGCCCTTTGCTGAACCAATCACTGTGGACTGGGAAGATGAAGTCACCTGATTGGCCAGGCCTGGGTCATGTGCCCATATTAGGGGCGGGGAGAGTGAAAAGGGAAAACTGGGGGACTGTTATCACTGTGGGGAGTGGAACTGGTCTGCTGAAAACAGCAGGTGACCAGAGGGTGAGCCGCTTCCTCCTGACTGAAGCTTCGTCTCAAGGGGCAGACTTGGCTAAGCCCGTGTGGCCTCCCGGGCAGGGCAAGTCTGTGATCTTGCTGCTCCTGGAGAGGTCTGGGATTACAGATCACACAGAACTAGAATAAATTCCAGCTTTGCCTGTGTGAATTGGGCCAGTTCTTTTACCTCTCTGTGGCTCAGTTTCCCCGTTTATAAGTCAAGAATAAGTAGCACCAGCATCATCAATGTTATCAAGCAAGCAGAGTGCCTAGCGCTCTGTTGTAAACCTCTCGGGAGGTCTGGGTGAGGTCCTTTTAAGGCAGAAGTGGCAATGCTTTGGTTCCTGGATTGTTGGAAGGACAACAATTCTGTCTTTCTGTCTTCGGGTGGGTAAAATGTGTGAATGGTCCTTGCCCACTGGCTGTATCTACCCCTGGTGTAATAATATCAGGGTGGGGAAAGCAGGCCTTGGAGTCCATGAGCCTGGGCATGCCACACCTCCCCACTTGTTAGTCACGTGTTAAAGTCATGGACGTGAGCTAGAATGGGCCAGGAGACCTAACAAAGTCGGCTGCCCCTTCTGGGATCTGTAACCATCCTTAGCTCACACTCTCAGCCTGACCTACACAAGAGACCCGTGGTGTTTTATTCAACAGTCAGAAAAGTCTGAAAATAGTCTGTTCCCACATGCCTGAACTGCTCTATCATGGCTCTGTGCCTTGAGTTTTAGACTTTCATCCTTTCCAAGACATAAATGCTCCTGGGAGGGGTTCGACATTAAGCAGTTAATAACTGTTGACACCTCTCTGTGAATGAAGGTGCTGAGAGCAAGATTTATAAAGGGATGAGAGAGGGAGAGAAATGGGCATTGGGTACAGAAGGAAGTGGGTCCAGGTCCTACTGATGGGGAGAATTATTAAGACAGAGAGGCTGAGGCTGCCGCCTCCAGGCAGCACTGGCCCACACCGGAGAGCCAGCTCCTCACGCTGCCCGGCTGCTCCCCGCTGCCTGGGACCCTGCAGATGGAGGCGGTGTGGGTAGTGAACAGGACGTGAGCTTTGGAAACTTGTGGAATGAGGAGAGAATCCCACCTTTGCCATTTAAACACAATGTTTGACCTTCAGCAAATCATTTAGCGCCTCAGAATCTCAGTTTCCTCATCTGTTAAATATGGATTCCTGATACAGAGTTAGTACCGGGGTGTGTGACCTATGTTTCAAGACTCTGCATTTTTGGCTTACCCACTGAGATTTTCCTGAAGGCAGCTGAGTGGCTCTAGAGCTTTCCATGTTCTCACGGCAACCCCACCCAAAGGAATCCTCCCCACACTTCCAGCCTGACCCTGACTTCAGATACAGAACCAGACAGCCCATCAGACCCTTAAGAAGAGGCTCGTGGTGTTAGGTCCTGGCCTGGCTTTCAACACCAGGTCCCCAAATCAGGAGGCATCTTGTACCTCCTGGCTCCCTTGCCCTCCAAGCACCACCATTTGCCCGTCAAGGAACTTGGACCCGTGTCGAGTCAGACAATAGCAGCTTTGTTCTTCATTAAGGAATCTTAATGGACTGAAGAAGAAGGAAAAAAATCTGAGCTCTTCCTTAAGAAGCTCATAATTTAATAGGTGAAATGTCAGGGAAAATCAATGCCAGGCTGTTTCCTGGCGGCCTCATTATGCCGTCCATTAAACAACTTTTATGTTTTGTTTATAGTTGTTCGTTTTTTCCCCTTTTTATTCCACCCCCCCTTCTTTAAAAAAAAATAAAAGAACATTAAAAATTTTATGATGTTAAAAAGGGACACGGGCTGAGAAACCAAGTTAGGAGAAACCTATTGACCATCCCTGGCAGGGCTGGGAAAATCCAGTCACCCCAGAAAAGGAGATGCTCCCAGGAGTGGACTGAAGGCTGGGGGCTCGGGGTCAGCACATTCTCCACATTTGGCTGATTCTGAGGGCATTTCTGAGGTAGGAAGGTCCTTATTCGCTGGGCGATTGTCAGAGCGGTCCTGGAGGATCCAGAGGGAAGAGGGAGCAGACATTGGAACTTTGCTTTTCCCTTCAGAGAGAGAAACCCTGGGCTCCGTTCACTGTCTGGCAGGGCCTGGCAGCTCAAGAGAGGCGCTGGTCTGCATGTGGCCTTGTTTATAGGCCTATGAGTGAGAAACTCAGCATGCAAAGGAAAGTCTTAGGAAGTGAGGCCTCTGGCACGGCCGGCTGGGTCCTGCCTGTCCCCAGTTATGGTCTGGCCACGAGCTGTGATCACTTGGGGGACACCCCAACATGAGGCATGACCAGGCCCAGGATGAAGCTGCCCCCCGCCCCCACCCTCAGCCTGGGAGTCTCTAGCCTTGGTCAAGGGGGGGTGGGCAGAAGTCAATCTCTCTGGAAGTTCGGGAGGATGTGTTTGTACCATCCCCTGCCCTGGGATTGATTCTCTGCATCATCTCAGACATCGGGGTCTGGACCAGATTCTGCCAGGTTATCAGAAGAGAGGGTGGAAGGTCTCTTAAGTATAGACTCCTCCAAGAGCTGACCCAGAGAACAGAAGTCCACTGCAAGTAGCTGATGTAGGTGTTGATCCCAGGAATCCAGCAGAAGAGTGGGGAATCCAGAGTAGGAAAGGGAGGAAGCTGGTCAAGGGTGACTTACTGAGTTGATTGGGGCTTCCCTGGTGGCTCAGATGGTAGAGTCTGCCTGCAATGCGGTTCAACCCCTGGGCTGGGAAGATCCCCTGGAGGAGGGCATGGCAACTCACTCCAGTGTTCTTGCCTGGAGAACCCCCATGGACAGAGGAGCCTGGCGAGCTACAAATCCATGGGGTTGCAAAGAGTCAGACATTACTGATCAACTGAGCGAGTGACTGAGTTGATTACCATGGGCAATCTGGGCTTCATTCATTTGCGGAAATAGCTAGCACATGCCCTGGGGAAGGGTGGGGAGGACACAGGTTCTGGATCAAAGCTTCCCCTCCCTCCCTGTCTGCCCTGGCCCAGGCTCCTGCCAGGCGCAAAAACACAAGGATGGAGCCTGGGGAGATGCAGGCTTGTCCTGCAGGAGCTCCCTGCCCATGGAGGACCAGAAGACGGGCATACTCCTCAGGGCTGGCACGGCCAGGCAGCTTCCCTGTGTTCCTTGCCCGCAGCTCAGAGCTGAGGTCTAGGGCCTTCAGGATGGAGGTCATCATTCCTACTGTGGCCTGCGCCGTGGCTCTGAAGTGGCCCAGTAAAGAGCTTCACTCCTTGTTCTGAACTGAATTGTGCCACACTGCAACCCTGGATTCACATGTTGAAGACCTTACTTCCGGGGTTTCTGAATTTGGAGACAAGGCCTCAATGGGATTATAAATGAGGGGCTCTAATTCGATAGGGATGGTGCCCTTATAAGAAGAGAAAGTGACCCCAGAGATCTCCCTCCACATGCACAGAGGAAGGACCATGTGAGGACATGAGCAGGGCTGTGAGTGAGAAAGTGGTGTCTACAAGCCGAAGAAAGAGCCTCCCCAGAAACCAGCCCTGCCGGCACTTTGATCTGCAACTTCTAGCTTCCAGAACTAAGGGAAAATAAAGTTCTCTTGCTTAAGCTTCCGAGTCTGTGCTATTTTATTTGGCAACCTGAGCGGGCTAAGACTCCTGAAAACCTGAGACCAGACTAGGTGGCTTTGAATCCCTTACTTTTTTTTAACAGGCTTTTTGTGTGTGTGTGTGTGTTGTTTATAGGCTTCCCTGGTCTCTCAGACAGTAAAGGATCTCCCTGCAATGCAGGGTACCCAGGTTCAACCCCTGGGTTTGGAAGATCCCCTGGAGAAGGGAATGGCAACCCACTCCAGTATTCTTGCTGGGAGAATTCCATGGACAGAGGAGCCTAGCGGGTAACAGCACATGGGGTCACAAAGAGTTGGACAGGACTGAGTGGCTAACACGCTTTCTGTTTATATTTAAGCTGTGAGAACCTGGGAAGTTTTTGTTTATTATTAGTGTTCTCATCTGTGAAATGGAGAGAATGATGATACCTGTCTCAGGAGCGACCCCTCCACAGCCAAGCCGATGAAGACAACAAACCTCAGTTCCTACTCTCGAGTTTACACTCCCCCTGAACAGGCAGCCCTGCTCATCTCGGCTAGGTCTTCACATCCTTGGGAGTTAGCTGACTATGGACCAGTCTGGGATGGTCCTAGCTGCCTTCAGGAACATCATTACAGGCACACACATCTGAAGATGCTACACGGGCCACCTGGCACATCACATGGACTAAGTCTCTCTAAGTCTCTGCTTCCCAGCAGGCTATTCCAGGCTTCTTCTTTTTTCATTTTTTCCTTCTTCTTAAAGTCTTTAGAAATCAAATTGCCAACATTTGCTGGATCATCAAAAAAGCAAGAGAGTTCCAGAAAAACATCTATTTCTGCTTTATTGACTATGCCAAGGCCTTTGACTGTGTGGATCACAATAAACTGTGGAAAATTCTGAAAGAGATGGGCATACCAGACCATCTGACCTGCCTCTTGAGAAACCTATATGCAGATCAGGAAGCAGCAGTTAGAACTGGACATGGAACAACAGACTGGTTCCAAATAGGAAAAGGAGTACGTCAAGGCTGTATATTGTCACCCTGCTTATTTAACTTATATGCAGAGTACATCATGAGAAGCGCTGGGCTGGAAGAAGCACAAGCTGGAATCAAGATTGCTGGGAGAAATATCAATAACCTCAGATATGCAGATGACACCACCCTTATGGCAGAAAGCGAAGAGGAACTAAAAAACCTCTTGATGAAAGTGAAAGAGGAGAGTGAAAAAATTGGCTTAAAGCTCAGCATTCAGAAAACAAAGATCATGGCATCTGGTCCCATCACTTCATGGGAAATAGATGGGGAAACAGTGGAAACAGTGTCAGACTTCATTTTTTTGGGCTCCAAAATCGCTGCAGATGGTGATTGCAGCCATGAAATTAAGACACTTACTCCTTAGAAGGAAAGTTATGACCAACCTAGATAGCATATTAAAAAGCAGAGATATTACTTTGCCAACAAAAGTCCATCTAGTCAAGGCTATGGTTTTTCCAGTGGTCATGTATGGATGTGAGAGTTGGACTGTGAAGAAAGCTGAGTGCCAAAGAATTGATGCTTTTGAACTGTGGTGTTGGAGAAGACTCTTGAGAGTCCCTTGGACTGCAAGGAGATCCAACCAGTCCATCCTAAAGCAGATCAGTCCTGGGTACTCATTGGAAGGACTGATGCTGAAGCTGAAACTCCAATACTTTGGCCACCTCATGTGAAGAGTTGACTCATTGGAAAAGACCCTGATGCTGGGAGGGTTTGGGGGCAGGAGGAGAAGGGGACGACAGAGGATGAGATGGCTGGATGGTATCACCGACTCAATGGACATGTGTTTGAGTAAACTCCGGGAGTTGGTGATGGACAGGGAGGCCTGGCATGCTGAGATTCATGGGGTCGCAAATAGCCAGACATGACTGAGCAACTGAACTGAACTGAAAGTCTTTATTAAATTTGTTACAATATTGTTCCTGTTTTATGGTTTGGTTTTTTGGCCGAGTCATGTAGGAATCTTAGCTCCCTGACCAGGGATCGAACTTGGAAGGAGTGGATGTGGAAGGCAAAGCCTTAACCACTGGACCACCAGGGAAGTCCCTGGCCCAACCTCTTTTGTGACCTGGTGACACAGTTCCACATGAGTGAGTGGAAGCTGCCAGACTTCCCAAGGCCTATGCCTGGAGCTGGCACTCCGTCACTTCCACCCCATTCTATTGGCGAAGCTGAGAGTCTCTGATTAGCTCAGATGAAGGAGAGGTGAAATGGACTCCACTGCTGCATGGGGATTGGAGCGTAGTCGCATTGCAAAGGGCACCTTTAAGGAAGTCATCAACTGGGGCCATGAATTCAATCACTGTACTCATAGCACATTTGAGGGATGAAATGTGTGTGTCAGTTGCTCGGTTGTGTCTGATTCTTTCCAACCCCATGGACTGTAGCACGCAAGGCTCCTCTGTCCATGGAATTCTGCAGGCAAGAATACTGGAGTGGGTTGCCATTGCCTTCTCCAGGGAATCTTCCTGACCCAGGGATTGAACCTGGGTCTCCTGCATTATAGGCAGATTCTTCAGCGTCTGAGCTACAAGGAAAGCCTGAAATGTGGTACCATATAGAAGTACTTGGAAAGATTATGACTGAAATAATGCTCTCTACTGTTTTTGTGAAGGAGCCAGGAATTTTTTTTTCTTTTTTTTCTTTTTTATTTTTCAGTGGGTTTTGTCATACATTGATATGAATCAGCCATAGAGTTACACGTATTCCCCATCCCGATCCCCCCTCCCACCTCCCTCTCCACCCGATTCCTCTGGGTCTTCCCAGCCCACCAGGCCCGAGCACTTGACTCATGCATCCAACCTGGGCTGGTGATCTGTTTCACCATAGATAATATACATGCTATTCTTTCGAAACATCCCACCCTCACCTTCTCCCACAGAGTTCAAAAGTCTGTTCTGTACTTCTGTGTCTCTTTTTCTGTTTTGCATATAGGGTTATCGTTACCATCTTTCTAAATTCCATATATATGTGTTAGTATACTGTAGTGTTCTTTATCTTTATGGCTTACTTCACTCTGTATAATGGGCTCCAGTTTCATCCATCTCATTAGAACTGATTCAAATGAATTCTTTTTAATGACTGAGTAATATTCCATGGTGTATATGTACCACAGCTTCCTTATCCATTCGTCTGCTGATGGGCATCTAGGTTGCTTCCATGTCCTGAGCCAGGAATTTTTTAAGATAAGTCTAGATGCCCATGGGTCATTGAGTCAGAACCAAATTACTTTAAAACCAGAGATTCTTTGAGGGTGAACACATGAGTCTAGATCTCTGTCTGTGTGTCACACACACACAACACATCCGGATGAGGTGCTCAGACATAGCTAGATACACACAGGTTCACGTGGCCCCTACATGTCCCGTGTGTGACACGTACGGTCCCATAGGCACCAGAAGCTGGTTCGCACACCCAACAGACATGGATGGCCCCACACATAAGGTACCCGCACACACACATACACATGTGCTCACACACCTGGACACACAGATGGAGCAACCAAGACACGTCTCTCCCACAGGGACACAATGTGCTCGTACCCACCTCACCCCAACTACTCATCTCCACGGGGCTTTTCAGTGAGGCATCTTCAAAGGGGTGGGAGGAGTGAGTGGGTGGGCTGGGGAACAGATGTGGCCATTTGGCCCCAGTGCTTCTGGGAGTTGGCATCAGTGCTCATGGGGCAGGCCAAAGGATGCCTTGTAAATAAAAGGGAGGTGGACCATGAGTCTCGGGAGGAGGGATTCTCCCCAGATGGGGCTGAGGACCTGAGGACAAAGCGCCCTCCACCAGCTCTGGTGCCTCCTCGCCCCTGGGAGGGATGCGTGAACCCTGGACTAAGCAGGCAGATCGAAGCTACTCCATGCCCCCAGCCCCACCTGGTACATATTAGCAGAAAGTTAGAGGTGACTGTGATGATGAAAAGTCCCACCACTTGGTACCTCATGCGGACTATGTTACAGCTTCTTGGGCATCAGACCCCCAGCTGCTGCATTCCAGGGTGTAATTGGGCGGGGTGGGGGGGAGAGGGGAGGGGAGAGAGGGTTTCTAAGGCTCAGCCTTCCACCTCTGAGAGGATGACAGCTGGTCAGCAATCACCCCCACACCTCCCCTGTGGGTAGCATTTATTCAGTGCTTTGCTAAAAGTTCCTTTATTTTATTTTTTAAAAAATATTTATTTATTTATTTTTGGCTGCGCTGGGTCTTCATCGCTCCTCGAGGGCCTTTCTCTAGTTGCAGAGCAGGGTCGACTCTCCAGTTATGGTGTGTGGGCTTCTCTTTGCAGTGGCTTCTCTTGTTTCGGCGCACAGGGTCTCTGGCAGGCGGGCTTCAGTAGCTGCAGCTCGTGGGTTCCAGAACGCAAGCATAGTAGTTGTGGCTCACGGGCTTAGTTGCCCCATGGTATGTGGGATCTTTCTGCACCAGGGATGGAACTGATGTTCCCTGCTCTGCAAGGTGGATTCTTAATTCACTGGACCACCAGGAAGCCCCTAGAGGCTCCTTTAAATCAGCGTTTCCCCAACTGAATCCCTGGTCAGGGAGCCTGATGAAAATGCACAGTCCTGAGCTTCACCCCAAACCTGCTGAATCAGCCGTGAAGAGGTGGTGAGCTGTGTGCCTGGCTCACCAGGCCAGCTGGGGAAGGAGGGCGGGGCTTGAGTGGAAGTGGGTGTGGCTTAAGGCGGTCAATTCCTCCCCTTGGTTTGGGACTAAGGGGCTGCCCTGGGTTGCACTGGGTTGATCACTCTCAGTGGCTCCTTATATTATTGTAATAGATATCTAGTGGGATGGCTTGGCAGGCAGAGGCATGATCCCTGAAATACTGCTTGGTTAAAGTGATTTGCCCCAGATCACAAACCATAAGAGTCAGGGTCTTCCAGTTCTTTGGAGGGAGTGTGCCTATGTGCTAAGTCGCTTCAGTTGTGTCTGACTCTGTGCGACCCTATGGGCGGCAGCCTGCCAGGCTCCTCTGTCCATGGGATTCTCCAGCAAGAACACTGTAGTGGGTTGCTGAGCCCTCTTCCAAGAGATCCTCCCCACCCAGGGACTGAACCTGCATTTGTTAATGTCTCTTGCATTGGCAGGTGGATTCTTTACTGCTGAGCCTCCAGGGAAGCCCTTTGGAGGGAGCACTTCACAGTATTTGTCTTAGGCAGCCTCATCCATCTCTTCTTCTCTCTCTCCATCTCTCCCCATCTCATTGTTATCATATTTCCAGCATTTTCCATCATTTGGGGGGTCTCATGTCTCCCTTGTTCCATCAAGACTGACTATCAGGAAGGATAAGCTATCAGTGATAATACTTAGAAGTAATTTATGTGTGGGCTGTGCATTTGAAGCTTAATTTTTAAGCTTGGAACAGAGGGCTTTTGGGGGCGGAAAGCAATGTCTGGATTGCCACTGAACAATAGCACCTATTCCTACAAACCCTGTCCCGGCAGCCCTGGGAGAAACTCAGGGGGTGTCCTTTCACCTCTGAAGGGGGCCTGGGGCCCTGGGCCACCCTGGCCCATCTTTGGCTTAACTCTCCCGAGAAGGGTGAAATCTTAGCTTTTGAGCCAGGAATATTGTTTTGAAAAAATGAAACGCCCAAAGAGTCCCGATAGTCCCCAAACCTCATTTTAAAGGGATTATAGCAGCTGGCTTGTAAATCCTGTTTCTTACGGTGGGGGGCTTAGAGTGGGGCTCAGGCAGGGCTGGGGTAGGGGAAAGAAAGGAGGTCATTTCATTTCCTGGAGAGGAAAGCCTGGGTTCTCCCCTCTGCCGAGCCTGAGACTGAGCTCACTGCCTCCACAGGGGAAAAGGGACTTGGAATTCAGTGACCAGGGTTCTAGCCCCAAATTTGCCGTCAATTTATGGCTGATCTTGGGGCTGCTCCATTACCTCCTCTGGACCTCAGTCTCCTGGGTGACAAGCGCTTTTTAAAAAAATTTTTTTTAATTTTTATTTTGTGTTGAGATGGAGCCAATTAACAGCATTGTGATAGTTTCAGGTGCACGGAAATGGGGCTCAGCCATACATGCACATGTATCCATTCTCCCCCCAGGATTTGAAAGCCAAAGAGTTTTGCCACCCTCCTTCTTTTCTACCCTTCAACTAGGAGTCCCTTTCTCTGGGTTCCCCCCGCACATGAGGGTGTGACAGAGGCGGGTGACAGGCGAGATGGATCAAAATGCTCTGCCCCGGGAAGTTGCGGAGCTTTCTGGGGGCAGCTGTGGGGGCTGAGAGGTTGCAAAAACTCTAATTTAAAAAAAAAAAGAAGGCTTATTTTGGGGGAGTGGATGGAATTGAGGAAGAGATGTGACACCTGCCAGGAAGTGGGACTAGGGGAGGGCCAGGTGGGGAGAGAGGATTTCAAGTAAGTTTCACGGCAAGCTGGGCAACGCAGTTCTCCTCCCCGGAGCCCCCTGCAGAAGCTTGAGTGGCCACCATAGAGTTATGGGGTCAGATTAATAGTTCTTTTGGGCAAATGCGTGTGCAGACGCAGGTCTCCTGGAAAGAACTGCAAGGCCCATATCAAACTG
This sequence comes from Muntiacus reevesi, assembly GCF_963930625.1. Classification (NCBI taxonomy): domain Eukaryota; kingdom Metazoa; phylum Chordata; class Mammalia; order Artiodactyla; family Cervidae; genus Muntiacus; species Muntiacus reevesi. The sequence continues at coordinate 17,838,192 of NC_089257.1, read as the reverse complement.
ATTAGTGTTTCCAGACTCCAAGATGGGTCCAGACTGGTGACGGTCTGAGGGTGGGGGACAAATCACTAGTGATGAGGGAGATGATTTGGGTGAACTTAAGGTTCACAAGACTAACTCAAGACAATTGTGAGGTATTGATTTAAATGGGTCCTGGAAGAAAATAATGCACGCAACAAATCTGCAATTTTGAGGATATTAATGCGGAGGACAAGGTCCTAAGAGGTATTTATGTTAATAAATTATGAGTTGATCCCAAGGGGAGTGTTTAGTGACGCTCTGACTACAAGGCCAGTGGTTCTAAAGGCTAGCAGCAGCAGCTGCCAGAAGGACGGGAACTTGGTGGGCATCAGCTGGCCCACACCCAAAGGGTCTGTCTCCACGTGCACTGCCCACGGCCCTGTGTGCCAGGAGATTACACAAGCCCCTTCCCCAAATATCCAGTAGCTATCTGAAGAAGCATTAGGGAGAACTGCAGAGGAATTGAAGTGTCAGTGAACAGAATGAGCTGATGAAAGAGATTGTTAAAGTGGTTGGATTAGAGGGAGTTGTGAACCAGACTAGGCAAAACTCAGCTTCGCTGTCTCTTTTACCTCCGCCTTGACTTCTTCCTTTCTCATCTTTCCTTTTCCCATGGAGTGCAAGCTCGTTAGGGGATTTAGAGTAGCTTTAGAGAAAAAAACGACACAATTGTGGCAACTTCGCTCCACCTAGAACAGTAGCACTCCCCGACGATCTTCATACACACAAATCATATAAATCAAATTAAATAATTTTTCGATCAATAGCATCTCTCATGGCTCCTTCTTGGACAGTCATAATATTAGGTGTGAAAATTTAAGGTCCTAAGAGTGAGTGAGTGAAAGATGCTCAGTCGTGTCTGACTCTTTGTGACCTCAAGGACTGGAGACAGGCTCCTCTGTCCATAGAATTCTCCAGGCAAGAATACTGGAGTGGGTAGCTATTCCTTTTCTAGGGAATCTTCCCGACCCAGCGTCTCCTGCACTGCAGGCAGATTCTTTAGCATCTCAGTCACCAGGGAAGCCCAAAGTCCTGAGAAGTCCTGTACTTAAAAAGAAGACTCTTAACTGTGAGCCTTTCTCAAATGCTTTCGACTCTAGTATGTACCTCCATACAGCTCATGTTGAGATCCGGCGGAATTGCTTCCTGAAGAACCCGTTTTGAGAAATGCGGGTCTGGGAGCTGGCGTGGTGCCTTCCCGACATCCTGACAATTCGTGTGCTGATGAGCCAGGGGGACATCCAGCTCCCAGCCCAGCCTCTCCTGGGAGGGCAAGAGAATTGACTCCTCCACAGGAGGTTTCCAGCCAAGATCCATCTCCAACACCATCTCTGTCTCCTCCACCAGGGAGAGGTTAGAGTGACCTGCCAGCCACAGATTTTTAGAGCTCCCAGTTTCCAAATAATTTCTCCCCACTGCCTAGGCTTCCTTTTGCCTCTGTTATTGGGATTAGAAAGAGAAGAACAGCTCTAAAGACATGAAACACCAAACAACCAAAAAACCCCGGACTGAACAATACCCCAAGCCACATCAGAGCAGCTTTCCCTGCTGGCCCTCTGCCTTGCGCAGAGTCAGGGTGTCTGGGTATGTCTTTCAGCTCCGCCCATGGTCAAGGCCAGTGTTCTCTCTGGGGGGGCCTTGGTTTCCCCAACTCTTTGCTTTTTCTCGGCTACCCTCCTTGGGTGGTGTGAATGAATGGGAGGCCAGAACAGCCTCCATGATGAAATATCAGCCCTAAGGTAGTTGCAAGGTCTTTATTTAAGTACTTAAAATTCTGAACAACCTGAATACTGTATTAATCCTAATTAGTAAGTTAACATCTGTTCAGCATTTGACAGTTCACAAAGCAGTTAGTCAGTCATTCCCAGGAAGAGCCCCTGAAGGGAACAGAGCTTCTTCCCTCCATTAGTGAGGAAACAGAGGATCGGCAGCTTGCCCAAGGTCACATAGGTAGTTGGCAGAGCTGGAATTTGAACCAAAGCCTCCTGATTGTAAATGGGGGCATTTTTAAAGAGCAGAAGACCTTTGAGATTTTTTTTTTGACCTGATGAGAAAACGAGACTTCCTTCATCCGACTTTCTGTTGTCTATTTTTCGATGTGCGTGAGAATGAATTAGGCTGGGTAAGTTGTGTAGACACACACTCACTCAAGAGATCTGTTTTCAGAGAAAGGAGAAATTCTGTGGGCTGGGGTGGTTAAGGGAGTCTTGCTAGAAGAGGTAGGCCCAAGGCTGGGCTTTAAAGAATAAAACACAAAACGTATCAAAAAGCTCTAATACATCAGTCATTTACACCATAACATAAGATTCATTTGATTCTCAGTCTTTACACATAGGACGAAAACAAGGTTTTCTTATTTTTTTCATTCAAGACAGCATTTTGAGCTATTACTGTGAGGCAACCAGGGGCTAGCTTGCTGATACCACCTTGTCCCTTGGAATAGACCCCTGGGATCAGAATATGGTTTTAAATGTAAAGAGGAAGGAGACAGGGGTTCCCCATCCATGGGGAGGTGGAGGAGCTGAATTCTGCTTTCAGCCTCTGTTCTGTTCTCACCTACTTCCCTCCATCAAAGTGGCTCACCTGCCCTCCTGGGGAGTGCTCAGATAGGGTTGAACACTAAGGCACTGGTCATGGAGTTTCGGGGGGATGGTGTGGGAAATCCAGGAAATCTAGGAAAACTGAATTTGAGCCCTGGGCCAAATTCTGAGGCTGGAATTGGAGGCAGCTGGTGTCTAAGTGTCCATTCTGTCAAAAACACGGAAGAAAGAGAGAACCTAAAACAGAGATCATAAAACCACAGCAGGCCAAGAGGTCCAGAGATCGATCAGGATGGGGGTTGGGGAGGCTGAGCCTGTGGGTGGTGAGCAGACGAGCTATCAAGGGCCTTGGGCAGGTTGGACAACTAGCGGAAGAATCGTGTTTCTAATCACATTTCTGACCTCAACCTCTGTTCAGTGAGTGAAATGAGGTAGTGATAGTCGATGGGGAATTGCTTCGAAAAGTAGAAGAGTTTTGCAATGGTAAATGGGACATGAAAGCTTCATGAGTGGTCGTTAGCTCCTCTCTCTCTGGTATTTACCTCTGTAGGTAGCAAATAGGGAACTGGTGCCTGAATTTCTTGTCTTTTCTTTTTGGCTCCCTACAGGAATCCCTCAGTTATAGCTGAGGTTACAGGCCCAGGGCAGTGATTTCTGTGGGAAGCACGACCATCTGGGGCTGACAGGCTGAAGGTCCAAGCTGCATGGTTTCTAGATTTTGTCTGATGAGTAAATTTGCATTCTGCTTGCTCTCAACAGGAGACAGACAGCTTGTGATTCCGTGAGTGAAAGAGGCTGAGAGAGACAGGCTAAAACGGTGAGAAACATCTCTAAACCTTCTAGAACACAAGCCCTTGTGGTGCAGACAGTCATATGAGACCTTCTTCAGGGAGGGGAGGGGGGGCCGTAAGGGGAAATGGAGCCTGACAGAGGCACCAGTTTTGGAGATATTAATTATTCCCCTTTTGGGGCTCCTGGCCACAAGTTCCTGTGCCCAGCCTGGATTAAAGCTCCATGTTGCTGCAATCCTGGGCCTCCAATGAAGAGCATTCCAAAAATGCAAAACCGCTGATGAGGCCATCCTGATGGAAGGCCATGGGTCCCCTCCCTGGACCTCATCCTGGGTCTTGGCTTTGAAATCCCATGCAATGTGGTGAGGGTGAGGACCGTGACTCTGACTGTCTGAAAGCCCCCTTCCCCACCATGCTGCTGTTTCAGGACCAGTCAAGAATGGGGTGTGCTCCCTGGATAGGGCTCAGCCCCTCCTCAGCCTCCTGATCTTGGCCATGTTGCTGGGAAGCTTGCTTTCTTGGCGGGGGTACATGTTCCAGGCATCAGATCCCACCATGGGAACCTCACTGTCTAGGGCCACCTTGCCAAGTTGCACAAGCATTTACCACCCGCAGGCAGGCGGGGAGCAGCAGGGGGAACAGGACTCCAGTCTCCCCAGAAGCAGCTGTCAATCTGTGCTGTCTAGGCCTGGTGGGAGGCCACGGCAACACCTCAGAGACCCCTTCCCATACCCTGCTGGCCCACCCAGCCTTGCCTGCGAACTGCTAGGCTACTGGGCATCATGATGACCTGCAGAAAAGTGGGACCCCGGGCGAACGCCCCACCTCCAAACTCAGAAGGAGCCATGGAGGGGCGTCTCCATAGCGCGTCTGAGCAAATGCTGTTCCTGACACAGGTGTGCCCTGACCCTGTACTCCAGGCGGCTGCCCTCTTGTCACTTGAGGGACCTAGCAAAGGGTAGATGCAGAAAGCAAGCGGCGTGGGGGAGGCCCTACGGGACCCCTTCCTCATGACCTTCAAGGCCGGTATCAAGTGTAGGACAGTTTCGTTCTGGTGAAAACCCTCTTCCTGGTTGTAGACTGCTGACTTTTTGTTGTGTCTGCACTTGGGGGAGGGGGTGAGCTAGCTTTTTTTTTTTTTTTTTTTTTTTTTAATAAAAGCACTAATTCCATTTCAGGTTGCCTTCCAAAGGCCTCACCTCTTGAAGCTATCACCTTGGGCCTTAGATTTTCAACATGTGAAATTTGGCATGGGGGACACAAACATTCAGATCATGGCAATATTCTATTATTAGGGCTTCCCTGGTGGCTCAGCTGGTAAAGAAGCCACCTGCAGTGTGGGAGACCTGGGTTTGATCCCTGGTTTGGGAAGATCCCGTGGAGAAGGGAAAGGCTGCCCACTCCAGCATTCTGGCCTGGAGAATTCCATGGACTGTACAGTCTATGGGGTCACAAAGAGTCGGACGTGACTGAGCGACTTTTCACTACACTTCACTTCAGGATTTATCCATATTGCTATGTGCTGTCATTTCATTTAGTTTAAAAAATTTTTAACTTTGAAAAAAATATTTATTTTTATTTATTTGCTTTTGGCTGCTTTGGGTCTTAGTTGCGGCATTCGGGGTCTTCCCTGTGGCTCCCTTCCCTCTAGCTGCAGCACCCAGGCTCAGAGGCTGTGGACTGTGGGCTCAGTTGCCCTACAGCACGTGGGATCTTAGTTCCCCCTACAAGAGATCGAACTCGCATCCCCTGCACTGGAAGGAGGATTCTCAACCCCTAGACCACCAGTGACGTCCTTGTTATAACTTTTTATTTTGAAATAATTTTGGGCTTACATTGAAGTGGCAAGAGTGTACAGAAGTTCCATCTACCCTTCACCCAGCTTCCCCAGATAGTAACATCTTACATAACTACAGAACATATACTAAGACTAAGAAGTTAACACTGGTACAATCGTAGTAATTAAACTTCAGACTTACTTTATTTGGATCTCACTAATCTTCTCTCCAGCGTCTTTTTTTTTTTTTTCTCCTGTTCCAGCAGCTAAGCTAGGACGCCACACTGCATTTCGTTGTCATGTCTCCTTAGGCTCTGATCTGTGATGGCACCTCTCTGGTTCACTTATTTTGACAACCGTATAATATTCCACTCTGTGATTTCACTATGTTGATTCATCCATAGTTGAGCCTTTGGGTTGCTCCTGAGGTTTTGGTCTCATGACGAGTGCTACTCTGAAACCACTTGTACATGTGTCTTGCTACACAAGAGTTGCAAGAATTTCTCTTGGGTGTATACCAGGAATTAAATATTCTGAATCATGGGTTTAAATATTCAGCTTTAGGAATAATGCCAAAACTTTCCAGGTTGAGTGTATCAGTCTCTACGTCTGTCATGGTTTTTGAGCCCTTCCTTATTTGATGTGGTCAGATTCATTAATGTTCACCAATTGCATGGCTTGACTGCTCTCAGTCCTTTGAATACACCAGTGTCTTTCCCCCTCAGGACCTTGGGCATAGCTGTCTCCCTGTTGACATGCCCCTCCTTTCCAGCCCCCCTCTCCTCTTGTTCTTTAGATTCCATGGAGGGCTTCATCCTATGCCTATCCAAGCCTCCCCTCATTCCCTTATTGCATCTAGCATCATGTCTTTTCTCTCTGACCGCAGTGTCAGCTCCACGAGGGCTGTGATCACATCACTCTTCCCCATCCATGCTCACCAGCTGGGCACGGTGCCTGGGACCCAGTAGATGTTCAACACGTGTCTGTTAAATGAATGAATGAGTGGATGGAACTTGTCTGTACAGGATGCTTCCTATTGGGAATCACCCTGGCCCCACAGCCAGTAAAAGTAAAAACTTCATCTGGTTTCCAAACCCCAGCCTCCTGTTTTCACCAGCAATAATTTGCTGCAAACCCTGCCAGCAAAGGACAGACCATTTGGGATGCATAAAGCAAAATGGAATCATGTGCAAGATCTTTGGGGTGGGCTGTGCTGCTTGTCCCGAGTCTGGGGGGCCCTAGAGGCAGGAGTCAAGGCTGGAGGAGGAGCTGGGTGGGTGAGACAGAAGAGGTGAGGGAGAAACACACATCTCCTTGCTGGCTTCTTTTCTCTCAGTTTGAGACATGTGAGAGCTTGAGAGTGAGGGTGTGCAAGCCACACAGATGGTTCGGGGATCTTCCACTTCTAGTGGGAACTTCACTGATGGTGGGTGGTCTCCTGGGCAGCCCCACGGAGGGGATGGCTTCTCACGAGCTGGGAGAATGCTGGGAGCATTTTCAGGGTCCCATCAGGGATTATTGCCAATCTCTTATTAGAAAAATTACTGAGGCTTCCCTGGTGGCTCAATGGTAAAAAATTCGCCTGCCAAAGCAGAGACATGGATTTGATCCCTGATGCAGGAAGACCCCTCATGTCTTGGAGCAACAGGGCCACAACTATCGAGTTTGTGCTTTAGAGCTTGGGAGCCACAAGTACTGAGCCCACGTGTTGCAGCTACTGAAGCCCACACACCCGAGAGCCTGTGCTTTGCAACAGGAGAAACCAACTGCAATGAGAAGCTGGTGCATTGCAATTAGAGAGCAGCTCCAGCTTTCTGCAGCTAGAGAGAAGCCCAAACAGCATCAAAGACCCAGCATAGCCAAAAATAAAAATATAAAATATAAATAAAATTAAAAGCCATACTATTGTACTGTTGGTTCTTTCTGGTTATAAGTAAAGTGCATACAATTGTAGAAAAGAAAACAACTAAATCCTTGACTTATCCATCACCCAATGATCTCACTGGTTCCAGTGAGATATTTGGCAGTTCCAGCTGCCATATTTCTTTCCTGTCTTTCTTTCTCCTCCCATGTTCACTTAGGAGAGCCTGGGAAACTGAGTGATTATGAGTGGTTAAGAATATGGGTTTTGCAGACTGACAGCCCTAATTCAAATTCTGACTCTGCCTCTTGCTAGCTGCCCGTGTGTGTATGCTTGGTCTCTCAGTTGCGTCTGACTCTTTGTGACCCCAAGGACTGTAGCCCGCCAGGCTCTTTGTCCTTGGAATTATTCAGGCAAGAATACTGACATGGGTTACCATTTCCTACTCCAGGGCATCTTCCTGACCCAGGGATCAAACCCACATCTCTTGTGTCTCTTGCATTGGCATGTCCTGTGCACGTAAAGCACCTGGCCCATGGTAACTACTGAATAAATGTTAGCCACTGCTGTGTCAAACTCATCCAGTCATTCAGTAAACACTGTTTTGAGCATTGACTGTGTGCCAAGTACTGTCTGTACAGCGAGGCATACAGCAGTGAGCAAAGCAAGCGTGTTGCCTGCCCTGGGGGACCTTACAGCCTCTTTGGGGTGAGGGTGGAGGCCTACCAAATAACATGCTAATGAATTTATAATCATGTGTTGCCATGAGCCTCATAAACATAAAGAATAGGGTGCTCTGAGCCATCTGAAAAAGTTACAATCTCAGCCAGATCTGAAAGACAATGAAAAAGATGCAGGGTGGGGGTGGAGGGAGGGATGTGAGGCAGAACCTCGGGGGACTTGGTTAGAAGGAGGTTTGGGTATGTTGAGGTACTGACAGCAGCCTCTGTGGGTGAACCCAGCTGAGCAAGGGGGCAGAGGTGGGGCTGGAGGGGCAGCTGGGTCACAGTCTGTGGGGCCTTGTCAGTGTCCTCGAAGATTTTTCATCTAATTCCCATGCAAAAAGAATACAAATTATAGGCAAATGTGTCTAAAAAGTGATCACACGTGTCCACCATCCTGTACTCTATTCTTCTTGCACTTAGCCGAAACCCCAACTTCTCTAAAAAGCGGTCCTAGACATCATTTTGAATTACCGTGTAGTACTCCACTGTGTGGATGGAGGAACAATAAGCCATTTTTCTGTTGTTGGAGGTTTGGGCTGTTTCCATCTGGGGGTAACCAGTGGCTGCTCTTCACGATCCCAGCAGTTTTTCCTGGGGACACGCTCCCATCCCACTATGGCCCAGGAATCCCCAGTAGACAGGAGGGAAGGGGTGTGCAGAACTTTCTCCCCAACCCCGGGCTGGCCTTTGATGTCATGGAAAGTTGGCCAGCAGCTGTTGGCTCTCACCAGCACTGGCTGTACCAGGCTGGCATCCACCCTTTACCACAGCGTGGAGCCCATTTGGGCTCCACCAGGGCATCAAGAGCCAGGGCAGGGCCTCCTGGAGCCTCCTTGCTCCAGTCCCTCCCTTCTCACTTCATCCCTTTGTTCTGCAGGGCTCCCCCTCCCCCGCCCCCAGCCCTACCACCAAGGGATGAATGAGCTGGGGAGGGGTTTCTGGCCTCTTACTAATTATTTCCAAAAGTCCCTTGTGAATAGGCAGGTTGTAATGGGACAGACACCAGCTCTTCTCTCTCTGTCCTGCTGCTCACAGTTCAGAAAACACAACTTTGAGGAGGAAGCCAGGTAGCCCTGAGTCTGTGCAAGGGGACACAGAAGATTTCTCTGGAAGGACATGCCACCATTAGGGGCAGGTCCAGAAGAATGATTGACGTGGGATGGAACCTGCTGTGGGCCACTGGGAAGGCTCTGCACCAGAAGAAATGTATGCGGGGTCACTATTCACCTTCTTTTTCCACTCATAGGGTCATCCTGGGAATGTGGGAATCAGAAGGGCCTCTCTGGGTCTGATGCAACATAAGAGCTTGATAAGGGTTTCCATGAATGAAGGAATGAGACAATCCCTGGATTCAGAACCCCAAAGGCACATGAGAAGGACACCTGGAGATCACCCAGTTCTGTGTGCTTCATCTCTCTGTGGTCAGGCTTTTTTTAGGAGAATCCGATGAAGGCTCTGGTCCTTTTCTCCAATCTTCTCTCTTATCCACACATACTCAAAGCTTTTATTTTTTTTTCATTTATTTTTATTAGTTGGAGGCTAATTACTTTACAATATTGTAGTGGTTTTTGTCATACATTGACATGAATCAGCCATGGATTTACATGTATTCCCCATCCCGGTCCCCCCTCCCACTTCCCTCTCTACCGGATCCCTCTGGGTCTTCCCAGTGCACCAGGCCTGAGCACTTGACTCATGCATCCAACCTGGGCTGGTGATCTGTTTCACCATAGATAACATACATGTTTCGATGCTGTTCTCTCGAAACATCCCACCCTCGCCTTCTCCCACAGAGTCCAAAAGTCTGTTCTGTACATCTGTGTCTCTTTTTCTGTTTTGCATATAGGGTTATCATTACCATCTTTCTAAATTCCATATATATGTTAGTATACTGTAATGGTCTCTATCTTTCTGGCTTACTTCACTCTGTATAATGGGCTCCAGTTTCATCCATCTCATTAGAACTGATTCAAATGAATTCTTTTTAATGACTGAGTAATATTCCATGGTGTATATGTAACACAGCTTCCTTATCCATTGGTCTGCTGATGGGTATCTAGGTTGCTTCCATGTCCTGGCTATTATAAACAGTGCTGTGATGAACATTGGGGTGCACGTGTCTCTTTCAGATCTGGTTTCCTCGGTACACACACTCAAAGCTTTTAATATGATTTAGAGGCTTCCCTGGTGGCTCAGAGGTAAAGAATCTGCATGCCAGTGCAGGAGATGCAAGAGATCTGGGTTGATCCCTGGGCCAGGAAGATGCTCTTGAGGAGGAAATAGCAATGCACTCCAGTATTCTCGTCTGGGAAATCCCATGGGGAGAGGAGCCTGGTGGGCTACAGCCCACGAGGTCTCAAAGAGTAGGCCATGACTGCGCACACACACATGTGTGACACTGTGCCTGTCTCCTTGGGGTTGAGCACCTCTGAGCCTTCAGAAAAGTTCCCACATTTGGGTTCAGGGTGTCACAAGCAGGCTGTGTGGCTTAGGACCTCCATTTTCTGATTGATGGCATTGAACAGGCACTGGCTCAAAGCTCCTTCCAGGATTAGAATGCAAAAACCTGGTTTATTTCCAAATAAGACATTCTCTCACCCTCTGAGGGAGTCACTTGCCCCGGTCAGCTGGCCACAGGAACGGCAGAGACAGTGACTTGAGAGTCCCTCCACTCGGGTGTGGATGGAAGCGGGCAGAAGGAAGTGTGGCCGGGGGTCTGCTGCCGCAGCCAACAAGGGCTCAGTGACTTTGAGTCTGGAGTACAGCATGGGAGAGTTCAGTGAGGGAGACTGTCATCACAACAGGAGGTGGCCAGGAAAAGTGGTGGAGCTTATAAATAATGTCAGATAAAGTCTAGAATGTGGGACCCTCTACCCACCAACACCCAGGCTCCTGTCCTATAAATGGTCTCCGCTGTTCTGACTGCAAGCTTTGTGATTTATGTCCACAAAAACAAAGATTTGTGTCTGAATTGCCCTTTCAACTCTGTATAGGGCCAGACACAGAGTAGGTGTTCAAAAAATATTTGTGGAATAAATGAGGCAGTTGGGCTGCAGCAGTACAGACTCTCCTGACCCCAGTCTCAGCCTGAGAGCCTTGCTGGTGAGAGGATAGAGGCAGCTCCAAAGACCAGCGGTGCCCGGGGGCATCTATGCAGTCTGCTCCCAAACCCCTTTGACAGGCCTGCTGGCATTTGGCACGTGGAGCCATCTTCTGGACCACAGAGTGCTTTCCCATGCAGGAGGCCCCATGGAGGCCTCAGGGAGCCAGGCATGGTCCTGCCCAGAAAGCTTCCACTTGGGTCATTAATAATAGTGCATTTAATTAAGGAAAGCGGGCTTCAAAGAGCTGTGGCTTTATGGGAAGAGACTTGGATGGAAGTCATTATTCTTTCTGCCCCATCTCGCCCCTCATTCTGTCTCCTCTGTCTTCCATTCAGCCCACGTTTGATCTCCTGCCTGGGCTTTCTTCTGCCAGCTCGGGGTCCAGGGGGAATGGGCTATTGTGTCCATGGCAGGAAGGATGGGGAAACCCTTTGAACTGCCCTCTGGTCCAGAGGAGCGGCCACCCTGGTGGGGTTGGGTGGGGGAGCTCTGAGAGGTGTCTGGGGGTGTGAACTGAAGGCAGGAAGCAGTGGGGAGGACCTAAAGAAAAGTTCTCTGCCAGATCAGGTGAAGGAGGGGCTCTGGTTTGCAAAACGCCTGCCTGAGAAGGAGCCAGAAGCTTGTGCTGCACCCTCCCTGAGATGATAGCAATCACAGCGATTAACATAGTTCATTCTCACCAAGAGCTCACGGTGTGCCAGGTCTGTGCTGGGCAGGGGCATTGTTTCATTTCATCTTCACAAGAGCAGTCCTCATTTTACAGATAAGGAAACAGAGACTCCAGTGCCCTGTCCCTTCTCTCCCGTCACACAGCTGACATCACTCATCGGTGTGACCTGGGTCATGAAGGTTCACCTCTCTGAACTTCTGTTTTATTCTCATCTGCCAAATGGAAAGACAGAGCTATGTGTATCTGGTTCTTGGGGTGAGTCATATGAACCTTGATGTCATTTTTGTCTGGTTATGGCAGGATGGAGCATACAGAGGTTACCAGCATCAGTGTTTCAGCAGCAGGACTCCCAGGTCCCAGGGGAATTATTCAGGAGGTGTGTTTCCATAGCAGGTGAGAATCCATGGTGATAAAGCTGTGTCTTGAGGATGAGTTCTAGTCCTTATTTATCATTCGTTGAATGTGGATCTTGGGGAAGACCACCTAAGAAGTCGTGGACTGCAGCCCCCAGGAGGGGGATGGGACCTCGTGGGTAAGCCAGAGGGTGTGGGCCTTGGAGAGAGAAAAGAAGGGTGATGGAGATAGGGGAGAGACAGATCCAGATAGAGACGTAAAAATAAAGATAGAAACACATGGCTTTACAGAGAGAGAGTGAGTGAAACAGAGTGACTCGGAGAGAGACAAAGAGAGAGGGAGAGGAAGACGGAGAGAGAGGGAAATACAGAAACGGAGGCAGAATAAGAGAGGAAGAAAAAGAATGACAGAGGAGAGGAAGAGCCAGAAGAACGGAGAGTCTGAAGTGGGTAGGAGTGGAGGCTGCCCACTCAGCCCGTGAGGGATTGAGCCGAAACCTCCTGCAATGGCGGTTCTGATCTCCCCAAGACAGTAGCTGAGAGGCGAACGCCAGCACACCTGAGAGCCGCCTGGGGTGAGGGAGGGCCTGGAAGGGAGTGCCGAGATGCGAGGCCTCAGAAGGCGTTGGGTGGGGGAGAGAGAAGGCTGCGGTTCTTCTGGTTAAACCGAAATTATGATTGTCCAGCTCAATTTCAGAAGTGCGCCAGGGCCCTCAGAGCAGGCCTCGTGCTCTTTCTGTGTTTTACGCGCGAGGGAACATTGTGGGCGTTAAGCAAACATAACTCTCTCAAGTCCAATCGCGGAGGGGAGCTAGATGGGAGCGATTAAACAGAGCAGCCGTCACAGCTGGAAAGACAAATCCATGCGCAGAGGCCTCAACCAGCGGCGGGAGCGGCCGCTCATCCAAGATGGCGCCGGCCGCTCACCCAAGATGGCGCCGGCCGCTCACCCAAGATGGCGGAGGGAGCCGTCGGCTTCGGCGGCGAAGGGCGCCCGGGGTGGCCCTGAGCCCCGGTCTTCGCTTGGAATCTCAAGCTCATCGACGGGCAGAATCAGACAGGCTCTGGGAAGTGAATGATAACAGAACTCCCAGGGTAGGACGAGGCCAGTCCCATCTGGTGCCTTACAGATCCTCTCTTTCGCCCTCGAAGCAGCCCTCTGAGTAGGTCCTCTTGCTTAACCTACCTCCTCTTTACTTGTTCTTTATGGGGTAGCCCCATTTTATAGGCAGAACAGCCGAGTCCTGCTCTTTGTCCGAGGTCACACCTAGCAAATGGCAAAGTCAGGACTTGAACCTCCTATCTCCCGCTTTCCCGGCCTCTGCTGTCCAGGTGAGCCCCGTCAGATACTGCAGGTGCCTCCCACCTTCCCAGGGAAGGTCCTGGCCCTGGCCACAGACGCCCCCATGGGTTGGGGATACAGAGCAGGGGGCCAGCTGGAGGGACCCTGCCTCCTTTCCAGGTCATAACCTGGGAATGCAGACTTGCTCTTTTTTCCAGACTCCTCTGTAAGTAGCATGTACCCTCAAGAAATCCTTTTGGGATGGGCAGATGGCAGGGTGGGAGAGGAATAACTCCTGACTTGTTGCTCAGCATGCTTTCATTTCTCCTTTTGCTGGTGACTCACTTTTCTTCTGGCGACCTCTCCTCCTCTGTTCCATTTGATTCTAGCAGAAGTTTCCCAAACATTCCCCTGCCCTTCATAGTGCCTATATGACTCTCTGTCTCTGTTCGGAGTACTTTCACCTGTGAGTAATAGATTGCACACCTACCAGGAACTTCAACAACAAAGACACTGAATTATCTCCCATAAGGGAAAAAATCTGGAAGTGGAAATTTCTAAGTTTGGTGTAACAGCTAAACAATATCATCAAAGACCAGATTTTTATCATTCTCCTGGTATTACTGGACTGGACTTTTTCCTTTGAGCTTGTTGCCTTATGGCGGCAAGATGGCTGTAGTGACTTTTGTATTATGATTCCATCCAGAAACAAGGATGCAAGAATCTTTACTCTTGCTAACCTGGCTTTTATCAGGGAGAGAAAAACTTTCCAAGAAGACTCTAACGTACTTTCCCTTATTTACTAGGTGTGTGTGTGTGTGTGTGTGTGTGTGTTGCTCAGTCTTTGCAACCCCATGGACTGTAGCCCACCAGGCTCCTCTGAACATGGGATTTTCCATGCAAGGATACTGGAGTGGTTGCCATTCCCTTCTTCAGGGGATCTTCTGACCTAGGAATCAAACCCTGGTCTCCTGCATTGTGGGCGAATTCTTTACTGTCTGACCCATGAGGCTCTTATATATAGTATATATTTTAAGTTTTTATTTGGACGTCTCTCTCTCTCTTTCTCTAAGTTAAATTAAAGTTGCCCAGGTGTAAAGTCTGAATTCTTTATTTTTGATATTGTTATAGGTGAAATGGTATCTTGCCCTGTGGTAGAGTGACTCTCATGGAATTGAGTACAGAATGAAATGCCGTGAAAGTATGCAAATGAAAGGGCAGTGCATGGGGTTGCCTTTGCAACCCCCACAGACTGGCCCACAAGGCTCCTCTGTCCATGGGACTTTCCAAGCAAGAATACTGGAGTGGGTTGCCATTCCCTTTTTAGAGATCTCTTAAAATAGGATTCTATTGGTTTTCTATTTGTGAAAAGCAATTGACTACATGCTTAGTAGCTTAAAACACACACACACTGACACACTCATTTATCACCTCATGTTTTCTGTGGGTCAGGAGTCCAGGCACAGTTTAGCTAACTCCTCTGCTTTGGCCTTAATCCAGATGTTGGCTGGGCTGAAGTCTCATCAGAAGCTTGACTGGTGATTGATCCACTTGCAAATGCACTCAGGATGTTGGCAGAACTCATCTCCTTGTTGTTGTAGTACTGAAGTGCCTATTTTCTTTATACCTGTCAGCTGGTGGCTGCTGGCATTTTCAAGAAGCCACCCACAGTTCCTTCTTTGTGACCCCTCCACAACAACACAGCAGTGTACTTCTTCAAAGCCTGCACGGGCATCTCTTTCTGTAGTCTGCTAAGATGGAGTCTTTTATAAAGAGATGCAACCATGGAAGTAACATCCCTGTGCATTTGCCACATTCTGTTGGTTAAAAACAAGTCACAGGTTCTGTCCCACACCAAGAGGATGAGCACAGATGCCCGGCAAGGAGGCAGCGTGTCTGGAACAGAGTGAGGAGTGGTGGGGAAAGAGAGGGGAGAGGTTGGCAGAGACTTCTAGCCACTGAAGGGACTTTAGGTTGTATTCTATGTGATGATGGGCTTCCCAGATGGTGCTAATGGTAAAGAATTCACCTACTAATGCAGGAGCCTGAAGAGATGTGGGTTCGATCCCTGGGTCAGGGAAGATCCCCTGTTAAAGGGAGTGGCAACCCACTACAGTATTCTTGCTTGGAAAGTCCCATGGGCAGAGGAGCCTGGTGGGCCAGTCTGTGGGGGTTGCAAAGAATCGGACACGACTGGGCACGCACACACAGTTATGTAATGATGGAGACCAGTTTGGGCAGTGTTTTCCCGTCTCTTCTCCCACTTGATCAGAACTGCTCCCTGAGGGAGAGGGTGGTAGGGAATAAGGTAGTCTCTCCATGTCACATCTGGGAGACTGAGTCCCAGAGAAGAGGAGGAATTTACTATGTACTCCCAATTCAGGAGAGTTTGCCCTCTTAGCCCAAGAGCTGAGGGAAACCTCTTCCCATTCCCTGATTGTGCATTGTGGGAGGGGTGCATGAATGGGAGAGATGGCCCTGAAGGGTAGACACCCCTGTGGTTAACCAAGCCACGTCAGGCATGCCCCAGTGCCAGTCCACTTGCCCACCAGAAAAGCAGCCACACCCCCCCACAGTATGGCAGGGACATTCCTCTCCCTGGGTTTCACCAGCCTCAAGGCAGGAAACCAAGTGGGTTCACGGGTTTACAAGCTGATGAGACAAGAGACAAAGGCTCACTAACCCACTCCTCCTGGTCCTCTGGAAGGCTGCGTTCATCAGTCTCTCGTCTCACATTTTGTTTCTCCAGTCCTCTCGTGGCCATTCATCTGCTGGCTTTGCCAAGGTTCTCAGGCTCCTCTGTGCCCTCATGTCCTTCCTAGGTATCTCTCTTGTCCTTCCTAGGAGACTTACCGTTTTTCCCTTTTTTCATCCATTCATTATCCATCCCTATATCCTTTCATCCATCCAAACTTAGAGTCGTTACTATGTTCTAGGACTTACAAGAATGAACATGGGGTGGCCTGCTCTAACAGGCCTTGGTTATTGTGATAGGTCAGCAGCATAAAGAGAAGGGAAAGCATGAGCGAGGGGTTGGAGAGGACTGTAATAATGACTCTGTGAGGCTCAGGGCACTCTACCTAGGGCTGTCTCTCCAGGAGTTAGCATTGGAAAGGGAGGAATTTGCTCCAGACCGTCAAAGGGAGATGTCTAAGGAACTTCTGGATTTGACATGATGTTTGGGCTTCTCCTCTGAACTGGCAACCTTTCATGTCAGGAAGAGGAGTTATAGGAGTCCTAATGCCTTAGGAAATGGATATGTCTCCTAAACAACTTTCCGTCTCAGGAGCCCACCCGCTCCATCCATCCACAGACTGATCCTTCGAAAGCACAAATCTGACCACATCCCTCCCCTGTCTATGCATTTCTGTGGCTCTCCAGTGCCTTTAGGCTAAAGTCCAAGCTTCTTTGCTTGACCCCATGTTGTCTTTTCCCTTAGAACCCTCTGTTCCAGCTTGTTTCTTGTTTCTGTCATGTCATTTCTTTTGCAAGTGATGTGCTGGTCAACCAACTGTCTGGAAGAAATAAAATTAAAAAGCCCTGATTTGTAGCATTTGCCAATTTCTGTGGTGGAAATACTCCCACCATGGCTGATTTCAAGCTGCCAACCTGATTCCATTGAAAGCAGAATAGGGAAGAGATGAGAATAGGTTATTGGAAGCCCTTCCCTTTTCTCCACTTAATGTAGGACAGTGTCCAAGGTAACTGCTGCATCCCGGTATCCCCCTTGAGTCTGTGTGACTTGGGTCAGCTACTTAAGCTCGCTAAGCCTCAGTTTTCCCTAATCTAAAATGGGGACAGGGATAATGTCTCCTTAATATGCCATTATAAGAACAAAATGGGAGGATGCATCAGCATGGCTAGCACAATACCTGACACACAGCAAGTACTTAATAAACTGAAACCATCGTCTCCACCTGTGAGATGCTTCCCCATCCTTCATCCTCAGCTCAGAGCCACCTCTTCCCTGGAGCCTTCTGTGATTTCATCATTGAACTAAGTTACTGATTTTCTACACCAGAGTGCACATTTTATACACCATTGTTTCACATCCTTTTTTTTTTTTTTTTATACCAAGACCCTAACGCTTGCAAAGACTGAGGGCAAGAAAAGGGCACAACAGAGGATAAGATGGTTGGATGGCATTACTGACTCAATGGACACGAGTTTGAGCAAACTCTGGAAGACAGTGAAGGAAAGGGAAGCCTGGCGTGCTGCAGTCCATGGAGTTGCAAAGAGTCGGACATTATGTAGCTACTGAACCAGATTTTACCTTGTAACATGATCATAGGGTCTGTAGCCCCACTGATGTCTGGTGCATAATTCATCTTTGTTTTGCCGAGATTGGTACACAAATCTACCTTTAAGGACTACTAGTGAGGTTTTGGTGAGGGCAATGGCACCCCACTCCAGTACTCTTGCCTGGAGAATCCCATGGATGGAGGAGCCTGGTGGGCTGCAGTCCATCGGGTCGCGAAAAGTCAGACATGACTGAGTGACTTCACTTTCACTTTTCACTTTCATGCTTTGGAGAGGGAAATGGCAACCCACTCCGGTGTTCTTGCCCGAAGAAGCCCAGGGATGGTGGAGCCTGGTGGGCCGCCATCTATGGGGTTGCACAGAGTCGGACACAACTGAAGTGACTTAGCAGTAGCAGTAGCAGTAAGTTTGTTCATGAAACAAGTATATGTGTGTTGGGGGGCCAGAGTGGGGTGGGAAGCAGGAATGTGGGCGGAAGTGTGTGCCAGTGGTAGGAGGCAGCAGGGAGGGAGGCTCGTCACCTATGTTGGATGGACCAGTGCGTGTACATGACAAGCAAGGATGTCTGGCCAGCTGTGCTCACCTGGACACCCAGGTGGTCCTTATGCCTCAGAGCCAAGAAAGTCACAGCCATCTCGGTTCAGTGGAAGGAGCTGGTTCCCAGGGATGGGCTTGTCTGTGATGGTGAAGCCGGCAGGCTGGTTGTTAGACAGAAGCCAGCACGGGGCCGTGACCCAATGGAAAAATAAATCCACATCGTGCCAGACGAGCCTGGTTCCAGGCTGGGCGAGTTAATAAAGTGGCTCTGAGGTGGTTTGGAGCCATGGTGGAGGGGCTGGGGAGGAATTTTCTCATTTCTCGTAAAACCTTAATCAGTGTTAGTCACTTCAAGTGATTACGAGGACTTAAAATAGCCACCAGCAGTGAGCCTGAAGGATGGGGCCGAGGCCGCTTTGTTTTGTTTCTCTGGGAAGCGGAGCCGGGCCTGGCAGGGACAAACGTCTGTCCCTCACTGGACCACGAGCAATTGTCAGCTCACTGAGGGCAGAGCTGGGGCTGGCTGGCTGGCCCGTCCCCATGCCTGGCATGTCTCCTGGGACAAGCCCCTGCAGGGAGCCACCCACCGGCTGAGGGGGCCGCTCAGCTCAACGCCGGTTCCGGGGCCACTGCCGTCTCTCCAACACGACTTCCCTCTTGCTTGCTTTTTCTTCTGTTTTCCTCACTAGACTATCAATCTTTTCTCACTGCTGAATTCCCAGTGCCTTGAGCAGTGCTTGGTAGGTGCCAGGAGCTCAGTGGAGGGACAGATGAGATGGGAAACCATCTTCCAATGATGCCACTAGGAGAGTCACGAGGTCACTGGTATCACTGTGCCCACAGGCCTGCCCTCCAGACCTGGCTCAGGCCAGGCAATGTTCTTCTCCTCCTGCCCACCGCGGGGACTTCTGGTAATATCTGGAGGCACTTTTGATTTTTATAACTGGCTGGGGAGAGGGTGGGAATGGTACTACTGGCATCTAATAGGTGAAGTCAGTTTCGTTTTGTTTGAGTCGCTAAGTTCTGTCCGACTCTTTTTCCACCCCCGTGGACTGTAGCCCACCATGCTCCTCTGTCCGTGGGATTTCCCAGGCAAGCATCCTGGAGTGGGTTCCCTCTTCCTGCTCCAGGATATCTTCCCAACCCAGGGATAGAACCTGCATCTCCTGCATTGCAGGCAGATTCTTTACCACTGAGCCACTTGGAGATGCTGCTACACAACCTCCATGGCACAGGACAGCCCCCTGCAGTGAACCCCTATCCAGCCCCAAGTGTTCATAGTGCAGAGGCTGAGAAACCCGCTCCACATGGGGTTGGTAGAGCGATGTACGATAGACTGGAAAATCGTTACTTTCAGATGATGTAACAGTGACTAGCGTGTTTTATTTACAAGATAAACCTCTACCTTTTTGTTCCAACGATACAATACTGGGCCTGAAGGTGATGGCAACCCCCTGGGGGTGGGGTAGGGCTTTGTCTGTGAGAATTCAGTGAGCATTCAAGGCCTTCAGCATGACACCCAAGGGGCCCTTGGACAGCAGGGAGATCAAACCAGGCCATCCTAAAGTAAATCAGCCCTGAATGTTCACTGGAAGGACCGATGCAGAAGCTGAAGTTCCAAAACTTTGGTCACCTGATGCAAAGAGCTGACTCACTGGAGAAGACCCTGATGCTGGCGAAGATGGGAGGTGGGAGGAGAAGGGGACGACAGAGGGTGAGATGGTTATATAGCCTCACCAGTTCTGCGGCCTGGTGTACTGCAGCCCATGAGGTCACAAGGAGTCGGACACCTCTTACTGACTGACCAATATCAACCACCACCAAAGGGCCTGGCTGGCCACAATGAACCGCTTCTCATGTCGGCAGGTGGCTTCTGCCGTGTCCTTTCTGCTGCCTGCTGTCTGGCTGGTTAGGGAACCAAGAAAAGATGCTTATAAGGTTGGAACCTGGGCTGCGGAGAGGATGCTTCACCCTAGCATGTGAGATACAGGGCTGGGAAGCCCTGTACATACAGATTCAACTCCCATTCAGCACTCTCCGCTATGAGCTTTGGCAAATTTCTTTAGTCTCTCTCTGGCTCAGTTTGCCTCGCTAGGAGCCGCGGCTTCCCAAACAGGCTGTTGTAAGGATGAAATGAGATGATGGGAGTCTTGCTTAAGATCCTGGCTGTGGCGTCCCAGTAATCAGAGTGTGGTGTCCCAGCTCTGCCACTCACTGCGTGACTCCAGGCAAATGGCTCGACTTTCTGGCCTCTTCTGGTTTCAGGGGACCTGGAAGTACCAGCCTCAGTGTGTCGTTCTGAGGATTTCACCACAGCAGCGCATTGAAAGGAGCCCAGCCCATGAGGAGCGCTCAGCCTCTGCCACTGGTATGCTCCCAGGTTCTAGCATGGAGCCCGGCACACAGGAAGTGCCCTGAGTGTTAATTCCTTCCATCCTCGCCCGGGTCAGGCATGGCCCCTGGGGGGAGCCTTGGTCCCTGCTGGGACCTTTCTGTTTATGCAGCCTGCCTTCTGCCCCAGCCTCTGCCCGGTGGCCACCCTGGGTCAGGGCAGGGCCTGGAGCCACGCGGGCCTTCAGCTTTCAATTTCTGCCACTCCCCCTTCCCTTCCTTGGCCCATTCCATCTCGATTAGCTTCCTGGCCCGCCCCATCTCTTCCTCTTCCCCTTTGAAATCCCTGCTGCTGTCCCGGGTCCCTCCAGACACTGCACAAAGGCGTCTTGGATTCCAGCGTCAGCCCCAGAGGCCAGCCCGGTAATTCAATTATGGTGGGGAGGCTTTCTCCTTTCTTTCCCCCCCTCTTCCTCTCCCTTCCTTTCTTCCCGTCTTTTTTCTTTTTTAGATCAAAAACCAAAAGACAGACATTGTGACCCTCAGAAGATGCTGGGACTGAAAATTCCCTTCTCGGCTCCAGGCCCCTCAAATGAAATACCAAGAATTTTCTCCCCTCAGAACACGTGTGCAGCATTTGATGTGTGTTCTTTGTCTGGGGCTTCTTTCTGAGGCCTCCCGCCCAGAGCTGGGGACCCATACAAGTGTTCCACCAGAGGCACGATGGCGGTGCCCTTTGTCTGCCCAGCCTAGACTCCGGCAGCCCTTAGCTGGGCCCAGGAAGAGATACCGTCTCCTATAAGGCATTGCTCATTTCTGAGCTTGGCATGTATTTTTTTGCGGCCTCCACACATGTGAAGTATGTGGATGGGATTGTTGCCTGGAAGAAAGCAGTTTGGAGGAATGGGGGACAGGGCGGTGGTCCTGGCCTGGATCTGGCTCTTCCATGCCGGGTGATGGAGGCAGGTCACCGGCTCTTGCTAGGTCTTGCTCATCAGTGGACTTTAGTTCTGTCTGCAGTTCTGCAGATGTGGGCTTAGAGTCCACCAGGTTCCCAGTTCCATGCTGGGGTCTGGGGACAAAAACCTACCCAAAAAACCCCATGTCCCAGACCTCCATGAGTTTGGAGAAAATAGTCTTGGAAGCCCTTTCTGGCTCTGATGCCCTAGAAGCAGCCAAGAAGAGCTCAAAATAGACATTTGAGCTGACTTAGCTAGGTGTTCCCAGGAAACCAGGTGGCAGGGGTAGAAGATTTTCTGTTGCTTTTTAAAGTGAATTTTCAGGAACAAATAGAGTCTTAGAGGCAAAAGGTCTCTGAGTATTCAGCTGTTCTAATTCCTCTCCAGCACAGAAAGTCCTCAAAAACATGGAGATCAGGGGCTCTCCCCACCTTGCCCCGGGGGAGATTGTCACCTCTAGGGGGCAGGCAACACAGAGCATGGTGGGAGAGCTTGGCCTCTCTGCACTCCCATCGCTCATCTTACTTCTGCCCCCAAAGGGCTTCACAGACAGAATCTGATCCCTGTTTTCCCAGACAGGTTTGGGAAGATGGTGATTCTGTATTTATACAGGGATCCAAGGAGGAGTTTCCCTTCCTTTTCCAGTTTCAGCTACCCCTTCACAGCTCCTGATTCCTGCATTCGGGGGCCCCCGAGGGGATCAAGAATGACCAGAATTGGAAAAACGCCAGGCTGGGCAGGGTAGAGTGGTAAGCAGGAGTGGATCCATGGGATAGCTTAAAGATGCAGGAGAATGTTGGGGGTCCAGATCGGAATACCCCAATGGAAGTTGTTCACCAATCCACGGGATTTCCCAGGCAAGGATACTGAAGTGGGTTGCCATTTCCTTCTCCAGGGGGTCTTACCAACTCAGGGAACAAACCCGGGTTTCCTGCATTGCAGGCAGATTCTTTTTTTTTTTCCTTCAGCCATGGACTTTATTGTTTGAATATTTGCAACTATTATTCTATACACAAATGTTAATTTCTTACAAAACTCTGTATTCCATATTGCTTGGTCACATCACTCTTCATTTTTATGTCACATTTCCATCAACAACTATTTCCCCAAATCACAATCTGCCTGATTGTGTGTTGTTGTTCAGTTTCTAAGTTGTGTACGACTCTGCAATGCCATAGACTGTAGCCTACCAGGCTCATCTGTCTATGAGATTTTCCAGGCAAGAATACTGGAGTGGGTTGCCATTTCCTTCTCCATGCAGGCAGATTCTTTTCTGTCTGAGCCACCAGGAAAGCACACCAATATGGAGGATGGCAGAAAAAAAGTCTCTGTTTGCAAGGGAGAAGGAGGTCTAGAGGACGAGGGGCCTCTGCCTGTTTCTGCCTCTGAGCTTTTGCTGAAGCTCTTTCCTTCCTTCTGAAACACCCTCCCTACAACGCTGCACACTCACACCTTTCCTCCTCATCATTGTCTGGTTCAAAAGGCACCTCTTCCATGAAACTCGCCTAAATCTCCCAACTGGAAGTTGTTTTGTTCTCCTTTAAACTCTTGTTGCATTTTGCCTAGACTGCTCAACAGATCATTTCATTTCATCCTCATACTACTTTAAAAGCGACGGACTATTGTTTAATCGCTTTGCAGAGGAGGAAACCCAATCCCAGAGAGGTTTTATAATTTTTCCAAAGTTGCAAAACTCATTTATTATACAGCTTCATCTGCTCTTTTACCGTGCAGCACCCTGCTCATTATTCGTGACCCAGGCAGTGTTATTTTTAAAAATGCTTGGTACCCATTCCATTGAGGATGACTTAAAATTTTTCAGTCCTTATATATTTGCATTGATGTGTTGTAGTAAAAATATAATCAGCACAGTAGACCTATTATTTTATATATGCTACTGCACAAAATGAAGCCTAAAGAGGTTAAGTGAATTTTAAAAATTCAGAGGATTATTGTGTGTGTGGTGGGGGAGTGAATATTAAATACTAATTAAATAGTATACAGAACAAAAACTGTGGATGTGGTTGAGAGATGGCTGAAGTTTATGAAACACTGGTTTAAGTACATCCATGGTCTACCAAGGTGTTTAAAACTTCAAAAAAAATTATGAGGAACAGTAATTATATATTAACTGGAGAAAAATTTAGCAATTGAGGAGTCAGGAAAGGTAAAATCGTCCTCCACACCACAGGGAGGTGCTGTGTACAGCTTGCCTGTTAGCTTGGTAGGAGCCCAAGCTGAATGTGGGCGGCAAAATGGAAGTTCCCTGGTGAAGGTTCCTTGAACCTACACTTAAAACCTGGCCTTGGGCTGACGCTGAGACCTTTGACTCCGTGGCAACAGCCTGCCCAGTGGCTTGGAGATGCCAACTCCAATGCTGCAGGCGGGAGTCAGGCTTTGGTTTCTCCTATCTGCTGCCCCAGGTCTTCAGTGTGGTCCCCTAAAGCTGGTGCAAACCCCTTCCTTCTGCCCTTACCCTTTGTCAGCTCTTGTACATGAGTTTATTTACATGTATACCATCCTCCTCCAAGCCCTTAAAGCTCTCACGGGTCTAAGACTTGCAGTGTTTTACATACAGCTTGGCACAGAGATTCTGAGTAAAGAAAAATTTTGCATCAGTGCAATCCTGTCTGGAGACCACTTGCAGACCAGATGGTTCCTAGAACCCAATAGGACCAAGAGAAGAAAAAGAAAAACTTGAAGAGTCTTTACTCTCTGCCCCTGAGACAGATTGTCTCTGTTTTTTACCATGTGGTCGTCTTGGCTTTTATCTTTTCCTAAAATGTAATCACTGGAAATCTATTAACTATCCATCTATCTATCCATCCATCCATCTGTCTATATCTCTCTATTTATTTAGATCCACACAGAAAACAGTATTGTTCCTTTGGAACTCCTGGACATTGAAGGCAAATGGTATAATTTATTATAATGAGTAGCTATTATGTTTCTGACCCAAATTAGTGCTTCTTCTAACTTATCTCTTTCAATCTTCACAATTGTCTTGAGATGTCAGATATTCTTCTTCTTCGAGGAAGAGGAAACTGACTCTCAGAGAGAATCAATTGTCCAAGAGGACTGTGTCGATCATGAGTGAGGTTCACCACTTTTTTTTGTTGAGTTCCATGGCACAAGGTAGGATTGTACCTCCTTTGGAATTGGCCGGAGCTAATAAAATGTGAGTGCCTCATCCTCTCCCACTGCCCAGGCAGGTGATGGCATTTCCGGTGGCGGCAACTCCATCAGTCTTGGCTCTGGAGGGAGGATATTGGGGAGCAGCGTCTCCGACTGGTTTGTAGTGAGCTGTAGTGTGAGCGAGACATGGTTGTAAGCCCCTGAGTCTTGGGGATGTTTGTTACTGCACCAGAGCCCAGCCCTTCCTGAAGCAAATAGTTCATAAGCCAGTGAGTTGGCAAGGCTGGAATTTGAATCTCAGACTTTCTGATCCTAATGCTATTGCCTTTCCTGCTGTCTCCATAGTTCCTGACACCATGTTTTGAGGGCACATGGACTGTCTGATGGTAAGACCTCAGAACTTCTGGTGTATTGATAATGTACACATGGAAAACGTCACCTCCCTTGCAAGCTCTAAGATTTCAGATGAGTCTGCTGCAAGCTCGTTTTAGTAGGGAGGGCTGAGTGAATGACTGATAATATAAAATAACCATAATAAAAGAAGACAACTAAAGTGGATGCTTACAACACATCACCTATTGTGTTGAGTACTTTATCTCTTTATCACCACTTTCCACAGCAGTACCTGTTTCATAAAGAAAACTTGGGGTTTAGAGAGGTTCAGTAACTTGTCCAAGTTGATACATCCTTACAGCATGAAATGGCTTCCTAGCTGTCAAGGCAAAAATGGAAAGAAGTGGGTTATACACTTTTCATTGTCTCTTAAAAGGAAGCCTGTTGGCATTTAGTACCAAGGAAAAGTCTGATTTCCCCCAAGAAAATGAAAGTTTTTACATGGATAATTTTATGAGGAATATTGTGCAGTCCATGACTTTTTATAAAATCTTTTATTGTGAGCAACTTGAAAATTATAAAAAAAATAGTTGCAAGGATAGAACAAAGAACCCCCTGTTGCCCTTCATTCAGATTCACCCTTGTTAACGGCATCTGCATCATTTGCTTTATCTGTCTCTCCTTCTGCACACATGGCTATTAGTTTTCCAAGTCATTCAAGAATAAGCTGCAAACACCATTCTTCATTCATATTCCAGTTCAGAGTCACACATTACATTTAGTTATAATGTCTATCTGAACTCCTTTAATCTAAGCAGTCCCTTGATCTTTTGTTGACATTTTCCCAGAGCAGATTATCTGTAGAGTATCCCTCAATATAGGTTTCTTTGTTGTTCCTTCCATGTAGGCTTGAGCTATGCATGTTTGACAGGAGTACCACTGAAGTGATGCTGTGTCCTTCTCAGTACATGATTTCAGGAGGCACATGATACCTGTGTCCCATTCTTGTGGATGGTGAGTTTATCCTCTTGAATAAGGTGTCTGCCAACTTCCGTCAATGTCAGGTTACTAGTTTTCTTTCTGGAATAGGTAAATGATTGTGAGGAGATACTTTGAGAATATGCAAATATCCTATTAATTCTCAACTTTCACATACTAGTTTTAGTATCAACTGATGACCTTTAATGCAATGTTTTTAACAGTGGTTTTATCAAAGATAAAAAAGAAAATCCTTTCTAAGACAGTTTCTTATTCAGAACCACTCTGGACATCTGGGATAGCACTTCTGTTCAGAAAGATCATTATCACTTGGCTGGATTGACTGAGGGTTCTTGATATTCCTTGACTGCTAAACTGTCCCAAGAAGGGAGGGAGAAGACTTGGGAAAACCTGGAGTCATTTCAAACCTTTGGGGATAAGAAAAGACTTCTACTCATTGTTGGAATAAGTGACAGAGGAAAGAGAAGTTCACGTTTAGAGAACCAAACCTGATTCATAAGGACTGATGTAAACAAAATGCCAGACTGGGTCTTAAACAACTTAAATTTACTTTCTCAGTGTTCTGGAAGCTGGAAGTCCAAGATCCAGGAGACCTCTCTCCTTGGCTTGTAGGTGGCCATCCTCTAGTATGTCCTCACGTGGCCTTTCCTCT
Source organism: Muntiacus reevesi (assembly GCF_963930625.1). Lineage (NCBI taxonomy): Eukaryota > Metazoa > Chordata > Mammalia > Artiodactyla > Cervidae > Muntiacus > Muntiacus reevesi. The sequence continues at coordinate 17,811,865 of NC_089257.1, read as the reverse complement.
GTGTGTACAGAGCTCTCTTCTTCATCTTACAGAAACATCAGTCATGTTAAATTAGGGAGCCACTTTCTGACTTCGTTTAACCTTGATTACCTTTCTAAAGGCCCTGTCTTTAAATACAGCCAAATTGGGGGTTAGGGCTTCAACATATGAATTTGTTGGGGGTGGTGCACAATTCAGATCATAGCACTTGATTAGGGGAAAAAGTCAGGAGAACTAAAGAATGATGAAGTGTTGGGCAAGCTCTCTCTACCACCTCTGCCCCATGCACTCAGCGGGCTTGTTTATAACTGCCATGAATGAGCAGTCCTCAGGACAGACCTTCACATTCTTTTCTCCAGAGAATATGTCCAAGTCACTGGCAACCACATAGCATGCTGACCCATCCTGTCTCCAAATGCTGCGTACCTGAAGGCTCTTCCATGTCATTCTAGATTCAAGAGTGGTGGTGGACAATGGAATCCCAAGGTGCTCCTTGAGGTATCTCCTAAAGAAGTGATGCCTTGATCTAGGGTCTGTGCCACACATTGCCCCTAATCCTGCTTGTATAATTGTGTGTTTCCAGCGGGGCTGATTCATAACTATAGCAGTATTAAACCTATAAGAACCAATCCCTTAGATCTCAAAATGCTTCTTTCTTAAATCTGGCCCTTAGTTCTCTGCACGCTTTGCCTATCTATACCTTCTTGGTTGTAATGGGTCTGTCTATAAAGAGAAACCCATCAGATCTAGACACCATGTCTTTCTTCTTTGTTAGAAAGTTTCCCTTCTCACAAGTTCCACTGTCAGTGAGGTCCTCAGTGAAGCATGGTGGGGAAGGTCCTCTCCATAGTCTTAGCTCCTTGAGTATAAAGGGCTCCCCAGTCCCTCAATCCTGCTATTTTAGGGCTTAGCTATCTTTCCCATGGCATCAGCTGCAGCCACCCCTGGTCATTTCCCCTGCTTCCAAATTCTGTTGTTCCTCCCTATAGTCCTTCACTGAGTCTGACACAGGAAGTCTAAAGACCACTTGGGAGCTGTCCCAAGAGTTTTCTCTCCCTTCCAGACCCTCCAGGGTGGTGCCAAGTGGGAGGAGGTGGGGCGCAACTCTCCGCCTTCTTGCAACTCAGCAAATTGAAATTTATGACTTTCAATCCACATGAAAGGTCCCCCATCTAAGTCTCTCTGGATTCATTTGGAATGCTGAATTAATTTGGAAAATAAGGGGAAAAAACAGTTTGGTTTCAGCCCAGCAAGGGATCATGACATTTTACCAAGTCCTGTCACCCCTTTAAATTTTCTTCATCTCCTACTTGAGTACCTCCTTCCAGTCTGACCACAGGTAAAGTGGGGATGGTGGCAAAAGTCTATCCTGTTGTGAGGGTCATGATAAACTCGAGGGAGGGTGCTCAGTGAGGAGTCTGGACCATCACACATCTCTGCAGAGAGCAAGTGAGACTTCAGGGAAAGGACTCTCTCTAAGGGGAGTGTTTTCAGAGTTAGGCAAGCATGAGCCTTGAACTTTGAGGCTGAAAGAGCAAGGTTCCAATTCTTCCTCTGCAGGAAATACATTTTTTGACTGTTGCCTTTCCAAATAGCCTTGAGGGGAGGGCCAGGGGGAGGACAACAGAAGGGACAACCTCCAAAATCCCTCCTGTATCAGCACGTTTCTCTCCCGCAGTGATCTCACCTGAATTCACTGTAATCTTTCTCCTTTCCTGTTGCAGTTACCACTGGTCACCCACTTCCACTTTTGCTACCCCTTCTCCCCATCCTCAAATCAATTTTTCATGCAGCAGCCAGGATAATCATTTTAAGACATAAATCAGATCATATCTCCTCTCTGTAAGCCTTCCATTGCTTGTCATCACACTTGGATACAAACCAAACTTCTCACAGGACCTGAACTGAGGTGAACTGAAAGTCACTCAATCATGTCTGACTCTTTGTGACCCTGTGGACTATAGAGTCTGTGGAATTCTCCAGGCCAGAGAGTGGGTAGCCTTTCCCTTCTCCAGGGGATCTTCCCAACCAACCCAGGGATCAAACCCAGATCTCCTGCATTGCAGGCAGATTCTTTACCAGTTGAGCCACAAGGAAAGCTCACCGGACCTACTAGGTAATAAAAACTGGCTCCTGCCTTCCTTTCCACCTCATTCCCTCTCCCTGTGCCCCCACACTAGCCAATCTCCCTCCTTCTTCACTGCTCCTCCAATCCCCAGGCTCATTTGCCATTGTCTGTTCCCTCTGCCTGCAACCTCTTCCCCCTCCACCTGTCTGGCTCCTTCTGGTCCTCCACATGCCCTTCAAATGCCCCTCTTAAGAGAGGCCCTCGCTGAACCATCAATGTAAAGAAATGCTCCTGACCCCAGCCTGTTTTATTTTCATGGTTATCACCAGTTGAAAAACCATTCCCTTTGTTTTGTTGCTATTGTTTTGCTTATAGTCTGCCTTCCCCACTGAAATGTCAGGTCCATAAGCATAGGAACCTTTTAGATCTTGTATCCCCAATAGCCAGAATGGTGTCTGGTCCATAGTAGCTGTTCAGTCAATGTTTGCTGAATGAATGAATAATCAGAGGGGTGCTGGCAGGCAATGAGACCTCCTCGTCACTATCTGTTACCTCATCTAGAACATGGGGATAATAGCACCATGCTTATTAGGTTCTCTGAGGGTTAGATGAGTTTATAATATGAAGTTCTTAGAACAGTGCCTGCATGCGTGCTCAGCTGCTCAGTCATGTCCCACTCTTTGTAATCCCGTGGACGGTAGCCCACCAGGCTCCTCTGTGCATGGGATTTTCCAGGCAAGAATACCAGAGTGTGTTGTCGTTTCCTCCTCCAGGGGATCATCCTGACCCAGGGATCGAACCCATGTCTCCAGCATCTTCCTGCATTGGCAGGTGGATTCTTCATCACTGAGGCACCTGGGAAGCCCTAGAACAGTGCCTAGTGCATAGCAAGCACCAGTAAGTGATAACTGCCAATTTTGTTGTTTTAATATTATTACAATTAGGGTTATGGATGTATTTCCTAATACTGTCTTTAAAGAATTAGTGTCTCACAGGGTGCCACAATATCCAGGGGTGCTCTTCTCTCTGAGGAATGTCCTCGAGGGCCCCTTGGTGATGGGAGGCCCCATTTCATCTCCCGGCCTTTGGGACACCCTGGTAGAGGGTTGGGAAGAGTGTGAGCTATAGTCAAATGTGGACAAGTACAGGTCCCAACTCTCATTTAATCACCATTTGATTTTGAGCAACAAATAAGACCTCTCTGAGTCCCAGTGTCTTCGACAAGGAGATGCCAAGATTTCTCCATTGCTGGAAGGGTTAATGACATGAGCAGGTCCTCAGTAAAGTTCCATGCCCATGGAGTCCAACTCTGTCCCTGCTGGAAAAAGCGTTGATTGGAGGGTGCTGGTCTCCCTGGGATGTGGGACACCTTGGCCCGCTGCCCCTCTGTGTCAGCTCCAGGACTTGCCATCTCGGAAGAAATCAAACATTCCAGGAAAAATGACTCTGGCCGTGTTGTTAATGTTCGACAGCTGTCAGAATGTGGCAGGGCCTCCCCATCCCATGTCTCTACCTCTCCCCGCCCTGGTACAGGCAGGAGAGGAGGGAAGCACATAGTAAGGCTTGCAAATAGTTACTGGCCTGTGGCAAGAACTGGTTTATGCGTCACTGTGGACCACCTGGGGCTTCCCTGGTGGCTCAGACATCAAGAACCTCTCTGCAATGCAGAAGACCTGGGTTCAATCCCTGGGTCAGGAAGATCCCCTGGAGAAGGGCGTTGCAACCCACTCCAGTAATTCTTGCCTGGAGAATCCTATGGACAGTGGAACCTGGGGGGCTACAGTCCAGGGGGTCATCACCACTTGGTTGATATCAGTGGAGGGTGGAGAGAGTAAATTCTCTGAGTCTGAGCCAGGTATTGGGTTCAGACCCTAACACTACCACGTAGCTGCACAAGCCCAGAGGGCTCCAGTCACATCAAATTCTACATCAAAGGAACCTGGGAAGCAGAGGTAACTCCATAACTGGGGTGTTATATCCCTGGGCTTGTATGCCCAAACTTTAGTTTCCTCGTCTGTAAAACCAGTGGAGGGATTAAACCAGGCAACATGCAGAAGGAGCTGGGCATCATAGTGGCTCAATAAAGAGCAACCGTGCTGATCAGCTCTGCTTCTTTCTGTCGCTGGGTACTCCTGGGATACTTAGCTTGTGTGAGATCCCCAAGGGCTCACTTGTGTCTGCCTAGGATCACTCATGTCTGCCCCCCACTTTGGAGCCTTGTTCTTGAGATCTTCATGAGTAAAAACCCTCCAATATATCTTCCCAGGAGAAGGTACTCAGGGTGGCTTCCAGATCTTTCTCTCTAGCTTCTGTCCCTCAATTCTTCTGACTGTGAGGGGCAGAAAGTCTCCGTTGGGGACCAGTGGTTCTGAACACCTGGGGACGTTTCCCGCCCGGGGAGTTGGAGCAGCAGCGGTCGGCCGTGAGATGAAGGCGTGGGCTTGATGGAGGCGGGAAGTGCTGTCCGTTTTCATACCTTGACTCTGGCGGTTCCCTCCCTTGGGCCTGTGTGAAAGGTGAAAGGGTTGGGACGGGGGGAGGGCATGACTTCCCTCCCTCTGTTTCTGGAAATGAATCCATGGAAAATCTTGAAGTGGTGTCCCGCCTCTGGAGCCACTGGGACACCGCAGGCCTCAGGCTGGAGACCGGCTGTGGGAACATGCAGAGCTGACAGGATCAAACTGACTTTTTCACACATTTCTGTGGGAAGGCGTCGCCGAGTGAGAAGCCAGCTCCCAGAGCCAAGGGGGAGCTTTCATGTGGCTCCAGGGCTGACACTGGCCCCCTTCACGGGAACGGCGGGCTCTGCCTGGGCCGAGGCAGAGGCCCGACATGGACGCTGGGTGATCCAGGCCCAAGCCATGAGGAAAAGGCTCAACCCCATCTTCTTTCTACCCCGAGTCCCCTGGCATCTGCCTCACCTAAGACTGGGGCAGCAGCCTGCCTCCTGGGCTCAAATCTCTTCTATTCACCAGCTTGTGTGACCTTGGAACAAGCTATTTAACCTTCTGGGTTTTCATTTTCTCATCTGTAAAAACAAAGATGAGTCAGAAATGAAGCCGACCAGTGGGAAAAAATAGTGTGAGTTGCTGATTACGGCAATGTTCCAGACAGTTACAGGGGTACTATTTCATTAAAATGTATTATTGTATTGATATAGGTTACATATACTTTTATTTCATTGAATCAGAGCAATCCTGCAAGGGAGAGATTATTAGGCCCATTTTACAGATGAAGAAACTGAGGTGGGGGCTTAAGGAACAAACACTTGGATGGTGGGGGGCACAGCCCAGATGGAAACCAGAGCTGTTGGCCTCCAAAGCCTGTGTTCTTTTTACTACATTTAGAAACCACTCGGCCTCATGCTATTAATGGAAATACAGTTTGCATTCTGTTAATGAAGCTGATCGTGACCACCTAGACCTGATAGCATCCTCATGGCCCTGTCCTTGGAGCCTCTGGGCATCCCATGTGGTGGAGACAAATGTCCTCCTTTCACGGGGTGGGGGGGCACTGAGGTTCATAAGACCAGAGAAGAGACCCAACAAGGAAAGTGTGTGGGCAGCAGGCTTCCCACTGATGGTGAGATATCCAATGCACTCTTCTTCCCCTGGAGCCATGCCAAGCGTGTGAACCAAGGGGTCTTTGGAGAATGCCACCTGGAATTAGGGTGGCCAGGCAGGAGGTGTCTGCCCCTTGGCCTTCCTGCAGCCTCTCCACATAGCCGGGGGGTGACTCACATCCCATGTGGAACTTCCCTAACTGTCCACAGGTATGGAGGACCTCGCTGGTGACCGTCCCAGGGACTTGATGGAGTCCAGGCCCAAGTGCAAGGAACTGAAAGCCAAGTGGCCCAGAGGAGGTCAGGGAAGGTGGCCGTCTCTGTGCCACTTGCCTGGGACCCCCAGAGTTCTGTTTTTCCGTGCAGGGTTGGATGAGCTGAGGCTCAGGCCAGGTCAGTGCCCTGGGGCCACGTGGAAGAATGCTGGGCTGGGGAGACAGACAGAATCAGCCTTGAATTCTAGTTCTGCCGCAAACCAGCTGAGAGACCTTGGTTAGCTGACTGCCCCTCACTGAATCTCAGCTGCTGTTTCTGAGAAAAGGGGCAATAATGGTACACCCTCCACAGGGGTGTCAGAGGACTCCAAATTGATACTGCTTATCTGGCAGTAAAGAGGTTTCCATATGGATGCACTCAATATTTGCCAGCTGTCATTGTTGCTGTTATTATCACCCTTGGTCCAATCTCCAGAACCTTCTGCCAGCTCATAGCCACACAGAAGAGTGGTACCCCGGGCTGCTTTGATGGACAGCCCCATGTGGGGGGCCCTGAGGGTCTCTTTCCACCAGCATCAGCTCTTATTTGGGGGACCTGAAGGACTTCTGGACTTTGGAGTGTCCCCTGTGGAGACGCCAGCACCTGTGATGGGCTTTTATCAGTGAAGCTTTCACTGGGTGATCAAGGGATGGAGTGGTGGCCTTCTGGGGAGGTGGGGGGGAATGCTGGCTGGCGAGACTCCCTTCCTCTCTGAGGCCCTTCTTGCCTGGCAGAAGCTGGATGGACTAAGGCCTCTATGCGGTGGTGTTTGGGGCCTGGGATTGAAATGACCCGAGCTGTGAGGCCCTCTCCTTGGTGGGTCCCGGGAGGGCCCTTCTCAGGACATGGTTGTCCTTGCTGCAGAGGTGAGGTACCCTCCACGTTGGCCGAGGACAGCGGGGCTGATTCACAATGCAGCTCAGGCCAGACGAGGTCCTTCTCTTAGCTTCTGTTTCCTTCCGAGCAGTGGGTAGAGTCTCCTTGGCTTTCTCTGCCTTCCTGGGAGAAACTGAGGGGTGCAGAAGCTGGAGAGCATGCCGAGAGGGACCCAGGACGAGCTCCTGCTTCAACTGGGAGACTTGGTGGGTCTTCAGGGGTCCCGGCGGGCAGGCTCATCCACACAACTGAGGGTGGTCAGCACGCACTCCCGGCCTCTGCTGGGGCTCTGTGCTGCCGGTGGCGGCTCCTGCTCTCTGGGCAAGGAGTGAAGATTAATTAAAGTTGTCAGAGCTTAAGCAAAATCACCAATGTCAATTTCCTCCCTCTGGTTCTTGCTGTCAGAACAAATTGGATGGTCATTACCTAATACTCAGCCCTGTTTTCCCAATATTTCGGGGATGCTGAAATGCTGATGGGAAACAGGGAAGGTGAGGCCCTTCCGAACAGGGCCGAGGGGCAGCTGCACAGGCCTGTGCTGTCCTGGCCCAGGCTCCCATCTCAGGCCTCTCTCTGGGCCTGTGGTCTCAGGAGTGGGCTCAGAGGACAGTCCCAGGGGCCAAGGATTGGGCTCTGTCCATAGAGGTCACTGTTCTGATCCAAATGAGACCAAGTGCCTCTGTTTGCTGACCAGTAAAATGGAGAAGCTATGCTTTAGGTCTGCCTGTCTCCCCAGAGTGTTCATGGGCTCCATTACACCTTGGCTTAGGGTCATTCACCTCTAATCCCCAGGGCCTAGGACACCATGAAGAGGTGGGATTTACTATGTATTTTTTGAACTAACATGTGCAATAAAATCAAGCGTGGGATAGGTCCAGAAATAGCCAAAATAATCCTGAGAAAGAACAACAAAATTGGAAGACTTACTCTTCCTGATTTCAAAACCTGCTACAAAGCTACAGTAATCAAAACAGTGTGGTGTTGGCATAAAGACAAACATATAGACCAATGGAATGGAACAAAGAACCTAGAAATAAAGGCCCAAATATACTGTCAAATTATTTTTGACAAGTGTGTAAGACCATTCACTGGGGAAAGGACAGTCTTTTCAACAAATATGCTGCGCTAAATGGAGTATTCATCTGCAAAAAATGAAGTTGGACTCTTACCTAACACCATATACAAAAATTAACTCAAAACAGATTAAGGATCTAAATGTTATAAAATTCTTGGAAGAAACCATAGGACAAAATCTTCATGACACTGGATTTGGCAGTGATTTCTTGGATGTGACACCAAAGGCATAGGCAACAATAGGAAAAAAAATAGACAAATTTGACTTCTTGAGAACTTAGAAGTTTTTTTTTTGCATTAAATGTTACCATCCACAGAGCAAAAAGACATCCCACGAAGTGGGAGAAAATATTTGCAAGTAGTATATTCGATAAGGGGTTAATATCCAGAATATATAGAGAACTCTTAAAATTCAGCAACAACAAACAGCCTGATTAAAAATGGGCAAAGGACTTGAATGAACATATCTCCAAAGACGATAAACCAATGGCCAACAAGCACATGTGAAAAGATGTCTTCTTTCCATCACTAATTATTTAATAACTTTTTTAACACTAATCATTAGGGAAATGCAAATCAAAACTACAGTGAGAGTTTGTACACCTACACCTCACACTGGGACCTCACATTAGAGGCCACATCCGTCAGGATGGCTATGGTGTAAAAGGCAAATGAACAAACATAGAACAAGTGTTGGAGAGGAGCAGAGAAACAGGGACACGTGTGCATTGTTGGTGAGAGTGTACAGTGGTACAGCTCTGTGGAAAACAGCGTGGAGCTTCCTCAAAAAGTTAAAAATAGAGCTGCCATGTGACCCAGCAATTCCTTTTCTGGGTATATTCTTAGAAGAATTGAATGTAGCGTCTCAAAGAGATACCTGTACACCCATGTTCATAGCAGCATTATTCGCAACAGCTAAAACTGTGGAAGCAACCCAAGTGACCATCAACCCAGGACTGGATTACCAAAATGTGGTCTATGCCTACATCATTCAGCCTTAAAAAGGACAGAAATTCTGACACATGCCACTGCATGGGGGAATATTGCAGACATTATGCTATCTGAAATGTCAGTCACGAAAAGACGAATACTGTATGATTCCACCTACAGGAGGTACTTGATAGTGGTGGTGGTTTACTTGCTAAATCTTTTGCAATCCCATGGACTGTGACCCACCAGGCTCCTCTCTCCATGGGATTTCCCAGACAAGAATACTAGGGTGGGTTGCCATTTCTTTCTCCAGAGGCTCTTAGTCAAAATCAGAGACAGAAAAGATAATGGTGGTTGTCAAGGACTGGGGCAGGTGGAGGGGCGTGGACGGGGAGGGTTAAACTGATGCAGAGTTTCAGATTTACAAGATGAAAAGAGTTCTAGGGATGAATGGTGGCCATGGCTGCAGAGCAACGTATTTATACCACTGAACTGTACACGAGACATGAATTGGAGCAAACTCTGGGAGACAGTGGAGGACCAGGGACCCTGGTGGGCTGCAGTGGGTGGCTGGCATCGCAAAGTGTCCGGCACGACTTAGACACTGACCAACAAAGGACACTTTAAATGGCTAAAGCGGTAAACTTTACGCTACATGTATTTTTACACAATTTTTAAAAAGAAAAGAAAAATCAAGCATGGACAGTGCTTTGTAAACTCTGAGACTAGGCGTATCTTGGACATTTCCTCCTGGGTTGGACCTTGAGAGATAAGTATTGGGACCAGCCCTCAGTTCGCCCTTTAGACCATGGGGCAGGCACCTCCCAGGCCATGGGAACATCTTAGGCAGAGATAAGAAGCAAGGAAAGGGGAGAAGCCCGCTGTGATGGAAGTTTGTGTTTTTTCTTCCTAAACAGTTTGTAGGTCTAGAGCAGACACGGTGTCACCCTAGTTCCTGAGTCCAGCGGCACCAGCCAGAGGGTCCCCCGACGTGGGACATGGACACGCCCCCTGGCTGCCTCCGGGAGGCCCAACTGGCTGCTCTCCCTGAAGTCCCCATCGTTCCCAAGGCTTCACAGTATTGCTTAATGCCCCCCCCACCCCCCCAAATACAAGCAGCTTTTAATTTGCGGGGACTCAATCGTGGCCCTGGGGCCTGAGCTAGGAATCAAAGCAAACAGGCATCATTTACCATAAACAGGCCTTTCCCCAGCGGGGTGTGCAGCCCGGGGACAAGGAAACCCCGAGATCCTCGGGCACTCACAATAAAAGCCACCAGCACACAGGGCGGCCAGCCAAAGCTCTGATCGAGAGGCTCATCAGCTCCTTCCAGAAGCCTCGGAGGAGCGGGGAGGGGCCGCGGACAATGGAGGGCGGAGCCCGCCGACAGGCCAGGGAACAATGCGTCCTGATCGATTCGGGGAGACTCCACAGTTGTTCTAAGTACGTCCTGGAGGTGGGGGCGATGGGGGTGGGGTGGGGGGAGGTGGAAGGGGCTCTTGGGGGGATGGCACCCCCCCCCCCCCCCCCCCGCCCACAGCTGGTCTGAGTCCTGCAGACCAGTAGTGTGCGCTTAAACTGCTACCAACCAGTCCTGGAGGGGGCAGCTTTGATTTATGGCATTTCCCGATTTCCATATTGTAAATACTCCCTTCAAAGGCCAATTTCGAGCACCCTTGGTGGTATCACAGATCACAGAACTGGGAAGAGGGGTGCGGACAGAGCACCACTGTATAGGGCTCCTGCCATACCCTGAGCATAGATGGAAATAATCTCGTGGGCACTGATAATAATACTGCCCCAAAAGGTACTAAAGTGCTTAGAAAATAAATGAGCTTTGGTTATTTATTACCTTTGTTTTTAATATAGTGTATTTATTTAACTAGGCTCCTATTGTTTGGTTTGGTTGCTAAGTCATGTCTGACTCTTTGCGACCCCATGGACTGTAGCCCACCAGGCTCCTCTGTCTGTGGGATTTTCCAGGCAAGAGTACTAGAGTGGGTTGCCATTTTCTTCTCTAGGGCATCTTCCCAACCCAGGGTTTTTGAACCCAGGTCACGTTCATTGCAGGTTGCCTCCTGCACTGCAGGCAGATTCTTTACCAATGGAGCATCACTAACTGCTTCAGAAAGTCCTGCTCTCGAAAGTCCCAAAAACGTAACAGTGAGCCTCGTGAGCTGAAACAGCTTTGTCTGAGTCAGTGTGGCTCCTGGGTATCACCGAGGACGGGAGACCTGGGCCAGGCCCGTCCCAACCTCCATCCCAGCCTCTGCACTATACTGAGCAGCTCCTGGCCTTCCGGGAGGTGGGAGGCTGCCCTTGGGTGAAGTCTGGACGCTGATGGGAGTGGTGTGGGGAGAAGCCAGAGTGGCCACTGCTTGGGCTCCAGCCCTGACACCCTTGGCCTGGGCGGCCTGCTCCTTCCCCAGAGTTCCGCTAAGGTGGGGCTCTGCATGGCGCCAGCCACCTTTGTGGGGTTCAGCTCTTCCTGCAAGCCCCCCTTTTGCAGCGGAGTATCCGACCCTAGTTGACCACAAGCCCAGCCACTTAGCCATGGGTAGTTCTGACAGAAGCATGATTCCACAGCTTTATCACAGTGGGAAGACTTTTTATTAAAAAAAAAAAATCACATTTATTTATTTATTTGGTTGCACCATGTCTTGATTGTGGCATGCAGGGTCTTTAGTTGCAGCAAGTGAATGCTTAGTTCCAGCATGTGGGATCTAGTTCCCTGACCAGAGATAGAACATAGACCCCCTGCATTGGAAGCATGAAGTCTTAGCCACTGGACCACCGGGGATGTCCTGGAAAACTTTGGGCTCCACGGGTTCTTCTGGTATCACATTCTGCCCACACCACCCCTTGCCTGCTTACTGCTAACAGAACAACTCAGTTATATTGATGTTGACTAAGCGCCACGCATGGGGCTACCACAATGCAACCTTAGGCGGGAGGAGCCACTCCTACCCCCATTTTTGTAGAGAAACAACCCAAGGCACTCAGTGGGGAAGTCTCTTGCCCAAGGGCACACAAAGACCATGCTAATACAAGCCGAGTCTGCTGTTGAAAGCAATGACAGACACATTTCACTTACATTTTCTAAATTAGTTAGTCCTCTTTTTGTGTGTTTGCATACAATTGATCTTCTATTTGTCCCTGGAAATCTTGGTTGGTGATAGAGTCCTGGGTTGGGGGACAGAGAATAGCTTTGGGGATGGGCAGAGGGCCACACATACCAGGAACAGAAATTAACATGTTGGCAAAAAAAAAAAAAAACCAAGGAAGGTATTTCGGTCTTTCTTCCTCTGCCTGCTCCCCACTCAGGACACCCTTTCCCTCTGGGGAAGGAGTGTTTTCCAAGAGACCTCGATCTGTGCTGGGCTTGAGTCCTAGCTCCCCCCACTTGCCAGCTGTATACCCTTGAGCAGGTCAGTTTTCCTGTCTGAGCCTCAGTTTCTTCATCTGTGGAAGGGGAGAGCTTAATTCCAGGCAGCGAGGCTGGTGGTGAGAGTTAAAGCAATGCTCCCTCAACAGAGTGATGGCAAGTGCCTGTCCATCCCTTATTTATTAATATCAATAACTTTAGGGTCCAGATGATCTGGGCTTTAGTCACTGTGGCCTGACTGCACCCCTACCCTGAGCCTCTAGTCTCTGTGGCCACCCCTTCACTGGCACCATGAGCAGACTGTTTTTCTGGTCTTTTGACATCAAGATTTAAAGCCCTATCTGGGTGCATTTGTTGAAACTGTGAATGGAATTCTAGGGGAGCAGTGACCCACCTCTCCCCTGCTCTGGAGCTGCCTGGTGTTGATGGAATAAATGCTAACATTTCCCGCGCTCTCCTTGGACTCTGGACTCTGTATCTGATCAGTTTACAAAGGACCTGACGCAGACGATACAGGTTTGGAGGCTGACGGGGGAAAGAGCACAGATCACACATCAGGTGAGATTCTCCTGGGGCCCAACCAGGCCTTGGAGCAGGGCAAGCAGCTCACACTGGCCTGGGGCATCTCGGCAGGCTCAAACCAGACCTGGAAATGGGTGAAGGTGACCAGGAAGCCAGCCTGGTCAGGGGCCCAGGAGGCCTGGGGGTCCCTGGGGGTCCCTGGGGGCTGCCCGGGTCTCTCTCCTCCACGGCTGCCACCCTGCCCTCTGGGAGTGAAGCCACGCCCTTCACCCATGGGGCGGGAGCCGTGATGGGAACAGAAGCCACGAGCACGGCCTCTCCCTCCAGCTTTGCCAAAGACAGACACCCTCACCGCAGATTTGCAATGTCCAAGGCTGAGCTCGAGTCGCCCTCACAGCCACCTTTGGGAGGTGAGTGAAAGGCCCACTTCACAGATGGAAAAGGAGAGGCCCAGAGAAGCCCACTGGCTGGGCGGGTGGTGGCCCAGCTGTGAACTGTAGTCTCCCCACATGTTCTAGGCTTCTGATTCACCGCCTAGTGCTCTTGCAGCCAGGCTGCCACGGTTCCCACGAAAGTGACTGGGTGTGTGGCAGTGGGCAGAGGGTGAATAACTTTGTCCTTCTTCTGCAGTGACTCTGACCACCCCAAGGTCTGGCAGATTTACAAGAACAGACTTGTAAACTCAGCAACACCCCATAATCCTTTTTATGGGGACTGCTGCGGTAATGGACATTCATCAGGTCTCCCAGGCTAAGTGTGGTGGGCCTTGGGGGCTGAGGGGCAGAGGGGAGACATTCCGGCCCTCTACCACCCCCATCACTGGATCCATCATCTCGGGAAAACCGCAGGACCAACAGGTTTCTGATCAATGCCAAGACCCTCAGCCAGGGGGCGCTGGGCAGCCAGGGCCGGAGAGAAAGCTACAGAGGTCCGTGAAGGGTTGAGAACACTTGGGACCTGCACTGGCTTCATCTTGACATCCCCCCAGGAGCGCGGGTGGGCCAGGAAGAGGGGAAGTGCTGCCTAACGTGCCAGCTCCCAGGCTTCTCTCCAACCCCTTGAATCAAAATCTCCGACGGTTGGCCCAAGGAACGTGCCTTTAATAAGAACTTCCTGAGGCAGCCGACATCTCACATTCATAGGTTTAGGGAGAGGCAGAGAATAATGGCAGAAAAGTGCAAGGTAGGTCAGATTTCTCCTGTACGCCCTCGACAAACCTCCTTCCAAACCTGGCCCTGGTCTCGGACAGGCGAGGCCGCCCTTGGCCTCCTCGTGGGTAGCGTCTGCCTTCGCCTTCGCCCATGCAGTGAGCTTGGACCCTTCCCTGCCCTCTCTGGCCACTGTGTCATCCTCCGTCAAATGGCAGGCGTGTCTGCGGTCCTTTTCGGCTCTGACGCTGTTAGATGGTTCAGTCGGGGCGTAAATAATTAACTAGGGTGGCCTTGTTATCAGTTAGCATCTGGGCTATCAGGGGACCGAGGACAGATCCTGGTAACACCCTGGGACTCCAGGCCGAGGGCCTTTCACATCCCTTTTCTGCCTGCCCACTCTGCCTGAGGGTGTGAGCTGTGCCCTTCACGCCAGGGGAGAGTGTGGTGGCGCCTCCCTCTGTCCACTTGAGCTCAGAGGGCCAAGCGCTGGGGATCTGTAAGGCCTGAGGTGGGCTTGACCTTATCTTGAGGCCCCCTAAACAGCAATATTGCCTGTCGGGTCTTAGAGTGGGTTTTGTTTAGTCAGATTTGGATTTTAACAGGTTGCTAAATGATATGTCATACCTGAGTACTGTCAGCATCGTTATTTGCTTCATACGTTTCCTCAATTTCATTGATTTTCTTTTATTTATGGAAATTTATTTAAAAGGGAAATGTTATATTATTAATATTACTGTAAGTGTAAAAGTAGAATTAATTTTATGAAGGGAATAGAGCAATAAAAGTTAATACAAGGAGAAAAAAACAAGGTGATTAAAACCTAGGCAGATCTAGAGTGCAGTGGTAGTCACAAGGATCTACTCATGATAAAGTGACATAAAACTCTCCATGGTGGTGGTTTAGTGTCCAACTCTGGTGACCCCATGGACTGTCGGCTATCAGGCTGCTCTGTCCATGGGATTTCCCAGGCAAGAGTACTGGAGTGGGTTGCCTTTCCCTTCTCCAGGGGATCTTCCCAACCCAGGGATCAAACCTGGGTCTCCTGCGTTGCAGGTAGATTGTTTTATCCACTGAGCCACCAGGGAAGCCCGTACGTTGTACCAATGTCGATTTCCTGGTTTTGACATTGTGCTTTAGTTATGTAAGCTGTAATCATTGAGGAGAACTGGGTGAAGGGTTCACAAGACCTCTCTCAATCATCGTTGCAACTTTTTGTGAATCTATAATTATTTAAAAATAAAAAGTAAAAAAAAAAACAACCCTATAGATACTTTCTTCTAGCCTGAGGCTGGCTCTCTCTCCTTTTAAAGAGGGATGGGTAAGTGTTGATGTCAGACATCCTAACCCCATACCAAGATTTTCTCCAAGACTAACCAGAAGGTTCGAGAGAGATTCTGAAAAGAACCAAACTTTTTCACTGTGGGAGTCAAAATCACTAAACACTAAACCATCTCACGTGCTATGTATGTGTATGTATCTACTTTGGGTGTACGTATCTACTTTGGGAAACACTGTCCCCAGTTTTGCCTCCGCTGCCCAGCCTGGGATAGACAGCTCACAGCCTTGCTACCTGGCTGAGAGAGAAGCTGCTTAGAGTATCACAGAGCTGCAGGCCGCAGTCCCACATCCAGGGACCCACAGACATGGGCCCTGCTGTTGCCAGGCGCCTCCCATGAGCTGGCACAGAGCATCTTGAGATCAGGATGCCTGGGTCTCAGTTGCAGCTCTAATCAAAAAGTTATTCTGTGGTCTTGGGCAAGCCCCTCTCCTTTCTGGATCACTCTTTTTTTTTTTTGTATCTGTTATATGGGATCTGGGTTTCCCCAGCTAAGAATCTTGAGAGGGCACCAAACCTCTTCAAGTTATAAGACAACTACTGTCTGTGCATCATTCCAAGGAGACGATCTAGGGTTATGCTATCCAATCTAAGGCAACCAACCATTCCGGTTTGCCAAGGACCCAGGGGTTTCCCAGGGCAAGGGACCATCACTGCTAAAATCAGGAGAATCCTGAGCAAGCTGGGATAGTTGATTACCATAAACTATAATGGCCAGTAGACACACATGACTACTGAGCACTTGAAATGTGGCTAGTCCAAGTTAGATGGGCTTTAAGTGTGAAACACACAGCGGATGTTGAAAAAAGAATGTAAAACATTTCAATGGTTTTTAATTGGTCACATGTTGAAATGATAGCATTTTGGACATATTTGATTGAATAAAATATAATATTAAATTATTATTAAAATAAGTCTGTTTCTTTTGATTTTTTAAAAAAATGTGGCTACTTAGAAAATTCCCTGGTGGGCCAGTGGTTAGGACTCATACTTCCATTGCAAGGGACACGGGTTCAATGCCCGATCAGGGAACTAAGATCCCACAAGACACGGCATGGCCAAGAAAAATGTGGCCACTTAAAATTTTTAAATTCAATATGGGTCTCACATCTATGTCTCACTTTGCATTTCCACTGGACATCACTGCTCTAGAGCCTTCTGGTCTGTGACTCTCAAAATGCTCCAGCCCTTCTTGATCAAAGATGTCAAGGTTCCTTCCAAGCTAGTGATGGCCCTTTGTGCTTCTCTGAATAGCTGCCAGACCCTTTGCTCCTGGAAAGTCCTTGTGTGGAGGCGCTCACATGCGCGTGCGCGCACGCGCGCGCGCACACACACACACACACACACACACACACACACACACACACACACACGTGTGCGTGGGCCACCACCCACCCCTCCCCTTTCCCGATGGCCCCCCTGCCCTCGTCCTTTTGTTGAAAGGTGCTCCGCCTAGCTCAGGCTGCCTCTCCCCCCCGCTCCATGTGATTTTCATTTGTCTAATTAAAATTAATCTGATAAAGGCAGGAATGGCAGAGATGCGTAAAAGCTCCAGTGAGCATAGGTCATGGCCTGATCTAAAGAGGGGGTCTTTGTCTCCCCACCCCCAGGCAGCAGCCAGCTGGGCAGCGGGTTCCCCGGGGGAGCCAGCCGAGGAGCCGAGACCAAGGAGGGGGCTCTTCTGGGACAAGCTGCTCTGACATCACTGGGTTGACCATTTGCAAACACAACAAGAATGAAGCTAAAAAAGGAGAAAAGTCGTGTGAAAAAGAGGGGTGCTCAGGAGTAATCGGTGGGTAGGAAATCTTCATCTTTCCTATCTGGTCAGTGGCAGCATCTATAAGAGAGGAGGGGGGTTAGCCATTACTCTGGGCAAAAAGAGGAGAGTCTGGCATGGATGACATGGGTCTGGTATCATATATCCAGAGACACCGAGCTTCCTCAGAGCCTTGAGATCTCCCCAGGTCCACCCCTGGACCATCCTCCATGGTCTCCCCACAAAGACACCTCTTCCAGAGCTCGGAGCCCTGGAGCAGCCCCTCTGACAACACAGAACATTATGACACCCACCTACCCTGTCTCCCAAATTATTGGGAATCCAGAGATGACCTAGGTAGGGTCTGGAATATCTGAGATGTTCTGTGTTTGTTGCGATTCTTCAGTTTAAAACTTTCTATTTCTTCTTTGGTTGAGGGAGGTAGTCCAGTTGGGGAAAACCAAAGATGCTACCGATGAATGAATTAACCAAGCTAGAAGCATTTACTGAACAGTTGGTGGGTAACCGGGCCTCTGCTGCAACTTTTTGATGGAGACAAGAGGAGAAACAAGGAGGTCACACTTGCACTGGGGAGGCTGCCGTCATGCACAAGAGCAACCAGGGAAGAAGATGGACCCACTCAATGGTCAGGCTGAGCAGAGCCGAGCAGGGGCTCTTGGGGGTGAGAGTGGGGAGACAGCCGAGGAACCTCGGGTGTCAGGTGGGCATGGGATGAGGGCAAGACTAATGGGAAGAGGCCTGAGCTCTACTTAGGTGTTGTCACACAAACCCTTTGAACCTGGGCAACTTAATCTACTCCCTGGACCTCATCTTCCTCATCTGATACCCAGGTCTGTCTCTTTACTGAACAGAAAATTCTAGGACTAGAAGAAGCAAAGAGGAGTGGGTGAGAATTCCAGGTGGGAAGAAGTATTGGGGCACTCCTGGGAGGACCGAGACAGATGCCAGTAGGGGGGACCCGTGGTCAGAGATGCTGGGAGGAGCAGCTCTCCAACGCTGGGGGAAAGGGACCCAGCGCTCCTGCTCATTCCAGTCCATCTCGGGGCAAGGAAGGCCCGTGGCCTCACTGGTCTCAAACAAGCAGCTGTATTGTGTGTGCCCAGCTGGGGTGCAGGCCAGGGCGGGTGTCATGGGAACGGCCCCTCTGCTTCTGAAGAGAGGAGCGAGACGTGGCCTCAGAGGCCTCGCCCGGCGCCTCTGTTCTTTGCTGACAGATGCAAGGCCACTTCCCTAGAGCCCCCTCCTGGCCTTCTTCATCATCTTCCCAAGGCGAGCGGAACCCCAAGTCAGAGCTGACTGTGAGGGGAGGACCGGCCGGGAGGTCAGACCTGGGTTCTAGTCAAGTGTTAAAGATGACTTCTGCCACTTCTGGATCCTTCCTCCTGGAGCTCAATCATTCTATAGACCCTGTCACACCAGAGTGGATTCAACGTATGAAAATCAGGAAGTTCACCAACGCAAACAACGGTGGGCTTTCCTCCTTGCCTTGTTCCTTCAACCGACCAATCTGTCAGGGGTTGAAAAGGCTGTCGTTCAGTCAAAATTGTGCCACCGTGTTTGCAAATGGGCATAGCTTTCTCTTCTAACGTTGGAAGATACTCCGTGTGGACTGCACCCCAGGTATGGGTCTTCTCTGCAAGGTGTCTGGGGCCAGGTGTCTCCCTCCATTGCATGGCCTTGCTTTCTCTTCTTCACAGACCCGTTGCTATCCAACGCTATCTCATACACTGACTCCTTGTCTATCTGTGTACTGTCACCCAAGCGCATGGCTCCGTGAAGAGCAGCCCTGAGCTTGTCCTGTTTTCCTGCGAGATCCCTGACCCCTAGAAGAGGCCAATCCCCGGCAGGCAGTAAAGAGACGTTTGTTGAATAAATGAATGTGGAGACAGGTGTGCTGCCCTCACGTGGGACAGTCTAGAACGGTAGGAAGGTGCAATTAAGCAGAGCTATTACTTGGGCTGGCATCAGCCATCCGGTGGGAAACAAGGGACAAATTTGGACAGGTTAATTGGGGTCGGTTGACCCAGGGGCTGTTTACAAAGACCTGGTCAGTGTCAAGGGCATGGAAAGGCAGCAGAAACACAGGGGTGAGGGAGAAAGGTGTGATCCCTGGACACCAAGAGCAAGGCGGGATGGGTGCGGTCAGTAGAATCACAGCAAGGGGAGCCTGACGGGAGCTGTGGCCTTTGGTTGAGAGTCAAAGATGACCTTTGGTGACCTCGCAGGGTGGGAGTCAGGGAATAAATGCCCGGCGTCCCCTCGCCCTGTTCTTCCTCCCACTCACCTCCCAGCACCACCGTGGGCTGAGCCCAATCAGAAGCCAGAGGTCAGGGCAGCCATTCACACAGGAGATGGGATCAGCCTCAGGGAGAGTCAGCCTCATGGGGCCCAGATAGGGTGAAGGGGATCTGGAGGGATAAACAGAGAATGTCCAGCCCAGCTGGCAGAGGGGGACACGGCTGTGCCTGTGACTGCTTCTACGTAACAAATCTCCCCCAAACTCTGGTTAGAAACATCTACTGTGGGTTACTATCTTTCATGGACTCTCTGGGGCAGGGATCCAGGAAGCACTTTGCAGGATGGTTCCAGCTTGCAGTGGGCGGTGTGGGTGGGCGGGGGACCTCTCACTGTTACAGATGGATGATGACTGAAGCCAGGGTGGCGAGGGGCCAGAGAAACCAGATGGGAGCAGGTTTCTCTGATTCTTCAGAAACCCCTGGCCTCTCTGTGTGGTCTGTCCGTGGGAGCTAGATTGGGCTTCCTTGCAACATGGCAGCCTCGTTGTGAGAGCAAGTCTGGCCCTGGACCCAGGGCTTCAGTGGGAGCCTGTTTAGTGAAGCCAGCACAAGCGCCGTCACCTTCATGACCCACCCCTGAGTCAGAAGGTGTCATGTAGCGTCACTTCTGCCATAGTCTAGCGGCGAACCAGTCACTAAGACAGGTCCAAAAGCAAACGGGGGAGGCCACAGACCCCACCGCTTAATGGGAGGAATGTCGACGAACTTGAAGAAATGTTTCCAAAGGTTAGAGAGTGTGGGGGCACTTGAGTTGTAACTGAGCATCGTTTGGGTGTTTGCCGAAGAAGGCTGTGACATGGTGGAGACAGGGATGGGGAGGATAGTTTCAACGTGGTTAGGAAGTTGGATCTGTTGAATTTCTCCACTTCAGGTGCTAAAGGACAGGTCAAAGAGCATCCAGCCTGGGGAGGCAGAACCATTCCCTTAGTCTCTGGAGATTCCGGGCTCCCTGAAGAGGGAAGTTGGGTGCTGGGGGCAGAACTGGCCCCCACAGGTCTCTGGAGCGACTCATCCGATCCTAGAGAACCAAAGGCCAGTTGCTTTTGGCTCATTTTCCTCCCACATTCCCCTCCCAGGCACCAGTAGCCTCCCTCCCTGGAAGGAAGGGGGAGAGAAAGGCAATTTGGAGACTATCAAAGCGAGTAGCTTTCACTTTCAGGGAGCAGGCTGGGGAAGATTGCTTCCAGGTGCCTCTCCGGGCCCCTCCCAGGCTGGCTGGGGTAGACGGTGGGCCTGGAGGCAGGGGCAGCAGGCCTGGGGGCTGGGTAAGCTGCTCCCCGGCCTGGGTGTCTTTTTCCAGAGCTATCAGGGCGGCCTGCTTCTTAACCAGGTCTCAGCTCAAAGGCCCGCCTCCTCTTGGAGACCTTCTCTCATCCCCTCAACCAAATCAGCACCTCTGACCCCACAGCTTCCTAGAGAAGCAGCCCTCAAACCTAGTTCAGACGGCCCCGCTCTGGCCTGACTTCTGGGGCGGGGAGTCCATGGCCAAGGTGGTATGCTTCCCTGGAGAACACACCTGTCCGTCTAGACAACACTCAGGGTTCTGTGAACTCTGGAATCCCCTGTCCGAACATCCTGAGTCTGCTTCCCCTGGTCTGTCCTCCGAGGGCCAACGCTGGTCCTTGTGTGGGCACCTGCAGTCCTAAGGGGTAGCCCAAGGGTGGCCCTGCGGTTTGTACTGCGTGGGTGCTGGAGGGCCTGGACAGAGCTTTGGCGGGTCCATACACACGCACGTGAGGCCCCTCAGGATTTGGAGCAGAGAGTAGGAGAAAGGGGGCGTGGACGAGGACCTTCCTTTGTGTTAGTGCTAGGCCTGCAAATACCAGGGGTGCTCCTGGATTTCTGCCTCATCACTCTGCTTCATTTCTTCCTAGCGCTTCCCACTGTCTGACATCCATCACTCCTTTTCATTTTTTCTATCCCCTTCCCCAACTGGAATACATACCCAGCAGGAGCTGGGGCCTTGGGTTGCATGCCTGCTTGGGAACTTGGGTCTCTCCATCTCCTTCGCATGAGGTAGGGGTTAGTCTAAGTTCCAGCATGAAGGAATTCAGTTCAGTTCAGTCAGTCATGTCCGATTCTTTGCGACCCCATGGACTGCAACCTGATGGACAGGCCTACCTGTCCATCACCAACTCCCGGAGTTTACCCAGACTCATGTTCATTGAGTCGGTGATGCCATCCAACCATCTCATCCTCTGTCGTCCCCTTCTCCTCCTGCCTTCAATCTTTCCCAGCATCAGGGTCTTTTCAAATGAGTCAGCTCTACATCAGGTGGTTAAAGTATTGGAGTTTCAGCTTCAACATCAGTCCTTCCAATGAATACCCAGGACTGATCTCCTTTAGGATGGACTGGTTGGATCTCCATGCAGTCCAGGGGACTCTCAAGAGTCTTCTCCAACACCGCAGTTCAAAAGCATCAATTCTTCTGTGCTCAGTTTTCTTTATAGCCCAACTCTCACATCCATACATGACCACTGGAAAAACCATAGCCTTGACTAGACGGACCTTTGTTGGTAAAGTAATGTTTCTGCTTTTTAATATACTGTCTAGGTTGGTCATAACTTTCCTGAATCTTAATTCCAAGTCACCCAGTTTTACAGATGTGCAAACTGAAGCCCAGGGAGAAGAAGGGACTTGCTCAAGGTCACCTAGGTAGTATACATGTGTACTGAGTCCCTCACTAGCGTCTGACTCTCTGCAACCCCATGGACTGTAGCCCGCCAGGCTCCTCTGTCCATGGGATTCTCCAGGCAAGAATACTGGGTGAGTAGCCGTGGCCTCCTCCAGGGGGATCCTCTGGACCCAGGGATCAGACCCAGGTTGCCTGCATTGCAGGCAGATTCTTTACTGTCTGAGCCGCCAGGGAAGCCCTAAGTAGTATGCAGCATGTCACAGGTGACAATGCTGACTCCTAAAAGCATGATGTTAATTTTTTAGCCAGTTGACTAAGTGGCCCCTCCCAGGCCCAACCACCGACAGGGGCCACCTCTAAGCAGGCAGCTCCCAAAGGGGACTGTGTCAAAAAATACAGGTTCCCAGCCCCGTTTGTCTTAAAGCAGGATATCTGTCCTGGCACCAAGATGTCTGTGCTCCCAGCATGTCCCATGGTGAGAATGGGGGATGCCCAGCATTGGGAGGGAGGGCAACGCTGGGCTTCACAGCTATTGGTGCCAGAAAGTCCTTCCAGAGTCCAGTCCCGTAACTTGCTCAGTCTTTTGAGAGAGGATATGATGCTGTTAGATGAGGGAGCCTGTCCTCCAGTTCCAGGTCTCAGAAGGCCCGATGCCCCCAGGAGGGCGACAGATGGATGTGGGGAGGCAGTGACATCTCTCTCTTGCCCCCTGCTCTATCTGAGCTGTTTTTTTTTCCCCATCATTATTTGATCCTCTTCTGAACTCTTTTTCCTCTTCTTGTCCCTACTTTTCATCTGATGCTGAGTCAAAATCTATACATTTACTTTTTTCTGTGTGTAAGAGATGCCCACTCGATAAAGTCCCCATCCCTCGTTTTCCTTCTCCCCAGTTGCTGCCTCACACCCAGAGAGGAGGACCACGCCATTCAGGGAGGGCAGGGAACCCGAGTGTCTGACCCCAACTCTGCTATGAGTGTGTCGCTACATTTTCTGCACCCTTAAATGACAAACAGCAGCTTCTTCCCTCCCAAGGATGGTGTGATGGATGTAATCATGAAAGCAAAGCTTCCTCGAGAACCAAAGATGCTGCCCATCACAGGAATGATGCTTCAGCTTAGCAATGACCCCACTGAACAAACACATTGGATTCCTGCCGTGAGTGGGCATCCCCGAAGCGTGGAAAAAAGTAAATATGTGGATTCTGACTCAGAGTCAGATGAAGAATGTGGACCAGAAGAGGAGGAAATAATGAAAATAAAAACAGCTCAGATGTACGGAGTGCTTACTCTGTGTCAGGCATGGTTGTCAGCGCTTTCCAATTCCATGAATCGGGTCCTATTGAACACCCATTTTACAGATGAGGAAGCTGAGGCACAAAAAGGCCACAGAACTAGTAGGTGACAAAGGCAGGATTTGTACCCAGGACAAGCCAGTCTGAGCAGGAGTAGCTGGGCAGGAGAGGTGAGGCCAGGGCCCCCTTGCCTATAGTGGCGCTCAGAGAGGCCCTTGGGGGATTTTGCTAAATGAGTGGGAGAAGGCAGGAGTCTCGGCCCCTGAGAAAGATGAGATTTCATGAGACTGATGGTGTCCTGCGGGGTGGAATCTGGCAAAGCAGAAGTGATTCCCGGATTCCTCATGCCGGGCATAGCTGCCATGAGGGATTCCAGGATTCTCTGAGTCCTGTATCACTAAGCCTTGTCATGTTGGAGGCTGGGACTGGCCTTTTATCTTTGACTCTCTTTTCTCGTAGTGTCTGCCTGGTTTGACATACAGTAGGTGCTCATAGAATACTCGCTGCCCTGGGAACAGGCTCTGTGGGTAGGGGGTGCCCAGAAACAGGCACAGGCTCCTCTCTGGAATCTCAGTGCTGCCGGGAGACTGTCCTCCGTCCCGGCCGCCCTGGCCTCCGGCTGGTCTGCTTGCTGCCTCCTCCCCCCTCCAGCAAGGCCCTTCCGTTCCACCACCAAGGTGTCCCAACAAAGCATCCTCTCCTCTGAGTGAAGCAGGGATCAGAAGTAGGCAGGATGGGAAAGGGACACCAGACAAGAGACTTTTTGGACAGGTGGTGACCAGCTCATCCTTGCCCTTGAGCTTCCCCATCCCAGGTGGCCTTATCAGGACTGCATCTCAGATGCTGCCTCCAAACTTCCCCAGTAGAGGCCACCTCCTCCGCTGTTTGACACCCACATGGTCTAACTCTTCATTGGCCATGGTAGGAAATCACTTATTTGTGTGTGTGTGTGTGTGTCTTAATTGTGATAAAAGTATACATAAACATTTACATTTGTATGCTACACATATGTAGCATTTACCATTTTATGCTGCGTTAAAATATGCAGTTCAGTGTTGTTGCTGTTATCGTTTAGCCTCTAAGTCGTGTCCAACTCTTTGTGACCACATGGACTGTAGCCCACCAGGTTCCTCTGTCCACGGGGTTTCCCAAGCGAGAATACTGGAGTGGGTTGCTGTTTCCTTCTCCAGGGGATCTTCCCCATCCAGGGATCGACCCTGCGTCTCCTGCATTGGCAGGTGGACCCTTTACCACTGAGCCACCCGGGAAACCTCATACAGTTCAGCGGTGTTATATATGTTTACATTGTTGTGAAACAGATCTCTAGAACTTCCTCATCTAGAAACTGCAAATCTGAAACTTCACATCCATTAAACAACAACTCCTCTTGTCCTCCTCCCCTCAGACGCTGGCAATCCTCACTGTAATTTCTGTCTTTTGAACTTGCCTGTTCTTGATACCTCGTATAAGCAGTCATCCAGAATTTGTCTTTTTGTGTGACTGGTTTATTTCACTAGCATAGTGTCCTCAAGGCTCAGCCATGTTGTAGTATGTGTCAGAATTTCTTCCTGTTTTGAGGCTGAATGGTATTGCACTGTATGTACATGCCACATTCTGTTCATCGATCCATCTGTTGGTGCACCCTTGGATTGCTTCCGCCCTTGGACTATTATGAATAATGCTGCTAGGACTTTGTTTTCTATATACACGATACTGTGCCAGTTATTCACAGAGAACCAGGTACTTTATGTATCTTTCTAGAAGACTAGTTTTGCCTTTTACAATGGAGGAACAGGCACTTGGAGGCTTAGAGGCTAAACAATAATGACAACAACAACCCTGAACTGTATATTTTGAGATATTATAAACTGGTGAAAGTATGTCACTTGCTCCGAAGCCCACAGCAAGTAAGTGGCAGAACCTGGCTTTGAATTCATACTGATGCCAAACCTCACGTGTCGTGCCTGCTTTCTGCCCCCTCCTTTTCTCAAGGCCGTTTGTTTTCACCTCTTATCTGCTGGGGAGACGTCCAGGCTGCACATGCCCACCTCTGAGGCTCGGGGCCAGTGCTTGTACAGGAGAATATAGTACGGTGGTTAAGATTAAGGCTTGAATCCAGACTGTTCAAGTTCAAAGTTCGACTCCTCTCATTTCTTAGCTGTGTGACTTTTGCCAAATTACTTAACCTCTCTGTGCCATGGTTGATTAGTGATGCCTGCCATAGGCTCAGGATGGGGTCCATATGTCTCACAGCTCCTTTGACAAAAGTAAAATCTCCCCTTGCACCAGGTTCTGTCCGGATTGTTAATCTTGGAAGCCAGGAGGTTTCCCATAGGACTGCAAGCAGAGAGGCCCTGAGGCAAGATGGGGCAGGACTCACTCCAGAGGGATCTGGCTTCCCTCGGAGTGGGAGCGTCTATTTACCCAGTTTATTTACCCCGAGGCAGTGGAGTTGGTCCCCAGACCTTGTGGCCAGCAGCTGGGGGAGATTAGACTGTGTGGGGCTCCCCTCCCCAGCCTGTCCTCTGAACCCCCTGCATGCATTACTGTTCCCTGAGCTGTTACTGTGGCCGGCCCACACTTCTGATGTGTTCACAAGCTTCCTCGTGGTTCCTTCCTCCCCAGAGTTTCTGAGGCCCTCAGTTTTCCGGCCTCTTTTCCCCGCCCCCCCCACCTTGTCAAAGCCGGTCTTCATCTGAGATCCCGGGAGAGATGGCGTGAGAGCTTCAGCTTGGTGGAGTTGATCACAACCTCTGCTGACCCCAGGGCCTCTGAGTGGAAGGGAGATGTGTCTGGCAGCTATGGGGCCAGTGTGTGTGGGTTGAGGCACGACTCTGGGGGGATGGGGAAGAGCAGTTAGCATGACACCTGTGGACTCCCCCGGCGGGCCAGTGGTTAAGAATCCACCTGCCAGTGCAGGAGACACAGGTTCGTCCCCGGTCCGGGAAGATCCACATGCCTCAAGGCAACTAGACCTGCAGACAACTGCTGAGCCTCCTTCCCCTCCGCAAGCTGGGGCTCGGCCACAAGGGCGAAGCCCCCGCTCGCTGCAGCTAGAAAAAGCCCATGTGCAGCAACGAGGACCCCAAAATAAATTAAATTAAAAAAATGACATCGGTGAGCGCCGCTGTGGGTGACAAGGAGACTGCTGGAGATGACAGGTGGGTGATGGCACAAAGAAATGGGACTGCAGAGGTTAATGGTGAAGAGGGAGGGGTGACAGGCGACCCCATACATGTCACCATGAGTGATTGACAGAGCTGGCCCCGTGGGAATTCATGGGGATGACCTTGCGCCTGGGTGATGGTGGCAGCGATACCGTGTTGGGAGACAAGCGAGCAGCTGAGAATGCGGGCTGGGGGTGGGTGGGGGACCTCAGAGGGCGTTGGGAGGGTGGCTGGGTGGCAGGCGCCCAGACTCCGGGCTGCCCGAAGCCACGGGTCGGGGCCCCCGGCTTGTCTCTAGGGGACATTGTCCATGCCGGAAAGAGAAGAGCGAATGTGTTTTCTCCGCCTGTGGAAAGTGATTCCGAGCGAAGGGGCTCGCGTCCTGGCCGGCGTGAGCCTGACTCCGCCGTGTCAGAAGCTGATTTTTCACAGATGCTGAAAAGTTAGGAAGTGTAATTACGGGGAAATTGCACTCAGGCAAACGAGTACAAGCCAAGGGCTGCCAGGCCCCATTCCTCACCTGAGCCCCCTGATTGCGGCCGACAGCCCCACATCTGTATGTGCTTTGCAGCCGGGAGAGGAAAGAAGCGGGAAGCAGAGAGGGCTTGGGGAGGAGGGGGGGTGTGGGGACCTTCGGCTTACCCTGCCCGCCGCTCCCCCACCTTCCTCGGGGAGGAGCTGAGGGATGGCGAGGCCTGGGGGCGCATTCTTGGGATCCCAGGGCCTCCCGGGGTGCCCGCACTCCTGGGGGTGATGGAAGGAGCTGGAGGAAGAAGAGGAGGCAGGCTGAGGCGCTTTCCTTCCCACGGCAGGGCAACAGAGACTGGGGACTGAGCGCAGGTCACATGGGGTGGGCGGTCAGCAGGATGCGACCCTCCACCTCCAGACCAGCCAGGGCTCCTCTCACACGCACACTCCCTCCCCAGCTGGGAGGCAGGGGACTGACGGAGGGGCTGAGCCCACGTGTGGCAGGCAGACCCTGCCCTCCGCCCAGGCCTCTGCACAGAGCCACCCGGCAGCCTCAGCATTCCTCGGATTCCTCTCTCCCATCTTCTCCCTTGGTTCCTGCCCCCTGGCACCTCCCTGCTGAGGAAGCTGGGAAGCTCCCGGCCAAGGGGTGGTGATGGTGGGGGGCCCTCCACTTCCTCCGTGCTGTGGAGACCTCTGCTGCATCCCATGCCCCCCCACCCCTCCGCCGGCTCCTTGTGTTTCCCTCTCCAGCTCCTGGGATGGCCCCAGAGAGTGGGGCAACCCACCTTGTTCAGCCTCTCTTGGGCTGACTCACGGGCATCCCACCCGGATGCTCACAGCTCCTGGCTCCGTGCCCGTCTGTCCCCCGATGGGGAACTATTCTTGCACCAGGCACAGAGTTTGCTCTCCAGCTCCATCCTGCTAACCAGAGCCCTTCCCCCGAGCCTCCAAGGCGGGCACGGGCAGACCCTGAGTGGACCAATCATCCCACCGTCCTCCTGGCCCTAGCCACCGGGTCAGGGGGTGACCAGGGGACCCCCACAGGGGAGTGACTAGGAGCAGGAACGGGCTTCATTCCCGCTGGAGCTGAGAGGTCGGGAAACTATACATTAGGGAATCCTAGGTTTTCTTTTTCTTATGCAGAAGCCCATCAGTCGGGGGTGGCGGGGGTGGGGATCAAGGAGGGGAGGGGGCGGGGTAGAAGATCAGCATCTTTGAATTGGATTCAGCCCTCTCTGCATCCCCACAGCTCCCAATTATATTAGCCAATGATTCTATCCTATTCTACTCTACGGGCTTCCTAAGTGGCGCTAGTGATAAAAGAACCTGCCTGCCAATGCTGGAGATAAAAGAGATGCTGGTTCCAATCCCTGGGTCAGAAAGATACCTGGAGGAGGAAGTGGCCACCCACTCCAGTATTCTTGCCTGGAGAATTCCATGGACAGAGGAGCTTGGCGGGTTACAGTCCATGGGGTCACAAAGGGTCAGGAACACGACTGAAGCGACTTGGCAGCAGGCACATTCCATTCTTTTCCATTCTGTCTGCTTTCAGTACATTCAACCAGATTTCTGTCATTTGCAATCAAAAGAGAGCTGATTCATGTAGCCACCTCAGAGCTGGAGCTTGGGTGTCCTGGGAGGTACTGATGGGTACATTGGCAGGACTGAGGTAGGACCTGTGCCAGAGAGCCTGGTGGTCACCTGTTGGCCGGGAGGACCTTGGTGGGGGCGCTGTGGCCTGGTAGAAATTTGCTAAGGAGTAAGTGGGCACAAAGGAATGATACAGTAGAAGCCCAACACAGACGCAAATGGAGAGCTGACTTCTAGCTGCAGCCCCTGGAGAAATGTTTATCTAGGGGAAAGAGAAATACCCCAGCCCCCAGGGAGAAAGGACACCTGAGGGGAGGGGCCTTCTGGGCCATGCTCAGCCCAGAAGGTGTACGTCTACTGCCCAGCTGAGCGTGGTCACTGGGCTGCTCCTGCAGCAGCTGTACCGGGAAGGGAAGAGCCAAGAACAGTCCAGAGAAGGTCTGAGCAGAAGGCAGCCCAGCGTCACGGTTCCCAGGCCTGGATCTAGGCAGAAGTGGACTGGTGTCCGCCCAAGCGTGGGAAACACCAAGGATGGAGGACGTGACCTGGAGCTGAACCCCTCCTTCCCCTTGAGTCTGGGATCTGAGGAACTGCAGTCAGAGAAACGACAAATGATGTGAGATACTAGACGTGGGCCGGCCGGCCCTGAACAGGACCTCACGGGTTTCTGGCAGCCCCGACTAACCATTGCCAAACCCCGAGTGAAGAGGGATTGGGACTAACCTCAGCTATGCAGCTCTTTACTCTCAAGGAGGCTGTTGAGAATCCTTCGTGTCATTTGGCAGGGAAAGTTCCATTACCCAGAGGCAGCACAGTATGGAAGGAAGAGTCAGCGTTTAGAAACAAACGTTAATTGACTTGAAGTCCTGGCTCTGCCACTTTCAAGCTCAGAGACCTTGAGGAAGTCACTTGATCCCTTTGAACCTCAATTTTCTCATCTGTGAAATGGGAATAATCATGGGTATCTTCCCCATGCGGGATTAAATATCACAGATCTAAGGTGAATTAAATGAAGCAAATTCATGTCAATTCCAGGCACTCCCCAAACAGTCTCCTTTCCTTTTGTTTGCTGTGGTTTAAGCAGAGCCCTTGAGTTATAAAACCATTTTGGGAATTGTTAATCCAAGGTACCGAACTAGAAAAAAGTTTACATCGCTCCTCTGCACTCAGCTTCGGCTGACCGAGCAAGTAGCTCCCCAGCCCTCACCAGGCAGCGTTCAAGGCAGAATTCTTCTTGGGAAAGCCAAGTTTACCAAAATGGCACAAGACACGACATCTTGAATAAAGTAAATGATCTTGCTTAGTTTGAAGCTCTTCAGGGTCAGTTATTAGCAGCATCAGGAAGCTGTGCGGTGGGAATTTGTGGTGGTGAGAGCCCACCCTACCTTGCTTCTCCTTCTCCAGTCCCTCCCATACACCTCAGCCCCAAGCATGCCACACTCTTGCTCTGCAACCTTCCATGGCTCCCTCTTCCTTTGGAAATAACTACAATTGTTTTTTTTTAACCTGGCATTTTATGGTCCCCGCTGCCTGATCGCAGCCTACCTTCAAGCCTCATCTCCTACTACCTTGCTTCTTACCCCTTATCCCCTGGTCCAGCTGAACTCTTTTCCAGTCACACCCTGTGCTTTGCAGCCTCTATGCCGTTGCTCAGCTTGTGCCTGCTGCCGGGATTACCTTTGCCCCTCAGTCTTTGGAAATACGATTCCTTCTTCACAGCATTCGGCGAGTCCCATCCCCTTTCTGAAGTTCCTCTCTTACCCCGGATCAGATATGGTCCTTTCCACCTGCTTTACACACTGCATCTCATCTTGTGAACTTCAGCTTCGATAGTATGGAAACATTCCTCCCCCAAGAAGGACTGATCTCTTCCACTCGGGGTCTGCAATTGCAGTTCTCAGTATGTGGCTAGGATGAGTTGTTCAAGAGCCTGTTTCCTCCACCAGGCCACAGAGACGCCTGGCCTTGCCTGTACACCTCTGTGCCCTTGCCTAAGGATTCCAACATGCTCAGCCATAGGATACTGGCTAGTCCCATTCTCTGCATATGTCTAACATGCCTGGAAATAACATCCTGAGAGTCGCTCTAAGTGTAAGCTCAAGGCCACCCCTCTGCTCCCGGCAGCCAGGGGCCTTCATGTTCTGTTTCCCCTTCTTGCTGTCAAAACTCCTCTGCCACCAAGCAGTTAGACCTTGGGTAAGTCACCTCTCCCCATCTGAGCCTTGATTTCCTCCACGGGAAGATGGAGTTTGGCCAGAATCATCCTTAACATTGCACTCAGGCTAACAATTCTCCTGGCAGACTCTTGTGGAGGGAAAGCAAAGCACATGGCAGATATATAGTTAATAATACTACAGTTAAAATAGTTAATAATATTTGAAAGTCATTAAGAGAGTAGATTATAAATGTCCTCACCGCAGAAAAGAAATGGCTGTTGTGTGATAGAATGGAGGTGTTGGTTAAAGCTATGGCAGTCATCACTTTGCAATATGTAGGTGTATCAAATCAACACAATATCCACCTTAAGCTTACACCGTGTTGGGACTTCCCTGGTGGCCCAGTGGCTAAGACTCTGTGCTCCCAATGCCAGGGGCCAGGGTTTGATCCCTGGATGGGGAACTAGGTCCCACATGCTGCAGCTAGGGGTTCATGTGTCTCAACTAAAGATCTTGCCAGCTGCAACTAAGATCTAGTGCAGCTAAATAAATAATAAATATTTTTAAAAATTATACAATGTTATAAGGGTTTCCCAGTTGGCACTAGTGGTAAAGAATCATCCTGCCAATGCAGGAGACGCTAGAGATGCAGGTTCGATCTGTGGGGTGGGAAGATCCCCTGGAGGAGGGCATGGCAACCCACTCCAGTATTCTTGCCTGGAGAATCCCATGGACAGAGGAAACTGGCGGGCTATAGCGCATGGGGTCTCGAAGAGTCAGATGTGAGTGAAGCGACTTAGCATGCACACATGCATGCAATGCTATATGTCAATCATATCCCAAGAAGTTTAGGAAAAATAATGTTGGATAAATGCCTCGATGGTGGAGTTCTAAGCACTTCAACAGACATTTGAAGCAGACAAGAGTAACCAGGTTGATGAAGGTATAGACAATATTGTTAAGATTTGTCCTTATCATTTATCAGGTATTGCCATGTACAAGGCACTTCGTGTAAGCTATCTTGAATCCTTCCAGTAAATCTTTGAGGGAATATTAAAACTCACTTTATAGATGAGGAAACTGAGGTTCAGAAAGGTGACGTGACCTTCTCATTATTCTACCAGTAAGTGGCCAAGGCAGAACTTGGAGCTGGGCCCACTGGGCTCCCTCCCAGACTCCCCTGGCACATTTCAGGCGGGCCCAAGTGGCCAGAGCAGGCCCCGCCTGCCTCCCCTCCTGCCCTCTGCGGCTGTTTCGCATCCTGCCGGATTCCTGAGGTGTCAGGCCTCATTAGGGCCCAGGGCCCCAGCAAGCGCGGAGAGGCAGTTGACAGGTATACAGTCTGACCGCGGCTCCCTTCAAATTATCGAGCTGTCTTCAGGCAGGAACGTGCCGGGAAGCTGGGCAGAGGCCCCTGGCTTGGCTGCATAACCTGATGCACATTAAAAACATCTTTTGGACGCCTTTTCCCTGCTCATTCTCACCCTCCCAGCTCCTCTTTTCCTCCATCCAACAAAAGCTGATGGAGTGAGCGGCAGTGCAAGCCCTCCAGCCCAGGCAGGGCCTCGTTGACTGGACGGCCACCCAGGAACGGCTGACACGCTTGGTGTTTGGCTGGCATCTGGGGGAGAGCGCCTGTGCCATCGGGCCAGACCCGCGCGAGTTATGACAGGGAACAGAAGCTCGGCCTCCTTCTCCAGTTCCGGGGAAGGGCTGCAATTTTACCACAGGCTCCAGTAAAAAGCTCGGACTAACACTAATCATGAGTGGCATTGGGTGAGTGCTTGGTTTGGTGGCCAAACCTCTTTTTGAGTGCGGGGTGTTCCCCATCCCATGAGTCAGGGCTGGAGGAGGACCGCCCGCCTTCCACCAAGAACCCGAGAAAGCCAGAGCCTTGCTTTCCCGGGGTCCCTTGCCACCAGGAAGTGGGCCCGTGAGCGGAGCCAGCCAGTCCGAGGCTCCTGCCCAGCGCTAACTCAGCCCAGGGGCAGTGGAGGGCCTGCGTCCCTGTCCTGGGGCGGCCGGGCCACAGGCAGCAGGCATCTGGTGCACAGGGCTGGGGTGATACCCGGAAAGCTTCACGGGGTGAGTTCCATACCCTGGTTTGGACTGTGGTTCTGCCTGCTAGTTCTGCCCTGTTCTGGCATTTTCTGACCCTAGATTTCCAGCCCTCCTGATGACTCTTCTGCTTAAAGCAGCACAAGGGCAGCTTCTGTTGCTTTAATTAAGGTTCTTTGGCTAGAACTCGCATGATGGCTGGTTTAATTCTTACAACCCTTGACATAGCTCTGCTTATTTACTCCCATTTTAAAGATGAGGAAACTGAGGCACAAAGTGATTCAGTAACACAGGCCATACAGTAAAAAGCAACAGGATGTGGATTCAAACCCAGGCGTGAGAGTCTGGGCTGTCAAACGCTTCGGGAAAGAGCCTATGGTAGGCTGAATGATGGTACCCAAAGTGTTGGATATAACTAGGTTAAGGATCTTGACAAGAGGGGATTATCCTGGATTATTTGAGTGGGCCCATTGTAATTACAAGAGTCCTATAAGAGAGAAGTCACTCAGTTGTGTCTGACTCTTTTCAACCCCAGGGACTGTAGCCCTCCTGGCTCCTCTGTCCATGGAATTCTCCAGGCAAGAATACTGGAGTGGCCAGCCATTCTCTTATCCAGGGGAATCTTCCTGACCCAGGGATCAAACCTGGGTCTCCTGCATTGCAAACGGATTCTTTACCGTCTGAGCCAGAAATAATTAAGGACAGAGCAAAGGTCAGAGAGGAGAGAAGCTGCTACCTGGCTGGTCTGAGGATGGAGTGAGGGGCCACGAGCTCAGGCTTGCAGGCATCCTCCTGAAACTAGCAAAGCCGAGGAAACAGATTTCTCCCCAGAAGGAACCTGCCCTCCCAACACCTTTCTAACCCAGTGAAGCTGATTTTGGACTTTTGACTTCCAAAACTGTAATATACAGATTTATGTTGTTTTAAGACACTAAATTTGTGGTAATTTGTTATGGTAGCAGTAGGAAGTTCCCCAGAGCTATAAAAATGTTTACGCCATTTGTAATTTCTGTTGAAGGTAGGCTATTGAGAAGTTGGAGCTTCATGAGAAGTGCCCTGGGAAACCCAGGGCCCAGCACGGTGCCTGGTTCGCTCTGCTGTTCAGTATATCTAGAAAGCGGCACTATGGTTCCTGCTTGAAGTTGCTTGTAAAATCACTCATTCAGGCCCTCTGTGCAAGAGACAGATTTGAAGAATCTGTGCCTTGGCCAGATTTTTACCTCTTCCTATATCGTTCCCATGAAAGGGAAAGAGGAGAGTGAAAAAGTTAGCTTGAAACTCAACATTCAGAAAACTAAGATCATGGCACCCAGTCCCATCACTTCATGGCAAATAGATGGGGAAACAGTGGAAACACTGAAAGGCTTTATTTCCTTGGGCTCCAAAATCACTGTAGATGGTGATTGCAGCCATGAAATTAAAAGATGCTTGCTCCTTGGAAGAAAAGCTATGACCAACCTAGACAGCATATTAAAAGGCAGAGACATTACTTTGCCAACAAAGGTCCATCTAGTCAAGGCTATGGTTTTTCCAGTATTCATGTATGGATGTGAGAGTTGGACTATAAAGAAACCTGAGTACCAAAGAACTGATGCTTTTGAACTGTGGTGCTGGAGAAGACTCTTGAGAGTCTCTTGAACTACAAAGAGATCCAACCAGTTCGTCCTAAAGGAAATCAGTCCTGAGTATTCATTAGAAGGACTGATGTTGAAGCTGAAACTCCAATACTTTGGCCACCTGATGTGAAGAGCCAACTCATTGGAAAAGACCCTGATGCTGGGAAAGATTGAAGGCAGGAGGAGAGGGGATTGCAGAGAATGAGATTTTTGGATGGCATCACTGTCTCGATGGCCATGAGTTTGAGTAGGCTCTGGGAGTTGATGATGGACAGGGAACCCTGGTGTGTTGCAGTCCATGGGGCCACAAAGAGTTGGGTATGACTGAGTGACTGAACTGAACTGATATTGTTCCCATGAGGTCACGGTTGGTGGGAGTGTGCCCTGAAATAGCTAACACAGTGAATGCCTTTCATGGGCTCATTCCCTTTGTCTTATTTCTGGGAAATATCATGGGCTCCAGGCAAATGTTACAAAATCCAGGAGATTCTCCCATCCCTGTCATGCTCAGAAGCTCCAATGCCTAGGGCTGTGCCCTGACAAACTCCTGTTCATCCTTCAAAACTAAGTTGACTAAATGCCACATGATATCCTGGATTGGATGCTGGACTGAAAAAACTGCCAAAATTCTAACAGAGATTGTAGTTTAGTTAACAGTTAGTTGCTAAGTCGGGTACGACTCTTTGCGACCCCATGGACTGTGGCCCTCCAGGCTTCTCTGTCCATGGGATTCTCTGGGAAAGAATACTAGCGTGGTTGTCATTTCCTTCTCCAGAGGATCTTCCTGACTCAGGGACTGAACCCGGGTCTCCCGCATTGCAGGCAGATTTTTTCTTTTTTTTTTTTTTTTACCACCTGAGCCACCAAGGAATCTCAGTTTCACAGAACGGTCCCAATATTCATCTCTTAGTTTTGACACAAGCAGCTTGGTTATATAAGATGTTAACCTTAGGGGAAGCTGCGGGAAGAATATATGGGAACTTTCTCTACTACCTTTGCAACTTTTCTCTAAATCTAAAATTATTCTGTAATAAAACATTTATTTAAAAAGAAAAGTATCTTGGTCCAGGCATGGCCAAGGGTGGAAGCCCACAGCCAGAGGACAGACTTATGGACATGGTGAGGGGGAAGTGGGGAGAAGGAGAGGGTGGGACAAATGGAGAGAGTAACATGGAAACACATACATTACCATATGTAAAATAGACAGCCAGTGGGAATTTGTTGTATGACTCAGGGAACTCCCACCGGGGCTGTGTGACCACCTGGAACAGTGGGATGGGGTGGGAGGTGGGAGGGATGTTCAAGAAGGAGGGGACATAGGTATAACTACGGCTGAGTCATGCTGACGTTTAGTGGAAATCAATACAATATTGTAAAATAATTATCCTTCAATTAAAAAATAAGTAAATATTAAAAAAAAAGAAACAAACAAACAAAAAAAGAGTGGATGCCCCTGAGACCAGGCAGAATCCCTGCCATGTACACCTAGGTGCCCTGTTCTTTTCCCTGTTGTGGCTGAGATGTGTTGATCTTTCTCCTAGAAGCTCGTGAGGGCAGGCGCTGGGTCTTATTGTGCCTTCTGTGACTGTCAACAAAGCATTTACAGGGTGACTGTCACTGTGCTAAGCGTTCTACGTACCTTCCATGTATTAACTCCTCTAGCCCTTGCAGCAGGCTTGGAGGCAGGTACTATTGTTATCCTTGTGTGATGGGGATACAGATGGACATACTGAGGCAGAGAGACGTCAAATAACCAAAGTCCCACAGCTAGCAAGCCGCAGGGCTAGGACCAGGATTTGAACAGCTCCCATAGGACGCTTTCAAAATTCACATCGTGCACCCTCTGCCATGGGAAGCCATATAGTTTTGGGGCTGAGCAGACGTTTTGCATCAGGTTAGCATCCCAGCTCACCGATCACCAGCTGTGTGACCCTAGACAAATGGCTCAACTTCTGAGTTCAGTTCCCTCATCTGTGAAATGATGAGAAGAATAAAAACCTCCCAAGGAATGCATGAGACGTGCAGAGTGCTTCGCCTCGTGCCAGACACATAGCAGCTGTGATGATGATGGTAAATGGTAACCATGGGGATGATGATAAAGGTGGTAAATGGTAACCATGGTGACGACAGGACGAGTATGGCGATGATAGCAAGGATGATTTCATGCTTGCTGACTGAGTGAACATTGCAGGAGAAAAAGGGGGACTATTCTCAGCTTCTGGAAAAGTCAAGACGCAAGAGACTGGGCATCGGAGGAAGAGCAGATGGCAGCTGCCGGTAACCACTATCAATCCAGAGGCCAGAGTGGAGAGAGTGAGGGAGGAGGTCAATTGCCAGGGAGTGCAGCCAGTGGAGAGCAAAGGAAGAGAAAATGGTCCCTACTCTGGACCAGATGCACGCTCCTCTGACTCTGCCAGTGGGTGAATGTATGCACCATGACTTCCTGTGCTGCTCCAGCCTGAGAAGAAGCAAGCAGATCGGGCCTTGTGCCCGGGCAGCCTTGCTGCTCCCTTGCAAGAAAGGGCTTGGTCTGTTGTTTGCTCCACAACTAGAAGCGGGCTCTCACCCCTGCCTGAGCAGGAAGCTTCTGTTGGCGAGAGGAGGAAGCACCAAGGGACCCTGGGGAGGAACCTCTGAGACCACATGCTCCAGGTTCCTGCTCTAGCGCCTGCCAGAGCCCAGGTGGGCGTGGGGGCTAAGGAAGCCCTCCCCACCGAGGGAGCGGGGCTCCAGAGGGCTGACACCCATGGGGGAGGTGGCGGCTGTCAGCACCGAGGAGAAGAGCATTCCAGGGCACAAGAATAGGCCGACCGCAAGACAGGGAGGCGCTGTCTCTGCAACCTCGCCTTCCTCCCTGGAGCAGAAGAGGCCACATGTTGGGAGGCCCCAAGGTTTCCTGGAACTGTGAGGCTCAGAGACCGCTTCCCAGGTGGGCCAGTTTCCCCCTGAGGATTCCCAGAGCCCTGGGCATGGGGGTGGGCACCCTCACAGAAAGGATCCCATCTGTGCTTGTCCACATTCTGTAAAGACACCCTCCCCCACAGCTGATGTCCTAATGAGAGAGTGCCTCTCCTGCCATCGCCCGGCAGAAGGTGGTCCAGGCTCTTATTGTTCATGTGAGACCCTCCATGAGACAGTGTTGGCAGAGCCTGGATCCCACCATGAACACAGAAAGAATAGGTAGACTTCAGCTCACCCCTGCTCATGCACTCTTGTGTGTTTAATTGTTAAACAACAGTTGAGTGCATTTGTGCCAGGCCCTGTTCTAGGCGTGGGGGGTGGGGGAGGGGTGGGATGGCAAACAAGTCCCTGTTCTGGGCCTAGCGCCAGGGCAGGACACGTCTACAAGGGAGGAAAGGGATAGTGAACAGCAGATTCTTTTGGATGCAAAGACCCTGAGTGTGGCTAGGAGATGGAGATGTCCGGATCTGGGGGCATCGGCAGCTGCTTCAGCCTGGCAGTCAGGGAGACTTCTCGGAGGAGGTGACCTTGGAGTGGATCCCTCAGAGATAAGAGGCAACCAACCATGCAAAGATCCAGTGAAGAGGATTTTGAGCAGGAAACAAAGCAAAACATCAAGCTGCAAAAACCCCGCCTGAGGAAGGAGCAAGCAGGGAAGGAGAAGAATGGTCGAAATAGAGCAGGAGCCGGGGAAGGTGGCGGGAGAGTGGTGGCTGGGTGTGCAGATGCGGGGCCTTATAAATCAGGGGAAGAAATCTGGACTGAATTCTGAGGGAAATGGGAAGCCATTAGAGAGCTGTAGACAGAGGCGTGGTGTTGATCTGGCTGTTGTCAAAGCCCACTCTAGCAGGGCGAGGAAAGCGGACGGTAGAGGGGCAGAGGCAGGAAGTGGGGAGACCTAGCAGGTCTGTATCAGTTGCAGCCAGAGAGGGTGATGGCTCAGACTAGGGGAGGGAGGGCAGTGGACAGGACGAGGCTCTACAGTGTTCTGGAAGGTTGAGCTGGTGGGAGCGGATGATGGAGTAGATGAGCAGTGATAGAAAGCAGAGGGTTAAGATTAGGACAGGAAGCTTCTGTCGGCCGGAGGAAAAAGAGCGGAGGGACTCTGGAGAGGAGCCCCCAACACCACATACTCCGAGTTCCTCCTCTGGCACCTGCCAGAGTCCAGGAGGGCGTGGGGCTTGAGGATTGAGTTGGCGCTTTGAGTTGATGGCTGGGTGACAGTGTCCGTTTGCTGTGTGGAGAAAAACAGGCTATGGGGTGGGGATTGGGTTCAAGAGAGGGGCATTTTGCACAGGAAGCTGAATGTCGAGGGGTTTGAGCCAGACCGGGGATTTTACGGGGTGTTTGGGGAAGTGGTTCAGGTCTATGGAGCTGCCACAGTGCGTGGGAGATTGTGGGAGCAATCAGATCTCAATGAAAACACAGTAACTCCCATTTAATCTATTTTGTACATAAAAATTTTTTATGGATTCAGGAAAAAAAAAAACAACTTCATTATAGCATTGTTCATAGTAGCCAAAAAGTAGAAACAGCTCAAGTACCCATCAATGACAGATGAATGGAAAAACAGAACGTGGCACGTACATACAATGGAATATTTTTCAACCATAAAGAGGAATGAAACTATAACAAGTGTTGCAACATAGATGGACCATGGAAATGTTATACTAAGTAAATACCCCAGATACAGAAGGACAAATATTGTATGATTCCATTTACATGAAGTACCTAAAATAGGCAAACTCATAGGGACACAAAATAGAATAGATGTTACCATGTACTAGAAAGAGGTAAGAAGAGGGAGTTTTTATTTAATGGGCCCAGAGTTTGAGCAAACTCAGGGAGATAGTGATGGACAGAGAAGCCTGGCGTGCTGCAGTACATGGGTCACAAAGTTGGACATGACAGTGACTAAACAACAACAAGTTTTTGTTTAAGATGAAAAAGATTTGGAACTGGATAATGGTGATGGTTACACTTGATCCTCTGTGTACCTGGGTCCTGAACTGTGCTTAGCCACTCAGTCATGCCCAGCTCTTTGTGACCCCATGGACTGTAGCCCACCAGGCTCCTCTGTCCATGGGGATTCTCCAGGCAAGAATACAGGAGTGGGTTTCCATGCCCTTCTCCAGGGGATTTTCCCAACCCAGGAATCCAACCCAGGTCTCCCACACTGCAGGCAGATTCTTTACTATCTGAGCTACCTGGGTCCAGGTCCTGGCAGATTTGCATCCCAGGAAGAGTGCCCTCAGGTGGAGATTCACCCAAATTTACCTGTCTCCACCCACCTGCAGGACATCTCCATCTGATACTCCAGGTTGCCTTATCTAGTCAGCTCAGGGTGCCATAGCAGAGCATCATAGTCTGGGTGGTTTAAACAACAGACCCTTGTTTCTCACAGGGCTGGAAGCTGAGAAGTCCAAGACCAAGGTACTGGTCAGTTTGGTTCTTGATAAGAGCTCTGTTTTTGGCTTGCAGATCTTCTCACTGTGTCTTCACATAGGGGAAAGGGAGTGGGGGTAGTGAGGGAACACTCCAGTGTCTCCTCCCATAAGGACACTAATCCCACCGGATCAGGGCCCCACCCATGTGACCTCATTTAACCTTAATTACTCCCTTACTCCAAACACAGACACCCTGGGATTTAAGCCTTCAACATATGAATGAATTATTGGGGTGAAGGGATCACAAGTCAGTCCATAGCAGGCTTTAACCTAAGTGTGGCCTGATACAATCTACACTCCTGTCCCCAAATCGCATCTCCTCCCTACTTCTCCCGTCCACTGGTGGCAGCTCTGTGCTCCAAGTCATTCACTGGTCCATCCTCTCCCCCCTCCCCCCCAACGACCCATCTGTCATCTGTGGTCACAGAGGTCTTTCCAAAACACTAAAAGGGCCAGACCATCCCTTCTCTAT
The DNA here is from genome assembly GCF_963930625.1 of Muntiacus reevesi. Classification (NCBI taxonomy): domain Eukaryota; kingdom Metazoa; phylum Chordata; class Mammalia; order Artiodactyla; family Cervidae; genus Muntiacus; species Muntiacus reevesi. The sequence continues at coordinate 17,771,789 of NC_089257.1, read as the reverse complement.
GCCCATCATGTATGCTCAGACACCCTCAGTGGCTTCCCACTGCCAATCAGATAACGTGAAACCATTCACCCTGGTACTCAAGTTCATGCTACGGAACCGTCCAAACCTGTCTCTCCAGTTACTCCCCTGTTCTCTAGTTCTAACTGTTACACTTTTACACTCCTAAGGGGGAATTGGGCCTTGCTGGTGGCTCAGATGGTAAAGAATCTGCCTATAATGCAGGAGACTGAGTTTCAATTCCTGGGTCAGGAAGATTCCCTAGAGAAGGGAATGGCCACCCACTCCAGTTTTCTTGCCTGGAGAATTCCACAGAGGAGCCTGGTGGGCTACAGTCCACAGGGTCACAAAGAGTCAGACACAACTGAGTGACTACCACTTTCAGTTAAGGGGGAATTAATCAGCCTGTGTATCTGGAAAGTCTGGGCTGGGAGAAGATTTCAGAAATAAAAATACCAGGACTCAGTTGCTTTTCATCACTCAACCCTTCAGGTCTCTAGGGCTTCCTTCACTCTTCCCTATTACAGATGGAGTCCCTCTATGCAGTGGGGGAAGAAAGAGAACCTGGTCATGGGCAGCTTGCAGGCTCCCACCATCCCAGTGTAGTGGCCGGCGGGAATGAGAGCATCTGCTACAAGCCTAGGGAATGATTCTGATTGGCCAGGTTTGGACCACGGGCCACCCCAGGTCAGTCACTGAGACCAGAAGAATAGGGTGCAATATTGGCCAGGCAAGGATCACATTACCACGTGGTGGGCCAGAAACATGGACTGTCGTGATGGAATGGGGTAAAGGCAGCTTCCCAAAAAGGTGTGTGGCAGACAAAAGTGATGGTCCATCATACCACTTCTCTTTGTTACATAACTGTTTGTATTTGTGATTCCCTTGGCCTATGTCTATGTGCATCTCACATGCCACATTTAAACTCCATGGGGACAAGGGGATGGGGCTGTTTTTTTTTTTTTTTTCCTGCCTAAAGCGCCACACCTGGCATAGGCTTTGACCCACAAGTTTTCAATAAATACTACTAGCTGTGCCAAGAGTGTCCTCGTCCCCCTATGCTGACCTTTCAAATGGTCTTCAGTGAGAGAGAGGAGATGAGCAGACTGTACCCTTCAAATGGGATCATCTGGTTCCCTAGGAGTTCTGAACACCTCCCCAGGGACCCCACAGGGAAGGACAGTGTATCATCAGGCTTCTATATGGTCCCATTCCTGCTTTTCTCTCTTCCATATAAATTGAGATTTCTTACAGAGAATTTTGTCGTTAAGTCGCTCAGTTGTGTCCAACTCTTTGTGACCCCATGGACTGCAGCATGCCAGGCTTCCCCGTTTTACAAAACTTAAAAAAAAAGTTTGAAAACCACTGTTCTGGAGAATGAGACAGATAGGCTATTGGTTCTTTGAACTGCTTCTCCTTGAAGGATTCTGTGGTCAAATGAGCTGGGGAAACTTAATTCACTCTAGCCCCTTCTTGGTGAAAAAATAATGCACATTAATTTACTAAATGCTCTGAGAAGTCCTTCTAGAGAGAATATCTTTTTGGATTTGTTTAACTGGTTAATTCCCAAGATGACTCAATCACAAATTATACTGTCTGCTAGCACTATTAACACCCTGCAGAACCAGTGTCCCATAGAAGACAAACTGGAAACTCCTGGCCTGGGGATCTCTAAGGTCGCTTCTGAGCCTGCTGTTCTTGAATCCCTGTGAGAAGCGGCTGATAGACCTGGGGACAAGGAGACTAAATCTCTTCTGAAAGATCTGTCATTGAACGAGGTAGCTATTTTGCATGATGGATCCCCCACAGGAAGCCTGCCTTAAAAACTGAGCTCTCCTAGCTTACTGGTAAAGGTATGACATGGATCAGATTTTTTTTTTTTAAACATCATTTTAGAAACAAGTGTCCAAAGTCTTAAAAGACATACCTCCTTTGCTCCAGTAATTCCATTCCTGAAACTTTATCTGAAGGAAACAATGGCACAGATGCACAGAGATTTAAGTATGGATAGGGACATTCACTTTACTGCTATTGTCTTGAAAGCTAAAGACCATTTGGATATCCAGCTTTAAGGTCTGGTAACAAAACTGCAGAGCATCCATGGAAGCCAGCAGCCACTAAACACAGTATGATAAGGTAAGGGAGACACAGTATGAACATGAGGTGGGATATGAACCCTTTTAAATCAAAATATCTGTATTAGTGCTTCTCAAACTAGCCATACTGAAGGACTGCTTTGCAATTTTCAATCTGCTGCAAGTCAACAGTTTTGTAGAACACAATATATAAAAATGTGGTATCCATGTCAGATTGCTCTGGGGGTTTTCTAAATGCTTACTCTTGTTTTCCATACTCATCTCTTCAGGCACCAGGAACAAACAGTTCCCAGGCCACACTTTTAATCGCCCTGTTTTATATCTTATATAAAAGTCTGGGAGGAAATGCAATACTAGGTCAAGAGTGATTTTTGTCTCTAAACAGTGAGTTTGGAGCGGTCATTCTTTTTCTTTTTTCTTTTTTTTTTTTTAAGAAATTTGTATTTCAGCTTTGCTACAAGGAGAAGCTCATTTCTCGAGTAATAACAAAGTGTCCAAGGTAGGGCTGGATGAGCATTTAAGAAGGAGCCTGTACAGGCTGTCTGGCGTGGGGTGGGCAGCAGGGAGCAGATGGCCATGGGCCTTTCAGTTCCCAGATGAGACCCGTGGCTGCCTTTGCAGCAGGAGAACATTTGTGAGTCAGCAGCTTCCTTCAGGCAGAGTTGGGAAGCAGCCGGGGAATTCAGTCCTCTTCTGAGTCTGGAACATCGTCCCGGTTCCTCATCTAGGCTGTGCCCAGCATTCCATCCGCATCCCTGGACACTGAACTCTCCGCCCATCCTGCCAACCTTTCCCCAGCCTCGCCAATGGGAATTCGGAGCATCGCGGACCTCACCTGCCCAGCGTAGCCCCGGCCCCGCCCGCGCTGAGCCGCCAGACATCACGTCAGGATGTCCCAACGGGGAGGCTGAGCCGGACGGAGCCCAGGCCCCTGCCAAGGCCCCGGGGCTAAGTCTGCTGGCTCCTCGGCTCCTCCGGGGAGTTTTCCCAGGGACCTCCACCCTGCCAGCCCGCCAGCCAGAGGGGAGGGAGGGTGGGCAGGAGCGCACAGTTGTGGTTAGCCTGGCGGCGGGAGGGGGTGGAAAGAGCCTTCTCCGCCCGCTGCCATTCCTGCGGGATGGAGGCAGCGCTGTCCCCCAGGACAGAAGTCTGGCTTTGTTGTTGTTTCCTAAAGAGAAGAAAGGGCAGAGATGAGTTTCCAGACGCCAAGAATGGGGAAGAATGTGAACCCCTGCTGGGATGACAGGGCCACCGCCTCCGTGGTACCCAGACCCCGTGGATGCCTGGGGGCGGCGGGACCAACCGCAGCAAACACAGCCGGGTCCCCAGAGCCACCGTTCGCTCTGGACCCCAGAGGTAGGGTGGGGTGGCTTGGGGGTGACTGTAGATGTTCTGTGCCTCCCCAAGGGCAAATCATGGTGGTCAGGGGATAGATCTAAGGATTCAGACTGTTCCAGAGTTTCCCCCTACCCAATAAGACAGGTGTTAGTGTTATCCTGTTTTACAAATGAGGCAAGGGAGGCTCAGAGCAGTAAAGTGGCTGAATTGCCTAAAGCCACAGGGTTGGGAAGTGGCAGAACTTGGACTCAGGCCAAGTTAACTCTAAGGCATCTGCCAGGGCATTCTGTCTCCTAAGATGGTTTAAAAAAAGGTGTGGTCTAATTCTGGCTTGTACCCCCTCCTCCTTCCAGACAACCTCACTGCATCTAGAGCTCCTAATGCATGGTGTGTAGATTCTGGTTCTTACTAGCCTCCATCCCTGTTGGAAGATGCTAAGAAGCCAGTCATTATCAATGTGCTCACTGCAATAACTCAGGGAGCTTTCATCCCAGAAAGATGAATATTTTCTTTCAGACTAGACTCTGGGAAATCCAAATGAAGGCCCAAAGCAATGAATGTCTAAAGGTGGAATTTCAGACACTGTGGTGCATCTTTGATTGTGGAGTCCTTCCTGGGACTCTTCAAGTTGTCCTCTACCCCATGTATAGCCAGCCATGCCCCACATGCCCTTGCAGAAGACCTAGATTCTCACCTGAGTTCTGACCCCCATTAACTGTGTGACACTGAAAAATCACCTACCCTCTCTGAGCCTTAAGAAACTGAGGAGGGTATAGCAGAAAGTGACACAGGGTCCACTTGTATCAGACTCACTCATGAGTGATGTGATAATTGTAGGTTCTTATGTACCCTCACCTCCCCCAACCCTAATGGACGAGCCTCTCTGGAAGGTAGAACCAGGGAATCTGCCTTTTGAATAGATTTCCCAGGTGATTCTGACAGGCACCAGAGCAGGACAAGCACTGACACAGAGGATGTCTAAGCTCAATTACAGGCTCTGTATGTGATCCTGAGGTTGAGGAACAGTATCTTTCTGTCTGCCTCCCCACTCCCACTCCCAGATTTTCTGTGCCAAGGAGAAGCTGCTGGGGAAGATCTGACATGCACGCTGCTGGGGCTTAACCGGCAGCGGCAGCAGAACAGCGATGGGTGAAGGGCTGAGGCCTGGGTGGAGCCAGAGTTCTGTCCTGGGGACTGCAGGCTGGATCTTCACTCCAGGGCTGGCCTGGCCCAGCTCCAAGTCCAGAAGTCCACGTGGGCTGGAGCCTGGGTGTGGCCATTGCTTCAGCCTACATTGTCCTGGGCTGCTCCAGATCCCCACCCTCGTGCCACAGCTCTCAGGTCAGGGTCTCCTGCCGTCCCAGGCTCTGGAGGACTTGCCAGGGGCCTGGGTCTCTCTGCTCACGTTAAAGCCCTCCTGAGTCAACCTGGTCCTCCTTCAGAGGTGCTTCTGGATGATGTCAGAGTCAAGGGCCAGGTGTGGGATTGGGAGCCAGGTAAGGGTGAGATGCTGTGCTGGGTCATCCCATCTGACCCAAGCGTGGAAAAATGAGTAGAATTGTACAGTGCTGCTTGAGTTACTAAAATAACCAAGAATTCAGATCAAATCCTTAGAAAGATCATCAACAACAGTCAAGTGAAAAAAATCTTTAAAATAGGATTTGTAGAACTATCACATCTTTGCAAATACATGTACTTTAATGAGTGTTTATGTGTGAATCCATGTCTGTTTCCATATGGACCCAGAGATGAGCCAAACTTTACAGATTCAGAACATGGTCTTCCACAAACTGTCCTCTCATCAGCCACCGGGGCTACCTGCCCTTCAAACCAGCTGGCAATGGACTCTGAGATCCCCATGGATTCCCTCAGGTTTGACAATCCACTAGAAAGACTTACAGAACTTAAAAAAAAAAAAAACCCACTATAATTATGATTACTGTTTTATTATAGTAAAAGGACACAAATTAAAAGATACACATAGGGGTAAGTCTGGGAGGGTTCCAAATACAATGCTTTCATCACCCTCAGGACCATGTTACCCTCCTGGCATCCACATATGACAAAGACTACTCCAGCCAAGAACCTCACCAGGACTTCAGTGTCCAGAGTTTTTAATGGGGCTTCGCTACATAGGGATGATTGACTGAACTCAATCGCCTGCACCTTCCCTTCCCCAAATGTTGGGCTGATACCACGTGGCTCAAAGCCGTGATCCTCTAATCACAGGACTGGTCTTTCAGGCATGGCCAGCTCCTGTCCTGAGCCATCCTGTTAGGAGTGGCCCCAGGGGTCCACCAGGAGTAACAGTGCACTCCTGTTACCCAGCAAATTCCAATGACTTAGAGATTGCCTCCCAGGAACGGGAGACAAAGACCCAGCCAAATGTTTAATTACACAATATGTTCACAAAATACGAAAAAAGAATGGAAGGAGCTCCCTTAAAATGTGAATACTGCTTCTGTCAGCATGCTGAAGGTTGGGTTATGGCAGACATTGTGATATATTCCCCCGAACCCAATTCTCTGCTTCCTGACACACAGTTAGACTACATCCCCCAGCTTCCCTGCAGTCACCTGTGCCCATGTGACTGAATTCTGGCCAATGAAATGTGGGAGGAAATAATGCTTGCCATTCCAAGCCTAACCCATAAAATCTTTACTTTTTTTTTTCCTACCTACTGGCTAGGGCAAAGAACTCAGGGCTCTAGAGGATGATGGAACCATAGAATATGAAGATTCTGGGTCCCCGAATTGTCCAGAGAAAGGATGGATCAAATACTGTCCTTGGACTTTTGCATGAGCAAAATAGTCTATTATTTTAAGCAACTGAGATTTGAAGGTTGTTTATGAACATCAGGTGCCCACCTTAATTAATGTACAGGCAAATTTCCTTTCTTCCCCACTAATGTTAGTTTTCTTAACTTGCTCTAATAAATATTATACTTACCGTTCTTGTCAGAATAAAAAATCAAACACCAAGGTAATTTTTTTTAATGACAGCATACAAAAAGTTAGGTAGGTAGAGTGGAGGGTGCCTGAATGATTTTAAAATGTTTTTGAAGAAAAAAATTAAAAGAAACATTTGATGGTATAGGAAAAAAAATCTTTGTTCTTCTTGAAACTCTGAACACTAAGGATCCTCGTCTTTCTCAGTAACCCACCCAGCAGGCCTTGAAGTTGCTTTTTCCCTTGAGTGCCCCCGGAGTTAAAATCGTGTTTCCCCCAGAGGACCTCTTCCCAGCTTGCTGTTTGGGTTGCCTCCTGGGAGCTGCTTCTGCTCCTACTCAGCCCCCTCAGCCTAGGATTGTGGCCCAGGGAGGTGGAAGAGAACTCAGGCTAGGACCCCAGGTTTCTCTCCATCCATAGGTTTCCTCCCTTATAAGGTGGGTGTTTCCTTATAGAGAACAGTCTGAGCTCCATAAGGATATCTCATCAACCTTACCACCTTGATGTTTTATCAAGAAGGAGGTTCCCCTCTGCCACCCCTATTGCTGAATCTGCTGTGGCTTCACAGAGTAACCAGACCCAGGTCTGGGGCCTGTCCCCACTGCCCACCCCTCTGACCACTTAGGACTTGCCTAAGACCTAAGGCTCTGGGGCCCCAAGGATGTGCTTCCTGGGGATACACTTCCAATTCAATTCTAGAGGATTTCCCTTTTCCCACTTTTCATCCATGAGGTGGTTAGTGCTGCGTGGGTATGCTTTTCATTATCAATAAACATAGGATTTGTATTGGGATTCTCCAGAGAAATAGAACCCATAGAATGTCTGTGTTTACATATAATGTATGTGTATACATATAATGTATAATGTGTATACATATAATGTGTGTGTGTATTATCTACATGTGTATCTATATACATACATATATATGTGTATATATAAATATTTTTAGAGAGAGAAGTTTATTTTAAAGCACTGGCTCATGTGATTACGGAACTGACAGATTCAGAATCTGCAGGGTTTCTCAGCAGGCTTGAGACCCAAAGACTAGTCCTTGTTGCAGTTTAAATCCAAAGGCCCTCTTCTGGCAGGATTTCCTGTTGCTTGGGGGATTCAGTCTTTTGGTCTATTCAGTACTTTGACTGTTTGGATAAAGCCCACCTATATTTATGGAGTGCAGTCTCCAAGTCTGCTGATTTAACTGTTAATGTCATCTCAAAAATTCTCACTTAAACATCCAGGATAATATCTGACCAAATATCTAGGTACCATGGCGGGGTCAAGTTGGCACATACAATTAAGCATCACAGTTTCCTTGAAAACCCAGTCTTTAGGTCAGTTTTCCTTGACATCTAAGACTTCATATTCCAGGAGATTTTCAGCTCATGGAAATTATGCGAAACAGCTACCTGCTGAATGCTATGGACTCCTCACCATCCCCACCACCATCATCATCACTGCCATCATTGTTATTATCATTATTCCCACTTTACCAAGCAGGTACCCAAAACTCAGAGAGGCTCAATGACTCATCCAAGATTACATAGCTGGGAAAGAGAGGAAATGGATTTGAACTCAGATATTGAAACCAAGGCTGTGGTCCATGTGATCAGATTGGTTAGTTTTCTGTGATTGTGGTTTTCAGTCTGTCTGCCCTCTGATGGAGAAGGATAAGAGGTTTATGGATGCTTCCTAATGGGAGAGACTGGCTGAGGGGGAAATTGAGTCTTGTTCTGATGGGCAGGGCCATCAGAAAATCTTTAATCTGATTTTTGTTGAAGGGCAGGGCCGTGTTCCCTCTCTATCATTTGATCTGAGGCCAAACTATGGTGGAGGTAATGAAGATAACGGTGACCTCCTTCAAAAGGTCGGTCCCATGCACGCACTGCTGCTCTCAGTGTCCCCAGCCCTGCAGCAGGCCACCGCTGACCCACGCCTCTGCCAGAGACTCCTGGACACTCACGGGCTCAGACCATGCACTCCTTGTTGCCAAGTTCAAACTTAAATTGAAGAAAGTAGGGAAAACCACTAGACCATTCAAGTATGACCGAAATCAAACCCCTGAGGATTATACAATGGAAGTGACAAATAGATTCAAGGTTAGATCAAGATTAGATCTAATATTAGATCTAATTAATCAAGATCAAGATTAGATCAAAATATCAAGATTAGATCTGATAGACAGAGGGCCTAAAGAACTGTGGTTCCTGACACTGTACAGGAGGCAGGGATCAAGACCATCCCTGAGAAAAAGAAATGCAAAAAGACAAAATGGTTGTCTGAAGAGGCCTTACAAACAGCTATGAAAAGCAGAGAAACGAAAGGCAAAGCAAAAAAGGAAAGATATACCCATCTGAATGCAGAGTTCCAAAGAACAGCAAGGAGAGATAAGAAAGCCTTCCTCGGTGATCAATACAAAAAAATAGAGGAAAACAATAGCATGGGAAAGACTAGAGATCTCTTCAGGAAAATTAGAGATACCAAAGGTAAAGCCCATTTCATGCAAAGTCAGCTCAATAAAGGACAGAAATGGTATGGACCTAATAGAAGCAGAAGATATTAAGAAGAGATGGCAAGAATATACAAAAGAACTATACAAAAAAGATCTTAATGACCCAGATGATAACGATGATATGATCACTCACCTAGAGCCAGACATCCTGGAATGCAAAGTCAAGTGGGCCTTAGGAAGCATCACTATGAACAAAGCTAGTGGACATGATGGAATTCCAGTTGAGCTCTTTCAAACCCTAAAAGATGATGCTGTGAAAGTGCTGCACTCAATATGCCAGCAAATTTGGAAAACTCAACAGTGGCCACAGGACTGGAAAAGGTCAGTTTTCATTCCATTGCCAAAGAAATGCAATGCCAAAGAATACTCAAACTACTACACAATTGCACTCATCTCACAGGCTAGCAAAGTAATGCTTAAAATTCTCCAGGCTTCAGCAGTACGTGAACCAGGAACTTCCATATATTCAAGCTGGATTTAGAAAAGGCAGAGGAACCAGAGATCAAATTGCCAACATCCGCTGAATCATAGAAAAAACAAGAGGTTTTCAGAAAGACATCTTCTTCTGCTTTATTGACTATGCCAAAGTCTTTGACTGTGTGGACCACAACAAAATGTGGAACATTCTTCAAGAGATGGGAATACCTGACCACCTGACCTGCCTACTGAGAGATCTGTATGTAGGTCGAGAAGCAACAGTTAGAACTGGACATGGAACAACAGACTGGTTCCAAATTGGGAAAGGAGTACGTCAAGGCTGTAAATTGTCACCCTGCTTATTTAACTTATATATCCAGAGTACATCGAAATGCTGGACTGGATGAAGCACAAGCTGGAATCAAGATTGTCAGGAGAAATATTAATCACCTCAGATATGCAGGTGACACCACCCTTGTGACAGAAAGCGAAGAAGAACTAAACAGCCTCTTGCTGAAAGTGGAAGAGAAGAGGGAAAAAGTTGGCTTAAAGCTCAATATTCAGAGAACTAAGATCCTGGCATCTGGTGCCATCACTTCGTGGGAAATAGATGGGGAAACAGTGGAAACAGTGTAAGACTTTATTTTTGGGGGGGTCCTAAATCACTGCAGATGGTGACAGCAGCCATGGAATTAAGAGAGCCTTCCTCCTTGGAAGAAAAGTTATGACCAACCTAGATAACATATTAAAAAGCAGAGACATTACTTTGCCAACAAAGATCCATCTAGTCAAACTATGGTTTTTCCAGTAGTCATGTGTGGATGTGAGAGTTGGACTATAAAGAAAGCTGACGCTGAAGAATTGATGCTTTTGAACTGTGGTGTTGGAGAAGACTCTTGAGAGCCCCTTGGACTGCAAGGAGATCCAACCAGTCCATCCTAAAGGAGATCAGTCCTGAATATTCATTGGAAGGACTGATGTTGTAGCTGAAATTCCAATACTTTGTCCACGTGATGCTAAGATGCGGTTTATTGGAAAAGACCCTGACGTTGGGGAAGATTGAAGGTGGGAGAAGGGGACAACAGAGGATGAGATGGCTGGATGGCATCACCAACTCAATGGAGATGAGTCTGAGTAAGCTCTGGGAGTTGGTGGTGGACAGGGAGGCCTGGTGTGCTGCAGTCCAAAGTCAGACATGACTGAGGGACTGAACTGACTGATTCAAACCAAACCTAGCACTTTTCATTATGCCATGCTGTCTCTCTTCAAGCAAACACAAAAGCATTTGCAGCAGGGCCTGGCACCACTCTGGGCATTGATAGTATTCTTGTGCTTAGCTGCTCAGTCATGTCCGGCTCTTTGCGACCCCATGGACTGTAGCCCACCAGGTTCCTTTGTCATAGGGATTCTCCAGGCAAGAATACTGGAGTGGGTTGCCATGCCCTCCTCCAGGGGAACTTTCCAACCAAGGGATCGAACCCAGGTGTCCCTCATTGCAGACGGATTCTTTACCATCTGAGCCAGCAGGGAAGCTGATAGTATTCTTACTCATCAAGTTTCTACAATAGCCCTATGACATCAGCGCCTCTCATAACCCCATTTAGCAAATGAGAAAAGGCAAAGTGCAGAGGTGGGCTAACTAGCACCACAGCAGAGCTGAGATTTGATCCGGGCAGTCTGACCCGGAGCCCACAGCTAACCACAACCTCTCTCTTGGTGTCCTTCTTTCCTCTCCACCCCTCAATTACCCATATTTAAAAGAAATTTTACAGAAAAGAAGAATCTAAAAATCATTAGGTTCCTGCTCTTTGCATCCCTCCAGACTGAGCCTTTTGGGAGACAAGGACTGGGTCCCATGGTGTACCTGTCCTTAGACATGCTGGCTACCCAGAGACGCATGAGAGGCAGGTCCTGCTCTTCGCTGGCTCCCCGTCTAACAAGGCAGCATAACCATATCCTCTCCAACATGCAGCTGACTTCCCAGGACCCCAGGTTGCAATCCCTGGCTGGTCTCCACCTTACAACTCGGCCTCCCAGCCTCCAGCCTGCCGCCCAGTGCCAAGGCCTGGCCTCCCAGACGAGGGGCATCTGGTTCTGCTTTGCTTGGGAAGACAGCTCCATCTATAAATATTTGGACCGTGTAGCTCAGTCTCGCCAGTCAGCCTCAGTTTGGTCCTCAACATGAAGCCTTCCTGTAAGGGACCCGAGACAGGTTTACTGCCTGGGAAAAGGGAGGTCTTTGCTGAAGTCATCATTTTCTCTAATGGAAACTGCACTCCCAATGCCCCACCCCCTCCCCGCCTCCTGCAAAAAGGGCAGGGCTGCTGGTGGTCTGGAGGCCCTGGATGGGCAGTATTTCCAGGTAATGGGGTTGGGTTGGTGGGGGCTCACTGTCCACCTGCCACAGTGAGACACTGGACCCCTCCCCGTGACCCCCTCAACAAAAGGCCTTCTAGTCTCCTAACATCCCTCTCAGGGTTTCCCTCCTGCCCTCTCGGTTCTGGCAGCCAGGGTGGCCCCCCAGCCCCAGCTCTGGAGCACAGTGGTCTGCAAAGCTGGTGCCCTGGGAGCAAGGGTCTGGCCAGATGGAGACCAGGATGGCTTTTCCAGGGGGTGGTGGGTGGTGGGTGCCAGGTAGTGCAGTGACAGAGCTGTGTCTCAGCCAGGAGTCTCCCCTGAGGACTCACAGGCAAGATGCAGAGATGTTCAGAGTTGCCAAGAGACATGATTCATTCATTCGCCGATTACTGAGTTCCCTCTCAATGCCAGTTCCAAGCTAAGACCTGGGGGGAGCAAAAGCAGACACAGCCCCTTCCTTTCTAGGAGGTGGGAGGTGGTGAGAAATAGTGATGAATGAGAACTAAAGCTAATGGAAGGTGCTGATGAAAACAGGAGACTGATTCTATGAGGCCTGATACAAAGAACCAGATGGGAGTCTGGGAAGACTTCCTGGAGGAGATGAGTCTTCACTTTTGTTCTGTCATAAGTAGGAGTTAACCGAGGGATGGAGCAAGAGTGAGGGTCCCAGGTTTGGATGGGCAGCCAGTTTTGAGGAATTGTACAGAAATCCTGGTCAGTGGGAGGACAGAGATGAGGGGAAGGTCATAGGGGATGGGCTGAAACGCCCTGGGCGAGAGACGGAGGAGGCAGACCAGTCAGGGTCCTGAGAGTGTGTTAAGGATCTGGATCCCTGTCCCTCATCCCCCAAGGGGTAATCCGCATCCTCACCTGGGTCTGTGTGCCTGTTGGGTAGCTTGCCCAATGACCAGAGTGTCTAATATCCATCACTTGCTGGAGGATTTTGATATCCATATAAACTTGTTATTATTTATTTCTTTTTAAAGAAATGCTAAATAATTTATCTAAGTGATGACAAACTATTAAAACATTAAAAAATGTTGCCACAACAATGTTTAAAAATCCTATTACAGTATCCACAGGAGACTGGTTCCAGGAGCCCCTTTGTACACCAAAACCCATGGATGTTCAGATCCCTTATACAAAATGGCCTATTAGAATGAATATGATGGTCCCTCCATATACACGGATCTGAAACCTGTCAATATGGAGGGCTGACTATACATTTCTTGAAAAAAATTGGTGTATAAGTGGACCTGTGAAGTTTGAACTCATGTTGTTCAAGGGTCAACTGTGTTTATAAAAGTTTAATTATTGAACTGGAATCAAGATTACCGGGAGAAATACCAATAACCTCAGATATGCAGATGATACCATCCTTATGGCAGAAAGTGAAGAGGAACTAAAGAGCCTCTTGACAAAAGTAAAAAAGGAGAGTGAAAAAACTGGCTTAAAACTCAGCATTCAAAATACTAAGATCATAGCATCTGGTCCTCGTCTATTTGCCATGACGTGATGGGACCAATAAAGTTACTGTTGAGTCTAACAATTAAGAGCAGGCACGTGTGTACTTGTGGCCTCTTTTCTCATTTGGAAAATGGGGAATTATTTAGTTCACAGTAGTATTGGTTAATTATAAGGAACAAATGTAAGCAATGGCAGGTACTTTGTGTTCGATTAGCTATAGTTATTATTGTTATTCATGAACTTTGAATTTCCTCCCACCAAAAACCTATTCCATTCTCACCAGGATCTAGTACTGTTCAAGTGTCAAATCCAGGAGTTACCTTTATAGCTCACACTTCCTTTACCCCCAAAAGCTGATCCATCTGCAAATGGCGCCACTTCCTGGAGCTGCCCATGTTGGCCACGTCTCCGTGTCTCCCCCACATTTTCTCCTTCCAATTCTGCATCACAGTCTCCTTGCTCACTGTACTGTTTCCCAATGGTCTCCCACTTGCCCGTGCCTCCCCACCCCACAGTCCATTCTCCACGCAGTGGCCAGAGTGACCCTCAGGTCCCTGTAGCTCTGAATCCTTCTTAACATTCGGGTTTAGGGTAAATTTCAGCTCCGCACGGAGGCATCTCCTGAGCACCTGTCTGAAGTCATTCCTCCCCACCCCTCACTTTCTATCCCTTTATCTTATCTACAACATTTCCACTGATTTGAAATTATCTTATTTATTTGTTTACTTGTTAGTGCCTAAGTTCTTGGAGGGCAAGGACCCCTCAGTCTGGTCTATCACTCTATCCCCAATACACAATACAAGCTTGGTAAATATTTGTCAAATGTAGTGATTACTGATAGCGATATGGTTCCTACAAAATTAATTTGGCAGAGCCTCAAATGTCACCTCCTCTCTGAAGCCATCTCTGATTTGTGGAGCATTTTTGTGTCTTTGTCTATCAGCCAGCTGACCCGGAATTGAGCTGGTTTAAGGCAAGGTGTTCCCGGGCTGCTGAGAATTGTTGCAGGGTTTTTTCTGAGAGAATAGCTCAGCCTTGTTGCCTTGGAGGCCCAGAACCCTCACGAAGGACCTGGCTGGCACAGGCAAGGAGCCTTCATTTCCATCATGTAACTGATGGGCTGGAGAAGAAGAGATTAGGAACAAAAACTAGAAGCCATTTTCAAAAGACGGAGAAAACTTCAACCATTGACCGCAACATAATGAAATGAGAAAGCCACCCAGAGAAAATTTGCATTTTAAAACCTGAGGTTTTCCTGGGCCCAGTCATATCAATTTAGCATCCTGGATTTGCCCTATAACTCATCTCCTCACCCCATACTTGAGCCTCCCCAAATATCTGCTTTTTTGATAACTTGGGGCTGCCTGGAAAGCTAGGAGTCCCTGACTTCCTCAGGGTGGCTGAATCAAAGAAGATGCAAAAGAGAGAAGGCAAGCTCTGTGGTTAATCTGGATTTGGGTTTCAGAGGTTATTCTGGAGCTTGGAATAAAGAGCAGATTTCTATTGGGTTAACTCATGCTACTGTATAGACTATCGGACAATGAACTCCAGAGTCACTGTATTCAAATCTTGGCTCTACGAAGCTGTAAGCTTAATGACCATAGAAAGGTCATCAGCCTTTCTGGGTCTCAGCTTCTTCACCTGTAAAATGGGCACCCACTTCAAAGGGAGATTAAATGAGACAATTTATATAAGTGCTTAGGAGAGTATTTAGCATATGGCTAGTGCTGCTTTGGTGTTTACTTTTATAATTATCCTTTATCTACACAGACTGGCTTCCTATAATGTGACAAAATTGCAATTCAAAGATTGAAGGTTCATTTTACCTCATCACCAATTCAATGGGCAGTACTTCTGTATTCTTGTCTACTAACCTTGAAGTTTTCAGTCCAAATATAGATTAGAAGAAAGAAAACATACTTAATATGATGAGCCATTTCGGGCTAAGACCTCACTCTGAACCTCCAACTTTTCCCACCCCAGTCTTTCCTAGAGAGTAATCTTTCTGAAGCATCGATCTGGAGACAAGAGGAATATCTTTATCTCTCTGTAAAGGCCAAGATAATGAATGGAAAACTATGATAAAGAGTAAAGAAGCTTGGCATAATGTCAAGTTAAAAAATAAATATACAAAAATCAGTAGCTTTCTTATATAACAGTAACCAGCACAGTGACAATAAAGAACAACAATGATAACAACCAAGGATAAAATACTAAGAATAGATTTGGCAAGAATCAGCAAGTTCACATGAAAAATAAATGTATGTATATATGAAAAATAAATTTATAACCCCCAAAAGTACAGAAAGGAGAACCTGAGTAAATAGATATGTATCTTGTTCTTGTCTAGAAGGTCTCAAAATTATACAAACATCAATTCTCCTAAAACATATTGAAAAATCCAATCCTGTGTCAACCCAGATTCCAGTGTAGTTATTTTTGGAGTTTGACAGCATGGGAGAATAAATAGGAGAAAATAGATATCTGGGGCAAAAGTAAGAGAAGAGGGGAAAGTTGCACTTTCAGCAGATACTGAAACACATGATAAAAATAGAATACTATAGATGCTTTGATATGGGATCTAAAACAAGAATGTCAATAGAGTAGAGTAGAAAGTGCAACTTAATATGAGAATTTAGTACTCTAGAAGAGACGCTTCTAATCAGAGGGGAGAAATGTATTATTTAATAGATGATGTGGGCAACTGGCTGGCCATTTGGAAAAAAAAATGAAGACAGATTCATACTTCTTTCACCAGAATACATTCCAGATGTAATAAGATTTAAATGTAAAAATCCAAACCATAAAAATATTAGAAAAAGGCAGGGGAAGAATATTTTATAAGGAAAAGGTTTTATAAGTAGCAAATGAGACCCAGAATCCATAATGGAAAAAGATAGGCAGTTTGAGGTTTTACAGATTTTACAGTAAAATACACTGCAAATAAAGTTGAAAGACAAGCTTTCCCTGGGGAAAAAATATGACAGAGATACATTTGCTATCCATAAGATAAAAAGAGTTTCTACAAATCAATGAGTAAAAAAAAGCAAAGGACCTGGAAAACATTCAAAAAGATGATCAACCTCTCTAATAATAAAATAAATAAAAATTAGAATAATGAAATATATTCTCCCCCCACAACATAGACAGTTTTCAAAGATCAAATACTCCAATTTGGCTAAGAGGTTGGGAAATGGGCATCTTTGTTCATTGCTGGTAGAAATATAAATTGGATCAAGATTTCTGAAGAGAAATTTGGCCACATCAATCAACATTTTAAATGTGCAAATACGAAGAATATATTTTTGTCCTTTTTTGGGCTTTTACACATCTTTTCATGTGAGAAAAATGGTGACGTAGTGGATGAGGTGGTGTGTTGCTCAGATGCTCCTTCAGCTACTAAGAGGGTGGACAGCTGAGAGCTCACAGCTGAGAATCATCCCCACTTCAACCACCCCCGGGATTGGATTGCGTATCGTGCATGCTAAGTCGCTTCTGTCACCTCTGTCCATGAGATTCTCCAGGCAAGAATACTGGAGTGGATTTCCATGGCCTCCTCCAGGGGATCTTCCAGACCCGAGGTATCCTAGAAGATTCAGGAGCCACAGTAGTGGAGTCTGTGACCTAGAGCATACCAGAACATTCCCTCTAAAGTAAAGGGCAAATGGCTGCATCTTACACCTCTCACTGCTAAGGCAGAACTACAATGCCTGGTAGACCTCTGTGGGTTCTAAAGGAAGCATATTTTACATGTGTTCCATCCATATATTGAAATATATGAGAAGCATCCAGTTTTAGTGGAGATCAGAGCAGGGTCTGTCTACAACAGTTTCAGATTGTAGTATAAGAAGCCTAGCTCCTTGGGTCATATGACTCACCAGACTATATAGTATGGGAGCTCTCCAAGGTGGAAAAAACACTATGTAGATTTTTTGGCGAGCCCCAGTAGCAGACTCTCAGTGTAGACCTCTGAAGTCCTGGAGCAAGTTCATGCCATTTGCTGTGGAAAATATATACATCTTTCAAAAACAGTTCTTGGAATGATTTTGTGCAAAGATGTGGATAGAGTACCCAACCATGGACAGCAAGTTTCTAATAGCCAGGGCTGTCCCTCATTATCTGAGTTCAAACAGCACTGCAAAGACAGAAGTTTGGCCCAACAAGTCCAGAGGGTACAAATAGGCTGACAGGCCCATAACCCGGATCTCCTCATCACCCACCACTGTTCCACTCATCCCATGTCCATCTGTAGCGTCCTTATAAATAACTGAGACAGGAGGGGGCAAGTTCACAGACGACATTTAGAATAGATAAACCATAAGGTCATGCTATATAGTACAAGGAACTAAATCCAATCTCCTGGGATAAATCATAATGGAAAAGAATATTTTAAAAAGGGTGTGTATGTGTATAACTGAGTCACTTTGCTATACAACAGAGACTGGCTCACCATTGTTAATCAGCTGTGCTTCAAGTAAAAAAAACAACACTTTAAAAAAAAGTTCACAGATGGGTTAACTTGATGTGTGGATGCAAGCTGCAAATGGACCCTAACACCGCCCCATTCAGGGTTTGTCCTGAAAAGCAGTCGTGGGGGGAGATTCTAGTCTCAGGTGGAGTTTTGGGCAGTGATCTGGTCATCCATTCAGTGCAGATTGGCCAGAGGTTAGAATATGTTTGGATTCATAGGCAGAGGTGAATGGCTAGATTGGCTACTTAGGAAAACAAAAGAGAAAATTTGGAAGAAATGGGTGGAGGGATTTAAGGGAATAGGCGTAAAGTGTGAAGACTTTTTTCCATTGCATGTTAAAGCCTGCAAGGGAATGTCCACCTCAGAAGAGTCAGTAACCAACCAGCCAGACAGAATGACTCAGCCAGATGATGTCAGCCGGTGGTATCAACCACCCCAGTGCCCATACAACTGGTGTGAATGGAGGAAGCATGGTGGCCAGGGTGGAGGCTATGCTTGGGAGGGGTCCCAGTTCTTAAACTGCGGCTGCTGAACAGCCACCCTGCCAGGAATGGGACCAACTCTGAGCCCCCTATTTGACACTTAACCTCTGGGAGACCGAACAGCCACTTGGTGACAAGTATTTTGGATTCCTTCCACCCAGGAAGGGACAGATTTATCTTGACTGAAAGTGACTCATACTCAAGGTATGAGTTTGTCCTTTCTGTCCAGAGGGCTTTGGCCAATTACCTAGTCTTATTCCAAGTCCAGCCATGTGTTCATCCACCCAGCCAGGTTCGTGCCTAAATTGCATAGGATCAAGGTACCCATTTTAGAGCAAAGAAGGTGCAGCCCCTTCCTCCATCTTCAAAGTACCTCATTTTAATCTCTGCTTCCATCGTCACCTCTCCTCTCTGATCCTCTGTCTTCCTCTTATGAGGATGCTTGTGATTATACTGAGTCCACCTTGAAAACCCAGGGTCAACTCCCTATCTCAAAATCCATGAGTTAACTGCATCATCAAATTTCAGTTTGCAATGTAAAATGACATAGTCACAGGTTCTGAGGGATTAAGATGTAGATAACTTTGGGGGAGAGGCTGCATACTGTCCGCCACAAGTGATAACCCCAGCAGCTGCACTATTTATAAGAGAGGCAAAATGAAACCATAACTATAGTTCTTTCATCCACTACGGCTTGAAGACGAGTCAGCTGGTCTACCTGATTTTAGCTGGGACAGAGAGCAGAGCAAGGCATTTTAAGTTTGAGTCCTAGAAAGGCAAATGGATTGGTGAGAGCTACGGGTTGGTGATGGCAGTGATACTGGACAGGGAGATTAGCTCAGGGTCTCTGCACAGGTGGGTGATGGAGGGGCTGCAGGGTAGAGCCTGAGAGGATAGAAGTGCTGTGTTGGCAAGACAGTACTAACAGTCAGGCTTCAAGCCAGAGGCCAGAAATGGGACCCCAGCAACCTTGCCAGCTCAGTTAGACCACAGAAGAAGCTGCTGCTTCGGAGAGGCAAGGCTGCAGTCAGGGGTCATTGCTTGGGGCATCATTCCTCAGCTAGAAGATAAAGGTGACATAAGGATCCTCTCCGGTGGAGCTGCCTTGAGCATCCATGAATGGTGGGCATAAGGGGTATCACATGGGACCAGGCACATGGCTGGAGAGTGCTAGCCACTGGGACAGTGGTGGTTGTCTGCCTGCCTAGAGTTATGCTCCCCTTTCGGGGGCAGAGTCATTGCCCCTGGACGGCAAAAGCAGTCCAGGTGAGAACTACATTTCCCAGCCCCGTCATCTGTGTGTGCTCACATGACTGGTTCTGGCTGAGGCAATGCAGGCCCTGTGATGAGTTCCTTCAGGCTGGACCCACGGAAGACCTCCTGGTGCTCTCCTCTTCCTCTCTCTTTTGTCTGCCTGGACATTGATGTCCCCATGTGACCTCTGAATCTAGGAGATGAAAATGGCAAAGCCTCCATCAGCCTATGTCCCTGGGTAAATAGGGCTAACACCTCCCTGGTATCGCACTGCCATTTAAATTTTATGTGAATGAGAAATAAGCTTCTATTATGTTAAACCACTGTGATCTTGGGCTTTACTCTATTTTTTTTTCTTTGGTTGTGCCACAAAGCATGCAGGATCTTGATTCCTTGACCAGGGATCGAACCAATGCCCTCTGCAATGGAATCACAGAATCCCCCAACCACTGGACTGCCAAGGAGTTCCCAGGACTTACTCTATCTTTAACCTCAACTAACTTTACCTTAACTGATCCAGTTGTCAGTGATGACTTAGCCATCTGATTATCCTGAAGATCTAACTCAAGATATAAAACTGACATGAAGTCCAGAGAGGAGCTTCCATAAGTTCAGAAACAGAAGGAAAGGGCATTGTGTCAGCACCCCTCAGGTCCCAGGACTGACCCTGTTGGACAGTGTGGGGCATACAGGCTCATTGCTGTGCCTGGGCTAAATGAACACATTCATCATCACAGGTCCAAGTCATCGAGCATTTCCTGTGCTGACTCTTCTTTGCTTTCTCTTCCTTGTTCAGTCACTCAGTCATGTCCCACTCTTTGCAACCCACAGACCACAGCATGCAGGCTTCCTTTCACCATCTCCGGAGCTTACTCAAACTCATGTCCATTGAATCGGTGATGCCATTCAACCATCTCATCCTCTGTCATCCCCTTCTCCTCCTGCCTTCAATTTTTCCAGCAGCAGGGTATTTTCCAATAAGCCAGCTCTTTCATCAGATGGCCAAAGTATTGGAGCTTCAACTTCAGCATCAGTTCTTCTAATGAATATTCAGGATTGATTTCCTTTAGGAAGGACTGGTTTGATCTCCTTACAGTACAAGGGACTCTCAAGAGTCTTCTCAAGCACCGCAGTTTGAAAGCATCAATTCTATGGTGCTCAGCCTTTCAACTCTCACAACTGTACATGACTACTAGAAAAACCATAGCTTTGACTAGACGGACCAATGTGATGTCTCTGCTTTTTAATGCACTGTCTAGATTTGGGGAGTAAAAAAGCATAATCTCCCTGACCCTTTTAAACAGCTACCAAGTTTATGTCCATTTAACAGAGAAGAAGCCTCTGTAAAAACCTCACAAAGAAGTTCTATGACTGCACAGCTGGAGAGCAGGGGAGTTAGATTCAGGGCCAGGACTCCTGAAGCCAAGCTGTACTCTCAAGCCCTGGGCTGGCCTTGCTTCCTAGGCTGGTGGGAACTAAATAGATTGCCAGACTCATAAGGAGATTTCTTGTTTCAGCAGTGAATGGCTAAAGTCATCCTATTAGTATTAACATGCTTAGAATCAGATTTGTTTAATTAACAGGGAAGGTCCTAAAAAGAGTTCTCTAATTTATGATTCTGGAGCAAAGATGGCTAAAAGATTTGGGTTAGAAGATATAGAAGGAGAAAGTGACCTGGCCTATTTTCTCCTCTCACTTCCTCTTCCTGGCCAACATCGTTAATGTTTCCGGCGTTTTTTATTCTTGGTTCTTTATCTCAAACACAACAAAGCAAAGCAAAATAATGAAGCTTATTTATTATATCTCAGATCTGGAGATTCACGGGCTCACAGTTAAAAAAGCTTATGGGGATTAGGGTAGGGTGAACTCTCTTTATAAATGTCAACATCTTTGGGTCTTAAATGCCTTAAGATCCATCTAAGGGAGTCTGGATTTCATAAGCAAGCATCCCTAATATGGCATATTAAGACCTGAATCTATTATCTGTTGCCACAATAATGCTGATTTATAGCCACAAAGACTTGGGTGCCTACAGCAATAAACATGTCTTTGGCTCAAGAATCTGTAAGGTTCTGCTGATCTGGTGTGGGGTTGGCTGACCCCGGGGTGGACTTGCTCATACGTCTGCTGCCAGCTGTGGGTTGTCTGGGCAGCTCTATCTTGGCCGAGTCTGTGCACTTGTCTGAGTTGGGTGGCTCCCGGCTGATCTAGGCTGGCCTCGTCTGAGATGACTGGGCTGACTCAGCGCTCCTGCAGAGGTAGCACCCCCCAGTAGAAAAGCTCAGACTTATTCTCATGGCAGGCGCCGAGAAGTGAGACCAACAAAGTGGAACTATGCAGGCGCTTGAAGTACAGTTGACCCTTGAACAACATGGGGTTTGAACTGTGCGGGGTCCACTTATACATGTCATGTTCAATAGTAAATACTATAGTACTGTGGGTACTTTAGTATTTACTGTGGGTGGGTTTGTTGGTTGACTCTGTGAATATGGAGCCATGGACACGGAGGATCTGCAGGTAGAAGGGACCTGTGTATAGGAAGGGCCAACCATAAGTTATACTTGGATTTTCAACTGCACAGAAGGCCAGTGCCCCTAAACTCTACGTTGTTCAAGGGTCAACTGTATAAGCTTGCACCTACTGCCATTTCATTGGTTAAAGCAAGTCACACGTCTGAGCCATAGTCAGAGAGGTATGACACTAAAAAGTATGTAACACAGAGTGTGGACATGTGAAGGCATAAGGAATTAGACAAAAGATGGGGAGGTCAGGAGCGGGTGGAGGTATTAACACTGCTGATCTACCATAAAACTTATCATTTATTGTGTATCCACCATGAGCCAGGTCCTGGACCAGATCCTGAATATATCATCTTTAATACTCACAGCTATTAGCATCCTGTTCCTGATTTAAAGTCTCAGAGAGGTGCAGTAGCTTGCCCACAGTCACACAGCTAGTAAACCACAGAGCCAAGAGTAGATTTCCAGTCCTGCTGCAGTAGGTGATCTTTCCACACCAGCACATGGCTTGGATATAAATATTTTTATTACAAACTTTGAGGCTTTATCATATCATAACTGCTTAAATTTTTACCTTAAGCAGAAGATCAGTCTAGAAGGTTTGATCAAGTCTCTGTTGGTTTGTTAGGATGAACATCTAAAATACAAAATTTTGATATAAAAGGATTATTTTCAAATAACAAGAACAACAACAAGAGTAGTAGCAACAGGAACTTACCATATGATAAGCACGTAGGTCTCATAACTGATCATAATCATAATGACGTAGGCATTATTTCTCCCTCTGTTTTATGGATGAGGGTTGGAGGCAGCTCTGGGTGCTGAAACAGATGGGATGGAGCCGGAGCATGATGGCTCCCTTCCTTTGTTATTAAGTAGAATTTAATATGTTTGGGGGCCACGTTGGGGATTGTCAGGTATGTACCAGGAGGCTTTCCCTCCTTATCTCATGTGATCAATCTCTTCACAGGGATGAATAGGTTCTGGGTAGAGGTGGGAGGATGTTGGGTGGAGGGGAGGCTTCTAAAGCTGCAGCCAGGAAATTGTGCTGGAAAGGGGAGGAGGGATCCTCCTCGCGATGTGAGCAGCCACTGGCCACGGGGACCTGGGTTCTCGGCTGTGTAGCCTCCAAGATGGATGGCCGTGGCCTTCAGGGCCGGACAACCTCTTCTCAGGCCTTTGATGCTGAAAGCAGAACAAATGTGAGCCGGCCGCCCGGCCACAGCTGCCTCTCATTAGGGCCTGCTTCCTTCGGCCCAGGACAAGGTGGACCCGCGAGGTAAGCTGGGGCAAACACCAGATGTGTCCGCCACAGCTGGCTGCAAAACCTTGCTCTTGACTTCTCGCCCCCAGACCTACTTCCCTGCCCCCACCTGACAGCCGCCCGGTTCCTCAAGCCAGAATGGGTCCTCGCTCCCCACCACCACCACTCCCCCCTCCAATGTATCCAATCCATCAGCAGATCCCATCAGCGCCGCTTTGGGAATGTCTTCTGACCACTCTCTCCGTCTCCATTGACTTCACTGCTCCGGGCCACGGGCTGTATCTCTCCTGGACTATTGCACTAGCCTCCTGGGGTGAATTGAAAAAATTCAAAAATGTTGAATGCATATGTTGAAATCCTAGAGCCTCAAACCTCAGAATATGACCTGATTGGGGAGTAGGGTCCTTATAGATGTAATTCGTTATGATGAGGTCATACTGGAGTAGGATGGGCCCTAATTCAACTTGACTGGTGTCCTTATTAAAAGGGGAAATTCAGACACAGATGCATAGATAGGGAGAATGCCATATGATGATAGAGGCAGAGATGAGGGTGATGCCTCCATTAGCTAAGCAATGCCAAAGATTATCCGCAAAACTTCAGAAGCTAGCAGAGAGGCCCGAATCGATTCTCCCTTCCAGCTTTCAGAAGGAAGTGACCCTGCCAACACGTTGGATCTCAGACTTCCAGCCTCCAGAGCTGTGAGACAATACATTTCTGTTGTTTAAGCTGCCTAGCCAGTGGTTCTTGCTCGCGACAGCCCTCATAAAGGAACACACCTCTAAACTGCAGTCTCTGCGTTCTCTCTTGTCTCTTTCCCTAACCCACGTGCACATTATACTCCACAGAAAGTGGATATTTTAGAATTCCAGCTGGGATCACGTCATTCTGCACTTGCCACCCATGGTCTAGAAAGCCCTGGAAGATTTGGTCCTGCTGAGTTCGCCAGTGTCCCCTCTTCCCCCTCCTCCCAGGACCCCTACACACCACTCACAACAGCCTCCATATCAGTCTTTTTTTTTTTTTTTTGGCATACCGCGTGGCTTGCGAGATCTTACTTTCCTGACTAGGGGTCAAACGTGGGCCCTGGCAATGAGAATGCCAAGTCCCAGCCACTGGACCAGCAGAGAATTCCCCTCCATGTCCGCCTTGAACATGCCAAGCTTCTTCCAGCTAAGCGCCTTTGCACATGCTGTACCTTCAGCCCTCTTCCAGGTCTTGGCAGAGTCACCTTGTCTGGAGAGCCAGAGAGACACGGACACCAACGACATGGCTAGGAGAGGGAGGAGGATGTTGCTGGAGCAAGGGGAGGGGAGGGATGCTGAGTAAGGCTGAGGGGCCTGTGTCCAGCTCACAGCCTCCGAGAGGAGAGGTTTGCCTGTCAGGGTTTTTATGTTTTGATGTGAAGACCCAGACTCTTATCTAACAGCTTGTGTAACCTTAGATGAGTCTTCGGAATAGCGCTGTGGGCCTCAGTTTACCCATCTGTAAAATGGATCTGTACATGCCCTCATTCAGTTCTCCTGAGAACAAGTAGGTGTCATCTCATTAGTCGTGTCTGTTAGTTCCTTTATTTGTTAGAGGGTGAAATGGTGGGGAGGGAGGTGGCCAATGAAGGCACTTTCCCAGATCACCCAGCATGAGGAACAGCAGAGTGGACATTTAAACCTGAGTCTCTCTGGCTCCAGAATTCACACCCTTGACCACTGGGCTATCGTGTGTCCAAGAAACTGGGCCTGTGAATGCCCACATCTGCAAAATGGGCAGGAGTCTGTGTAGGTGAGGTTATGAGGCACTGGGTAAATTCATTCAGGGTGAGTCTGGGACACCTTTCTAAAAGGAGAAGTCCATCTAGATACGAAGCCAGGTGACAAGTACCCCACAAACACACACGCAGCAGATGGTGTGCACATCCTGTGTGCCTTCTACTCTCTGGCTTAAGCAGGAGAGAAACGCCCAAACCCATGGGCCAGACTCTGTGGGATCTCCCCACAAGGTCAGAGGTCGCTGGTGTTGGGGAGAGGGAGAAATAGCTGGAGAAACCTCTGAGACTTTGTTGCGATGGAGATGTTTCCAGTGGATATGAGGCCCCATTTCTCCAACTTTACACCAGTGCTGACTTTAAGAACAAGAGATGGATGGAAGATTACGGGATCAGTTTGACTGGAGTAAGCTTTGAATCCACTGTAAACAAATTACTTTAAAACATTGCTTTTGCTGATTGCATGTCATTCATGGGAAGTCAATACAGCTTCCCCACCACCTGAAGAGAGCAGGGCGGGGATGTCGGGCTTGAGCGCCAGTCTCCGGGCTAACACCCTCACATGCACGCCCATGAAGCTCTCCAACAAACTTCTGAGGTGGGGAGCAGCCTCCCTGTACCCATTTTACAGAAAAAGAAACAGCTTCAGCGATGGTGGCCCAGCACACTGGGATCGCAACAGGTTGATATTCAACATCTCAATTCATATGTTTTTCCACAACTTTCTTAACCCTTTGATGCTCCACACCTCTCACCTTCGTGTACTGGTCCTTTTAGTTTTAAGCAGCCTTTAGCTGTAGTCCCAGGGAGGTATCACAAGCAACTGAGAAAGATCAGTGATTCCAACATTCTATAATTCACTCAGATTTAGGTTTCAGTTCAGTCATTCAGTCGTATCTGACTCCTTGTGACCCCATGGACTGCAGCACGCCAGGCCTCCCTGTCCATCACCAACTCCTGGAACTTGCTCAAGCTCATGTCCATGGAATCTGTGATGCCACCCAACCATCTCATCCTCTGTCGTCCCCTTCTCCTCCTGCCTTCAATCTTTCCCAGCATCAGGGTCTTTTCAAATGAGTCAGTTCTTCACCTCAGGTGGCCAAAGTATTGGAGTTTCAGCTTCAGCATCAGTCCTTCCAATGAATATTCAGGACTGATTTCCTTTAGGATGGACAGGTTGGATCTCCTTGCTGTCCTAGGGACTCTCAAGAGTCTTCTCCTACACCACAGTTCAAAAGCATCAATTCTTTGGCTCAATCAATTCACCCAGCTTTCTTTACAGTCCAGGTCTCACCTCCATTCATGACTACTGGAGAAACCATAGCTTTGAGTAGGCAGACCTTTGTTGGCAAAGTAATGTCTCTGCTTTCTAATATGCTCTCTATGTTGGTCATAACTTTTCTTCCAAAGAGCAAGTGTCTTTTAATTTCATAGTTGCAGTCACCATCTGCAGTGATTTTGGAGTCCCCTCAAATAAAGTCTGTCACTGTTTCCCCATCTATTTGCCACGAAGTGATGGGACCAGATGCCATGATCTTAGTTTTCTGAATGTTGAGCTTTAAGCCAACTTTTTCACTCTCCTCTTTCACTTTCATCAAGAGGTTCTTTCATTCTTCTTCTCTTTCTGCCATAAGTGTGGTGTCACCTGCATATCTGAGGTTATTGATATTTCTCCAGGCAATCTTGATTCCAGCTTGTGCTTCATCCAGCCCAGCATGTCTCATGATGTACTCTGCATATAAGTTAAACAAGCAGGGTGACAATATACAGCCCGATGTACTCCTTTCCCTATTTGGAACCAGTCTGTTGTTCCAACAGATTTAGGTGAAGAGCTAAGCAATTTGGGAAGAGGGTTTATTTCAGGAACGGCAGAGTTTGGGGGAGGTGGTGGGAGGCTGTGTGTCAGAATGGGGGCACTGCTAGTGATGGAGAATCGGAGAAGTGGGAAGGACGCCTTCTTTACTCTGGGAGATGAACAGGCTCAAGGAGAGCCCACGGAAGCCTGGAGCTCAGCCCTCTGTGCCCCAAGGAATGACAGTGATCACATGTGTCCATGAGAAAGAAGGGCTTGGAGCAAGGGAATCCCTATTGTTCAGCTAAACAAAAGAAAGTTTGGGACCCAAAGTGGAGGAGAACCCCGAGTCAAGGAGAGGCCCAGAGGATGCTGAGCTGTCTCCACCGGTATCAGCCTGAGGTGCTGGCAGCTGAGAAGGAGGCAGCGGTCCCAGACTAACGCCTGCCTCCACATTGGGTCAGGAAATGCCTGAGACATTCACGGCTGTCAGTGCGTCCACCTGGATGGGATGAAGTTTTACTGCATCAGCACAAAGAGGGCTCCGGAGAGAAATCAAGATTGGTCCCAGAAAAACGAAGAAGTTACATTTGTTGACGCACTTGAGTTTACAACCTGTAAAACATATACCTGTCTTATTGCCCCACCTCACACTATGAGTGGGTTCCTGCTGGAATGTTCAGTTCTCTGCACACCCACCCACCCTACGTGCGCGCACACACACACACACCCCGAGGAGGGTCATCTTCTTAGCTCATGTGATTGGCAGAAAATGGCCCCCCCAGTATGTCCCTGTCTTAATTCCCAGGACCGGTGATCTGTTACATGATGCGCAAATGAAGGTTCATCTCCGCTGAGGCTGCTGGGGGCAGGCGGGTCCCACGGGGCAGAGCAGGAACAAGCCCCCACTTTCCTGGGCGTCTTCAGTCTTTTCCAAGGTGGGACGGATCCCCCACCTCCACCCCCTGGCCAAGGGTGGGGAGTGCAAGCCAAGGCTCCTGCCTGTGAAGGCTCTAATGTGGGCTGGGAGCAGGAAAAGGGGGGTGGGGAGGGCCCCCAAAGTTCCCAGAGAACATCACACCTCGTAAAGCAGCGTGAGCCGGAGCGCAGAGAGGGACAGCCCGCCCGACTTTCATCTCCTGTCAATAAAGCGTTATCAGCGCTGCGCTGGGTTTTCAGCTCTTAATTCCAGATGTGGCCCAAGGCCCATCCCCAGCAGGCTTCTTCCCTCCCCACCCCACCCTCTTCCCACAGAGGCCCCTCGGGGTGATGCTGCTCTGGGGAAGGAAGAGGGACAACAGGCTTTTCGGGACCCCAGTCTGGGGGTGCAGGAGCCAGGCTAGCCCAGCCAGGCTGGCGGAAGGTCGTGCATGTGGAGATGCCCCCTCCTGAGACAGAGAGGGGACGGTGGTACCAGCTGGGGGTCTGCCTGTCCCTGCTGAGACGTGCAAAGGGCATGCTGTGCACCCAGTCCTGGGATGCCTGGACCCCCGGCCTGGCCTTGACCTGAGCAGTGACCTTGGGCAAGTTAGTTTCCCTTTTTTGGTCTCAATAGTCTTGGTAGAATGAGGCGCTTACTCTAGTTTCTTTTGTTAATCAGTCAACAAGTATGTATTAAGCCCATAGTGCATGCTGGTTTCTGCTTATTCTTGGGTAATGTGGGGTAGACAGAGAGAAGGGCTCCTGTTCTTGTAAAGCACCCATCCTTGTGGGAGGAAGCAGTAAATCCCAAGTAAACACACGAGAAGTGAAATACCTGGACTGTGAAAAATGCTGTGTAAGAAAAGGAAATAGGATGCTATGCTAGAGGAAATTTTATGTGCAGGGCCTTTGTTGGGAAGTGTTGGGATGCCTCCCTGAAGAGCAGATGTTTTGAGTGGAGCTAAATGGGAAGGTGAAGAGGAAAATCATTCCAGGAAGATGGAACAGCAAATGCAAAGTCTCTGGAGGGAGCAAGCTTGGAGCACTGCAGGAACAGGAAAGCCATTGTAACTGGCATGGAGTTAGTGAGGGAGAGAGGGCTGGTGAGGGCTGTCTGATAGTTAGGGACAGATTTCCTAGTATTAAATAGGATCAGGTCAGGTGCATGGCAAAGATGTCCAGAAGAATGTAGCTTGGGGCTGGTGTGACACTATACAGTGTCACATCCCCAGCTCCTTCCACGTTGCTTCTTTACATTCTCAGCATGTGACTTACTCCTCATGATACAAGATGACTGCCTGAGCTCCGGACATCAAGCCCACTTTCCAGTTATCCAGAAGAAGGAAGGAAACAAAGGAAGGTTGCTTTTCTCCTGTTTGGGGCACTTCCTGTTATTGAACACAGCATTTCTGCTTACATCTTAATAGTAGGAAGACTAGGAAATACCTCTTTATTCCAGGTAGTTACATGCCCAGCTAAGAATCAGTGGTTATATTACCAAAGAGGAAAGAGAGAATAGGTATTGAGGTGGACATCTGACAACTCTGCCACTACCTACAAGGTAAGGAGTTCTCATTTAGAACCTACCTCCTGGTTCCACCACTCAAAGCCACAACCAGTGATAAACTAATCACTTACCTCACAAACCTAGTCTTCCCCATCTCAAGAATTGTCATCACTGTCCAGTCAGTTGCCCAAGTCATACATCTGACAACTCTTCCCTTACCTCCAGCAAAGATCCACGTACAACATATCACCAGAGCCTGTCCATTCGACCCCCAAAATATTCCTAAAACTTTCCTCCCTCTCCATCACTCCAGTCACTATGTTAATTAAAGGCCCACCTCTTCCTTGGTCCACTGTGGTAGCCTCCAAACTGGTTTTTCTTCTTCCACATGATCAGTTCTACACAGAGCAGCCACCATCATCAGTCTAAAAGTCACTGCTCTGTCCAAAGTCCTTCAGTGGCTTTCTGGATAAAAATAATGAAGTCCCAGATCTATGACCAGGCTTTTATCTTATCTTGTTTCATCTCCTCTCTCTCTCTCCCTCCTTCTCTCCATCTGTTTGACTATCTTTCTCTCTCCTCCTGTCACACTGACCTTCTCCGAAGTCATCAAACATTCCAGGCTCCTTCCTGCCACAGGGCCTTTGCACATGCAGGTCCTTCTACCAGGAATGCTTCCCCCACCTCCTTTCCCACCTGATTAGATCCTGTGGAAGAGGGCTGTCCTTCTACCTGGTCCTAGACAATGGTATTTGCTCCCTCCTTGCCCTGTGTATCTCATACATGATATTTATCACAATTGCAATTAATTAATTGTTCCATGTCTGCTCTCCTGCCAGAATATCCAGTCCTGTGTAGGGGGGAAATGATGTATCAGGCTCATAAAGAAGGTGTGTAATAAATGGTTCGATGCCTACATTGAACTTGTCCATCAATTCCCTGCACCCCACCATGCACTAATGGATGCTTTTCAACCCTGAAGAGGGATGCACAGACATCTGGGAATTGAGACAGTTCAGGTTAATGGTGGGGCTCATACAGGCTGTTCATTGCAAAGTAAAGCCTGTGGCTCCTTGAAGAGGCCTTAATAGTTTCACAAAGTACTGGGTTCTAAACCACACACACATGATGGAGCCCATCTCTGGGTGTCAGCAACGGGCTTGAACCTCACTTGAGACCTCCAGCAGGCAGAATTCCAGCGGGAGAATTCTGGGAGGGGAGGGGAGGGACTAGGGACTAAGGAGGAGGGATCGCTGCCGGGTCTGAAGGAAGCCAGGGTGAAGAAGCAAGTCTCTTAAACTTTTAGATTATTTTTCACTGAAGCTTTGATTTGATCAGTTGGGCTGATGGGCTGTGGACCAGAAGACCCCCGCTGAGGACTCACCCATGCAGCACTCTAATGCCTCACTGAGGCTGTTGCTCCTCCTCGCTGGGCCTGTCTCAGTTTATCCATCTGTGAAAAGAGGGTGGCCGAACTAGAAGACTCCGAGAGTCCTCACAATGAACTCTCATGTTGATAAAGCTATGAGCTCTTGCCTGTCTCTGAAACAGGTAGGGACATATTTAGATGTGAATCCAACTGCTAGTCAGGATGGACCAGGCTATGTTATGGTAACCGACAGACCCACCCAGCTCGGCAGCTTGGTGCAATATCCTTGTTGCCCTCACTCCCCAAAACTTTGCCGTGTGTTAGCCGCAGCTTCTGGAACAGGTGGACTCCTAGGTCCCAAGGCAGAGGAGAGAAAGATGAGGAAGCAATGCTGGCTCTAACTGCCTCTGTCTGGCAGGGATGCTGAGTCTCTGTTCAGAGTCCACTGGCCCAGGGAGTCCTGGGGGCCTGCCCCAGCTGCAAGGGATTCTGGGAGATGGAAGGACCACTTGGAATATCTGGTGGATTCCCACCATTTCTGACACTCTGTGAATTGAAGTCGGGGTGAGAAAAACCTCTGTACTATTAAGCCTGTGTTGCAACACGTGAGCATCTAGCACCTTCCTGCTGTGTGTCCTGTGTGTCCTGGAGGGCTTCATCTACGCCCTCCCCTTGGCACACACTCAGCTCAGCCGACACATAGAGACCTTGATCTTTCTTCCACGACACCACCCTTTGGCTAAGCACCCGGCTCCTCAGAAACTTCTGGAATCCCTCTTTCCCAGTGGGAGACACGGAACTGGTCACAGATGGTGTCTCACCAATTCTGGGGCATCCTCGGTATGACAAAGAGGACATCTGTTCTCCCTTTGTCTGGAGTATGGTTAAAGCAAAGGAAAGACAAGAGCGGTCTTTCAGCTGAAGAAAACATTTGGTGTATTGATCTGGCTACGTCTGCTGTCCTTTCTCCTGCCACACCCTCCATCCACCTTTCCATTTAGTTATTCAGTCATTTCACGCAGACGCTGGATGAGTTTAGAGTTTTGTTTTTGCTCACTTGCTAAGTTATGTCTGACTCTTTGAGACCCCATGGACTGCAGCACGCCAGGCTTCCTTGTCCTTCACTATCTCCCGGAGTTTGCTCAAATTCATGTCCATTGAGTTGGTGATGCTATCTAACCGTCTCATCCCCTATCGTCCCCTTCTCCTACTGCCCTCAATCTTTCCCAGCATCAGGGTCTTTTCCAATAAGTCTCATCTTCGCATCAGGTAGCCAGAGTATAGGAGTTTCAGTTTCAGCATCAATCCTTCCAATGAATATTCAGGACTGATTTCCTATAGGATTGACTGGTTTGATCTCCTTGCAGTCTAAGGGACCCTCAAGAGTCTTCTCCAACACCACAATTTGAAGGCATCAATTCTTTGGTGCTCAGCATTCTTTATGGTCCAGCTCTCACATCCATACATGCCTACTGGAAAAAACCATAGCTTTGACTATATGGGTCTTGGTCAGCAAATTGATGTCTTTGCTTTTTAATATGCTGTCAATGTTTCTCATAGCTTTCCTTCCAAGCAGCAAGCTTGAATATGACTTTAGAATATGAGGCCCCTAAAATGTGCAGAGTATTGTTGAGTGCACAAGAGAACCATGCAGGGGCCTTGCCTTTGCAGCCAGTCTAACTGGCTTTACTATCGTGATGACAAGGATGCTGAAGACAGTGGTGACAGCTACTGTGTCCTGAGTGTCTGTGTCACCAGGGCCTGTGGTACCCTGCTGAGTGCCTAACAGATAGGGTTGTCTTTGAGCTGCAAAGCAATCCCATAGAAGCAGGAATTATTATCTTCACTTGCTCAGTAATTCAGTGTCCCCAAGCCAGTGATGGTATCTGGCGACTGTCAAGTTTGCTGAAGTCTGCTCGGGAATGATGGTGGCTCATTCCTGCGCCAGTTCCGTAGTGTAACTCAGGGCATTGCTCCTCATGAAGGCATAGCATGCGAGCCTGGTTTTCCACCTTTGTGCAAAGTAGCCGCCATTGGTTTTAGACACTTGCCACTGGGAGCTCTGTGTTGTTGGCATCAATCAGCTGGGAAATGCCCCAGAAAATGGGAGAGAAATTCGTCAGTCCCTCAAAGCTGTCCTCCTTTCCTTCCCTCTGCCTGGGTCCAATGCCTGCGTCGTTAAGACCGTTGCCCGCGTGGTCCTCTTGATTGTGCTCCACATCATCCAGACAGCCACCAGAGGGCGCTTTCTTTCTAATGTGGAAGTCTGAGCCTCACACCCCCGCCTTCGAAGCGGGGTGAGCTCAGGACAAAGAGTCCCTCTTCCCCAGGGCGTCCGGGCCCTTCAGAATCTCCCACTGCCTGCCCTTGGCCACCTCTGGGCTGTTTGCAGAACCTTGATTCACACTGTTCTATCCAGTGAAGAGCTGTTGAATGTTGAGCCCCGTGTTGGTGTGTGTGCCTCCCTAGTATCTAGCTCAGAGCCTGGCACGCATAGAATTTCCCCAAATGGCTGTAGAATTAACTGAATTAAAGTTCGACAGGACTCTTGAGTGTTCCCCTCATTGGGAGGTTTCAAACAAGCGGCCCCCATAGAGGATTCATCCCGCATCTTTTAAAATTCTATGTAACTAGCTCTGAACATTTTTAAAAGGGGAGATTCCATGGAGGAATGAACTCCACTTTCTCTTCAATAAGCAGAAGGGTTGCCACTGCCTCCTTCCTGGACCTAACTCTGACAAAATTCCTGCTGGTTAGAGCTGAAGGGTGGCCCCTTCTAAAAACAGAGCAAATGTTCTCCTTTTCTCCTGAAGCTTCTTCTCCCATCACTTCTTCCATTTACACAAAATCTGTCCTGGACTCCTGTAATACAGCAATGACATTTTCGGTCTCTGATTTGTTTAAAACCTTATTTTGCAGGTAGACATAGATGCACGGCTAGGGGGTTGTCCAAGATTGCATTTAGCGACAAAGTTTGGGCCCAGGCTGGGACTGAGGTCCCTGGGTCCTGCCTCCACTCTTCTGCCTGCCTCAGGTTCTCCTGCATCCTTCCCGGAACAGTGGAACCAGTCCGCACGCACCCCACACATGCTTGGAATCTCCGCTTTGGATTTGCCTTAAGCTCCTTTTGCTACAAGGTTGGGATGTTTTAGAGCTTCCTAAGTCTACATCGACTCCTCCCATTACCACCCCCAGCGAGCTCCTCGGTGCCCCCCGAGCGCGGCATCCAGAGCTCCATCCATCACGGACACTGGGCTGTCAGCGTGGCCACGTGCCCCTTCCAAAGGCCCGAATCCAGAATGGATTTATCCCAGGGGGAACCTTGTTATGCTTTTATGTCTTCAATTCATTAGATTCTCTGTCAGCAGCATAAATCAGGGCTGGACCCTCTTCTCACACACTCGGGAATGGGGAAGACACGCAGAGAACAGACAGAAAATGCAGAGGGTTGGATGTACTGGATGGTGGCCTTCCCTCCCTCATATTTATTTCTTTGTTTTCGTAGCCAAAAAGGGATCTTAGAGAGCTCACCAGGGGTACCAGGGAGAGAGAGAGGATAGATGGGGGAGACTGAGGCTAAAAGTGTTGCCTTCCCCATAATTTTTATCAGATTGCTCCTAACTACCCCCCAGTTCCATAGTCGAAAGCTCTCCCCTTTTATTCCACCATGGCATGCCTAGGGGAGTTATCTTTACAAAAAACCAACCAAGTCACGTTCAATTCCTCAGCATCTCCCTGCTTCAATCAGTTCAAGCCCCAAACCTCCTGCCAGGGTCTCCTAGTTCCCTGTGGTCTGTCTCCTTCCTTCTCTCCCATCTCCCTCCACCTGCTAAGTTGCAAAAACCCTTTTTATTCATTTGCTCATTAATGCAGTCGTTCGACAAATGTTTCATAAGCACCTGATGGGGCCCAGATGCTTCTATAAGCCCTCAGAATGCAGTCAGGAACAGACTCACCTTCTTCTCCTCCTAGAGCTTACATTTTGGTGGGAGAGGGGCAATATCACAAATAAACAAACAAATACATAATATGTCAGACTGTGATATGTGCTATCTAGAAAAGAAAGTGGAATAAGGGTGGGGAGGCCCAGAGGACCTCTCTGAGCCATGTCATGTGGGCAGAGACCCGAGTGAAGTGAGGGAGTGGGTCACTGGGGTGAAAGCAGAGAGAGAGGTCCAGGGAGAGAGAAGGGTGAGTGCAAAGGCCCTGGGGCGGGAGTGTGCCCTGTGCTCAAGCAAGTGCAAGACGGCACACACGGCGGCCAAACGGTGGGATGGGTGTGCATCTGGAAGAGGTGACCAGAAGCCAGCTCACCCCGCTCACGCCAGGGAGCCACAGCAGGGACTCGGATGTATTCCGAGTGTGCTGGAAGCTCTGAGGGTTTAAGCCTATGAGTGGCAAACTCCTCTGCTTTAAAAGGATCACTCTGCACCCTACCCTCCCGTGGGATAGACCTCGGGAAGGTCTTAGTGGGTGCTGGAAGCAATCCAGGTGGGGGCCTGAACTGGGGTAGCAGAGACTGAAGAGGGAGTGGGTGGAGCGGGGGCTTTGACATCAGTACAGAGGAGAACGAAGCTTTACGCCTCAGGTGTTGGCCGGGGGTGCACACCACGACATCACACCCGCACCACACCTTTATATCATGACCATTTCCACTGAGCCGTCCTGCTGTCCAAAAGCCTCCACGGGCTTGGAATCTCAGATCATCCTCTGATTCCACCTCCCACTTTGTTTTGCACATCTGAAAAAGTGCTAGGTCTGAGCCAGCATGAAGTGGGACTAGAGGGAAGAAACGCTTTTCCAAGAATGCTGAGTGGAAAGGTGGGAATTTTATTCCTCATATTCCCAAACTCATCCGCATGTCCGAGCCTTTAAAGCAGCCACTGCTACCAGAATGTCGTCCCGGCCTGCAGCACCTTCACCCTTCACCCTCCACCCAGGTCCTTATCCATCCATCCTTTAGAGCAGAGGTGTGTCCCCCCCAGACTCACATCTTGAAGCCCTCACCTCCAAAGTGATTGTGTTTGGAGATAAGGCTTTTAGGAGGTAATTAAGGTTCATTGAGGAGCCTGGCGGCCTGCAGTCCATAGGGTCCCGAAGAGTCGGATATGACTGAAGTGATACAGAACACACACACAAGGTTCAGTGAAGTCGTAGGATAGGAGCCTGGTCTGATAGCCTAGGCAGCCTTAGAAGGAGAGGAAGAAAACAGGGATCTCTCCTGACCCATGTGCAAAAATACTGGAGTGGGTTGCCATTTCCTCCTCCAGGGCATCTTCCTGACCCAGGGATCAAACCCGAGTCTCCTGCATCTCCTACACTGTAGGTGGATTCTTTGCCGCTGAACCACTGCGACGCTAAGAGAAGGGGACTTCCAACTCTTTTGATAACGGACCTCTCCCCCCGCAGTAAAAGCACAGAGCACCCCCACCACTGCATGTAGAGCTATTTGTGATTTCATATGTAAACCACATATTCTACCGTCAATGTATGTATTCAACGTCAGAAAAAATGTTTCTTTTTTTCTGTGTTTATGGTTTATTGATTTTTGACAATGGTACCAATACATTTCAAGGGCAAAGTCTTGATTTCCATACATTTATTTATTTTTTCATTTAACCAGGATCAAGCACCTAATATGGGATGTACGCAGTGGCAGTAATTGAGGATCTTTTTATTAATTGAAGTCTGGTTGTTTACAGTATTGTGTTAGGTTGTTGTTTGTTGTTTAGTTGCTAAGTCGTGTCGAACTCTTTTGCGACCCTATGGCCTGTAGCCTGCCAGGCTCCTCTGTCTGCGGGACTTTCCAGGCAAAAATACTAGAGTGGGTTGCCATTTATCCTCTCCAGGGGTGCTTAGTTTCTTATTTTTAAAACTGAGAAACCAAAGCAAATAAAATTTCTACTCTTTTCTTCATGTAATCCAGTCAAGTGAGAGTCACTCAGGACCCGCCATTTGGGAGACATTATTTTAGAACTCAACCTCTGTCCTTCAGAAACCCTTTTTTGATCTACAGCTCACTCCTTCATCCATTCATTCCCTGGACAAAAATCCATAAAGGACCTTCTAGGGACCCAGTGTATGTGGATGCATCGGATAGACACGGTTCTGCTCTTAAAGGTGACTATCCAGTCTGGATAGACTGTCTGTTAGGTAATCTCCCTGTAATTAACTGTAATTAATTAAGGATTTAATTGCCTGTTTACAAGACATCGATCTTTCCTCCCAGAGGACTCAGGAGGACAGAGGTCAGCCTGTCCTCATTTACCGTTGCATCTTCAGTGTCTGGCGTGTAGTACACAGTCAATAAAAAGTGAATGGATGAGCGATGACTGATGAATGAATGAATGAACCAGAAGTGAACGACAGAGTTCACTCCCCCTTTTGTCCCTTTTCCTCAAGTCAGTCTTGCCATGAGAAACTGTCAGGAGTAGCTGAGGGGCAGGTGAGCTGGCCGCAGGGTGGGGGTAAGGGGGAGAGATTTGCGAGCAGGGCCAGGTTAGTGGTGGTTTTATTACATGCCATTAAGCATCTGGTCATGATTATAATAAGCACATGAGTTATGGCGAGTGACATATGTTTCTTGAAGGAAAAAAAAGGAGAGAGGAGGAGGAGGAAAAAGGAACACGGCAAGCCCCCAGAGGTGGCCTGGCTGGCCGACCCAGGCGTGGGCCGGCGTGGGCCTGCCCTGCCCTGCCCTGCGGTTTTTAACGCTCTTACATCCTGGGTGAGGCGTTGGGCAGAGAGGGACTCCTGGGGGACAGGCAGGGTCTTGGGGCTCCCAGGAGGCTCCTTCTTGCCCACTTTCTAAAAGCCGTCAGAGGACAGGGGTGTGATTGGTCAGCTCAGCTTAAAGGCCCCAGTATCTGGGACAAAGCCTGGTCCAGAGCAGACATTTGGAGTGTGAAAGGTCCATCTGGTCAAGGCTATGGTTTTTCCAGCAGTCATGTATGGATGTGAGAGTTGGAATATAAAGAAAGGTGAGCACCGAAGAATTGATGCTTTTGAACTGTGCTGTCAGAGAAGACTCTTGAGAATCCCTTGGACTGCAAGGAGATCCAACCAGTCCATTCTAAAGGAAATCAGTCCTGAATACTCGTTGGAAGGACTGATGCTGAAGCTGAAACTCCAATACTTTGGCTACCTGATCTGAAGAACTGACTCATTTGAAAAGACCCTGAGGCTGGGAAAGATTGAAGGTGGGAGAAGAAGGGGATGAGAGAAGATGAGATGGTTGGATGGCATCACTGACTCAACGGATATGAGTTTGAGTAAGCTTCAGGAGTTGGTGATGGACAGGGAGGACTGGCGTGCTGCAGTTCATGGGGTTACAAAGAGTTGGACACGACTCAGCAGCTGAATTGAACTGAACTGAGGAGTGTGTAGGAGGGCAAGGAAGGAGAAGAGAAAGGCAAGACTGAAGGAAGTAAGGAGGAAGGGAGGGAGGAGTTCAGGGCTTCTCACTGAACTTTCATTCATTCGTTCATTCAGCAACCAGGATCTTTATGTTGCACACAGCGTGGCATAGCAGGTGAGGCCTGGGCTGAGGTCAGAACACCTGTGCTGCTCTCTGGGCTTTGCCATGGACTTCCTGCCCGTATGGCCTTCAATGAGTTTCTTTCCTTCTCTGTTCATTTGTAGAAGGAGGCAGTCACTCAAGTCTCTCCCGGCTCTGACTTCATGGGAGCCACAGATTTCTGACGGGAAGGGCACAGAGAGGCCTGCCTCCTGCCCCAGCGCTGGGAAGGTCCACACCTGCCCTCAGCTGGAAGGAATCTCCTTCCTGCTCACCCATTTCACAGGTGCGGAAACAGAGGCCTGGATGTCCGTGCTGCCTAATGTTGAACTCTCCAGTTCTCTTCCATCTCTTTTCTCCCCTCCTCCTCATCCCAAGGTCAAAGGGGATTATAGCCACTCACAGACACAAGCTTCTATGACCAAGGACATCTCCACATCTGGGCAGCAGCAGAAAGCAAGAGCTTCTGTTTGGGGAAGCTCCGTCTCACCCTAGCAATCAGGCCGTGCCTCCAGAAACAGAACTTGGAGCTGATGGGGAGTGTGGACACTGGGGACCTGGGCCACCAGACCCTCGGGTGTCAGGAACTGTGAGGCCCCATCTCTGAAAATGTGCTCGCGAGCCAGATCACCTAGCAATCTCGTCCTTAACTTCCTCACGTGGTTTCACCCCTTCTCTCCAGCTGGGAGATGAGGATTTCCTCAGACTCTCACAGCCGTGGGCGGTGGAGCTAGGCTGGGATCCAGGTCTGCCCGACCCCAGAGTCTGTGCTACATCTTCTTCCCTGAGCCCTCCACCTCTGCGGCGTGGAAGCCTGGCCTGGGCTCTGCCAGTGTGACTGTGGGCAAGTCAGGTCACCTCCCTAACACTTGGTGTTCTCACCTGGAGAACGGGCCCACCCTCAGAGGGCTGACAGGAGGGGGGCATCCAGGTAGCATCAAGCCCGGGCCTGGAGCAAGAGTGTGGGGGGAGCCGGGCTGGACCAAATCAGAACTTCTCAGTCTTTTTTCCAAGAAAGGCAGCTCTTATCTTATGCTTTGAGAGATCTTATTTCTCAAACACATTTTGTTTTAAAGTAATACTTAATTGAGAAAGACCCTGATGCTGGGAAAGATTGAGGACAGGAGGAGAAGGGGGAGACAGAGGATGAGCTGGTTGGATGGCATCATCGACTCAATGGACAAGAGTTTGAGCAAACTCCGGGAGCGAGAGAAGGACAGGGAAGCCTGGTGTGCTGCAGTCCATGGGGTCGCATGGCTGAGCTACTGAACAGCAAAAACAATTCTTCATTCCCCCTGCCCTTCTTATTCCTTAGACATGCCCACAGCCATCTTCTGAGATGACCACTGGGTCCACACTGGGCCGTCAGAATTCTGACCACCCCCAAGACAGATCATTCTCTGCCCAGGCAGGATTCTCTGAGCAGGGCCTGTAAGGGGCTTGGAATTGCCAGGGTAAATGGATGGTACCCGTTCTGCTACCTCTCTGCGGACCCCAGGTGAAGAGCCCCTGGGAGGGTGATGGTGACGGGCAATGCAGTCACGGGTCTTCGCTGAGCTCCCGTC
This sequence comes from Muntiacus reevesi, assembly GCF_963930625.1. Lineage (NCBI taxonomy): Eukaryota > Metazoa > Chordata > Mammalia > Artiodactyla > Cervidae > Muntiacus > Muntiacus reevesi. Next base: position 17,732,237 of record NC_089257.1, on the reverse strand, counting down.
CTGAGCCCTGCGTGGCTCCAGAAGTTTCCCTGTGTTACCTCACAGGTGCTATCACTTGTCCTCATTCTGCAGGGAAGGAATGGAGACCCAGAGATTTTACCGGCTCCCAAGGTCATGAGCCGGGATACAGAGAGTCAGTTCTCCTGTCCTGTCTGATTCCAGAGCCACATTTCCGAATCCCAGCACTAATTTTCCTTCCCTTGCCTGAGTCTGTTGTTGCTGTTTGTCCGTTGCTAAGTCGTGTCTGACTCTTCGTGACCCCCATGGGCTGCAGCATGCCAGGCTCCTCTGTCCTCCACTCTCTCCCAGAGTTTGCTCAAATTCACGTCCATTGAGTGGGTGATGCTGTCTCACCAGCTCATCTTCTGCCGTTAATCTTTCCCAGCATCAGAGTCTTTCTCAATGAGCTGGCTTTTCACATCAGGTGGCCAAAGTATTGGAGTTTCAGCATCAGTCCTTTCGATGCATCAGTCCTTTTGAAGCAAGTCAGGGTTGATTTGCTTTGGGATTGACTGGTTTGATCTCCTTGCCTGAGTCTAGGATCCTGTGATTGGGGTGAGGGTTGAAAGGGAGCGTGGGCCTTGCCTGGAGGCCTTCCCAGTCTAGCTGAGGATACCGGGCATGAATTAATGTGTCCAAACTGGCCGAGCAGCAGCACAAAGGCCCCAGCAGGCCCTGCATGATTTGGCCAAAGATGGTACCTGCAGCAGAGCCAGGCAGCCCAGGCGACCGTGAACTGAGCTGCTCCTCACTCGGTGCCTCGGTTTCCCCAGGCGGAGCGCACAGACGTAACGCTTCCAAGGGCCGCTGTGAAGCTGCCAAGAGATAGCAGAGGCCCAGACGCCTAGCCAGCACGGCCGGTGACTAAGACGAATCGGCCCCAGGCTTCAGGCTTTCTCCGAGCGTTGCCAGGTGGGGGCTGGAAAGGAAGCCGGAGGAGGATCGCGTTCTGGGGGCCTGTCCCGAGAACTGGGGCTGCCCCGCAGAGTGATGGCCGCTGGGGGACGAACCTGAAGATAAATAAGAACAGTCCGCATGAGCCCGGGCTCATCTTAACACTGAGCAGAGAGGCCTGGGGCCGGACTTGAAAGCGTCCGGCTGAGACGGATGGGCTGCTGCCCGGGTGGGGGCGGCTGGGCGTGGGGAATGAGTGATGGGGTGTCGGGGCGCTCAGTCACCGCCAGCCACAGATGCCGCCCCTGTCCAACCGCCAGGACGTGTGCGGGGGCCTGCCCCTCCCGCCGCCCGGCCCGGGGATTTATGGCTTCGTTAAGGCCTGGAGAGGGGCTGAGGCCAGGCCTGAGGTGGGAGGGTTTGGTGTCAGCCTGGCAGCCCCTGCTGGATTTCCGCCCTGAGCAATGCTGGGGGAAGCAGGCCCGGCCCCATGGGGCAGCAGTGGCTCAGGGTCACCAGAGAGGGGCAAGGGGCCTGGGCCCCGTCCTTAAGTCAGCTGGGAGCCCCCTGACCTCAGCCACCTCCAGCCTCCAAGCGTTTCCAGCCTCCTCACCTTTACCCAAGCCGCTCCCGCAGCCTGGAGGGCCGGGTGCCCTGGAGAAGTCCCAGCCGTCCTTGTAGCCTTGGCGTCTGTGCCACCTGCTGTTGGGAGGCTCGCTTTGGCACCCCTGCTCCACCAGGCCCACTCCTCGTCCTTAGCGACTTCTTTCCCTCAATCATCTGGGATTTGTCCCCAGGTGACCAGGAGCCTGCCTTGCTTCGTCATGACCCCTTGCCATTTACCCCATGATATAAACCACCATTCACCGGGTTCTTGCTGTGTGCCAGGAGCTGGGTGAAGTGTTTTTCTATTTTACTATCTATCGTATTCATCTACTTTACAGGCACAGAAACTGAGGCTCAGAGAATCGTTAGCCAGGATTCAAACAGTCTATCTGATTCCAAAACACAAGTGCTGGCCTGCTGAGCTAAGCGCCAGTCTAGGGGATAAGTTGGCCAGCAGGGAATGTTTCCTTTTTCCTTCCTACCTCTGACCCAAGCCCTGGTGGCGGCGGTGGTGGTTTAGTTGCTCAGTCGTGTTGGACTCTTTGTAACCCTATCGACTGTAACCTGCCAGGTTCCTCTGTCCACAGGATTTCCCAGGCAAGAATACTGGAGCGGGTTGCCAATTGCTTCTCCAGGGGAACTTCCCGACCTAGGGATTGAACTCACATCTCCTGCGTGCAGGTGGATTCTTTACCAACTGAGCCACCAGGGAAGCCCTGACTCAATGCCTACCTTTTGCGATTTGCAGAGTAATGGGGCTTCCCCCATTGATCCCCATAGCAACCCATGAGGACAGCATTCTGGTGATCGTCCCATTATACAGAGTGAAAAAACTGAGGTCTGGAGAAGGGACATGCCTGCCAGGGTCACAGCCAGCGGGCGGCTGAGCCAGCGCTTTCAACGTGGATATCCCCCGCCCTCCCCACAGCCTCTAGGCTATTCCCACACCTTCTGCCTCTCAGGCCCATCTCAGCTCAGAAGGGCAGGGCTAGGGGACGCCGAGGCTGCAGGTGGACCGTGGGCCCTTGCGCTGGGCCACAGAGGAGCCTCCCCAAACCCCAGGCCCTCCCTAACGCCTCCCACCCAGGAGGGAGCCTTCCCTCTGGGAGAGTAAAGCCCCTGGCTGCCAACCAGCCCGGGCTCTCCTGAGTCCGGGACACTCCCGTATGGCCCTGCCCGCCTGCCCGCCTACAGCCCTGTACTCGCCCCGTGCTTGGCATGCAGGTACCCCCACCCCTTCCTGCCTGGGCCTGCCACTCCAGAGCTGGTGCAGCTGTGAGGAAGCCGCTTTCTGCCACCACCTCGGCCGCCCTGGCGGGGGCTCCGCTTCCCACAGGGGTGTGGGTCGGGGCTGTCTGGAGTGCCGTGAGCTGGTTCCATCTCTAGCTCTCCTCCCTCCCCCTTCATATCCCCGCAGCCTCGCTGCTGGCTCCCTCAGTCAATCTATTCTGGGCCCAGATGTTTAACAAGTGGGGATTCTTAGCACCTGTCCCAAAGGATCCCTCAAGCTCCCTGCTCACTCGCTTTTGGGGAGGGAAGGAAGCCTTTTTTCTTAGATTATTCAAACAGTGGTATAGTTGTTTTCCAATGCTGTGTTCGTCTCCGCTGTATGATGAAGTGAACCAGCTATATGTTTACCCCTCCCTCTGGGCCCTCCCTCCCACCCCACTCCCCACTATCCCACCCACCTAGGTCATCACAGAGCATAGAGCTGAGCTCTCTGTGTTATATAGCAGGTTCCCACTAGCTAGCTATTTCACACACGGTTATGTATGTATGCAGAAAGAAAGAAAGAAAGTGAAGTTGCTCAGTCGTGTCCGACTCTTTGCAACGCTATGGACTGTAGCCCACCAGGTTCCTCCGTCCATGGGCTTCTCCAGGCAAGAATACTGGAGTGGGTTGCCATTTCCTTCTCCAGGGGATTTTCCTGACCCTGGGATTGAACCTGGGTCTCCCATGTTGCAGGCAGACGCTTTACCATCTGAGTCACCAGGGAATCCCCTACGTATTATGTCAACCTCAATCCTGCAATTCATTCCAAGACCCCTTTTCCCCATCCCTTTAACACATCTGTTCTTTATGTCTGCATCTCCACTCCTGCTCTACAAATAGCTTCATCAGTACCATTTTTCTAGATCCCACTCATATGCCTTAATATATGATAGCTGTTCTTCACTTTCTGACTTACTTCACTTTGTATGATACTCTCTAGATCCATCCGTGTCTCTACAAATGACCCAGTTTCATTACTTTTAATGGCTGTGTAATATTCCTTTGTGTAAATGTACCACATCTTCTTTATCTATTCATCTGTCAGTGCTGTTTAGGTTGCTTCCATGTTCAGGCTGTTGCAAATAGTCCTGCAGTGAACATTGGGGTATGTGTGTCTTTTCGAATTATGGTTTTCATTAGGTTATATGACGCTCAACATCACTGATGATTACAGAAGGGAGGCTTTGAGGAGGAAACTGACAATTCTGCATCCTCTCTGGGGCAGGAGTGCAATTAGAATTTGAGTGTGCAAAGATTTTCTGTCTCTCATTCATTCATTCATCCATTCACCTACTGTGTGCAAGGCACTGATCATTGAGCACCTACTGTATGCCAGGTTCCGTTCTAAGCATTGAGATACCATCATGGACAAGACAGGAAAATGTGTGTTGTTTTTTTTCTCATGGAGTGACAGTCAGGGTGGACATTAGATAGACCTTCAGAGAAGAACTCGTTCATGCTGTGATAGATCGTTTCCCTACAGCTGTGCTTCAGTATCACCTCCCCACTGCCTTTGTGAGTGATCCCAGGCGAGAATTAACCTTCCTTATCCTCCATTTCCTCACCTGTAGAATGGGGGTGAGTATACCATACCTGGTCCGGCTACTGTGAAGACACAGGGGACGACAGCTGTGAGTGTATTATTTTCTCTTAACTTATTTACTTTTAGTTGGAGGATAATTATGATATTATGTTGGCTTCTGCCATACATCAACATGGGCCAGCCTTGGGTATACATATGTCTTCTTCTCCTTGGGCCTTCCTCCCACCTCCCCCCTCCCCACCCCGCCCGGTTGTCAGAGAGCCCCAGGTTGAGTTCCCTGAGTCACACGGCAAATTCCCACTGGCTACCTATTTTGTATGTTAGTGTGTATGTTTCCATTCGTCACACCCTCTCCTTCCTGCCCCCACCCCATGTCCGTAAGTCTGTTCCCTATGTCTGCATCTACACTGCTGCCCTCCAAATAGGTTCAACAGTTCCATCTTTCTAGACTCCATTTATGATATTAATGATTTATGATATTTTCCGACTTGCTTGCCTCTGCATAATAGGCTCTGGCTTCATATTTAGACAGATTCTGACCCACAGGGAGAGCTTAATAAATGCTGGCTCTTGTGGCCCAGTGCTGCCTCCCATCTCCCGCAGAAACTTAGGCTAAGATGCTTGCTCTCTTAAAGAAGCCATTCCCGGTTGGCACGGATGTAGGAATGATGGGGTGGAAAGTTGGAAGCACTGAGAGTTAGATCCTTTCCGGTCTCTGCCTTGAACAAACCATCCGCCTCTCAGCCTCAGTGTCCCCGTCGACTCCAGGGGGCGTCAGCCAGCTTCTCTCTGGGGCGGCTCCCCTCCGCCAGCCCTTTCCCAGCCAAGCTCCCTGTTCCCTGAGGCCTGAACTTCCCGTCAGAGCCCTCAGGGCCACGCCGAGCCGGCCTTCACCTCCTGCATGAATATTTTGCACCTTCCCCCAGCCCAGATGTCCTGGAGCCTTGCCTCCCCGGCTCTCCCTGAGGCTGCTCTCTGTCCCCACCGCCTTCCAGCCAGAAAGCCCCCGGGCCCTCCCCGTGCCCCCAAGTGCCTGTTGCAGGCGCTCGCTCAGTCCTGGGAAAAGCCCAGCGGACCCCCAGCACCCCGCAATCCCTCACTTCCTCCCGTCTATGCAGCAGGAAGTTGTGCTCACACCTACGGGAATTACTCTTAGGGGGTGATGTCGCAGTGAGGGTGGGTTGGAAGGGTCCCCCACCTCCTACTGCAGGAGAGACGTGCCCCAGGTAAGCACGTGCACACACACACACACACACACACACACACACACACGTCCTCAGGAGGGCTGCAAAAGCTTTCTTTCCCCCTGAGACAGAGAGCAAGTTTCAGGAACTCAGGACAGTCAGAGAGGGGTCGCTGAGGGGGCAGGCTCTGGCACTGGGCCCAGAGCTGTGGTTTCTGGAGCAGCCTCAGCCTGGGGCTTGGAGGGGAGCAGAGGGTGGGGGAGGGAGGAAATGCTGCGTCTATAGCTGAGCATGTCCGGAGAAGTTCGCGGGGCAGAGGTGGCCCCCGGGATTGGTACCAGGACGGGGTGATCTGGCTTCTCCCGGTGTGGGGACCCTGGGGAAGTCACTCTTCCTCTCTAGGCCTGTTTCCTCCTCTGCAAAATGTCATTTCCAGACAGCGGGCCACATGAAGCCAGGCAAAGGTTAGGCAGCCTCGAGTCTCCATCACAGACCAGGCCCCCCCAGGACTGTGGGGTTGCAACAGAAGGTTGCATCTTGCTGGACCTTCACGCCTTCAGCCACAAAATGCAGAAAACAACCGTTACTTGCTGTGCTGCCGGGAGGCTAACTGATGCATGGAAAGCATCTCACGCAGTGTCTGAAAACACACCCATTCCTCGGGGGGAGCCTGACCCCAAGATGAGATCCAGCCTCATTGACAGGACCTTTCTTTATAGCCTCTGTCCTTGACAGCCCTGACTGTTCTCCGTAGCATGTATTTATGTGATGATTGGATGAACACCCTTATTCTCTACTAGGTTATACATTTCTTGAAGGCAAGAACCTGAGCCTGGCACATAGTTGGGGCTTTTATTAGATCCAGTCAGGAAACCAGAACTCCTGCAGTTATTTCCACAGAAGGAATTTAATATAGGGCCCTCATTTTGAAGGGGTTAGAAGAGCCGAAAGACTTCACAGGATGAGGGGCAGCTCGGGGACAAGTAGCAGCAGGAAGCTGCAACATCCCTGGGACTAGAAGGACTGAGGAGTAAGGGCCCAGGAGCCAGGATCGGGGAAGGATGCTGGAATCACAGTTAGGCACAGGCTGCCCATTAGAACTGGCACAGAGAAGGAGCTCCTCCTGTCCCCAGGCCCTGGGAGCATAGGGGTGGTAGAGACACTACCCAAGATGACAGCTGAAGGAACCCCGCCTCCTGCCCTCTAATCTCTAACCGGCTCATCCCACTGGCCAAGGGTAACGGGAAGCCGGTCAGCAAGAGAGCTTCGGAGACGTCCTTCAGCAGGAATCAACCCTGAGACATAGAGGATAAAGAAAGAGCAGGGGGGCAGATCTGAGTTGGACAGACAGCAGGGTCAAGCCTCAACTTTTTTGTTCACTCAGGAATGCATATGGATGATTATACACGTGCATATACTCGTGTGTGCACGCTGAATCGTTTCAACCACATCCAGCTTTTTGTGACCCCATGGACTCTAGCCTGCCAGGCTCCTCTGTCTGATTCTCCAGGCAAGAATGCTGGAGTGGGTTGCCACTCCCTTCTCCAGGGGATCTTCCAGACCCAGGGATTAAATCCCCATCTCTTACGTCCCTTGTATTTGCAGGTGGGTTCTTCACCTCTCGCGCCACCTGAGAAGCCCGTGTGCATGTATGCATATGGGCGGCTCAGCTGGTCAGGAATCCGCCTGCAATGTGGGAGACCTGGGTTCGATCCCTGGGTTGAGAAGATCCCCTGGAGGAGGGCATGGCATCCCATTACGGTATCTTTTGACATGGACAGAGGAGTCCGACAGGCCACCGTCCAAGTGGTCGCAAAGAGTCAGACGTGACTGAGCGACTAACCTCAGCACACAGCACAATGCTTGTAAACACACTGGGCACCAGCGGAAGCGTTTACAACGGTGGACTCATTTCATAAGCATCTGGGTTAAGAATAAACAGCATGCCCTCAGTAAATGCTGCCTGCCCTTGTTGACCAGACTGCTTGAAAGGGCTCAGGCTTGCAGCGACTCTGGGATTTTCCTATCTGGGACTCCAAGACCTCCACCCTCCAGCCTGGACTTCCTGGGCCCAGAGAGCGGGGACCCCGGCCCCCAGGCTCTGCTTGGCTGAGAGCGGGGAAGAGGCAGAGGATGTGGGCCCCGGAGCCCCAAGCCCCACAGGGTCCCCCCATCTCTGCCCGGGGCTCCACGGGGAGCCGGCGCTCCCTTTCCGCGCCTGTCAGTCAAACCCGGCTGCTTGGAAGTTCAAGCGTGGCCAAAAGGAAGCAGATTTCAAAACACACCTCTGCTGGCCCCGCTTCCCTTCCCGCCCCCTCCTGGCTGTGGCTCAAGGCTCCCCGGGGGCTGCCTTGCCCCTGGCCTGTCCCAGGCAGAGCTGAAACCAGAAGGATCCGGGGCAGAGGTGGGAGGTGGGCTGTGGGGAGCGGGTAGGGGGCACCAGCCTCTGTCTCATGCCCACATCAGGGGGAAGGGATCGGAGGAGGATCAGGGTGGGGGGGGGCAGTTAAAGCTGCCTCTTCTTTAGTAAGGAAAGGGGTGGTAGGTGAGAGGGGGCCAGACCCTGAAAATCAAGGAGGCTTGCTGTTTTCCTTTATGACTATCCCTACACGAGCCCAAGCCTTGGCTTCTAGAAGATTCTCTGCAAGCATCTGTCACATAAATGAACGGATGAGTGGATTCTCACTAACAAGAAGTTGGCTCAACTTTGAAGCTGAAGGTAAAGAAGGCTGTCAGTTTGGAGGGCCCCCCCAAGCCCCACCCACCGCCACTGACCTCCAAAAACCAAAGTCTTCCTCTCAGCAAGGGCGTTTGGGCCCGAGCTCTTGGACACCATCCTGACTCTGTCACCTTGGAGCTGTGTGACACAGAACAAGCCTCAGTTTTCCACATCTGTAAAATGGGCAGAGATGTCCCCTGCTCCCGAGAGAGTGCTGTGCAGAGTTGCTTCAGTTGTGTCTGACCTTTGCAACCCCGTGGACCGTAGCCCGCTAGGCTCTTCTGTCCATGGGATTTCCCAGTCAAGAATACTGGAGTGGGTTGCCATTATCTCCATCAGGGGATCTTCCCGACCCAGGGATCGAACCCGAGTCTCCTGTAGCTCTTGCATCAGCAGGCAGGTGCTTTACCTCTAGCGCCACCTGGCAAGCCCCCTGAGCATGCTGGGAGGCCTGAATTAAACGAGTCCCTGAAAATAAACCCTATCACAGGCCTCTGTGTGCCATACAAGACTTCCCAGAGACCAGAGGCCATTGGAAATTAGAGAATGAGCTCGAATGTCCTCCTGCGAGTGTGTCTAAGGCATTAACAGCATGGCCAAGGGCGCTAACACAGAGCTATGGCTTCTGGTAATTTCTTTGCTACAGCAGATGGAAGTGAAGCGAAGCCATGCCCAGTCACGGAGGCCGACTGTGGAATGAGCGCCTCGATGGGATGGTGGGAGTTTGCTTTTCCTGGTGGGTTTGTCAGGCTTTTTCCTCCCCCTCCGCACTCCCTTCCCGCTCAGAGCCCAACCATAAAACGCAGCGCCAGCCCGGCCCACACTGCTCCCTTTATTACCGTGTTGCTTTCCATTTGGAAGCTCTCTCTGCAGAACGTGCTTGAGATTTTGAAGAAGTGAGTTAATATATCGATGATGTCTTTATTGTCAGGACACTTCCTGAATTAGAAATAAAAGCCTCTGCTGAACTCAATAAAATGACATGCGGGAGAAAATGTTCTTTCCCAGCATGAAAGCTCTTCTGCTACGGCTGGCTCGGGGTGGGGGGCGAGTGTGGGGAGGCCACGTTCGGAAGCTCGGAGCTTCGCCTGAAGGTTCTTCTGGTAACTCGGCTTCTCCCAAAAGCAGAGGAGAAATCCCTGCCCTTCCAGGAGCAGCAAGCAGGACCCATGCGTGTCCGAGGCCCGGGCCCGTCTCTGACCCTCTCCTGGCCTTCCTGGCTGCCTGCCAGCTCTGACCTGACCCTCCCCCGGGCACCCCAGCCCAGTCAGCCCCACAGCAGCGTGGGGCAGGTCCTCCCCTCTGCAGAACTGGGAGGAGACAAACTCTGCCCTTGAACCCCCTTCTCTTTTCCAGACCCCGCCAGGCTATGCCCTCCATCCCAAGACCCCCGTGCCCTGTCCGCACCTTACTGATCTTTCCAGGCTGAAGTCTGCCTGTGATTCATTAGAAGAGGCAGACGTGAAAAGCAAAGCCTTGGGTTCCCAGAGATCTGGACTTGGGTCTCCTTGGCCTCGTCGTTGCTGTGTGACCTTGAGCGAGTGACTTGACCACTCTGTGCTTCCGTTTCCCCTGCAGTGATGGAAACACCCAGAACAGGGCCTGGTGACTAAGACTGCTATTTAGTCACTTGCCTATAATCTTGTTATCGCTGAGGAAGAAGTACGCTGGGGGAGAAGGAGCCTATTAGATAGTGTGTTGGCCATAGGAGGGGTGGAGCAGCGGAAGTTTCCTCTCAAGGGGAAGCAGAAGAAGGGGGATGACCTTTTTAATGAGCACCTACTATGGGGCTGGCATGTAGCAATGCTTATTCTACACAGTTCAGAGAGGTTAAGTCATTCGTCTGAGGTCACACAGCAAACAAGAGACTCAGATTCGTCCCTGGGTCTGTCAGACTCCCAGTTCATGCTTAGCTTACTCTGTCCTTGAGAATATCTCCCCCAAAGCCATGTGTGCCTTCAAAGGTACAATGTGGAGACCCCGAGTGGGTGGAGTAGAGTCCTTGGGGGCAGAATCCTGCTGTGAGGGAGGGAGGGGCCGGGCAGCCGTCACCCTCCCTCTGGCAGCACATGCTGTGTGTGTGTGTCTGCGTTCATCTATGCCAGTCATGTCCTGGGCAGTGCCCCTTTGCCTTGAGAAAACACCCGGTGGTCCTGGGAGTATTTTGTTGACGCAGACACCTGAGTGGGCTCTGTCTCCCAGGGCCCAGTGCTTCCGATTTCACTCCTCGTTTCCTACTGCTGGGTTTGCCCTTCCATCCCAGCGCCTGCCAATTTGATTCTCTGATGTCCTGCTTCCCAGCTGCCATCCTGCTCCCCGTTAGGCCAAGTGGGAGGGGGTTCAGGGCCCAGGAACAGGACGCTCGGGACAGTGGGCCATCTCCTCTGCACATCTCCTCTGGGCTCCTGTGGTTTGGTAACCCAGCTGGGGACGAGGCGACGGCTGGATGGGGTGGGACCCCAGGCACCACCGGTCTGCCTCATCCTCGGAGTGAAAGTCATTTAGTCGTGTCCGACTCTTTGCACACCAAGGACTTCTCCAGGCCAGAATACTGGAGCGGGTAGCCTTTCCTCTCTCCAGGGGATCTTCCCAACCCAGGGATCAAACCCAGGTCTCCCGCATTGCAGGCAGATTCTTTACCAGCTGAGCCATAAGGGAAGCCCAAGAATAACGGACTGGGTAGCCTATTCCTTCTCCAGGGGATCTTCCCGACCCAGGGATCAAACCCAGGTCTCCTGCATTACAGGCGGATTCTTTACCAGCTGAGACACCGGGGCAGCCTGCCTAATCGTCAGGACCAGCCGTGGGTCAGGCTGAGGGACCTCGTCCAAGGATGAGGGAAGATTCCGGTCTCAGCGCTCAGCACTGCCTTCTCTTGCACGCTGGGCAGGGACCCATGACCTCAAGTCCGTGTGCTATGAGTTCACCCGAAGGCGGGCTCCGTTGAAGGAATGACTGGCCCTCTTGGTGCCTCGTCGCCCCATTGACGCCACCCGCCCCGTACACGCCTTTGGGACTGTCGGACCCTCTGCAGCTTCGTGCTCCTAAACTTCAACCTAAACTACAGCTACATCCCAACTCCTCTCCCCTCTGGCAACCCAGCTTTGTTTTCCAGAAACTTCCAGCTGGTCTAAGGACGCCGGCCTGTGTTCAGTGCGGAGGCCCCTTCCTGCCTCCCCAGCCCTGGGACAGACCCAGCTCTACGCCTCCAGCGGGGCGCCTCGGGCAGCGTGTCTCCTCTTCCTCACGTGTGAGATGGCGATGATCCCCCACCCCTCACCTTGTGCCCTGGGTTGTTTGGAATATGAATCCGAGCTCCCACGGGCTGAGTCACCCCTCTCCCCGCCCAGGCGTGCCTGGGGCCAACCAAGAGTCCAGAGACCAGCCTTGGCTTTCAGACCTGGTCACCAACTTGCCCTGTGGCCTCGGGGACGTGATCCTACCACGTCTCTGTGCCTTGATTTCCCCATCTGAGCAATGAACGGGCCCTTCTTCCCCATTCTTCCCACTTCTCCCATTGTCCAGCTGCTCAAGGAGCCAGTGCCCGGAGGGTCTCAGTGGCTGGAACCTTGAGGGGAACAGTTCAGCGGGCCTGGTCTGGAGGCCCGGGGAGGGCAAGGAGGTGGGGTGAGGCCGCAGGGGCCAAGCTCCCCCAACCCTGGAACGCCCACCACACGCACATCTGCAGCCCCATCTGGAACAGCTGGGCCCCACCCCCACACATGGTCCGGCAGCCAGACCTCCAGTGCCCACCCCCACCCCCCCCACCCCCCCCACCCCCCGCCTTGCCTTCCCTCCTGGCTGCCTTTCCAGCCACCCCCGGATTTGTATCCATAATCTGCATATTTAGCAGTTCACCACGTTGCAGGCCAAACCATAAATCCTTCTCTGGCGGGGCCCTGGGAAAGAGTCCCCACGCTTCCGCAGAGCCCCGAGGCCTGACCTTTGAGACCCCGCTCCTCGAGTCTTCAGGCCCTGAGGCGCATCTGTTCTGTCCTTAGGTGTCCCCTGGCCCCCAGAGGCTGAGCCATGCAGCTCGGAAATTGGAATAATCGAAATGACTGGAGGAGGAATCAAAGAGAAAGAAGAGTGGTTTCATTTGACTTTCAGGTCACCGAGTGAGATGGACTGGGCAGTACTTTTCTCCCCATTATGCAGAGGGGTAAACCGAGGCTCTGGTTCTGTCCTCAGTCATTCAGGGCCAGCTCAGCAACAATGCCATTTCTCAAAGGCCTGGCCAGGGCAAGTAAACTTCCATTTCTTAAGTCTAGAAGCTGCTAGGAACTGTGGGCAGAGCACAGAACAGGGGACCCATGCACTTGGCCTCTAGTCCCCACTCAGTTATGTAGTCATGGCAATGGGCTTGGACCCTCTGAGATTCTTTCCATCACCCATTTAATCCTGAGCTCTCTCCAGCCCCCTGATGCAGCCTCCCCAGACTCTCCAGCCCCAAACTCAAAGGGGCAGGACCTTTTAGCGTCACTGATTCTCCTCAAAGAAATAGGAACGGACAGCTTTGGAAAGTTGTTACCAAGAAATATGCAGAGTAGACCTCTTGGTACTCCTAACCCGTCATTGAACCTGACCCCGCTATCCCAAAGTACCAGGCATTAGCATTTTCTGAGCTCCGTTTATGAATTGGATGCTATAGCAAGCGCTCTGGGAGGACTTTCTCATTCAATCCTGATGTCAGCCTTTTAGAGAGGGAGGAAGATGCTGAAGATGATAAAGAAGGTGGTGCTGATGAGTGGAAACAGCCAGATTCCAGGCCAGAGCTGTCAGATGCAGGGCCTGAGCTTCCACTCCCACGCTAGAGCCCATGGCCACGGATGTCCTCAGGAGGAAGGAATCCACCCAAGCTCTGCGCTCTGCTGCTTCCTGCAACCCGGCCAGCCCCACACAGCCCACATCGTCTCCAGATCCCAAAGGGTGCACCCTCCTCCCCACTGCTCCTCCGCAGTAGACTGGGGCATCTCCCACCAGAGATTTACGCCAACAGGTGTTCTCCACAGCCTGCCCCTGCCGTCCTGGGTCTGGTCCCTCTCCCAGGAAGTACTGGGTGCTCATTAGGGAAGGATTTGGGGTTCAACGTGTTCTCTTCTCTCTACTCATGAGTCTAAATCGTGCCTCCTGTCAGACACTGTTCTGGTGATGGAGATAAAGTCATTAACATTGGTCCTCAGTTCTATTATCTTCAGCGCAAGCTATTAATAGCCCTGGGCACCCCTTAAGTGTCCACTGATGGATGGAACAAAGAATTTAGGAGGAAAATGCAAAAAGCCACGCCTGAAATTGGAAGACCAGGCTATATGTGTTCACCTTGACGTTAACCTTCTCTGTGACCCTGAATGAGCAACTCAGGCTCTGGGCCTCAACCTCCCCATCTGTCAAATGGGAGGCCTGGACTCCAGCATTCTCAAGCCTCACTCACTCCTGTTCCGCATTTCCAGTTTCGGCCACGTGTGCCTTCCACCTGTAACTCTGTTAACTGTATATTATTCTTGAGATCAATGTACACTTTCTAATTCAGTGAATTTATTTTAAAAGGGAATTTTAAATCACTTCTACAAATGGAAAATTGCAGTATTGTTTGCCATAAGAAATAAAAGGGAACCAGAAAAATAAATACCAGGAAGATAAAATAGTTTTGTTAGTCTCACTGGAACCTGTCTCCTGTCCAAGGCTGCAGTCCCATTGCTCCCCTCTCTCTTCTGCCCATTCAGCTGGCAGCTGTCCTGGGCGCTCCTTCCATGTGCCAGCCACTGTTCTGGTGCTAAAATAAAGCAATTAGAAAGAAATAGCAGATGAAGGAAGGGGTGCTACATTAGCAAGCATTGGGAGTGGTGGTGGGAGGGTCTCGATGTGAATTTGAGCAAAGCTTTGAAGGGAAAGGCAACAGAGCCACGCGGGTCATTTTTTAAATTTTTTTAAAGAAAAGCGCATTCAGGTTAGAGAGAACAGCAAGTGTAAAGGCCCTGAGGCAGGAGTCCTTTTGTGTGAGTAGCTGAGTGAGCTGGGGGAGAGACCAGAGAGGCGTGAATCGTAGGGAGGCTGCAGTTAGCAGAGGAGGTTGGGACCGTCCAAGGAGAGTTAAAGATGGAGGAGCAGAAAACTGAGACCTCCTCCTGGGCTTAATCAGAAGGAGGGAAAGGAGTAAAGGGGACTGACAGCTCTCTAGTTCTGTGACTCAACGCTGTGTACTGCTGGGTCTTTGTAGGCTTTTAAAGTCATCTTCTGGAACTACGGGCGCACATCCTAACTGCCTGCCCATGGAGCTCACCTCGGGGCAATTGGGGTTCTTTACTCCTCACCTGGTCCATAATTTCTTGCGCTTCCAGGCAGGATACCAAGCTCAGGAGTTTGTCTGACGTGGCTACTGACGCCCGGCAGGCTCCCCTCCCACCTGGTGCTTCTGTGTCTACACATCGTGTGTCCTGCCTTCCCACTAAACCCTGAATATTCACTGGAAGGACTGATGCTGAAGCTGAAGCTCCAATACTTAGGCCACCTGAGGCAAAGAGCTGACTCATGAGAAAAGACCCTGATGCTGGGAAAGAGAGCAGGCAAAAAGAGAAGGCAGTGGCAGAGGATAAGATGGTTAGATAGCATCACCAACACAATGGACATGGATTTGAGCAAACTCTGGGAGATGGTGAAGGACAGGGAAGCCTGGAGTGCTGCAGTCCATGGGGTCTCAAAGAATTGGACAGTACTTGAGTGCCTGAACAACCTTCCTGGACAGTCTGCACGCGTGAGGCACACATTCATTCATCCAGTCCAGCCACACGCACCCCTTCCGTGGTTATAACTGCTCTAGGTTCAGATCAGTGCTGGCAACCCACTCCAGGATTCTTGCCTGGAGAATCCCACGGACAGAGGAGCCTATCAGGCTATGGTCCATGGGCTTGCAAGAGTCCGACACGACTTAGCGACTACAGAGAGAGAGAGAGAGAGAGGCTCAGATCAGGGCAAGGAGACACAGTCCTGCCTCACGGGCATACACGTGGGTATGGAGGAGGTGAGAGACAGGGCAAAATGATTTTTGCTGGTAAGAGCTGCAAGGAAAAGACACAGTGGAATGAGCCTTGGGGAGGGGCAGAGCCAACGCTCCCCATGGGCAGGTCCTTAAAGCTGCCTCTTTGAGAAGCGACATTTGAGCCGAACCCTGGATGATGTAGCTCTCTGGAGGAAGGGGCGTCCAGGCAAGGGAAAGAGCCAGTGCACGTGTCCTGGGGTGGGTACAAATCTCTCACTAGAGAGGAGGCCGGTGCAGCCGGAACTTGGTGAGTTACGGGGGAAGGAGTAGTTGACAGGGGGTGAGAACAGGGCCCAGGGCGTGCAGGCTGAGGCTGGGTAAGGAGTGCAGCAGGCTGGAGCCGGATGGCGTCTTCAGCTTCAACAGACGGCTCCGGATGCTGGCTGAGAACGGACCTGAAGGAGAGCTAGAGGAAGCAGGCGGGCAGCCGCGGTTGTCTGGGTGAGACAGCCTGCGCTCTGGGCTGCAGGTGGGGCAGGTGGCGTGGAGGCTCTAGTCAGGCATCTGTTTGGAGGGAGGGCGGGCTGGCAGAGGTTTTGAGTGGACCTGTCTGTGTGTTCTGCGGGTAGATGGCCTGACGGGCAAATCCAGGGCGTCCCTGCAAGGGTCAGGTCTAGTGAGTGCGGTGAGCCCCGGAGGGCCTGGGTAATTCCTCAAATGTCCTCAAGAGGGCAGAGTGTGGCGAAAGAAAGAGGAGAAGCAAGGGCTGGATGGGGCTGGGCAGTGACCATGGCAGGCCTGGAGGCAGGGCTCATCCCAGCTCCGGGGAGTCAGGAGCTGGCTAGAGTGAGGTCTCAGCTCGAGAGCATCCTGGGAGCTACAGCGGGCTGGGCCTGGAGCTGATTAGCCACCGGTGAAGGTGGTGACCTTTGGAGACCGGCTGGCATCCCACTGGCCCCAACACCAAGGCTGGAACCTACGGACATCCAGCCCCTCTCCAGCAGTCTGGAAGAGGCTCGAGGGTGAGGGTCGGAGGTGGGGTGCAGTTTGGTGGGGAGGACCCAGCTCAGGCCGGGAAGTCCATGGACCTGGTTTCCAGCCCCAGCTCAGCCACCTCCCAGGCTCTGGAGACCTGGGACTAGTCCCTGATCTCCTCTCCATCACTTTTCCATCTACAAAAAGTGATGGATGAAGCTGGTGGTCCCTGCCAGGGGCTCCCTTCCAGGCCTCACATTCCCTGGGCCTGAGACTGCGAGGAAAGTTCAGGGGATGGGAAGTCCCGGGGGTGTGAGGAGAGCGACATGGCCAGGAAAGGAGGACCTGCAGAGTCATTGGACTGCACTTGGAGGGGACCTTGGGGGATGCCCAGGGTCACTGCAGGGGCGGGGTGATCAGAGGGCTCATAGTTCCTCTCCCGGCCCCTCCAGACCCTGACAGTCTCACTTTATCTGCTTCCACATCTGACTCCACCGGGGATGTGCCTCAATGCAGTATCTACTGCTAAAGATCACCTTGTGAACTCCTGACCTTTGCCCATCCCATTTCAGGAGAGAATTACCCAGAGAGGAGAAGGGATTTGCTTGAGTCACACAGCCAAAGAGGCTGAGGGGACAGAGATGAGAGGACCACCTACTCCATGCCCTTATCCCCTAAGCCCTAGCATGGTTGCCTTGAGAAAGATCTTCATTCTATCCAAGTGGGCTCAAAAGATTCACCCAAAAGTGTGTCCAGTGTGTCTGCAAATGCCCCCAGCATCCCTCCAAATGCAGGGGAAAGTTCAACTTAAAGACAAACAAGGAAACTAGAAAGCAGATCAAGCCCTTATCGACTATCCAGCAGGGCCTGCCTATGTCCAGGGGTAGCATCACTGCCCCCACTTGGCAAATGAGGAAAACTGAGGCTTAAAGGGGTGAAGGGACCCTCCTGGTGTTGTTCCCTGCAAGGACCAGAACCCAGGCCTGAGGACTCCACAGTGCATGAGGCTCGCTGTGGTGAGATTTTTCATGCTTCTCCCAGTGCCTTCCCCTGGATATTGAAAAACTCCCCTCCCGCCCATCCACTGAGCCAGCAGCATCCTCCCTGTCCCTTCCCGCGCCCTTGCCTGAGCCTGGACCAGCGCACAAGGCCATGAGGTACCCCATTTCAGAGACAAGGGCGGCACCTGCTGGCAGCTCATAAGTATGACATGCTGCCAAGTGCTCTGAGGGTAGCCCTGAAAAGAACCAGGGCAGTTTCTCTCCGCCCTCCCTGTGTGCATTTATGGAAGGCCTCTTCTTGCCTGGAAAATCCCATGGATGGAGAAGCCTGGTAGGCTACAGTCCATGGGGTCGCAAAGAGTCGGACACGACTGAGCGACTTCACTTATGCTTTGCCAAGCACCGTTCAAGGTGTCAGGGACACAGAGCTAAATGTGATCTTTGCCCTCAAAAAACCTCCAGCATAAGAGAGAAGCTTCCCTCAAGAAACTTCAAGCATATATAATATTCTTAAATAAGAATAATTGCAATGTAAAGTATGAAAAACAAATTTCCCCAGCTTTTCCTTTTAGCCAGGGCAAACTAATCCAATACGAAAGTGCATTTACAGTAATATCCGACATTTCCTTAACACTTACTACAGGCCAGACACTGCCCAAAGTGCTTTATCTGAAGAAACGTATTGAATCTTTCCAACAGCCTTAGGAGACAGGGACTGTCAGTAGCTCCATTTTCAGATAGTAAGTGTGTTACTAGCAACATGTGATATCATGTACGTGCTATCACTCAATCGTGTCTGACTCTTTGCGACCCCTTGGACTGTAGCACGCCTGCCACGCCTCCCAGAGTCCATGGGACCCTCCAGGCAACAGTAGTGGAGTGGGCTGTCGTTTCCTCCCCCAGGAGATCTTCCGCATCCAGGGATCAAACCCTCATCCTTTGCATTGGCAGGAGGATTCTCCACTATCTGGGAAGACCCTATGATATCAAGTACATGGTAATAATATTAGCTTCATTTGCGAAATGAGTGACCAGAGAAGTTGAGAAACCTGGCCAAGGTCACACAGCTTGAGAGATGCAGAGTCAGGATTTGAACTCAGGACTTCCTCAGTGGCTCAGAGGTAAAGAATCTGCCTGCAATGCAAGAGACACAGGAGACACAAGTTCAGTCCCAAGGTTGGGAAGATCCCCTGGAGAAGGAAATGGTAACCCACTCCAGGATTCTTGCTGGGAAGATCCCATGGACAGAGGAGCCTGGTGGGCTATAGTCCATAGGGTCGCAGAGAGTCTACAGAGTTGGACGTGTACATACAAAGGCTGGCCTTATAAGCCTTGCCCTTCATCTCACTGCCTCTGGGGACAGTTTATACAAGTGAGGCTTCTCTGGCTGAAAAGAAAAGGATTGTCTTAGGAGTTATGCTTGTTCAGCCCACCCTTCACCTCCTCTAGACACCCAAGGAGTCATCAACAGATGTTGACCTCAGTATAGAAATCAATGAACACCTGACATGGAGATGATGACAGATTTTAAACAGAAGAACAATTAAATGTGCACATTGCAATTACTCCAAGGTGGGCTGTGGACAAAAAATACTACCAGCCATTCCATGAAACAACAAATGTTGCCTGCCATCAGCCATTGCAGCTGCACCCAATGGTGCACGCTTGGGGGAATTCAGAGTGAAGAAAAACAGGATACTGGTCCTCGATAGTTAAGATGCATAAGAAAGAAAGTGAAGTCGCTCAGTCGTGTCCAACTCTTTGCGACCCCGTGGACTGTAGCTCACCAGGTTCCTCCATCCTTGGGATTTTCCAGGCAAGAGTACCGGAGTGGGTTGCCATTTCCTTCTCCAGGGGATCTTCCCAACCCAGGGATCAAACCTAGGTCTTCTGCACTGTGGGCAGACGCTTTAACCTCTGAGCCACCAGGGAAGCCCTAAGATGTATAACTAAGGAACTTAGACTCTTGCATCTTCCCGTACATAGAAAATCACTAAGATTATTAACTTGAGATATCATTTTATGATTAGTGATTAGTATCCTTTTCAAGTTTGACTACATTTTTTTTTTTTTTCAGCAAAAACTCCTACACATACTGGATCCTCCCTTACCTCTTCAGAGTAATTCCTCAAAGCTACCTGAGAGGCTGTCTCCCAGGCTATAGTTCTCAGTAAGGTCCCTGATAAAAGATAACCTGCAACTTAGGTTGTGCATTTTTCTTCAGTTGATGCGACCCAGGGGCTCAAGGCTAGAGGCTGTGATCAGAGTGAAGGGGCTGAACTGGGCTAGTGGAGGACAGGAGGGCAGAGGGGGAGAAGTGACTGGTCTTCTCCATGAAGATCTTATGGCCACAAGCCTCGCCTGTAATTTACTTGGAGGTTGGGGATGGGATATGATTCTAATTTGCCTAGGGAGCCAATCAATTCACTGAAAAGTATTTATAAATAACTGCTATGTGTCAGTCATTGTTCTAGGTGCTGATGATACAATGGGAAACCAGAAGGCATTGTTAGCTTTGCATTTGTTCTCTAAGATTTTTGTGGGTAATCTTTGTGTCTATCTCCATGAGAGATACTAGTCTGTAGTCTTCTCATAATGCTATTGTCTGTTTTTGGTGTTAAGATAATCCTAGCCTCATAGACTGAGTTAGGAATTAGCCCTTCTACTTTCATCTTCTTTTATTTACGATGAAATGGAGAACAAAACAAGTGTATATGAGCATGTGTCTACTACAAAGACAATGTTAAAATCAAACGTCCAATAACACCTTTATAAGTATCTTTACTTTCTCATATATAAAAAAAGTGTGTTCAGTGGCTGGAGGCCCACGTGAGGGCACATGAAGTCTCATTTCCTCCCTTACTGAGCTTTTCTACTAGGAGATTAGACATTCCAGGCCTCTGGATTCACCTTCTTTCTTCCCAGGCTTTTTTCCTTTCATAGAAAGGAAACGAGTACACTTAATACTGTGCATTATTATTATTAATAAGATGACGGTGGTGGCTCATGGTCCATCACACGGTGTAGACACTGGATGTAGCTCTCTGGGGAGAATCGCTGAGATGAAGCTCCTGCTTACATGGTCTTTGCCCTGTATCTATCGGCAGTGCAAACGTTCCCATGCCGTCATCCACAGAATCAGAACACGGGGCTGGTTCATTAGAGAGTGAAGTTTGGGTATGTATTTTTTTCAGGTCATTTTGAGCATGTGTGTATGTGTGTGACCCTTCAGAAGAAATCTTAATCTGATATATATTAAACAGTTGAGCGCAGAGCGGCCGGAGGCAGTGAGTGGTGAGGCCCGAACTCGTGGCACCATCCTAGGGGACCCCAGGCATGTCCACAAATCTACGGAGATGTTCATCACCGTAAAGCTTGCTTTGAAGAGCCTTGAACTGGATCACTTCCACTTTTCCAGCATTGCAGCGGCTCGGGTTTGGGTTCACTTGTCGGAGCTTTTCTCAACTGGACTTTCTACAGGTGTACGCTCCCTTTCCCTTCCTGACCTCCATTTTCTTGCATGTGTTGGTAATGTTTCCTGGGCTCCTCTCATGGTGACGGCCGGCTACTCTTGGGGATATATCTGAGCCGATGAATGTGCTTCTGAGTGCTCGCCAGGCCGCCTTGGTCCCAGGCTATCTCCCACCGGATTATTGCGGGAGCACCCTCTCTCGTGTCCCCTCTTCTAGCCTTGCCTCCCTGAGGTCTGTTTTCACTCCAGCAGCCCGAGGGATCCCATTAAAACAGGAGTCAGATCATGCCATTTCCCTGCTCTGAGTAAAAGCCTAAGCCTGGAAGACCACCCAGCATCTGGCTCTGCCACCTCTCTGGCCTCATTTTCTATTACTTGCCCCGCATGCATCCTGTTCCAACCTAGCCTCGGCCCCAGGGCCTTTGCACGTGCACCTGCTCTGTCTGGGATGCGCTTCCTCCCTCACTTCATTCAGGACTCTGCTCACAGGTTACCTCCTCACATGGGCTTCCCTCACCTGTTATATGAAATATCTTCCTTCTTCCAGAAACTCCCTACCCTTTCCCCTGCTTCAGGAGTGTCCAATCTACATACACACACGTGTGTGTGTGTGCTAAGTTGCTTCAGTTGTGTCTGATTCTTTGTGATCCTACAGACTGAAGCCCGCCAGGCTCCTCTGTCCATGGGATTCTCTAGGCAAGAATACTGGAGAGGGCATGGCAACCCACTCCATATCCACCACCCGCTGTATTATATATATTATTGTCTACCCATCAATGGATGGTAAGACGCTCCAAGAAGGCAGGACCCATGACTCTCCTCTCAGTGCTAGAATATTGCCCATCACATAGTCTACGCTCAAACATGTATGGAATGAAAGAATGAATGATCATTAAATGTGAATTAGTGTTAGGTGTGATTTTTGGCATTCGGTTGCTTTGCAACTGGTTCACATGTTAACTCTGCTTCCTAGAATGCAGTTCTCAGTGCTAGGAGAGCTGGTGGTAGAGGGTATTTTTGTTCTTAATTATCCTTATTGCAAAATTCAGACTGAAATCTAAGAAAGTAGGGAAAACCACTAGGCCACTCAGCCATGACCTAAATCATATCCCTTACAATTATACAGTGGAAGTGACAAATAGATTCAAGGGTTTAGGTCTGATAGACAGAATGCCTGAAGAACTATTGACGGAGGTTGGTGACATTGTACAGGAGGTGGGGATCAAAACCATCCCCCAATAAAAGAAGTGCAAAAAGGCAAAATGACTGTCTGAGGAGCTGAGAAAAGAAAAGTGAAAGTCAAAGGAGAAAAGGAAAGATATATTCATCTGAATGCAGAGTTTCAAAGAATAGCAGGAGAGATAAGAGAGCCTTCCTCAGTGATCAATGCAAAGAAATAGAGGAAAACAATAGAATGGGATAGACTAGAGATCTCTTCAAGACAATTAGAGATACCAAGGAAACATTTCACGCAAAGATGGGCACAATAAAGGATGGAAATGGTATGGACCTAACAGAAGCAGAAGATATTAAGAAGAGGTGGCAAGAATACACAGAGGAACTGTACAAAAAAGATCTTCACGACCCAGATAATCATGATGGTGTAATCACTCACCTAGAGCCAGACATCCTGCAGTGAGAAGTCAAGAGGGTCTTAGGAAGCACCACTATGAACAAAGTTGATGCAGGTGATGGAATTCCAGTTGAGCTCTTTCAAACCCTAAAAAATGATGCTGTGAAAGTGCTGCACTCAATATGCCAGCAAATTTGGAAAACTCAGCAGTGGCCACAGGACTGGAAAAGGTCAGTTTTCATTCCAATCCCCAAGAAAGGCAATGCCAAAGAATGTTCAAACTACCACGCAATTGCACTCATCTCATATGCCAGCAAACTGAAACTCAAACTGAAGTCACTCAGTCATGTCCGACTCTGTGACCCCATGGACATGAGGCTCCTCCATCCGTGGGATTTTCCAGGCAAGAGTACTGGAGTGGGGTGCCATTTCCACCAGCAAAGTAATGCTCAGGATTCTCCAAGTCAGGCTTCAGCAGTACGTGAACCAAGAACTTCCAGATGTTCAAACAGGATTTAGAAAAGGCAGAGGAACCAGAGATTAAATTGCTGACATCCACTGGATCATAGAAAAAGCATGAGAATTCTAGAAAAACATCTACTTCTGCTTCAATGATTATGCTAAAGCCTTTGACTGTGGGATCACAACAAACTGTGGAACATTCTTCAAAAGATGTGAATACCAGACCACCTCAATTGCCTCCTGCAAAACCGGTATGCAAGTTAAGAAGCAACAGATAGAACCAGACATGGAACAACGGGCTGGTTCAAAATTGGGAAAGGAGTACATCAAGGCTGTATATAGTCACCCTGCTTATTTAACTTATATGTAGAGTACATCATGAGAAACGCTGGACTGGATGAAGCACAAGCTGAAATCAAGATTGCCGGGAGAAATATCAATAACCTCAGATACGTAGACGACACCACCCTTATGGCAGAAAGTGAAGAGGAACTAAAGAGCCTCTTGATGAAGGTGAAAGAGGAGAAAAAACTGGCTTAAAATTCAACATTCAAAAAACTAATATCATGACATACTGTCCCATCACTTCATGGCAAATAGATGGGAAAACAATGGAAACAGTGACAGACTTTATTTTCTTGGGATCCAAAATTACTGCATATGGTGACTGTAGACTAGATAGCATATTAAAAAGCAGAAACATTACTTTGCCAACAAAGGTCCCTACAGTCAAAGCTATGGTTTTTCCAGTAGTCATGTTTGGATGTGAGAATTGGACTATAAAGAAAGCTGAGTGTTGAAGAATTGATGCTTTTGAACTGTGGTGTTGGAGAAGACACTTGAGAGTCCCTTGGACTGCAAGGAGATCCAATAAGTCCATCCTAAAGGAAATCAATCCTGAATATTCATTGGAGAGACTGATGTTGAAGCTGAGACTCCAGTACTTTGGCCATCTGATGCAAAGAACTGACTCATTGGAAAAGACCCTGATGCTGGACAAGATTGAAGGTGGGAGAAGTGGACAACAGAGGATGAGATGGTTGGATGGCATCACCAACTCAACGGATGTGAGTTTGAGCAAGCTCTGAGGTTGGTGATGGACAGGGAAGCCTGGTGTGCTGCAGTCCATGGGGTCGCAAAGAGTTAGACACAACTGAGTGACTGAACTGAGCTGAACTGATCTTGACTTGTTCCTGGCTTTGCCACTCGCAGCTGCGAGATCTTATTTATTACATGTAATTAAACACACGAGCCTTAGTTTCTGTCTCCATAAAACAGGGGTGGTAATTGTCCCTACCTCTGAGGGTGAGTGTGAAGATAAGATGAGATAATGTCCGGAGCTTGGTATGTGGTACACCCTACATGAGCAGGAGCTGCAGTGGACACTTGTCATATTCACAGCCACCCTGTATCATTTGGATAATCTTTCTATACTGGAAGAATTTCCCACATTACAGGTTCTGCCTCCCAGAGTGAACATCAGAACTCTTAATTCCCAGCCTTTCTGGAAGCCTGCAGGCCAATGGCCTTCGGGCCTTAGGTCTGACACTCACTCATAGACTTGCATTCGGAGGGAACAGGCTCCGCGAGGAGCTTCTGTATTTCGCTGTTGTGATGGAGGTGGTGGGCTCCCAAGGGCCTGCAGTTCCTGGGGCAGAGGGGTATCAGGTGGAGGATGCGATGGTGACAGTTGCCTTATTAGGCCAGTGCTGCTGCATGGTCTGGGCTTCCCTGATGGCTGGGTGGGTAAAGAATTCACCTGCAGCGCATGCAGGAGACACAGGAGATGCGGGTTAGGTCCCTGGATCAGGAAGATCTCCCGGAGGGGCATACGGCAATCCACTCCAGTAATTCTCACCTGAAAAAAATCCATGGACAGTGGAGCCTGTCAGGCTGTGGTCCACAGGGTCACAAAGAGTCAGATACGACTGAGCAACTAAGCAAGCAGAAGCACGCAGTGTAGTTTGAGGCCTTATTCCTGGAAACTGAGCTTAATTAAGCCTGAATCTCTAGCTAAGCCCAAATCCACTCAACAATTTAGGGGGATTTGCAAGTGCTGTTTAGTAAATTTTTCTGCGTGAACAACTAGACTTGACTTCCTGTGCCTTCAATGCCTCAGTCGGTAGGTCAGTTCAGTCGCTCAGTCGTGTCCGACTCTTTGCAACTCCATGGACTGCAGCACGCCAGGCCTCCCTGTCCATCACCATCTACCGGAATTTACTCAAACTCATGTCCATCACATCGGTGATGCCATCCAACCATCTCATCCTCTGTCGTCCCCTTCTCCTCCTGCCTTCAATCTTTCCCAGCATCAGGGTCTTTTCCAGTGAGTCAGCTCTTAGCATCAGGTGGCCACAGTATTGGAGTTTCAGCTTCAACATCAGTCCTTCCAATGAACACCCAGGACTGATCTCCTTTAGGATGGACTGGTTGGATCTCCTTGCAGTCCAAGGGTTCTCCAACACCACAGTTCAAAAGCATCAATTCTTCGGTGCTCAGATTTCTTTATAGTCCAACTCTCACATCCATACATGACCACTGGAAAAACCATAGCCTTGACTAGACGGACCTTTGTTGGCAAAGTAAAGTTTCTGCTTTTTAATATGCTATCTAGGTTGGTCATAACTTTCCTTCCTAGGAGTAAACGTCTTTTAATTTCATGGCTGCAGTCACCATCTGCAGTGATTTTGGAGCCCCAAAAATAAAGTCTGACACTGTTTCCACTGTCTCCCCATCTATTTGCCATGAAGTGATGGGACCGGATGCCATGATCTTAGTTTTCTGAATGTTGAGATTTAAGCCAACTTTTTCACTGTCCTCTTTCACTTTCATCAAGACGCTTTTTAGTTCTTCACTTTCTGCCATAAGGGTGGTGTCATCTGCATAACTGAGGTTATTGATATTTCTCCCGACAATCTTGATTCCAGTTTGTGCATCATCCAGCCCAGCGTTTCTCATGATGTACTCTGCATATAAGTTAAACAAGCAGGGTGACAACATATAACCTTGACGTACTCCTTTTCCTATTTGAAACCAGTCTGTTGTTCTGTGTCTAGTTCTAACTGTTGCTTCCTGACCTGCGTACAGGTTTTGCAGGAGGCAGGCCATGTGGTCTGGTATTCCCATCTCTTTCAGAATTTTCCTCCACGGAAGACACTTAAACAGTGCTGTCTCGGTCTCTGTGGGGTCTCTGGGTCCTGTGCGCACACGGTTTGTTTGAGCCTCTGAGCCTCTCCGTCGGGTATGGGGTTTGATTCTAAATGTGATTTCACCCCTCCTACTGTCTTGCTGGAGCTTCTCTGCTCTTGGACGTGGGGTATCTCCCCCATACAATGCCTACTGTGATATTATTTCATTGCCTACTCAATATCATTTCAATGCCTACCAAATATTTTTTCATCACCATTATTAAACAAGAGTCATCGATCTTCAGGGCCTTCAGACACCCGGAGGCACTGCAGGCCAGCTGACACTGGCTCCCACATCCCACGCGAGTTTCTGCGTCTGCGCTGGGTGAGGAATCTGCAGCTGGAACCTCCTAAGGAGCCTGATTCCACACCCGCCCTTGCCTGGCCCTCATGTCGGGCCTCCACTCTGCTCCTGGGAGCCTGAACTGACCGGAGGCCCAGGGTGGAGGCTGGGGACCCTAGCCTCTCACCGCACCCCCAGCCTTTCCTCTCCAAGCGTCTCTTGATTGGTTGCACTGAGAGCTACAGACACCAGAGGGCGCTAAATGCTCGTTTCAGAGGGAAGCCTGGGGAAGTGTTTTTGTTTTGTTTTCGTTTTAATTCCTACGTGGCTGCTAGTGAAAGCAATGACTTGGAGACGACTAACGAGTCCATCTTAACGCCCTACTGTAGCAAATGTTGCATGAACCTTGTCTGCAGCTTACAGATGAGGGAACAGACCCAGACAAGTGAAGATGCATGCTTAAGGTCATCTGGTGAGAAAGTTATCAGGGCAGGGATCCGAGCTTAAACAATCTCTCACAGAGGAGCAGTGTGCTAACACTGCAGCCTTCGTAGGAGGGTCCTGGAGTGAAGGGAAGAAAGTCCGTGGTGTCTTCTGGCAGAGGTCTGTGAGGCGGTGCTAGTACTCAGCTCTCGGTACGAACAGAGATTCCACCAGCCTGTGTTGAGCCCAGGCCTTGCAAGCTCAGCTGCCCACAGCAACCAGGCAGCTCACAGAAATGAGGCGAGCAAGTCAGGTAGGCAATAGGGAGAGGTGGGGACTGTGGTCAGCTGGGGGTGTACGTTACAAACAAAGGGGGTGTCATACTCAGGTCCACTAGCTATTGCCCTATCAGAAGGCACATCAGGGTGCTCTGGACTTTTCTGTTTCTTTCATCAGAAGTTGTACATCTAAATATTGTGAAATCCCCAATGATGAAATGTTCATGACAAATGCAAATTTTTTTTTCTCAATTCAATTCTCTGAGCTTTGGTGTCCTCAGCTTTACAATGGAGGAGACTCTCTACACCCTTGGCTTTTGAGGGGCACGGGAGTATTCTTTTTGGCCTTGCACCTACTTTAGGGAAGGATCTCACACTGGTCTTGTGCAGCTCCACCCAATGGCAGGTGAGAGCTGCCATTTCTGGTCCCCTTTTGGTAGTAGTTCCCCATCCATCTCCCCATCCAGGGGTGGAGGCATATTTAAAGACACTGAAATAGGGTTGTCCAGAGGAGCCTTCTCCGTTTTCTGCTTTTCTACTCTTCTCTGTGGGTACAGAGGCCATGAGAGATGGTCTCCAACAGGATCTACTGTGGTTCCAGGAGAAAATAATAAGGTTGACAATTTGTTGATTTTTATGTTTGCGTATCTTGAATATTTTAAATGATTTTTTTAAATCTTGTTTTTTAAAATTTTGATTTTGCATGCAGTTCAAAATATGCCAAATGGTAGCCAGGTGCTACCATTTATTTACTTATATTATTTATAATTGAGATGCCTACATCTCGATTTTTATTTATAACAGAAATGCTACCATTTATTTATAATATATATAATCAAGAGGCATACATCTCAACATTTATTTAGAATCAAGACGCATACATCTCAATTATTAATAAATAAACACATACATTGGCATGTGGGCTCATGACTGTTTGGGGTGCCCAACCCCTGCCATGGGGTTGACCTGATGCCCGAAAGTGGAAAACGACAGATGTAACAGGGAATTGTGGATGGGAGACATCCTTTAACAGTTTCAAACAGTTGCCCAAGTGCCACAGGTGTTTTTTTAAAAAAAAAAAACCTTAACTTTGTAAGAAAAGCACTACACGAACGCTAGTTATCAAATGAGTTGAACATACTCACAGCCGTTTTTAACTTGCCTGGTGCATGGTAAGAGCTTACGTTAAAAACGGAGGCTCTGGAGTCAATGTTGCGATCGTTCTTGGTGCTGTCGGGCACCCCTGCCCTGGTTTCTGGGTCAGCTTCCCAAATGTGCTGAAAGCCCCATGAGGCCAGGGCTGTATGGGATTAAGCCTCAGACCTTCAGATGGAGTAAGGGGCAGGGTGGGATCCAAGCAGGGGTCTAAATGATCTTTGTTAAAGGGCTGAGACAGAAAATTAAAGAACGAAAAGAAAGCAACCAATGGCTCAGTCCCTTTGTTGGGAACTTGGGGCTTCCCTTGTGGCTCAGCTGGTAAAGAATCTGCCTGCAGTGAGGGAGACATGGGTTCAATCCCTGGGTTGGGAAGATCCCCTGGAGAAGGGAAAGGCTACCCACTCCAGTATTCTGGCCTGGAGAATTCCATGGACTATATAAGCCGTGGGGTTGCTTAGAGTCAGACTGAGCGACTTTCACTTTCACTTTGGGTCCTGTCCCCGCTCTAACCCAGCTACAAGTGGCTTAGAGCTTAGATCCTCATCCAGTCCTTCAGAGAAGAAAGTAAAGGCCTTGGCCCTGTGGAGCCCATTCAAATGCAGGCATTACCATGCTCAACCATAGACTCAGGCTTCAGAAATTGCTACTGACCACTTCCTGGCCCGAGACTCAGGAAGAGGACACAGTAAGGAGCAGGTGTGTGTCAAGCAAGGGTGGCGCCCAGCTCCCTGGAGACCAGCATTTTTTCTGCTTCTCAGGCAGGAAGGTGGGTGTTTTTAAGGCCCCGGGGGGAGCTCTTTGATTCAGGGTGAGCCTTCGGAGATGGACCAGGTGGCCAACATCTGGGTGTCTGAGGCCTGCCCAGCTTGGGTCTTTCCCATTGGAGTCAGCTTCTTGCAACTGAAAACTGGGTTGGCTATAAACTCTCACTTCTTTTTCCTCTGTCACTTACTAATTGTATGACCCTGAGCTGGTTACTTACCTCCTCAGGGCCTCCATTTCCCTATCTTAGAAATGGGAATCGTAATAGTATGTACGTCCCAGGATTATTGTTACGAGGATCCAATGGTTGCTATTTGAGTTTAGAACTTTATAAGACATGGTTACAGGTTGAAGTTCTGAGGACTCTGAAGAAGGACGATCCTAAACAACCCAAACACTCAAGACTAAGTGTCCGTTGCCAGAATTCTGATTTGCTTGTGCACAAATGGTTGTGTGAGCACATATTGGGCACCTTTTCCCTTAAATCAGCTTAGTTTGGACTCAGTTCCCACCAGAGGACTTTCTACTACAGTCGTTCTGAGGTCCTGCTCGAGACAGATTGTATTTTTCAGATTGATTCTCCGGCCAACAGGAATACCTG
The DNA here is from genome assembly GCF_963930625.1 of Muntiacus reevesi. Taxonomy (NCBI): domain Eukaryota; kingdom Metazoa; phylum Chordata; class Mammalia; order Artiodactyla; family Cervidae; genus Muntiacus; species Muntiacus reevesi. The sequence goes on along the minus strand of NC_089257.1, from coordinate 17,702,867 downwards.
CAACAATATTTTCTGTCCTGCAAGCGCTTCTAGAACACTGCAACCCCTCATAGAGAGAAGGAGACTATGCCCCTTCCCTTGAACCAGGTGGACCTTTGCCTCTACTAATAGGAGGGCCTCCCAGGTGGCGCTAGTGGTAAAGGACTTGCCTGCCAAGGCAGGAGACGCAAGAGACGTGGGTTCAATCCCTGGGTGGGGAAGATCCCCTGGAGCTGGGCATGGCAACCCACTCTGGTATTCTTGCCTGGAGAATCCCATGGACAGAGGAGCCTGGCAGGCTACAGTCCATAGGGTCTCAAAGAGCTGGACACGACTGAAGCAACTTAGCATGCACACACCGCTAATAGAATACAAAGGAAGTCATGCGACATGATTTCTGAGGCTAGGTCGTTAAACACCACAAAATGTCACATGCTTCTATCTTGATCTCTGTTAGCTCTTGAAACCCAGCCATCTTGCTGTGAGGAGGCCCCAGCAGCCCGCCAGACCTCATGCAGAGGAACAGGTCCCCAGCTCTAGCTGAGCTCCCAGCCGACAGCCGGTGCCAAGTTGCTAGCCAGCTGGGTGAGTGCGCCATCTTGGAAATGGATCCTTAACTTCCAGTTGAATAGGTTGATATCGCGTAGAGCAGAGAGAAGCCTTCCCTATGGAACCAACTCCAAACGGCAGATTCGTGGGCTGAATAAATGATTGGTGGTTTGTTACACAACAATCAGAAACAGATGTACCTCTTGCCCTCCATCTTCCCCCCACCCCCTGCAACCCCCAGAGCTGTAAAATGTCTTGGGCACTTACCTAGGCCCAGGCATCACTGAGACCCTGACATCCATGCTCTTGCACCACCCAAGGACCTTCAGATCTCCTGCTCTGCAGCTCTTGAGCCACCTCTGGAGTGGAGAATCTTTTGAGAGGCTGAAAACTCCACAACCACACCCTTTGGAAGTCTTGCCATAACCACCATCTCCCCTGCCTCCAAGTTGGTCATCTGCAGGCTTGCCTCAAGTCTTTCTAGAGTGGGTTTTCTTGCTCCTTTTCCTGCCTCCAGAACTCGCGGCTTCACCTCTGAAATGGATTGGAGAATTTCCCAAAAGATTTCTATCTGTAATTTCTCACTAGAGGTGGCTCAGTTCTCCGCCAGGAAAAATGCCCGAGGCAAGTTATGACAAAGGCTGACTCTGGCTGGAAGGAAATGCTGGAAAACCAACCCAACTTGATATTTCATTAAATAACTGAGACATGCATATATTCAATGACTGTCCCTTAAGCTTCCAGTGTGTGCCTGGAATTATGCTAGGTGCTGGGAAGACCAGGCTGAACGACAGTGCCACTCATCACCCTGGACAGGCGGCCACCTGTATCTACCCAGAGCCTGCACCCCAACACCTCCTCTATCATGCTTCAGGTATCTAAAACCTAGATAACGCTGCCTAAATGGCCCAAGCATAGTTTTAGGAGTTATATGAGCAACTTCTCCAGGTCCATCCAGGGGGACAGCATGCCCCTCATGCACCCCTAGAGGTGTGACTAGTGGTAGCTTAGGGAAGTTGTGTAGACAGAGTTTGGGTCCGGGGGCTGGGGTGTTCACAGGCCGGAGTCCTAGGCTACTTGTGACACAGGGCAGAGATGGCGCTAGGAAGAGAACTGGGGTGGGTGGCAGCGAGGGCTTGGGTCAGGGCCGACTTATTCCACATCACCACGTTCCTGCACAGAATTCCAAAGAGTACAAGGATTCTAAATTTAATATGGTCTTAGGGTCATTGCAAAGAATATTTCTCAAGGCAGAAGAACAGACATGTCTTATTTTCAGTTCAGTTCAGTCGCTCAGTCATGTCTGACTCTGTGACCCCATAGACTGCGGCACGCCAGGCCTTACCCTGTCCATCAACAACTCCCAGAACTTACTCAAACTCACGTCCATTGAGTCAGTGATGCCCTCCAACCATCTCATCCTCTGTCATCCCCTTCTCCTCCTGCCTTCAATCTTTCCCAGCATCAGGATCTTTTCAAATGAGTCAGCTCTTCATATCAGGTGGCAAAGTATTGTGAGTTTCAGCTTCAACATCAGTCCTTCCAATGAAGGACTGATTCCCTTAGGATTGATTTCCTTCAGGATGGACTGGTTGGATCTCCTTGCAGTCCAAGGGACTCTTGAGAGTCTTCTTCAAACACTACAGTCTGTTAAATGTTTAGATACAAGGTATATGGGCCTTGATTTTCACTATCAACATGTCAAGGTAGGTCTGTGGAATAGGACCAGTGCCCCCGGCCAGAATTCCTACAGGAGTCACTCTTCCATGGGTTGCAGAGGATGGTGGGGGGAGTCTGGGTAGAGATTCCAGAAGCTGCCTGCAGACTGCCCTCCATGTTGCCACTGCTGTCTCCATCTCTAATCTGGAGTGACAGAGACAGGAAGGGGTAGCAGATGGACAAATGTGATCTCATGCCTGCCTGGAGGAAGGGGGTAGGGTAGGACGATGGAATCCAGCTGTTTAGCCACCTGCCAATCACCAACACCCCCAGCTTGAGGGGAGGGGATCTGAAGCAGGGTAGGAAAGGAAGGTACTTTATGCCCATTTTGCAGGGATTGGCTAGGGTGGGGAGCGGCAATCCAGCCCAAGGCAGAATAGCACCATGGTTCTCAATGTGTGGTCCGTGGACCAGCAGCATCAGTATCTCCCAGGGCTTTTTAGGCTATTGGAACCTGCAGGAAAAGTGGTATCCTTCTGTAGGAAGGACAACACTATGGGGCATTTCTAGGCTTAGAGGACTCCCCAACCCCACTCCTCCAGCTTGATGTGGAGATGCTATGAAGGAGACTTTTTACTAGAAAGGGGACAGTTATTTATTGAGCAGGCAGGGTATCTAAGAGTGGCCACACACTTCATGGGCATTGCCACATTTAATCCTCAACGGCCACCCTCAAGACTGTTCCCATGATTTTCCCTTCCAAGGGCTCGGTCTAGAGAGGTTAATTAAGCACCTTCCTTGCTTTGCCTTGGGTCACAGGCTCCCAGGAGCCTCCCTGGTCTGTGTGATTCTCACATCACGCTAACTTCACCTTTACGCTGAACAGCGGTTCTCGTGTGACTTAGAATCTCCCTGAAGCCTTGTTAAAGCAAACTTGCTAGGCTCACACCTCAGTTTCTTATTCAGTAGACCTGAGATGGGGCCCCCAAACACACGTTGCTAACAAGTTCCCAGATGCTGCTGCTGGTCTGAGGACTGTGCTTCGGGAGCTACCTTGCTGGGCAGGGATCCAGCTCCCCAGCCTACTCCACCCATGCAACACCAGCATAATCATACCCTCCCCACAATGGTGTCCTTGTGAGATGTCAGTGAGATAATGCGAGCGAAAGAGCTTTGTCAGCAGGACAGGTCAAAGGCTCTAGTCATGACACAGGGACCCAAGACTGGCGATGGGATGCAAGTGGGGGTGCCACAGCCATCTGGAGATCTTTTGCCGCCCATCTTAACTCTGAGCCACTTCTTCTCCAGGGAGAAAGCCACCTTCTTTTTCTCTGCCTCTCCCTGCCACCCAGCTCATCAACCCACGCCTCCTCCCCTTACCTCCGGCAGCCTGCTAGAACTGTCTCAGTAGCTGGTTGGTCTGGGCTACTTCTCCAGGGGCCAGTCCAGACAAGCTGGTGCAGCATCAAGCCTTATGATTCACGGCCCTGGGGCTGGGTCCTGCTCACCACCCGTGTGAGACTCAGGAGGCCCGTGACTTCCCTTCTCTAAGCCTCAGGTTGCTCATCGGTAAAATGGGCGCAACATCTGGCCAGAGCTCTGTGAACTCAACGGCCAGTCCTTGTAAAGTACTCTTCTTAAGCCAGAGTTTGGCATAGAGCCTGGTCCACGGCGAGAGTTCAATCCGTGGTGGCTGTTAGTATTTTCAAACAGTGCCTGGGTCCAAGCTACGTCTTGATAGAGGCCCGGACTTGGAACGCAAACCGCTCCCACGCCGCCGTTTCCCCGTTGCACCCGGATACACCCGCCCTGGAATGCCAAGCGTGGGGGGGAAGGCGCCCGGAGGCGTGCCTGACCCGGGTAGGGTTGCCAAGGCAGAGCTGGATTAGAGAAGCGGTGAAGCGAGGGAAGGGGCGTTCCTGGGGAGTGGCCTCTTCCCAGGCGGGCTGGCGGAGGGGGACAGAGGCCCGGAGCTGAGGGAGGCAGAGGCAGGGATGCTGGGAGGACCTTCCAGCGGCCTGGGAGGAGCCTGGAAAGGTTGAGGAAGGCTGAGGAGGGGGCGGGACCGTTAGGTCGCGCTGAGACTGGGGGCTTCCCACCCAGCCCGGGCTGGAGCTCGGGGCCTGGGTCAGAGAGAGCTTTATCCAGGCAAGGCCCAGGGGCTGGAGGTGGGGTGGGGTAGGCCTAGGGAGGGCCCCATCCCCGGGGTGACCGTGGGGGCGGGGTCGACCGGGAGTGTTTTGGGGGGGAGCCGTAAGAGGGGCGGGGCAAGGGGCACAGCTCCACCCGCCCCAGGGCCCGAGGATGGGGGAAGGCCTGGCTCCCGCAGAGCCTGGGGGCGGGGCTGGGGCCCCGTCCGGAGGCCGAGAGGGCGTGTCCAGGGGCGTGTCCTCTGGAGGGGGCGGGGCCAGGCTGAGGCCGTTGAGTTCCCCGAAGACCGCCGGGAGGGGGACTGACGATCGAGCGACTGAACCCGGCGCTGCGCGGTCGGACGCGGAGGACTGGGGCGCGAGCGGGCGACTCGTGGGCTTGCAGCGCCGAGCAAAAAAAACAAAAGCAGAGGCGGCAGGTGAGAAGCGGGTGGGGGAGGCCCTCCGGCAAACCACGAACAAGGTTAGTCTTCGCCCCCAACTTCCAGAGCCCGCTCGGGGCAGCTTTCTCGGAACAAGTGACAGGTCGGGCCGCGAAGGCAAGCTGGTGGTTGATTGAGAAGGAACTTAAGTTGCCAAGCCCTGACCGCCACCCCCCCTCCCAGTTCTCCGGCTCCGCCGCGCACCAGCTGTGTGACCCCAGGCGCGTCCCCCCACTAACCGGCTTTGGACCTCTCGGGTTCCGGTGCAAGGAGGGGCTGGACCCAGGTGGACTCCGTGTTCCCACTGCCCTTTCTCGCTGGAAACCCTCGGAAGGTGAGGCCGGCAAGTGAGAGCGGACTGCAACAGGTATTTGAGATCGCGTCACCCAGACTACAGTCTGTTTCCCTGTAGAGTGGCACTGAGCAAAGAGAATTTCTCTGCGAGCTTGAAGCGCATTGCTGGAAGGGTCGCACTCGTTCCTCCGATGGGACTTGAAGTCACAGGCCTGGGAAAGTTGGGGGGCCGAGGGGGCGTGGTGACCCAAGTCGGGGAGGTCTCAGCCTCCCCTTACCCCACCCCTGAGAGCCCAGTAAGACGTGGGGTGGGAAACTCAGCCGGACTTTGCCCTCCCCCTCTCCTCAGGGCTTTTCCAGGTGAGCTGGCTTGGGAGGCCCCTGGCGGAAGCTAGGGGACAAGTCCTTATCTGGGTTAGTGGGGAAGGCAAAACTCCACCAAACGTTGGGCCCAAAGTCAAGCCCAGAGCTTGGGGCTCTTGCTGCATGCCAAGTTCCTTCTTGGGCTGCAGGTTTCTGTCCCTGGTGGCGGGCGGTAGGTGCTCTGCGTTGGGCCAGAGTAGCTGGTTCGGTGGTCAAGGAGTTGGGACCGCATTGGTTTGGATTCCAGTCACTTTTCATGCTTCAGTTTCCTCATCTGTAAAATGGGCATGGTGATGATACGCAACAGTAGTGGTGGTGGTCGTTGTTTAGCCGTTAAGTTGTGTCCGACTCTGTGGACTGTAGCCCGCCAGGCTCCTCTGTCCATGGAATTTCCCAGGCAAGAATACTGGAATGGGTTGCCATTTCCTTCTCCAGGGGATCTTCCCGATGACCCAGGAATCGAACTTGCGACTCCTGCATTGGCAGGCGGCTTCTTCACCGCTGAGCCACCTGGCAGGGAGGACTTAATACAATAATGTGTATACAGTGCTTAGCAAGGCGCCAGGCACCCAGGGAGCCCTCCCTGCGTGACAGCTGCTCTGATGTGGATGGGCAGGTGATAGACTGGCTTCCTGCCTGGGAATGAGACTGTTTTTGGAGGGCTGGCTGAAGCTCTTCCTGACCTTGTGAGAGCCAAGACTCGCCACCTGCCACCGACAACACTCTGTCCATTTTGGGGTTGGGGGGAGGTGTCATCTAGGCCAAAGACTGGCTGAGTTTTGGGTAATACTCTTGCAGTCGTTAGGTGTCTGGTTAAATAAGCCCCCAAATGTTTACTTAACATCTATTATATATCAGATGGAGCTAGGTGATGTGATGCAGAAATGAACTAGCCTTCGGGTTCTGCACTCATTTTGAGTTGCTCCCAGTGGGGTCCCTATCCTCACCATGCCTCTGCTGGAGAAGATAGCTCACACCCAGAGCTCAAGGCCAGATGAGATGTCATGGATGTGGAACTGCTCTGGTGGCCAGAATCCAGCTCTTCCATTGCATGCTGGGCTCAGGGTGGAGGTGAGGGGCAGTGTGTGCACCTTTTATCTGTTTGATCAGGGTTGGGCCCTGAAGGTGACTGACTCCTCGCCTCTCCTGGCGAGATGAGCCCTATACTTTGGAACCAGCTTGAAAAGCCCTTCTGGAGAAGGGGACAGCAACCCACTCCGGTGTTCCAGCCTGGAGAGTCTCATGGACAGAGGAGCCTTACAGGCTACAACCCATGAGGTCACAAGAGTTGGGCACGACTTAAACCACCATGGGACAGAGTCTGATTGAGGGCTGTTAATTATGTGGAGGGGACAGCATGTGTAGGTACGGGAGGGGTGGTGCCCAAGAGAGGTGGGACCCTAGAGAAACCAGGGCAGGGGGTGACGGGGTGACGGGGCTTCCTGGAGTTGTCGAGACTTGAACAGGACTTTCTGCCTGCGCTCCCAAGTCCTGCTTGGGCTTAGATCAACGTGGGGCCCCAGACTCCCTCTCTAAGCTTTTGAGTGGCATAAGATTTAAGAGTTTGGTGTGGTGGGGAGGGAGAGGGGCCTGTAGGTGTTGCCTGTGTGGTGGGGGGACAGGGAAGAGACGTTCCTTTCCAACAGTGCTTAGTAAGCATCTAGGGGAAAGTCCTCCCACCACCCCTCCAGCCCGTGTGATGAATGATGGATGATGACATGCTGACCCCATCCTTAGTTGCTTACAATCTGGTAAAGAACTTGGACAAGGGAACTCTGATAGGAGACAGACGAAGAGTCAAAGGGATCTTCAGGAAAGTTTCTGGAACAGGTGAAGTCTTGGGTGGGCCTTAAGGATCTCGAAGGTTTCAGCATCCACAGCTAAGGCTGTGTTTTGGGTAGAGGGGAATGCCTCGAGGAAGGTAAAGGGGTCAGCATGTTCAGGGGAAGTTTTTTTCAACCTTGTTTGAAAGTAGCCCACATGCTATGCAGCAGATCCTATAAGCACAACTTCAGTACCACTGTGCCTCCTTTTATGACCACCAAGATCAGGCTTCAGATTTGATGGAAAATGGAAGAGGGGTCAGGGAATGTTGAAGAAACTGCTCGCTTGATCAGGTCTGACTGAAGAGTTGAGACTCGGCCGGAATGGGAAGGGGGAATGGTCGGTTGCCTCAACTCGTGGAGGACTTTGAATGCCAAGATGAGATGTTTGGATTTGCTTTATAGACCTTGAGGGCTGCTAAAGATTTTCGAGCAGGGGAGTGACCTCGTCAGAGTGGCGCTTTAGGATGGACAGTCTGCCAGATGTGTTGGGGTTCAGGACCCAGCGATCAAGGGAGAATGAGCCGATGGCTGGCGGTAGTGATGAGGAAGGATGGGCCACAGGGGCTTCGGGGAGGTCTGGGGCTGGGGTGGGGGGGGGCACAGTCAGAGGGGAGGGACGAGCGAGTGTCCCAGGATGTGCCCTGTGTTTCTTTCTATCCCAGCCTAGATCGAAGAGCATGGCAGGCACTCAGGAAGGTGGTTGGGTTGGGCTGGGTGGGTAGGGACGCCGGGAGGGTGATGAGTGCTACAGAGTGATAGGGAGGGAGTCGCCCAAGAAGGCTCTGTGTTTGCCCATGCAGGACAGGCGTCTGGGGGGGAGTGGAGGGAACGTGAGCCAGTCATCAGGGGGCAGGGGCTGGAGAGCTGGCTGGCTGGAAAGAAGTGCCTGCAGTCCCTCCCCTCCTCGTCCAGCCTAGGGAGGGCTGGGGTGAAAGGTGAGCCAGTGGGAGCACACATTTCTCACATCACAGGGGGATTTTTTTGGTTCCTCCAGGGCTCCTCTGAAGTTTTGGCAGTGTGGGGCAGTCCCCTCTCTCTTGAGACTTCAGAGTTTTGAACCACTGCCTGGAAGCTCCTCCCCACCTTCTCACCCCCCAACCCTGGGGACGCAGCCCCTGTCCCCCTCTGAGACCCAGACAGCCCCTCCCGGCGCAGAGGGGGGCAGCCCCAAGCCCCAAGCATTCCTTTTGAGTTGTAGCATCTGGGGCCCGCTGGCACCTTGTGGTTTTGGCTTGGCCTTGACCCCTCTCTCCAAATCTTTAAACCCACTTTCTCCACCCCACGGGGAACTCAGGGGGCGGTTACAATTTCACCGAGAGCATCAAAGGGTCAGGAGTTGGCTGTGTGAGAGGCAGGCAGGAGGGAAGAGCCTGGGCCCCTCTCTAGGACAGGCTAGGGCCGGGGTGTGGTGGGGGGCCAGTTTAATCTCAGCAGGAACTGTCCTGCCCACTGGCTTCCCCTCCCGTAAGCCTGGCTCTGAGGAACCAGGAGGGAAGCCCAGAGGTAAACATGGGCTGAGCGTCCTGCTACGCCGGCTTCCCTCTTCCCCTCAACGGCTGCTGCTGCCTGGGAGGAGGCCAGCCGCAGGCCCAGGGCCTCTGTGACGGGCCCACTTGGTGTCTGAGGGCTGCCTGGTTCCTAACTCATCCCTGGGGTTCCCCCGACACCGTGGTTTTCCTGTGAGCAGCAGATTCACTCCGGGCTGACCTGGAGAGGCAGTTGAGGGGAGGGAAGAGGCCTGCAGTCTGCGTCTTAGACTTTGTCCTGGTTCCTCTGTGTGACTTTTCAGAAGTTCCTTCTCCTCTCTGGGCTATCCTTTCCTGCTCTGCTAATGACTTATTCTTTACTTGGCTCTCAGGAAGTTCTGTAACACCAGACACTTGTAAAGTAGGGTACATGTGAGTGTGCGCGCGCGCGCACACACACACACACACACACACACACACACACACACAACACAGGGTTGGTACAGAGTGGAACTGGGCAACTCTCAAACACACGGCAATCGATCCCACTTCCTAGCCTTGCCTACTACCTCTGACCTGAAGCACCCTTGCTTCTTTCTGCCTGTCCACAGATTAGGAATATAGACCAGCATGGTGGTGAAGAACTGGAGCCGAAGTTTTGGTCCTGCCCGTCCCTAGCTACGTGACCCTTTCTGAGCCTCAGTTTCTGAATCTGTATATTGGAGATAATAATGCTTACTACTTCATAGGGTGACATGAGGATAAAACAAAAAAAGCTGCACGTGAAGCGCTTAGCAATTTTCTGCCTGCACATGGTGAACCCTCCCTCAACGAGAGCATCCACTGCCCTTATTTTCTACATCTGGCCAGTCTTTCCAGGCTGTACCAGGCTGCTCCTCAGGCCCCCGGAAGCATTCACCAGAGCCCCAGGCTTCCGAACAGGCCCTCTGTGCCCCCCCAGCGTTCGTGTGCACGTGCCCCAAGACACCAGTCATCTCCACCCATGTGATGTCCTTTCTGGGGGTCGCTGGGTTTCCCCAGCGTGACGCTAAGCTTCCTGAGGGAAAGTGGGTCTCCACGTCAGTGGCAGACTTCCTTCGAAACCCTTCCTTGCCCTTCCCTTCTTCCCTCCGTGCTGGTCTACATGGGGCCCTCACCTCTCTGCTGCTGTCTGGCCTCACATGGAGTGTCCCTGGGAAGCCTCCCAGTCAGGGAAGGCCCCGTCCATCTCTGTGTCCCAGCTGAGGCCCAAAGCCTGGCCCACAGCGGGCACTCAGGAATGGAGGTTGAATGAGTGAGTGATTCTCCTCAGGGTGGCCCAGTGGGACCCAGTTTGAGCCAGATCCTCGGTGACTCCTGGGCAAGGGTGGGGCCGGGACGCGGGGTCTCATGCCCCTGCCTTGCCCTTCAGGACTGTCCACCCCGGGCCTGGAACTGGGGTCCAGGGAGGTGGGGACAGGGTGGCTGTTGCTTCAGCCCGGGCTTCAGCTTCCCTTGTGAGGCCCGGCCTTTCCCCTCCTGAGAGGGGAAGAGCCCAACTTCCTCCAGCCCCAGGCTGGGGGGACATCTCTGGCCTTTAGTGAACCCTGACTCAGCCAGAAAAGCCACCTTCAAGTCAGCAGTTATTTGTGCCAGGTGCCCCTGTCCTGTGAGGCGCAGGCTCAGGGCTGGGGGATGGGAAGATGCCCTCCCAGACCCCTGCTCCCCCCAACATTGTCCCCGGAGACCACCCGGTGGGGAGCTCTGAGAGGCCTGTCTGCTCTCCCTCTGGCTTCTTTCCTGACTTCTTTCTTTGCCTTTCTCTGGGCCCCACCCCTGACGTTCCCTGCTGTGTTGAGGGGTGATCCAGGATGGGAGTTGCTGAGGATTCTAGACCTGGGTTCATAGCACCCATGCAGAAAAGTGGATGAAGTGCTGGAAACGGGACGTTAGGAAGCCCAGGTTTGGTTCCTGGCTCTGCTGTGAAGTGTCAGCGGGCTACACTTGTTAAGTGGTCCAGGGGGCTGGTCCCCTAGGCCAGTTCTCTTGCTTCTCAGGCAGTAAATGCTCCAGAAGCCTGCCAGAGGTCCAGCTAGCCTCAGCCCAGGACAGTGGAGAAGGAACCATAGGCAACATCGTGGACTCTGGAATCGGACTATCGTTTCTGCTTCTGCTGTTTACCTGCGGGGTGTGAGCTTAGGCACACCCTAAGGGTCTTAACCCCTCTGCCCATCCGTTTCAGCATCTAAAATGTAGACAGTTGTAGTATTTATTTCATAGCGTTGCTTGAGAATGATACGAGTCAGGGCATGTGAAGCCTGTGTGATACGTGCCTGGCACACAGCGAGTGCTTTATATTACTATGTTTCAGCTGTTTGGGGTAATGCTGCTATTACTCATGTGCTTGTGCTCAATCGCTTCAGTCATGTCTGACTCTTTGCGACCCCAGGGACTGTAGCCCGCTAGGCTCCTCTGTCCATGGAATTTTCCAGGCAAGAATACTGGAGCGAGTTGCCATGTCCCACTCTGGGGAATCTTCCCGACCCAGGGATTGGACCCACGTCTCTTGCGTCTCCTGCCTAGGCAAGTGGACCCTCTACCATTGTGCCTCCTGGTAAGCCCCTAGGGAGCAGGATTTAAGTCTTTGGGGGCAGTCTTTGGTGAATGGCTTGAGTCTGGGAATCTGGAGGCCTGGGTTCTGATCCCAGCTCATCCTTTACTTGCCCTGTGGTCTTGGGCAAGGGATAGCCCTTCTCTGGCTGCAAAACTCTTATTATCATACATTTGGCTGCACTTGGCTTTTGTAAGAGAAGCCCATGCGATATCACAGTGGGGAGCTGCAGGGTTTTATTTAGGGAAAGGGCTTGTGGTTGCCCACCCTGTTCTCCTGCTCCGAAACAGTCATTGGAGGTGGTCTGGCCCCCACAGTGTCATAGAGACACACCAGAAACAGAATGACCGGGTGCCCCCCCCCCACATGACTGCATTCAACAAAGCTAAAAAGCAGATGAATACATTTATATACAACATAATAATGGGATTATCTAAATCAAATTACAGGCTTTTTTTTTTTTTGCTTTTCCCCATTTTCTGACTCTTCTGCAATAAACCCTCATTATTTTTATGCTCAAGAAAGAAAGAACACACTTACACAATAAAACTCTCAAAAAATGTACTATACATATTTAAACAGAAATGCATTATGTGAACTTGGGGATCACATTGAGGGTTTTGTTGTTGTTAATAAATCATATTTATTTCAAAAGGGGGTGGGGTGTTGGTTTGAAATGAATGTCAATTTGTCAAGCCTCAAAAGACTGAGGGAGTGTCTGTGGAGGAAGCCAAGAGTCAGGCCTGTGCGCGAGCCCACTCCAGCCTGCATCGTGTGGACACGCCCCGAGTGCTGCCAGGGGTTGAGAAAGCATTTCCACAGTCCTTCATTCCAGAGGGCTGACTTTCCTCACTCGTCAAATAGGTATGATAATAATAGCAAACAATTCAGAGCGATGCTGTGAAGGTTACAGGAGCTTCACACTTCAAGTTTCGAGGGAAGCCCTCTCCTTCTGAATTTGGAACCAAGTGAAAAGCGCAGTTGACAAAGATGGAGCTGCAAAGGAAGGCAGGAAAACGTGGCTTTAGATCTGGTGCCCGGAGGGCTGACTAACTCTCTTCCCTGGAACTGGCAGAGTTACGCGTCCGGTCACAGGAAGCTCTGAACAGGAGCCAGCCTCTCTGCAAGAGCTGGTAGTGTACAGGGGAGTAGCCCAGGCGGAATGCTCCCAGCAGGCAACCTGGTTCACGGAGAAGGGGAGACCCCCACTGAGCCTATGGCGTAATCTCCGAGATGAACCAATCAGACGAGCCGCTGCTGGGGGTCCTGGCCTGAAGCGAAGAAGTGGGTGGGGCCAGGCCTCCGGTGCTCAGCCTGCACGGGTGTTCAGGGAAACAGGTGGAGAGAAGAACATGTGTTCCGCCTCAAACCTACAGGGCGCTTCTAATGATACCTGGTAGGCAAACACTGATTAATGTTCATTTGACGTTGCTGACATTAATGTTGGCAATGAGTAATTCTACTACCGAGGCTGGAAAATCACTCTCCCACTCACTGTCTTAGGAGATGGAATATGAGAATGCCGTTGCAATGGGACACGATGAGACGTCCTTACGTATAAAGGAAACAGAAACTCAGTGGGGGTGGATATGACGGCTTTGTCTGAGATCTCGCCGCAAGTGAGTGGGTGACCAGCCCTGGGTCACCGTCGGGCACGTAGGCAGAGAGGCCTCCGTGGCCTGACCCCTGGCTTCTCTGAACTCACGGCTGCAGGAGGCCATGTCCGAGGCTCTCCGATGCCCCTCTGAGCCCTTCTCTCACCACTTTCAGTGAGGATTAAATGAGATCATAGTTCTGGGTGAAACAGTGGTGGGCCCAGCACAGAATGCACCCTCCTTTCAAGCCAGAGGATGATGAGGGTGATAGTGACGAATGAAGGCTGCCCTTGCCACCCCTAGGAAATAACAGAGTCCTCCTTCCCCAAAGACTGGGGTCCCTGATCTGGAGCGAAGGAGTTTTCTGGGGCTATTTGGAAATCTGGGGTCAGGAGGGCCTTGGGCCTCTATGGGCTCAGTCTTCCATCAGACTGTCCGAGCCCAGCCTCCACCTGCGTGTGCTTTTGGCCAAGAGCGAGGGCAAAGCTGGGGGCTTGTGACTAAATTCACAAGATCATATAATGCTGTCTTGTGAGCGGCATTATAGTTCCCTGAGTCAACCTATCTGCCCCGTCTGATCCCTTGGACAACATTCAGCCTTTGCTTGCACACCTCAAGGCTTGGAGAACTCACTGCCTTTCATCTCTGGACAGATTGGACTCTTAAAAAATATCGTGTAGAATTTGAACAAACCTATCCTCCCTTCCATCTGTTGGTCCTGATCATGGTTGTGGGGACCACTTGGGGACCATGCGGAGTATGAATACTCCCTGAGTGTGTGTGGGGGGGGGTGGTAACCAAGCCTCCCTTATAGCACCCTCCCCCTCTGCCCCCAGGTCAGTGATTCTGATGAAGGGAAGAGACATTTCTATCAACTTTTTATTGTTGTTTATTTTTACTAATTTTTATAGGAGTGTTGTTGATTTTACAATGTTAATTTCTGATGTATAGCAAAGTGAATCAGCTGTATATATAATCCAATATCCATTCTTTTTAGATTGTTTTCCCGTATAGGTCATTACAGAGTATTGAGTAGAGTTCCCCGTGCTACACAGTAGGTGCTTATTAGTTACCTATTTTATATATAATAGTGTGTGTATAACAATCCCAATCCATTTCTGTCATTTAAAAAAAAAAAAAAGCCCTTCATCTCTGCCTGAACTAATGGGCCCTTTAAAAAAAAAAAAAACATTTTCTAATTACTGAAGAAATAGTTTTGTGGAAAAAGTTTGAGGGTGAAGAACAGATGCGAAGGAGGAAATAACTGCTCAGAGATAAGTCCTGAGAAGGGCTTGGTATTCACACACACACACACACACACACACACGATTGGGATCTCACATATGAACCACTTCCTGTGCTGTTGCTTTTAGGTTAACACTGTAAAAGGAGGATTTTTCCATGCTATTCAATATTCTTCCACAGCGGGTTTCCCAGCTCCATAGCATCACACCACGTGGATCTGCCGTGACCCAGTTAAACATTCCCCTGCTGATACACATTTAGGCCGTTTTGAATTTTTCATTCGTGCCCACATTGCCATGGTGACCACCTTGTCCATGTGTCTGTTTTGTTCTCAACTTGAGTGATCTTCACAGACTGAATTTTTCAAAGTGGCTTTCCTGTCAGATGATTTTTAAATTCAAGGTCTGAGGACCAGATTCTCAGGGAAAACCCTCTCTGTGATATGTACCAGGGTGTATGTCCCCCCTCCACCAACATTTAGCTCCAGGTCTCCTGAGGGGGACTTCCCTCGTAGCTCAGTTGATAAAGAATCCGCCTGCAATGCAGGAGACCCAGGTTCGATTCCTGCGTCGGGCAGATCCCCTGGAGAAGGAAATGGCCACCCACTCCAATATTCCAGCCTGGAGAGTCCCATGGACAGAGGAGCCCGGCAGGCTTCAATTGATGGGATCACAAGAGTCAGGCACGATTTAGCGACTAAACTGCCACCACCTGAGGGGAGAGGCACTGTCTGTCCCTCGGTGCTGAGCAGGCTCACGGAGGGAAGCGGGCAGGCTCTTGGGGCATGTATGTGGAACAGTCAGTCAGAGACGCAGAGAAAGACAGATACGAAAGAGCTTTTCCTCTATGACTGCAGTCTGACTTTTGACCCTCCTGTCGGGGAGCCTGGCGTGTCATTAACTAATTATGGGATCTTTACTATTTAATGACCTCTCTCCATGGTGACTCCTTCCCAACAGCCTGCTGGGAGTCAGGGAATGGGAGATGAGTCTGTGGGAGGAAGTTTCTCTGGTATAGGAGGCAGGTCACGGGGTGTTGCAATGGTTCTCAAACCCTGACGTACATCAGAGTCTCCTGGAGGGTTTGTTAAAATGCAGATCGTACAGTTTCTGGTTCCGTCCGTCTGGGGTGCAGCCTAGGGATGTGTATCACTGACATGTTCCCGGGACGTGCCGCTGCTCTTGGTGTGGGATCATAGTCTGAGAATAATGGAGTAGTGGGTTAGGGCAGAGAAGGCTCTGCAGTGAATTTCAGCTCCTGGGGTTGCTGCCGGTAGGAACCTTGGCTTCTTTAACAAAGGCTGGTGTGAGATCTGAACTCAGCTTGCCCCTGCCCCTAGCTCATCACCCTTCTCCAGAATGCACTATTACATAACTGTGTGCAAGAGGAGAAGATACTCACCACCATCCCCACTTTATGAAAAGGAAAACTGAGGCTCTGACAGGTGACCTGATAGGTCCAAGGAGAGCCACCAGGAGGCGCTCTAATTTAGGACCCCTGACGTCATCTTTCCATGCTCCTCCTGAATACCCACCCCCCTCCCCCAAAAATGCGCATGCTGTCTGTGGGCTTCCCCGCGCAGGGGTCGTGCAGGAGCAGAGATGCAGTCCCTGGGCCCTGTGCCCGCCCTGGGGGACTGACTCCACGTGAGGGGATGGGCAGCCAGGTTCCCCCACATCGTCTCTGAGCCAGCGTCTTGCTCCACATCTTACCCCCACTGACCATCCAGTAATGTGACCTCCTGCCGAGATCTCGTGTCCTCCAGCCAGTTTATGTTCCCAGTTATGGTTCTGGGCCGCTCCTCTGGGAGGCTGAAAACTTTTCTCTGGTTGAGCCCGGGCGCTGTCTGGCAGGCACAGCAGAGGAAGGGGAGAGAGCCCCATGTGATGTGTACCAGGCCTGGCCCTGGACACTTTGCAGCCATGCTGTCAGGTCACCCTCCCACCAGGCCCCTCCTACCAGTAGAGGTTATCATCACACACACACACACACACACACACACACACACACCCATTTACAGATGAGGGAACTGAAGCTCCCAGGGCTGGAACGACTTGTCCAAGATCACAGCTGGAGGCGGCAGAGCAGGACTTTCATTTCCAAACCCCAAGGCTGGGCCCCCTGGTCTGGAGTGGGAGCAGGTCCTGGAAGGAGCTGGGATGTGGGGGACACAGCCTGTGCCCCACCCACCTCCCATGCAAAGAAGGTCAGCCCGAGCGACGGGGCTCCCCGGGGACTTGGGGTCTTGCAGTGAGAGGACTCTGGCCCAGCCAGCAGGAGCCATAGTTCAAATCATGTTCAGGTGCCCCCTGGCTGTGTGACTGTGGCAAGTCACCCTCTGCCTTGGGGCACCTGGTCTTCATTTCTCATGATGATACCTTATGCTTTATAGCTTTTAGCAGAGGGCGTTTTCTCATCTGCTTACTCCTGCAAGCCTCCCAGCCCCTTATGAAACAAGCAGGGGGTGGTGAGTACTGGGCCCATTTCACAGACCATGTCAGAGGCGGTAAGTGAGATGCCCAGGATCCGATGGCTAAGGAGGGCCTTGAGCCAGGACTTGAACCCATGTTGTCTTTGCTTCCCATCTTGATCCTGGTCCAGCACCCCAGCTGCCTCCTAAGTAAGAAGGGAGAACTCTGGGCTCCTTCTGTTCTCAGCTCAGGATTGTGGGTCCCAGGACTCCTAGTTGGGCTGTTGCCTCTTGGGTGACAGGGGCCCAGGACTCCAGGAAAGGCTGGCCAGAGATCCTCGCTCTGGGCTGGGAACCATGGAGAAGGAAGATAGGGCTGTCCAGGCTACCCCTGTTACGGGTTCCTGCCCAGGCCCAGGCATGTGAGGTTCCTGGTGGACAGGGGGCGGTCTGGCCAAGGTCCTCCTCCCACTTCAACCCCTGGTCTCCCTGAGGACTGTACCTGCCCTCCAGATACACCATGCAGAATTCTCCAGATCTCAGGACTCAGCTCCCCTGCCCTCTGGTTCTGCCTGAATGCCTTCAGCTCCTCCTCTCTCCTGGTCTGAGTCTTCCTCATTCCCTCCAGACCCAACTCCCAGCCACCTTCTTCCCTGTGGCCAAGCCAGCTTCGCTGTCTCAGGTTCTGTCCTGCGGGTGAGCTGCCTCACAGGATTAGTTAATGCTCCAAGGTGGCAATGAGGGCAGCGACCGGCTGCTGTGGGCCCGAGCCGCCGGGGGTCTGCGAGCGCTGGGGACAGCCGAGCCACCCATGGTCAGCCTCAGACCTGCTTCTCTCATAGTTTGCCACCATGAGCAAGTCACTTCTCTTCTCTGGCCACTGGCTTCCCTCCAAAACTAGAACGCCATCTTCCTCACCGGTCACTGTGAGGCTGGCATGAGATGCAATGGATCAAACAATGACCGCTGATGTCCAGTGAGTTTGAGGCTCTCGGGAGACGCTGGCCACTCTCCTTTCCCTGCAGTCAGCTTGGGTTTCATTCCTCCTCCACCACCCAGCCCAGGGGCTGGATGTCTGGTTGGGCCTTGGTGTCAGGCCTGAACTCTATCTGCTCAGGATGGGGGGTGTTCTCGGCAGATAACAGGATGATTGGGCAGACAGAATCAGCTCCCAACAGGCTCTGCCAGCTCCACATTGTGACCCTGGGCACGGTACCTCTTGAGCCTCAGTTTCCAGGCCTATGGAAGGGGCGCACACCTATGACCTGTGTTCCCAGGGTCACACGGGGCCTCGTGGGAGAGTTGGAGGAGTAGGGGTGGGAATTCAGGTGGCCTGAAGCGCTGTGTTCTTCCTCCCAGGAGCCTGGAGTCTGGCCAGTCACAGTTCATTTCCATGTCCACTTTCCTCCTGCGACACAAACAGTCCCCGTTCCCTCTGGCCCCCCGGAGGCTGGCCAGGCTGCTGTGTTCCTGGCTCTGGGCCTGGTGTGCAGGGTCGCCAGCCCTCGGGGCTCCTTTCTCCCTGGGCAGCCCAGGGAGCCGGCCCAGGCCTGAAGCCCCGCCTGACGGGAGGAGGGTCCCTGTGCTGAGAATTTCGGAACCCCGTGCCTGGTCCCTGTGGCTCACGGCGGGCACAGACCCTAGCAGCAAGCCCCTTTCCTTTCTACTTCTGTCCGTCTGTCTGTCTGTATACCCTCCTCCTCCCAACTCCGTGTGGCCCAGAACCTTCTCACAGTGATAATCATCGCCATACTTCCCTTGATTGTGCGAGAGCATTTTTATTCCCAAGCCTGTCTCCTCCCTGTAAGGCAGGAGTGCACTGCGGTTATCCGAGGCAGGGTGGGGGGGGACTCTTCAAAGCCCGCACTGGGGCCTCATGAGCTGTCCACCCAGCCTCAGTGGGCCTTTGTGTCTTGGCTGCATTCTGCCGCAGGCGTGCCCCCGGAGTCGGGAGTGGGAAGTGGGTTGTGAGAAGGTGAGGGTGGCAGAGCCCTAGATCTCCAGGGTCGGGGTGGCAGGGACCCTGCTTTGGGGGCTAGCAGAGGGACTATCCCCAGGGCTGAGGCGGGACAGCTGAGGTTGATGGAGAGGAATGAGTGTGGAGCTGGCTGGGCTTTCGTCTTTCCTCCCCAGGGCCCGAGCCGGGGAGATTCCAGGGGGCTGTTTGGGACCTGGGTGCTCATTTTGGTGGCTTAGGTGCTGCTGCCTGAGGTCCCTCATCCGGCTTCAGCTCCTTTAGGCCTGGGAGTGAGTCCAGCACCTCTCTGGTGATAAAGGCCCAGGCTGCTCAGGAATCAGCATGCGTGTGTCTGTGTGCACCTGTGTGTCTGTGTGCCTGTGTCTCTGTGTGTGTCTGTGTGTGTGTCCCTGTGTGTCTGTGTGCCTGTGTCTCTGTGTGTGTCTGTGTGTGTGTCCCTGTGTGTCTGTGTGTCTGTGTGCCTGTGTCTCTGTGTGTGTCTGTGTGTGTGTGTGTGTCTGTGTGTGTGTGTGTCTCTGTGTGTGTGTCTGTGTGTGTGTGTGTCTGTCTATGTGTGTCTGTGTGCGTGTGTGTCTGTGTGTGTGTGTCTGTGTGTGTCTGTGTGTATATATGTCTGTGTGTGTGTGTGTGTGTTTGTCTCTGTGTGTGTGTCTGTGTGTATATATGTCTGTGTGTGTGTGTGTGTGTTTGTCTCTGTGTGTCTCTGTGTATATATGTCTGTGTGTGTGTCTGTGTGTCTGTGTGTGTGTGTGTGTGTGTGTGTGTGTGTGTAGGAAGAGGGGGGTGCCTGTCCAGGCACCGCTTGGCACTCGCTGAATCTGCGGGAGGCCGAGGCTGAGAAGAGCGGGCTGAGGAGGGAATGGGCCTTGGTTGAAGGGTTGAAGGCCGGGGGGAGAAGGGTGGTGCGGGCTGGTCCATCCAGGAGGCCGCAGCGGGAGGCAGGGCTCTCAGCGACAGAGGGTCTGTCTGTCCTTCTCCGCCTGTCTTTCTCTCTCTCTCTTTCCATCCCTGCCTGTCTCCCTCTCCCGCCTCTCTTTTTACCTCCCCTGCCACCCGTGCCCCACCAGTCTCCTGTGCCTCTGAAGCCAGGGCATCTCTGGAGGGCCTAGCAGGGGCTGAGGGGCCACCCTGGCCGAGCCCAGCGGACGGGAGCTGTCCCGGCCCTGCCCCTCTGCAGTCCCGGGGGCCCTGGGTAGGGAGCCCCCGCAGGCTGCGCTGGTCTCCCCTGTGACCCGCTTTCCCCCAACTGCCGCCTGTCTGGGCCGGTTACACGCCCACCGGGTGGGGTGGAGCCCTTCCCCCAGCCTCGGGGGGCCTGGACCCCTGCAGCGACCGTGGAAATGGGTCCCCGGGCTCTTCCTCCCTGGAGCCCGTGCCCACCCTGGGGAGGACGGGTGGTGCTGGGTCTGGGGCCCGTGTCCGCGGTGAGGGCCCCACACACTCTGGGTGTTCGGAGGCCCTCGGGATGTGCGAAGAGAGACTTGAGATCTGGTCTCAGAAATAGGAAGAGGGGAAGGCTGGCGCAAGCCCCCGGCAGACAGACGGACAGATACTCAGGGGAAGAGACAGGTGAGGAGGATGGTCTGCAGGGCAGAGCAGGGACGCCCTGGGGCCCTGCCCTGGCCCCGCCTCCCCGGCTGAGCCGGGTGGAAGAGCCTGCTCCATCCCGCCCTCCTCCTCCAAATTCTTGGCTTCACAGACATGCCCTTACCCTCCTTCCTCTTCCCCATCTTTTCTGCGTTTCCCCCCAGGACTCGGGAGAGAGCGCGCCCCTATACCTGTGTGTGCAGCTCTTTGCCATCACTGTGTCTCACTCACCTCTCTCTCTGTCTGTGTCTCTTTCTCCATCAGATATCCCCAAGGTCAGGCTAGCTCTTAGGCCCAGGAAGGTGCTGAGAACTACAGCTTGGGAAGTAGGAAGTATTAGTCCACTTTTCAGGTGAGCAAACTGAGGCTCAGAAAAGTTAAGTGACACTGAGGTGTGGGCAGAGCTAGGGTTTGAACCCCTATCCGCCCGATGCCCATCCCAGCTACTCAGGCCGAGATGATCAGGGCTGCCGGATAGTGCCCCGTGTGCATCTGCGTAGGAGAATGTTCTGGGAAGACTGCTCGGAGGAGGTGGCATCACCGTGGCCCCATCTCTTCCTCCCCGAGCCCAGGGCGGGGGTGTGTGTGCTGTGGCTGCTGCCATGTGAGGTCCCTGATTAGAGCTTCCCCTCCTTCTCCCTAATCACCTTGCTGAGGGCCCACACCCAGCTCCCAGTCTCCATCTCCGCAGCCCCGACTCAGAGGTTAACCCCTCTTTAGGCACCTGCCCCCAGCTGGCCAGACCCCCGGGTGGGTAGGGTATGCGAGCTGGGACCTGGTGCCTCGGCAGAATGTCTTCAATTGGCTGGGTCCAGGGGCTGGGCTGTGAAACCCAATGAATGTAGGTTGGGCCTTGGCGAGCTTACTCTAGTTTTCTATCATGAATCACTGCATCTCTGCAGGCAGTATGGTTATGCTCAGGGCCTCTGGTCAGGCTTCGGGGTTCAACTCCCAGCCTGTGGTCTGTGTAAACCATGGGCTAGTCCCTTTGCTACCCTGAGTCTCCGCTTCCTCAACTGTAAAATGGGTTAAAAGCAGTGCCTGCCCCGTGGGGTCATTGCAAGGATACACTGTGCCATGTGGAGGACTGAGCAGAATCTCTGGCAGGTAGTAACTGCAAGGAGGCTCGCTTTTGTGATTCTTGAATTCTGGGGGCTGTGTCCTAAAGAGCCCCACAGAGGGAGAGCGGGAGGCTGGGTGGAATCACTGGGCCCAGCTTTATGACATTGCTGGTGTCTAATTGCTCACTTTCCTGTCTGTCCCCTCTCCAGACTGAGCACTCCCTGGGGGCAGGGTAGGTTTCATCCATTCATTTCCTGCGTCCAGTTTGGGCCTGGAGTTAGGGGCTCAATGAACTGCATGGACTCAGGATGGAAACCTAGCAGACATGGCCACTTGGGGGGCCCTCTGGGAGGGCAGCCACTCAGGCTTTCTGACCCATGCTGCTGCTGCTAGGTCGCTTTCAGTCGTGTCTGACTCTGTGCAGCTCCATAGACGGCAGCCCACCAGGCTCCCCCGTCCCTTGGATTCTCTAGGCAAGAACACTGGAGTGGGCTGCCATTTCCTTCTCCAATGCATGAAAGTGAAAAGTGAAAGTGAAGTCGCTCAGTCGTGTCCGACTCTCAGCGACCCCATGGACTGCAGCCCACCAGGCTCCTCTGTCCATGGGATTTTCCAGGCAAGAGTACTGGAGTGGGGTGTCATTGCCTTCTCCGTTCTGACCCATGAGCTGTTCTTTTTTATTTTTGACTGTACTGGGTCTTCGTTGCTCCTGTGGACTTTATCTAGGTGTGGTGCTCAGGCTTCTCGTAGGGGCGGTTTCTCTTGCTGCAGAGCATGGGCTTAGGCAAGCAGGCTCAGGAGCTGTGGTGCATGGCCTAAGTTACCCCAGAGCCTGGGGAATCTTCTTGGACCAGGGATCGCCCAATGTTCCCTGCATTGTCAGGCGGATTCTTAAACTCTGGACCACCGGGGAAGTCCCCATGAGCCATTCTGGAAGTCCCCTCTTGTTCTGGGAGGAGGAGGTTTGCTGCCCTCTTTGAGGTCGCCTCTGAGGATTAGTCCTGGGTTTACTCACGTCCTGGGGGTTCTGTCCGGCCCTCTGCGCCCACGGCTGCCACAGTTGCCGGGTGTAGGGTAAGAGTTCCACAGCCGCTGTGTGCTTGTCAGACCTGCAGACACCTGGCCCGGCTCCTGGATACTCTGATTCCATGGGCTTTGATGTTGGGCTTTTGTGACCCCACGTGAGAAGGCTTGGCGGTGGGAAGTGGTGTCACAAAGCAGGTAGGACATTGGACTCCAGAGTTGGAGGGTCTGGGACACAAAGTTCAGTTGGGCCACTGTCCTCGGTGTGACTGGAGAAGGTGCCACCACCTTCCCGAGCCCCAGACACCCCGCTTATAGGACAGAAGCCATGCTCCACACGTGGCAGGGGATTGTGGGGTTAAAGAAGATGAGATCAGTGAAGCACCGCTCAAATGGGGATGCTTTCATAAATGTTTATCTCATCAGCCATCCCTCTGCCTGGGATCTGTTTCAAGTTCTTGGGTGATAGTAACTTTCCAGGGGCAGTTTGTAGGAATCTCTCTGCACCCCGCATCTCAAGGGACAATCTTTATGCATACCCTCGTCCTGCCACGTGAGGAGGGGACATGGCATACTTGCTTCCTAGGGTTTGGCAAGTTGATTCCACCATCTTCCTGAACACGCTTTGATATCCCCATTTTATAGATAAGGACACTGAGGTTCAGGGTGGGTAGGCAGCTTGCCAAAGGTTACATGTTGCTGTGAAATGAAATTGGAATTTAAGTCTCTCTCAATTCAGAGTTCATACTGTGAACTGATTTATTATTCTGCCTCCACACCTGGGGCTGGGTAAGGGTCCTCAGAAGCTGACTGGCTCCCTGAGAACCCACTTGGGAATCTGGGTCTTCTTGTTAGGGCTCCTAGACTCTGGGGCTCCTGGGCATCCTCTCATATAGTCCTAAAGATGGTTGGATGGCATCACCACCTTGATGGACATGAGTCTGAGCAAGCTCTGGGAGCCGATGATGGACAGCGAAACCTGGTGTGCTGCAGTCTATGGGGTTGCAAAGGATCAGACATGACTGAGTGACTGGACTGAACCGATCCCTTTAACTTAGCATTTCCCAAGTAATGTTCCCGAATGGCTGGCTATCTCCTCAGCCCCTGGGAACAGAGCCCTGGGAGGGTCACCTCAGACCAGGCTCATCCCTGCCTGTCCACCCCAGGTACTGAGCATATATGTGTATTTCTCCACATGAGTCATGGTGTGAAACAGGTTGGGAAGTACTGACGGCTCTAGCCAGCCCCCCTCCTGCTCTGTACGCGTACACTCCCCAGAAGAGTGGGGATTCAAGGTCCTCTTTGTGTCTCGGTCTCTTCCTCGTAGGAATGAAGGCTGAAGTAGGTGATGTCAAAGGCCTTCCTAGCACTGTGAGTCTGAGTGTGTAAGCCTTAGCTCCCAGGGTTAGGAGGGAGCAGGGTTTGCATGGGGCCCAAGCAACCTGCAAAAAAACATAGGAAAGGGAGTCACAGAGAGGGAAAGATCAGAGGCTATGGTTCAGCCTCAGCTTGGGTCTTTGGCTGCATCAGGCCTGGTGGGGAGGTTGCAAGATTAGAAGGGTCTGCTCTTCCCTAGGCTGCACCCTCCGTCAGAGTGGCCTCTTCTTCATACCGAAGGCCCTCTGGTTGTATTGCTTGGGCTTCAGAGAAAAGCACGGAAGGGCCGCATCTGTTGGCCTCATCAGCCGCCAAAGGAACAGCGTGGCCAGGATTGGTGGGGCTGATCTTTTCCTTCCTGACAGGAAGCCAGGAGTCAGGTTTTGGAGCTGGGGTGGGATGGGGGGTCAGGCAAGCAGACCAAGGTACGGAAGGGTGGGGTCGGCGGGCTCCAGCATCGACCCCCTTCGCTTTGGCAGCAGGTGAAGAGAGAGGAGCTCTGGTCTCAAGGCAGACCTGAGTCCAGCCAGGGCTTAGCCACTCACTTGTGTGGCCCGAGGCAAGTCACTGAACCTGAGTCTCAGTCTCTTTATCTGTTAAATAGGGGTGATGATATCTCAAGGGTTGTTATAGATTAAATGAGGGGTGGTGGGTATGGGCCGATACAGACGTGGTGCTGTCCCTCTGCTACTGCGGTCTGGCCGGGTGAGACAGACAGAAGGCCCTGAGCTCTGGCTTGGGCTCTAGGAGATCAAACCAGTCCATCCTAGAGGAAATCAGTCCTGAATATTCAATGAAGGACTGAGGCTGAAGATTCAATACTTTGGCCACCTGATGTGAAGAACTGACTGCTTGGAAAAGACCCTGATGCTGGGAAAGATTGAAGGTGGGAGGAAAAGAGACGACAGAGGATGAGATGGTTGGATGGCATCACCGACTCAACGGACATGAGTTTGAGCAAGCTCCAGGAGTTGGTGATGGACAGGGAAGCCTGGCGTGCTGCAGTTCATGGGGTTGCAAAGAGTTGGACACGACTGAGCGACTGAACTGAACTTGGGCTGTAAAATCCTGGGATTCCTGGGAAGGTCTGATCTGGACGTGTTTATTCCACCCCACAGTGGTGGTTGTGGGGTTTGCTCACTTGCGTTGTGAGGAGCTGATAGTGTCCCCAAAGCTCTTTACACGCCTCATCTCAGTCTTCCAACAGCCCTGTAAGATGGGAGGCCCTGTAAGATGGGTGTCCTCGCGTTAGAGCTGAGACTTTGGGCTCAGAGAGGTTGAGTAGTGTCCTCGCTGGTGGTCACACAAGAGGAAGCAGAGCTGGGATTCACACCGAAGTCCTGAAAGAAGCTAAGATTCTAATCATGCTGTTCTTTAGTCGCTCAGTCGTGTCCAACTCTTCGCGACCCCATGGACTGTAGCCCACCAGGCTTCTCTATCCAGGGAATTCCCAGGCCAGAATACTCGAGAGGGTTGCCATTTCCCCTGGAGAAAGAAATGCCAACCCACTCCAAGGGCCTCCTAATTTTCCAGTTGCCCAGGGTAATAGCTTTTCATTTTTCTGTTCTAACAACAAGGGGAAAGGTACGACCCAAGATTGAAAAGGAGGATATAGGGAGGCCAAAAAGCCAGCCCCCTCCAGGGAGGCAGCATGGGTTTCAGGAGACACAGCACCTGTCACAGGTGAAAACAAACACAGCCACCTTGGCCCATCTCTTTCCTCGGGCAATCGGGACAAAGTCCAGAGGACTGCAGAGCTAGGTGGCCAGGAACCAGCTTGCAGGTGGCGTTATCTGTTGACGGGCGGGCTTCCAGAGCTGAGCAGCCAGGCCAGGTTTGCTCTCTCCTCTTTCTATCCAAGCTGCCTGGGCTCCCACGAGATCAGTTGTCCAACTCACCCAACTGGCTGGACACCCAGGTCTCAGGCAGGCCGCTGAGACACAGCCCAGAGGCTCAGAGACAAAGGCCCTGCCTCCATGGAGGGCAGAGGCCTCCTTCCTCAGGTGGCCCAGCCCCGCCCTGCTTCACCCTGCCCCCCTGGCCTGAGAGCAGGGTAGTCACTCTCTGGCACTCCCCTGCACGTATCGAGAGGCTGGCTCGAGGCCCTGCAGAGGGCTTTGGGCTGTTAGTCAGGAAATCAACAACTTCCGGATCATCATCATCATCATCATCATCATAATTGGTGGCATTTATGAGACACTTACTAGGTGCCAGGCACTTTACAGACACTAAATCATGTAAGACTCACCAGAGCCCATTATTAAGTTCATTTTACAGGTGGGAAAGTTGAGGCACGGGGCTGAAGTGCTTGCCCAAGACTGCACATTTAGTAAGATACGGCAGCTTTGGCATCTTCGGGCAGGGACAGTGGGAGGAGTGGGCCAGGGGCCCTGCATGGATCGAGCCCTACTATGCGGAGCCCGAGTCCAGTTCACCCTCACACCTGTGAGGGGTGGGTGGGTTTAGTCTCTCCATTCACTGATCAGGAGGCAGCTCTGTAGACTGCATGGCCCAGAGGTAGCAGATACAGGGGTGAGAACCAAGGACGACTGTGTGACGCAGAGTCAGTTCTCCTGAAATCTCTATGGGGAAGGCCCGGGGAACTGGGGCAGGCAGCAGGTGGAAAGAACAGTGCTCTGGACCAGGAATCTCCAAGTCCTCCATGGTGTGCTCAGCTCCGAGTTTGCTATGGGATCTGTAGTCTCCTGTGTTCTCCGGCCCCTCCAAGAAAAGCAGTGATCTGAAAAGTCTCCTCCTGCACGGCGGATATTGCGCTGGGATGAATCACCCTGGGAATATGTCTCCAGGAAGAGCCGAGGATGGAGCAGAGGTACAGAGAGCTTCACGTGAGGTTCTCCCTGGCCAGGGCCTGCTGCCTCAGGACTCCCAGGCCCAAGACATCCCCACTCAGAGCAGGGGGACCAGGCCACCCTGAGTCTCGATGCATGAGAATCCCCTGGGAAACTTAAAAAAATAAAACCCTAGTGTCCAGGAGGAGAAGAGGAGGACAGAGGATGACATGGCTGCTTGGCATCACTGACTTGATGGACTTGAGTTTGAGCAAGCTCCGGGAGTTGGTGATGGACAGGGAAGTCTGGCGTGCTGCAGTCCATGGGGTTGCAAAGAGTTGGACACGACTGAACAACTGAACTGAACTGAGTGCCCAGGTTTCACCTTAGAGCAATTAAATCAGGATTTCAGGGGCTTGGGGGCGGGGTTAGCAGAGCAGGCACCAAGGTTTAGAGCTAATTCTAAGGTTCGGCCAAGATTGGGGGCCACTGCTTTAGCAGTCGGGAGATGGGGGAAGTAAGGCCCTGGCTTTCCAGGGTTAGTGACCCCCTGAAACCAGAAGAAAGCATGTGCCTGCCTGGCTTCATGCATCTTTCTAGAGAGAGGGTTCATGGTTTCTGTCAGCCTTTTCTGACCCAGCAGAGATTAAAATTCAATCTCTGGGGAAGGGAAGTAACCCCTTCCTCACAAGTCAATGATGTTATATTTAAGCACCAGGGACTTGCCTTTTCATACTGTTCATTCCAGTAGTCACATATGGATGTGAGAGTTGGATCAAGAAAAGGCTGACTGCCACAGAAGTGATGTTTTTGAACTGTGTTGCTGGAGAAGACTCTTGAGAGTCCCTTGGACAGCAAGGAGATCAAACCAGTCAGTCCTAAAGGAGATCAGTCCTGAACATTCATTGGAAGGACTGATGCTGAGGCTCTAATACTTTAGCTGCCTGATACGCTCGGTTGCTCAGTAGCGTTCAACTCTTTGCGACCCTAAGGACTGTAGCCCGCCAGGCTCCTCTGTTCAGGGGGTTTTCCAGGCAAGAATACAGGAGTGGGTTGCCACTCCCTCCTCCAGGGGATCTTCCCAACCCAGGTCTCCTGCACTGCAGACGGATTCTTTGCCATCTGGGCCACCAGGGAAGCCCTAGGCATTTGCTGCAAAGAGCCAACTCACTGGAAAAGACCCTGATGCTGGGGAAGACTGAGGGCAGGAGGAAAAGGGAGCGACAGAGAATGAGATGGATGGCCTCATCGACTGGGTGGACATGAGTTTGAGCAAGCTTCGGCAGTTGGTGATGGACAGGGAAGCCTGGCGTGCTGCGTCCATGGGGTCGCAAAGAGTCGGACACGACTGAGCGATGGAACAACACCAAGAGACCTGCAGCTGCAGGATCAGTCGGTTTGCCTTATTTCCTCTAAGGAGCTGTTCCTGACTTCCCCAGACTTTCCTTTCCTTTCCTTCTTCCTGCAGATACACACGGAAGGCTTATGGTGTTCCAGGCACTGTCCTGGGCTCTGGGTTACCAGGTAAATGAGACGGATGCAGCCCCTCCCCTGAAGGAACCATATTCTATTAGAAGCACAGAACTAACAGAATCATATTCTATTCTAATAGGGGCTCCGGTCACGGTAGTGGAGCGTGAGGTGACTGCGGTGAGCAGGGCCATGTGATGGGCCCAGGTGTCCGAGCTGCACCAGGGGACGCCCCCACCCCACACCCAGGAGTCTGATGGCCTGATTGGGGCAGGGGCCAGGGGCTGCATATTAGCATATTTTGATTCCCACATGCAGCTGGAGCCGTGGCCAGCCAGCCAGCCAGCCGTGTAGATCAGGTGTTCAGGGAAGGCCTCTCGGGGGGATACCTCCGCCTGCCCGGAGGAAGGGAGGGAGCCAGCCTGGGTCTTTGTGGGCAGCGTGCTCCTGGCAGAGGAACTGCGAGGGCAAAGGGGCTCCGGTGGGCAGGGACCTGGTGTGCAGACATCAGGAAGGAGCGGCCTTAGGAACGAACCTGTGAGCAGGATGGAGGTGCTGAGGATGGAGGCGGGGCAGGGCCAAGCGGGCAGGGCCTCACTGGCCACAGAAGAGTCTGGATCTCACAGAGAACGCCTCGGCTCCGGCACGGTTGGAGGGTTGCAGGCCAGGGAGTGACAAGATCTAGTTTGCATTTTCCCAGAGCCCTCCCTGCAGTGGGCATGATGGCCTGACAAGAGCAGGAGGTGGGGCGGGGAGCTGGGAGGGTCAAGGGTTGGAGGAGACCCATCTGGCTGTGGGATAAAGGAATGAGGAGGAGACCCGAGCGTGGCTCTCGGGTGCCCTTTCTGAGCCAGCTGGTGGGCCGAAGGGCCGTTCATCTCCCCATCTCTGAATCCTGCAGCACTCAGAGTTCAGGAGCCCCAGCCCCAGGGGAACTTCAAGAGCCTCGGGCTTGGCGTTTCCTAAGATGTATTCCAAGCGATGTTAGGCTGTTGAGTGATGGATGGTTTTCGGTCAGCGGTGTTTACTGCCGGGTGCCTTGGAGATGCTAATAGCCTAATGTGACCCTTGGGAAGAACTGGCACTGCATAGACTTGGTGAGAGGGGAGTCTCTAGTTCCGAATGGTGCGTCTTCTAGGACTTGTATTCCGAAGAACTACCCTGGAAACTGCCTCTGCTCTGGTCCCAGCCTGTCACTTGACAGTTGAAGAGGCAGGTCTGGGTGGGGGTGGGAAGGACAGTCTCCTGGGCTGGGTCTCAAGCAGGGCGTCCCTTCAGAGCAGGCGCCAAGCTTGAACCCCCAGACTCGGGGCCTGGAGGGGCCACAGCACACCGCCCCCCGCCACTTGGTTTCCGCAGGGCTGTTCAGGGACACCCGGGTTCCAGGGTCAGGCCGGGGGTTCCTCTGTCATCAGGCAAGGGATAAACCAACCTCCCACTCTACTGGGGTGGACTCACAGGGGCTCGGCACAGACGAGGGGTTCTCCTAAAGAAGGGTTCTTCCCCATGGGCTTCCCCCCTCCCTGCACCAGGGAAGGTGAAGGAGCCGTGACTGTGGGTCCTGGCAGGCAGAGCTGGCCCTGCGTGCGCCCCTACACATCCCCCACCCCACCCCACCCCTTGGGACAAGACAGAAGAAGTCTGAAAAGGGAGTCTCAGCTGACTTGGGGGCAACGGATCTCAGGCCCCCTTTGAGTGACCACGCATCTGACAAGTCCTGGTTTTCCATGTGGAAGTTCCTTCCCCTCCCCTTCACCTCTCTCTCCACCTCTCTATCCATCTGCCCACCAGCTCTCCACTCACCCCTCCCTCCATCCACTCATCTGTCCATCACCCACCTATGCCTTCATCCATGCACTCATCCCCCCCTGCATCCATCTAATCTCTCATCCAGCAAATTTTGGATGAGCCCACGTAGACCTCATAAAGAATACATCACTTTTCCCCTCAAGATAGCACAGTCCATAGGGGAGATGGACAAGTAAGTAGAAAATGACTGTACAGCATCATGAGTTATAATAGTAACTTCCATTTATTGAAAGCCTCCTTTGTGCCAGGCATTTTACCCACATTATCTAGTTTAATCTCTGGGCAGATCTGCCAAATGGGTTATATGTTTCTTCTTCTCACAGATGAGCAAGGTGAAGTTCAGAGAGGTTAAGTCACTTGTCCAAGGTCACACAGCCAGGAGGTGATAGAACAGCCTTCAAACCCAGGCAGTCTGATGCCAGAGCCTGTTGTGGGAACTGCTGGAGTGGCCAGTGCTCCTGGAAGGAAGCAGAGGGGGAGCACTCCCAGCCAGCCTGTGTGTTAGTGGGGAGTGGGTGGCGGTGACGGTGGTGACAAGGATGGCCAGAGTGGGTTTCCTGGAGGAGGTAGATGTCTGAAGTGAGTGTTGAAGTTTGAGCCGGAGTTAGTAAAAAAGCAGTAGTATAGTAATTTCATTGCACAAATTGATTTGGCATAGAATTTATATGTTTGGTCAATTTAAATCAAAGTTGCTTAGAAACGGTCCGTTTACCTACTCTAAAGTATTCCATGAAGTCAGCAGCTCCTTCCTGCTGCTCATAGAGCTATCTGTGACGGTTCCCTGGAATTTTCCAAAAGAGATGGGCTTGCATCTCCTTCCCTTGTTTTGTGACTGTCAGGACGTCCTCATAGGAAAGCATGGGCAGACCTTCTCGTGTTTACAGAAAGTGTATACAGGAAAGCGTAACCTCCCTGTTTGTCTAATTTCATGTGCAAGTGAAACGCTCACCCATCGCTTCTCGGGAAAGTGCTGATGGAGACGCTTCCCCAGCTCCAGCTCATCCAGCCCTGACTGTGCCAGGCGCTGACCTCACTTTTCTTTATAACACGGGCTTCCACTGCGCAACGAGACCCCGGGAGTCCCTTCTCTGGCCATGCATTGGCAGAACGAGGTTGAACCCTTCTCTAGGGATCCTGCATCTTCTCCTTCCTGATTATTCAATTTCTGCCGCCCAGCTCGCTCTCCGCCAAGATCCCAAGCTATCAGCAGTCCTGGTTCTTGCCATCTCTTCTAGACACTTGTGTGTGTACCATCTGCTCCCCTGCGCCAGGAGCCTGCAGACTTCCATAAAAGGCCAGGCAGGGAATGTTTCAGGCTTTGCAGGCCAGTGGTCTCTGTCACAACCAGTCCACTTTGCCATTGCTTGTGATAGCTACCATGGGCAAATACATAAAAGGGTGGGCATAGCTGGGTGCCAGGACAGCTGTATTTATTTGAATTTCGTGTGTTACAAGATGTTTTTTTAAAATTTTTTCCCACCTACTTAAAATGGTTCCTGGTCAGGGAAGATATGATTTGGGGCTTCCCTTGTGACTCAGCTGGTAAAGAATCCCCCTGCAATGTGGGAGACCTGGGTTTGACCTCTGGATTGGAAAGATCCCCTGGAGAAGGGAAAGGCTACCCACTCCAGTGTTCTGGCCTGGAGACTTCCAGGGGTCACAAAGAGTCAGACACGACTGAGAGACTTTTCTACTTTTCTAACTACTTAAAAATGTAAAATCTGTTCTTAGCTTGTGAGCTCTACAGCATCTAGAGGGTGGGTTGGATTTGATCCACAGGCCCTAACTGGCCACTCCCTGCCTTACACCAACCCTTGTTCTTTCCTTTTGGATAAAGAGACTGAGGTTCAGGCCCCTAGAGTGTGACCCCAGGCCCTCGGATTCCGACTTTGGGGTCTCCTCGGGGCTTGGTGGTCGTTGTGGTCTCACTGAGGTTGTCACCCTGTATCAGGGGCAACCTGGGCGTGTCCCCAGCCTGAGCTGACTTCCAGCCCTTCGTGGGACCGCCCATCTTCTGCCCAGCATGGACGACGTGTTCATCTCCTGCTCCCTGTTTCTCTAAGGGGTAGTGCCAGCACTCGCGGGGCAGAAACACTCTGTATCCTGGATCTCGGTCGACAGGTCCAGGAACCACCCATCACCCCAGACTCTAATTCTCAGCCCCTTCTCTTCCCTCAGATGAGTCTCAGGTAGTCTCTGGGCTTTCCCTGATTGACCAAGCTACCTGTCAATCATGTAGCTGCCTGTCAAGCATCTGAATCCATCCAGCTGCCTCCTGGAGAGGAGGAGGTGGCCTCAGGGGCCAGGAGGCCTGGGTTCTGTCCTTGCTGGTTCATTTACCCATGACCTTGGGCAAGCTCTTTCACCCCTCTGAGCTCCAGTTTGCTCATAGGATGCTGAAGGGCTTACTTTGCTGAACCCCTAGTATAACTTGAGTGCGTGAAGAGAGACCAGCGAGGTTGCCCATGTTATCAGGGAATCCCAGTCGACTAGCCTCTGCCTCCTTCTTGCCTGCAAACCAGAGCTCCTTTGAGCAGTGGCCTTGGTGCTCACCACCTACTTAGTGAAGCCCCAGCCATTCCCAGACACCCCCTTCTGCAGTCAGGGCCGCTCCTGGGAGGCAGCACTTCACGGTCCTTGGGTCAGAGCTATCGTGTGTGCTCAGTCACTTCAGTCGTGTCTGACTCTGCAACCCCATGGACCGTAGCCCACCAGACTCCTCTGTCCATGGGATTCTCCAGGCAAGAATACTGGAGTGGCTTGCCATGCCCTCCTCCAGGGGATCTTCCCAACTGCAGGATCAAACCTGCATCTCTTACGTCTCCGGCATTGGCAGGCGGGTTCTTTACCGCTAGTGTTAGTTGCTCAGTCGTGTCTGACTCTCTTTGCGACCCCGTGGACTGTAGCCCACCAGTGTCCTCTGTCCATGGGATTCTCTAGGCAAGAATACTGGAGTGGCTTGCCATTTTCTTCCCCAGAGGATCTTCCCGACCCAGGGATTGAACCTGGGTCTCCTGAGTTGCAGGCAAACTCTTTACCATTTGAGCTACAGGGAAGACCAAAAATGAAAGCGAAAGTCGCTCAGTCTGTCCGACTGTTTGTGACCCCATGGACTATACAGTCCATGGAATTCTCCAGACCAGTTACTGGAGTGGGTAGCCTTTCCCTTCTCCAGGGGATCTTCCCAATCCAGGGATCAAACCCAGGTCTCCCACATTGCAGGTGGATTCTTTACCAGTTGAGCCCCCAGGGAAGCCCAAGAATACTGGAGTGGGTAGCCTTTCCCTTCTCCAGCGGATCTTCCCAACGGAGGAATTGAACCAGGGTCTCCTGCATTGCAGGCAGATTCTTTACCAACTGAGCCACCAGGGAAGCCCTTCTTTACAAGTAGTGCCACCTTATAAAAATCAATAAAAAGCAATACCATGTTCATCAAATAGACTGGAATATGGTAGTTCTAGGGCTTAAATACCATACCACTGCTTAAGGATCTCTGTGACTCGGACGGGTTGCTTCACTTGCCTCCCCCTGCCCCCAGCCCCCGCTGGAGAGGAAGACCCGCCACACCTTCTGGGCAGGTCGTGAGGACTAAAGGGATGACACACACCGACAGCTGCCCGGAGTCTGTGCTGTTCACGGGGGAGGCCAGGTGGTGGTTTTTGTTTAGTCACTCAGCCACGTCTGACTATTCGGCAACCCTATGGACTGTCCATGGAATTTCCAGGGCAAGAATACTGCAGTAGATTGCCCTTTCCTTCTCCAAAGGGATCTTCCCAACCCAGGGATCAAACCCGAGTCTCCTACATTGGCAGGTAGATCCTTTACTGCTGAGCCACTGGGGAAGCCCTGGCCAGGTGGTTACCCTTGTCTAAAAATCGCCCCTTTCTGAACACCTGCAACCCTGCAAGGCTGCCCTGGAGACCCGGCCTGAACGGAGGATGTGAAGCCAGAAAGGGCAGAAACTCCTTTCCATGTTGAACAGTGCCGGCTGGCATCGATTGCCAAAGGACCGACCATTTCCACACTTCTCCAGTTTCACAAGAATGCAGCCAGCATCGCCACTCCCCGAAGTGGTGGGGTTCTTCTTGGGAAGGGATGACTTAGCCACAGGCGGCTTGGGGCTGAGCCTGGGGCAGCCCCTCTGCCTTCACAGGCAGGAAATTCAAGTAGAGTCGTGGTGGGCAAGAGAAGCGCGTCTCCTTTGGCGAGAGGCTCTTTCTTCTCCTGCTGTTTTGCTCTGTGCCAGTTTGCTAAGTGCCTGTGGTTGTCAGGCGCTGCCTTGGGAGGGGAGAGAGAAGACAATAGCTCTCCTTCATGGGGAACACCCCCAGCAGGCCTTCCTGGGGCCAGGCCTGGCTTCAGAATCTCAGATCTCTGGATCTCTTGACACTAGGCGAACCCTTGTTTTCTCCCCCTCTGAGCCTGGGGGAGGCCCCAGGTGGAGTTACCGAGGCTGGACTTCCCTGGCTCTGAGTCACTGCTATTCCCACATTTCTCAGACCCAGGCCTTGGACCCTGGTAGCCTGGAGGGGTGTTCAGTCTAATCTCCCCGTGCAGCAATGAATTCCCGTAAGTTGTTATTCGGATGTTGCTTGCATGCCACTTGGGATAGGACACTCACTACCACCCAGGTCATCTTTTCCTTCCTTGGACGGGTTTGTTCCATGTTGTGCTTGAATCTCCCCCCTTAACTCCTCTACCCCGGTCCCTGGAGGTGTAGAAAATGGAAGCTGGGCTCCCATTTGGCAACAAGGATGGATTAGACCAGGGTGAGGGGACCTCCACGTGGACCGGGGAGTCACAAGGCTCAGGATAGCCTTTCACCCTTGCAGGAGGAAGAAGGGATGATGCGCACGCCTCGGGCCCCCTGTTCCCTCTGCTCCGTGGCCTGCTTCTCCCCACCCTCCACGGGGCAGTGGGAACAGGGTCTGGTGCCTACGTCCCCACCCCCAGGCCAGCTCGGCCCCTGCAGCTGTCCCAGGCCAGCTGTCTCAGCCCCAGCTGCCTTTGCTGGCTCCCTTGGCCCTGTGGGGCCTGAAGACTGGCCGTTAGTCATTCCTGGTTTTCTGACCTCAGAGAGCCTGAGGGTTATCATTCATAACTTTCCTATAGGCCCCGGCCCTGGTGGAGTGGCTGAGCCAGACCCTAACTGCCACCCACACCCTCACCCCACCGCAGCATGGCTTTGGGCCGGTCATCTAACCTCTCGGCCTCGGGGTCCCCTGTAATAGGACCTGACGTCGTCCGCACCTACCTCGTGAGGTTGTGGCAAGGGTGAGCGGGGGTGATTGAGGGTCAGTGGCTCTGGGGTGTCCGTCAGCGTCTGTTCCCTCTCCTCCCCCCAGCCCAGGTCCTGCCCAGCACTGACCAACCTGCCCTCTCTCCTGTCCCCAGCGAGCTCCAGGACCGACGGGATGGGGTCAGCTTGCATCAAAGTCACCAAGTACTTCCTCTTCCTCTTCAACTTGCTCTTCTTTGTAAGTATGACCCGCGCCCACCACGGCCTCCGAAAAAGACTGTCTTCCTGGGGGCATCCTAGTGCAAGACCTTCCAGCCTGGGGCTGGTGGTGGGCTGGGGCCTCAGGCAGACCATTGGAAATGGAAGCAGGTGGGGGTGGAAGGAGATTCCCAGCGTTCCCAGCTGGCGCAGAGGCAGAACACTGGCCCTTGCCCCAGCCTTTCCCTCCCTCGGAGCTCCGCTGAGGCCTCGGGGGGCGACCTGGGCGGGAGGTGGGTGAGGGGAGAGCGGCATGTTCCTTGTCCGGTTCTGACTGCCCATCCTCCTCCGCCCGCCCTGAGGAATCTGCCTGCGGCAGGTCTGGGTCTCAGCTGCCCCCGCCGTTCCCCCACCCACATGGTGAGAGGTGTCCCCCGCTGCCCTGAGCTCCCAGAGGGTGGGCAAGAGGAGGCGGGGCTCTGGGCCAGAGTGAGGACCCCGTCGCCCCTCCCCAGGCCCACCCTGCTGGCCTCACGGGCTGCGGGCCGCCCAGCTGTAGGCTCCGTGCACATCTGGAGCTGCTTTTCCCGGGGCCTTGGTTTTCCTCTCTGGTCTGGCACGGGAGGACTCCTCCTGCCTCGGAGTTGCCAGGATGATGGAATGAGTGTGTGTGTGTGTGTGTGTGTGTGTGTGTGTGTGTGTGCACGCATGCGCGTGTGCACACGCTTATGGGTGAGTGTATATGTGTGTGAGTGCAGTGAGATTACGTGTGAGTGTGTAGGGGGTATGTGAGCGTGTGTATGTTTGTGTGAGTGCACGTGGGTGTGTGAGTGAATGCGTGAGTGGTATGTGAGAGTGTGAGTGTGTGATGGGGTCGGGGTGGGTGGAGCGTGGACTGGAGGGACCGTTAAAGGAGTGGTGCTTCAGGGCTGTGGCCTCTCATGCTATTGCTTCACCCGATACTCTTAAAATTTTTATAGGATGTTTATTATGACTCGATTTTATTTTAAAAAGGTATGTATACATGAATATTTTTGAGAGGAACAGAAAATACCTCTAAATGTTCGTGTTGGGATTCCTGAGATTTTTGGTCTCATTCTTTTTGCTTCTCTGCATTTTTCAAATTTTCTACAATGAATTCCTTGTGGAAAAAAATGTTTTTTTACATTACAAGCTACACAGGAGTATAGAAAGTTTGGAAAATAAAGCATCATTCTAAACTCCGTCTCATAACTTTAACCCAACACATAGATGTTTAGAGGTGTGTTGCTGGCACACAAGCATGCACACACATGCACCCACATGCATGCACAGACTTGCATGGGCATGGATGGCCCTGGTGCTGCCTGCCCTGCAGCAGGCCCACCTTCCCCGCCTCAAGGATGCTGCTGAGGCCGCAATGCCGCTCCGGCCCTCCACTGATGGCTGCAGGGCCCAGGCACCTGAGTTTCCCAGCTCGGTGGTCAGGGCCCTCCCAGCGGGGCCAGGCTTCTGGAAATTGGCTGCCCACACAGCCAGAACCACGCCTCCCCTGGCAGGCACTGTGCTCCCGGGCTGAGGCCCAGCTTTAAGGGCCAGTCAGCCAGGATGGGGGGTGGAGTGTGGGAGCTGATGGTTCTGTTCCCGGGGCTCTTGGGGCCGGAGCGGGGAGTCTGGGCTACAGCCTCGGAGGTTGCAGGGCCTGGGGACACAGAGACACAGACACCCCCTCTCCTCCCCATGCAGCAGGAGGGAGGGAGGTAGGGACTTCACGGAGGAAGGGAGAGGGGTTGAGGGTTTGGGGCCAGGGTGTCCCTTCCACTTCCAGGCTTCCCACAGAACCAGAGCCTAGACGAGCTTCCCTCGGGCCGCGCTCTGAGGGTTGGTCTCGCTCCGTCTCCTCCCAGCTGCTCCAGGACACTGGCAGGAAGCAGGTGTTCCCTCCCCGGGTTCCTGGGCCCAGGAGGGCTCATCAGGATATGGAGGGGGGCTGTGGTGGGAGAGAGGGGGAGCTTTCTATCTCAGGAGGGTGAGAGAGAAAAGAGAATGAAAGGAGACTCTGTGTGTGTGTGTGTGTGTGTGTGTGTGTGTCCATTTACTCATCCACCAAGGGTATACTTGACCGCCCTGTGTATTCAGATTCCATCCTGGGTGCCAGGTAGACATTCACTTGGTGGAGGAGCCGTGGCTTCTGTACTCGCGGGGCTCGTGGTCCGAGGGGTGATGGGCTTCCGTCAAATACTGGCTCAAGTGGACAATAATACTGCAGTTGCGGGAGATACTGGGAATGAAGGACATGGTCCCTAAGAGAGCAGATAAGAAGGCAACTGGCCTTGTCGGGGCAGTCAGCGAGAGCGCCCTGCAGTTACGCGTGCGGCTGGGGCGCACGGTCCCCCAGCAGGACCGGAAGTCCAGCAGCGGGGGAGTGGGTCCCAGCGAGCCTCTCTCAGCCCTTCCAGGAAGGATCTGGGTCTGTGTTTCCTGCACAGCGGGAAGCGGTTACGTGATTGAACTTGTGGTTTGGCAAAATCACTCTGGCTGCCGTGTGTTCTCACGTATGCACACGGGTCCACGTGTATACCCTGGCCTACCCTCCCTTATGACCCCGAACTCCCCAGAAAATTACCCCGTCATCAACTTTTCTCAGAGTTAAAGAAACTTTGAGGCTGCGGGTGCCGTGGCCTTTCTGATGGTAGGATGCTGGCCTGGGAGGTGCCTGGCTCCTGTCAGGAGGCTCTGGTGGGTCTGCAGAGGGGTGTTCATGTGGGGTGTGCCCCGTGGCCCCAGTCTGGGTTCATAGAGAAAGGAGGTGTCATGGTGCTCGGCCCCCTGACCTGGCCTCGCTCCCGGCTGTCCCGTGGCCTGGCGCGGATCCAGCCACACCTGGTGGGCGGTCAGGCCGTAGTCCCCAGACCTGCAGAGGAGCCGAAAAGATCGTGCCAGGCACTTTGCTCCATGGGCTCCTGGAGACGAGCTGAGCCCAGCTGGGCAGTCTGGGATTTTACTCT
Organism: Muntiacus reevesi; assembly: GCF_963930625.1. Lineage (NCBI taxonomy): Eukaryota > Metazoa > Chordata > Mammalia > Artiodactyla > Cervidae > Muntiacus > Muntiacus reevesi. The sequence goes on along the minus strand of NC_089257.1, from coordinate 17,664,800 downwards.
ATTGGGGGTAAAATATTTGCCCAGAGGGAATTTCCCGCCCTGTCTTGCATTCTCTGTTTGGGAGGGCAGTTCTTCTTGCAGCCCCGCCCCGTGAGTGCAGGTGAGCAGATGGGCTCCTTCACGCGGGTGTGAGTGCAGGGCAGACCCTGGGCCAGCCATGCTGGGGTGCTTGGCTAGGGTGGGGAGGGGTTCAGGAGTCTTTGGAAACCTAGCCGCCAGGCCCTGTCAAGCCCACCTTCCTCCCAGCAAGTTGTGTGGTCTGAGATGCCCCCCACTTATGGGTGGACCCTCGCCCCACCCTTTCCCGCACCCCACCCCCAGGGTCCCAGGAGTTTTCCTGTCTTTGGGGGCTGGCGTTCTGCGCCGAGGCGCAGGAGAGACCCCCAGAATCCCTGACCCTGGTTTGCCGCCACGTGACCAAGCTGTACATTCAGACCTGACGTTGAGCCCCTGGGGGGTGAATTGGGTGACCTCGGGCAAGGTCAGGACCCCAGTTTCCCCGTCTGTAAAATGAGGACAATAACAGGGCCCATCTGACAGGGAGAGAGGAGGCGACAAGTGAGCTGCTGGGGACAAATGTCGGGAGGTCATTGTTCTTTCCACTTCCTGGCCGCAGCTGCTGTTGTCCTTAAGGGGTGTTGTCTTTAAGGGTGGGGCGAGCAAGGTACTTGCTTTGGGGTCAGCAGTAGCCCACCACATTGGGGCCCTGCGCCTTTTCAAAAGGCAAAAGCAGTTAACACCAAGCTTGTCTTTATTTAAAAGACTGATATTTTGTTCATCATGAATTTTTTTCCCCCATGAGGTTTTGTTTCTTAAAACTGATCGCTATAAACTCATTTATCTTGGTTACTGAGTGGTTTTGGTGTCCCCTGAATTTTTCCCTGTGAGGCAAATGCCCATTCACCTTACCCAGGGCCGCAGCTCTGGTTTTTAATAACTGTAGAGCAAGACTGACGAAGCCCGTGAGGCCAAGGGGCTCATTCCAGGCTGAGGGCTTTATCAGCAGCTGCTGGCCTAGCCCCTGAGATTATGGGATGATGACTAAGGCCAGAACCCAGGGCTGGTGGTAAAGGGGCATGATGACATGCTGGGACCCTGAAGGTGGGTTATCCCCAAGGAGGACCCAGGCCAGACCGCAGGGGAAGACCAGTCTTACAGGTGATGCAGCCCTCCCCACCTCCATCCCCTTAAGGGAATCTGTGCTTTGGCCCTGACTGTGGGCCCTTGTCCACACTTAGCTGGCTTGATGGGAGGGTGGATCTTGGTGGGGGTTCCACCTGGGAAGATAGGCTCAGGTTGTGGGTCTGACCGCTGGTGCAGGGAAGGGAGGCAGGAAATCCCTGGGTCTGGACCTACACGGCCACCGCCCACCACACACGCCATCCCTTTCCTTTTCTAATCTTGTATGTACACAGTCTGATTCATGAACTCAGTCTCCCGCTGAGTCCTCTGCACCTGGTACAATAGGTGCCCAGGTCCACAGGCTGCATGCAACCCAGCCCACCCCTCAGGGAGCTCACAGTCCAGCCAGAGAGAATGCGGCAGAGTTAAACCCAGTGGGTTCAGCGGGTTTAAGAAGGGTCCTTTGGTGGCTGCCCTGCAGCTGAGGCCCCTTAGTTGGCTGGGGGTCAGGAAGTCTTCCGTGAAAAGTGGTCTTGGAGCCGAGAGATCTGAGGACAGGTTGGGCTTCAATGATCAAGTCTGCGGAGGGCTCCAAGTGCCCCGGAGCCTGGCTTGTTGGGAAGCCCCCGCCCCCAATCTGGGGAAGGGCCAGAAGATGAGTAGGAGGGTCCCCTGGCAGGAGGAGGCACCCCCAGAGCCAGCACCCTTGGTTTGACCGCACCCAGTGAGGAGGGACTCCCCACTCATGGCCTGCTCTCTGGATTGCTGGAGTTGGTTGCAGCTGGGGTTCGGGGTCTGAGGCCACCCTGACATCCTGGGCTGGGCAAAGTTGGATGTGGCCCACCCTACCCAGGGACAGCTGGGAGGGGACCCCATTAACTGCTGCTTTCTTCTTCCAGGTCCTGGGTGCGGTGATCCTGGGCTTCGGGATATGGATCCTGGTCGACAAGAACAGTTTCATTTCCATCTTACGTAAGGACCCCTCTACTCCCCGCTGGCCCAGCTGCCTCTGAACGAGGGGCGGGGCAGCAGTCAGGGCTGCTCCCACAAATATTTGACCCTAACAGCCCGTCCCTCCCTTTTTCAGCTGCCCTCGGGGCCTGCCTTGCCCAGGTCCCGCTGCTGACCACTCTGCCCCCCGGGCCTCTCCGCAGGGGTTTTCAGAAGGAATTTTCTCTCCCTCTCTAAACAAAGCTGCTGTTGTCTGGAGATCGCTGGGGGATGAGAGAGGCTTGTTCTCCATCCTGGCCCCTTCCCTCTGCCCTGAACTTGAGAAAGCCTCTTATCTCCTCCATGCCCCCACTTGCCTGCTCAGCAACACATGGGCAGTCGTGCCTCCCCTTCCCAGTTCAGAAGGAAAGCCAGGAGCGGTAGGTCGTCAGGTATGCACGAAGCACCTACTAGGTGCCTGGCCCCGGCCAGGCGGGCCAGGCAACTGCAGTGATGAGGAGGCGCCCGGCCAGCATCTGCCGTTTGCAGTCACAGTGCGCCAGGCATGGGGCCAAGCGTTTGGTGTAGATAAACTGCCGTAACCTCAGAGCAGCCTCGGGCAGTAGGGACTTCCTGCCTTTCAAATGAAGAAGTGAGGCTCAGAGAGGCAACATCCCCGGCCGAGGTTCACCCAGCCTTGGAGTGACGGGTGTGGGACTCGAACCCCCCAGAGCTTTAGTCCAGATGGTAGGGGAAGCCCCTTGTCTCCCTCTTGAAGCTGGAGGGGAAGAAGCCCAAGGCTCCCCTGCCAGGACAATAGGAGGCCTTCTCTGGTCTTCTCGCTGCCTCCTCCAGGAAGCCTGCCGGGCTTGCTGAGCTAGCCTCCAGTGGACGTCCTGAGGTGGGACGGAGGCAGAGAGCAGAGTCCAGCGACGCCACGCCCCTCAGCGAGCGGGTCCTTGGCTCACTTCCCCTCCCAGCAGCTGCCCGGGGCAGCAAGTTTGGACTCAGGCCCGTGACAGCTGCTTGATTTGAATGAAACAGAACCAGGCTAGGACGGGTGATGGAGGGGGCCCCGGGGGCTGAGCCTCCCCTCGGACGCAAAGGGAAGGGAAGTAAGGGTGATCCCCCCTCCACCATACCCACTGCTGTCTGGGGCTGTCAGTCCTGACTTCTGCTGGAGGGGGGAGCGTGGACTGCTCCCCATCGGGGGGCTAAGGTTTGGGTTTCCTGCTGCAGCCGGGTACCCACACTCCCCACGCCCTCCCCGCAAGGAGGATGGGACACGTTCTCCCTGGCCCACTTCCTCGGCCCAGGCTCCCCGCTTCCTGGGCCGGGGTGCACACCCAGCGGGCACTGCGCCTCAGGGCAAAGATTCGGCCCAGCCCGCCCACTGCGTTTCTGCCCTCTGCACCCCACCCGCCCGGTACTCCTGGGGTCCTCCCTGTTCAGGGCTGAGAATCTCAAACTGGCCAGGCTTTGGAGGCCCCCTGGATGCACCCGAGTGATTTTACAGATACCAAGGCCTGACCCCACCCCAAGGGATCTGACTCCAGGCGTGTGGGTGGAGCCCCAGAGCACCCAGGCTTTTAAAAATCTTCCTGGGGGGTTCCCCGGGCAGCCAGCGTTCAGAAACACTAATTTGTTAGCCCAGTCACCATACCCTTGAGTAACTGAGGCTCGGAGAAAGGGCAGAAGAAGACTTGCTAAGAGTCTCGCGGCAAGTGAGAGTCAGAACCGGGAGCCTGGCCCCGTGTGCCAGGCCTGCGTGACACAGCTCTCCCCTTACGGCATCGAGTCCTCACTGGGAGTCCCTGGGGCTGAGCATTACTAGCCCGTTTTACAGCGGAGGAAACTGAGGGGAAAGGTAGTAACTTGTCCACGGGCAGAGCTGAGGCGGGGGACCGGTGGGAACCAGGGGCATGGCTCCTGAGCCCCCAAGCCCGAGCCCCTGACCCCCGGGCCCTGCGGCACGCCCTGCCTTCAGGAGCAGAAGCCAGCACGGCGGGTCAGGACGCAGAGCCCCCAGCCCGATGCCCGGCTTCCAGGCCTGTCTCTGCTATCTACTGGTTGTGCGATCCTGGGCAAGTTACTCCACCCTCTGTACCTCCTCATCTGCAATATGAAGATAATAATAGACTGTGTCATAAAGTCCATCCTGAGAAATTAGGCAAGTTAATGTCTGAACGTGTTGAGAAGGGTTTCTAGTAAATCGTAAACCCTACATAAATGATTGTTAAATCAGTTTATAATACCATCTGATCCTTAGAACATCTTTAAGAAGCCGGAATTACTAGTTTTATTTCACAGAGGGAAAAAAGAAAAAAAAACAGAAACCAGAAGCCCAGAAAATGGCCTGCCCACAGCCCACAGGACTCAGAGCCTATTAGCAGCAAAGTCGGGGTTACGTAGCAACTGACTTTTCGTGGTTCTTGGTCACTTTGGGAGGTTTGGGCTACTTCCTGCCCACTTTGTTGGTACCTCTGAGACCCAACAAGACCGAGAGGATGCAGGTCTTGGAGCACGGGACCTGGGCTGTCCACGTGCCCCCTGCCTAAGTCAGGTTGCTCAGGTCAGGACCAGCCTGAGGCCCTGGAGGAGGACAGGGACTGGCCCTGGCAGAAGGCTCTGGGAAACAGAGACCCCGCGCCCTGGCTGGCCTCCCCGGAGAAGGCCCTGAGTGCTGGCGGCAGTGGCAGACTCTCAGACCCCAGCCCTGCCCCTGGGGCAAATCTGCAGCCTTCTAGCTGCTCTGGGCTCTGACAGGCAGATCAGGGTGTGGAGCCACCTTTCCTGGGTCGTGGTAGAATTTCAGCAGCATGGTTTGGATAGAGGGCCTTCCTCGGGGCTGGCACACCGTGGATTCTGTGGATGTGGGGGGAGGAGGACTCACTGGGAGGGCTTGCTGAAACCCAAACCCAGGAAGTTTAAGAAAAAGCAAAATTTGACCGCCTTCCCCTGCTCTTGCTGGTGGCTGAGAGCCTGGGCAGTGAGGGCCTGGAGTAAGAGGGAAGTCTCCTCACTCACCCCCCCCCCCCCCCCCCCCCCCCCCCCCCCGGCGCCTCTGATCAGCTTCTCCGGGTCTGCTTAAGGAGCTGGGCGGGGTGGTCGCCCTGTCCTGATGCCTGTGTGAGGTGGGCTGGCCAGGGTGTTTCCTCAGCTCCAGAACCTTCTGTCTGTGCCCAGGAAGTGGAGCTGGATCACCCCCTCCTACCCACCCACGCGCCACCTTTGTGGTCAATCCTTAAGGGCCCACACGCCCCCTCTGTGGCCGAGGTGGGATCTCAGCCCCTCTGAGGGACCCCCCTGCCCCGGGAGTCGTGGTCGGTCAGTCCGTTGGCAGCTCTGGCCGTGCCCAAGTCATCGGGAAAGCACAACCAACAGGCAGATTCCGGGTCGTCTCCGGCAAAGTCCGCCCGGCTGCGGTGGACCCAGGAACCTCTGGAAGCACCCCCGCCCTGAGGGTGCTTCACCAGCTTCCCTGCAGCGCCTGGGGCTGTCAGAGGAGAGTGCCTGCAGCCGCCTGCCCAGGGGAGGCGCGCCCCCCACTCCCGGCACGTCACAGCCTCGGGGTTCGGGGAGGACTCCCCACACCCCACACCTGGGGGCTGGAGGAGGACGTGAGCTCTTCCCTGCGTGATCCGCTGGGATTCTTGGGGATGCTGGTCGAGACTTCTGACCCCCGTCCTCCTGGGGGGGCTCATCGTTGCCATTGGCGCCGCCCCCACCCCCACCACGCGCGCACCCCCGTCAGACTCCTCTCTTTCTCACCTTCTTTTCCGTCTTCCCGTGCACCGAGCCTCCTCCCACAACAGGCGTCTGCCCTGCTCACTCGACCTTAGCCAGCCTCAGCGTCTTCATGGCCTTTCACACCCCCCACCCCACCGCACGTCCCCTTTGTGGGGTGGGGACCTCAGCAGGTTGACTGACCGCTGCATACCGAGCAGTTGCATAGCGCCTGGCATGCAGTGGTTCCCGGCAATCTCTGTGGGCTGAACAAATGAAGGAGGGACACACCGGCGTCAGTACGCACTCCCCGCGCGGAAGTGGAAAGAGCCTGGCGCTGGGAGTCTTGTTCAGTTGCTGAGTCGTGTCCGACTCTTTGCGACCCCATGGACTGCAGCACACCAGGCTCCCCTCTCCTTGCCTCTCTCCTGGAGCTTGCTCAGACTCATGTCCATTGGGTCAGTGATGCCATCCGACCATCACATCCTCTGTCGCCCTCTTCTCCTCTCACCTTCAGTCTTTCCCAGCGTCAGAGTCTTTTTCAGTGAGTCTGTTCTGCACATCAGGTGGCCGAAGTATTGGGTCTGCCTGTTTGCAAATCCCAGCTCTGGCCCTTACTGATGAGCCTTTCTGAGCCTCAGTGTCCTCATCTGTGAGATGGGCACGCTGGTGCCTGCCGGGCAGAGTTCTGGCAGACGTGTGAAGCCCCGAGGCATAGCGAGTGGACAAGAGGGGCCGCGTTTGTTGTTTGTGGACACAGAGGAAGGTGGTCAGTGCCTGTAGCCCCAGCGGAACCTGCCAGTCTGTTTTGTTAATTCAGCAGTGACTCCTACAACACTTAGCTGTGCTGGACGCTGTCCCCGGGCGGGGTTTCAGCAGGGACCGGTCCCTGCCCTGGTGCAGCTTACAGGCTCCTCGGAGTCGCAGACCATGAGCCAGAGAAGCCAGGAAAACTAGAGTCTTTTCAGTCCCCTAAGTGCTAAGGACAAAAAGTAAAGCAGGGATGGGGTGGGGCGCGCATCTAGGGGAGGCCACCTCCAAAGCGGGGGAGGGAGCAGGTGCCTGGCTGGATGGCTGACCCCAGTGTTCCGACCCCACGGCAGGGGTGTGGCTGCAGCCCTGCCCCGATCTTGCACTCAGCAAGGCTGAGACAGGCAGGCTGAACCCAGTGTCCTTCTCCCCTGGCAGAAACCTCCTCCACCTCGTTCAAGGTGGCGGCCTACGTCTTCATCAGCGTGGGGGCCCTCACCATGGTCATGGGCTTCCTGGGCTGCCTGGGTGCCGTCAACGAGGTCCGCTGCCTGCTGGGGATGGTGAGTACGGTTCCCCCCAGCACTGCCCACCCAGCGCCCCCACCTCATCCTGCCCGGGGGGCCCTGGCCCAGTCTGGGTGGGAGCATCGAGGTAAGGGGGGCGTGGTGGGGACCCTGCTGCTGACTATGTGTCTGCTCTGCGTCCCCAGTACTTTGCCTTCCTCCTGCTGATCCTCGTCGCCCAGGTGACTGCAGGGGTCTTCTTCTACTTCAACATGGGCCAGGTGAGCACCCACCCCGACTCTGGCCCCACCCCTGACCTGGGCTGGACTAGCCATGTGGGTAGGGTTGGGGGTGGGGGTGGCCTGGGGGTGGAGGACAGACAAGAGGCCTTGTGGTTGTCACGGAGAAACCCAAAGGTGGGGAATTCCTGGTATGGTGTTTAGGACTCCATGCTTTCACGGCCAAGGGTGTGGGTTCAGTCCCTGGTCGGGGAACTAGGATCCCCCAAACCTTGTGTCACAGCCAAAAGAAAGAATAAAGGAAACTCGCAGGTTCCAGGTCAGCCTCCTGGGCCTCTGGTTCCCTGTGGTCACATGGCAGAAGGCTAGAAGGGAGTGGAGACAATACAGGTGGGTGGAGTCGCTGCTGGGCCCAATATTGACTGGACCCCACCACTTCCTAGCTGTGTGGTCACTGACAAGCTGCTTGCCTCTCTGTTCCTGTTTCACCTTCTGTAAACGGGCGTCATTAATAATTTAACTCTCGGGGTTGCTGCAGTGATTCAGTGAGATTATCTTAGCAAAACATGTAGCACAATTCTCAGCATCTCGTCCGCAGATGAGGCCCAGGGAGGAGACGGTCCATGAAAACGTTATTCCCATGTCAGAGGGAAGACCCTCAGTGTTAAGGAATAGAAAATCAGACATACTGGGGCTTAAACTCTAAGGACATATGTTGTTGATTTAACCAGAAGTCAGGTTTGAAAACTCAAGAGGCCCTGGTTCTGGCTGTCTGTTCAGCATCCTCATCATGACATCTTTCCTCCATCAAGCCACTTACCTCATGGTCACAAGATGGCTGCCACAGCACCAGGCCCAACATCTGCTGCTGTGGCCAGAAGAAAGGAAGTGGGGCAGTGCCAGCCACGGCCATCCCTTTTACCCAAAAAGCAAGCCCCCAACCAGTCTCCTCCAGACTGAGTTTTAAAGGCACTCCTAGCTTCAGGGGAGGCTAAGAAAGTGAGTATCGAGCTTTCAGACTCTAAAGACAGAGACACAGAGAGAAGTAGGCTGCCTATTGGCCGCTGGGTGTGCCAGTTGATTGTGACCGTCACAGTTAGCATTATGGGGCACCTACCCTGTGCACTTGGTAATTTCTAGAAGCTTTACGCTCATTATCTCATCTCGTCCTCCCAGCAGCTCTTGTAAGTCTTATGTTGATGGGCCGGGAAGCAGATGCTCAGAGAGATGATTAACAACGACAGCATCAGTAACAGTAACGATAGCCCCTTATCCCTGATCCCTACTGAGCACACACCAGATTCTGGGCTCAGTGCCAACCACTCTCCATGCCTTCTTTTCCTGGGCCTCACCTCCTCATGCTCCAGGTGAGGGCCCAGGCTCCATGAGGCCAGTCGGAGTTCACCCTGGGCCTGGCTGAGGCTGGATCCTGCCTTTCCTCCGGACTACAGTTCTCATCTACCCACAGGGCTGGCAGAGCCAGTGGCCATGTGGACTCCCACATTTTACCACTTGAAGGTCACGTTGCCACAGATCTTTCAGCAACATCATCAAGTAATACTTCATAGAATTTAGAACAAGCCTGGTACTAAGCACGTTGTATATACTGCATTTATTTGTTCCTCAGAGCAAGCCTTTGAGGTCACGGGTATGAGTACCCTCATTTTCAGATGTAGAACCCAAGGCACAGAGAGGTTAAGTCACTGGGCCAAAGGTCACACAGCTAGTAAGTGGCAGAGCCAGGGTTTGAACCCAGGCAACCTGGCTTCCTGGTTCATGCTGGTGAAATTTTCATTATAGTGCTTCCTACCTGAATCAGTTTTGCTTATTTATAATCTACCCAGTCTGTTTCCTGGGAGCACTGGAGCTAGCTTCTAACATAGGCATAGAGCAGCTAAAATCAATATGAGAAAGATCAGAAGACACACCAAGAGAGAAGAAAAATGTTATTCCTGAGCTGGGGGACAAGATACTCATGGGAGCTTAGAGCTAACTTGAACACTGAGCTTCCTGGCAGCCAAGGTGAAAGGGAAATTAACAGTTTAGTAGATGAAAGGAAGTTGGCTTGGTCACCAGACAGAAAGCCGATGTTGAGGGAAGGGAAGCTATTCTCCCAGTGCAAGGGTTGCAGGATCGGGTCTTCATTTCCACCCGTGAGGCACTTGGGCTTCTCTGGGCCCCAGTCAGTGGCACATTACCAAGAGAGTGGATGAGGACTGGTCCCCAGAGAGCAGCTCCTGTGACTCAGAAGCTAGTCAAACGGTGCTGGGCAGTCCACCTCTTCACCCCCGTGTTGTCCCCTCTCACAGTAATAAAGACAGTGTCCATCTCTGAGCACCAGTCACGTCCCAGGGGCTGAGCTAGTCGCTTGACACTCATTTTAGTTTTACTGGCATTTTCAGGTTTAAGAAACTGGGGCCCAGGAAGGCAGTGACTTTTAGCCCTGGTCACATGCAGTTCAAATGCAACAGGGCGGAGATTCCCATCCACTCCCACCCGAGGCCTGTGCCTCCCTCTACTTCCACGCTGCCTCCCTCTAGCTGGCATAATCTGCTTGGCTGCCAACCAGGAGCCATGCCCCGGAGGCGACGCCCAGCCCCAGAGCAGGGCTGGTTTGGAGAATCAGCTCTCCTGACTCTAGTCCAGGCTGTGTGTGTCACGGTACCCCGCTGTCCCCTTCTCTGCCTTCCTCCAAGCCCCCAGACTCCACGCTTCACGCTCCCCAGCCCCCAGCCCCAGCCCTCCTCCCCTTGGCCCACCTCCTTCTCTGGAAAGCAGGGGGAAATTTCCTGACTTCGCTGGGGAAGTTCTGGCGCCACCCGATTGCCCGAGTTGGAATGAATGATTTATTTTTTCTTTCCTAGCACATTGTAAATCCCAGTGGGAGACTAAACATGCCCTTGGTGGTGTTTATTCCTGCAGACGAGGCCCAGCTGGGGAGGTGGGACTTGGGTGAGCCTGAAGGAAAAAGGCTTTTTGGAAGGCGACGGGCCTGTCTTCCCCCTCTCTCCAGGCCTGCTGGGCAGGTGGGAGGGACTGAGCCCCTGGGGTCTCCCTGAAGTGGTCTCCAGTGTCTTTCCTCCCAGCAGCCACTGTTCCCAGGGTGGCGGCAGGGGAGGCTGGGCGCCTCGGGCAAAGCACACGCCTTCCAAGCCCTGGGGTCTGCGTCTATCAACGGAGAATAGAGCTGGTTGGCTTCCCCCAGCCCCAGGGCTGCTGGGAGCCCAGACTTCAAAGCCTGTAGCAAACAGTGTTGGCCCAGGCCCTGGACCCCAGACTCAAGCTGCCCATGTCGGAGCCCCGCTCTGCGGCCTCGGCAAGTTACTGCCTGTCTGTGCCCCAGTTCCCTCCTTTGTCAAGCAGCAGCAATCCTGCAGGTCCACTCTCCCTTAGCCATAATTCCAAAGTCCAAAAAACACTTCGGAAACCCAGTGTACCACTCGCCGCTCATTTGGTGGCAAAATCGAGTCCGGATAGAAATGAGCTTGTTGATGGCCTTGGCTTACCCCCTTTAGCTGTCCCCTGGGAAGTACAGAATGGGAGAGATTGTGGGGGTGACACGCAGCCCTCTGGCCCTGCCTAAAATCCGACCGTTTCTCGGGGCCGGAGCGCACTGGCCCCAAAGGCCACCTTATAAGCGGGGCACCAAGGATAGAGAGTGTTGACAGATGGGAAGGGCCTAGTGTCTGCCTGGCCTAGGGCAGATGTGTGCTGGCGTCATTGCAAGAGTTTCTTATTATTGTCACCATTGCTGACTTCACTAATGCCTCGTAAGGGCTCAGTGAATGGGCAGCTGTTCCTATTGTCAGCAGTACTAATGTTCACATTAGCAAGGGCTATGGGAACCAAAATTTAGGTATGGAGTAAAGATTCCCCTGGCTGTCTCCTTGTCTGATCATTACCCAGCCCCCATTTAGTGGGAAAAGCTCAGGTCTGGGTTCGCCGCTGCCTGCTGTGTGGCCTTGGACATGTTACTCAGCCTCTCTGAGCCCCTGGTGACCTCTTGAGTCATTCCCAGCTCGGTCACCCTGGGATGCTGGCTTGTTCTTTCTGGGTGGTGGAGGGCGGGCAGGAGTCAGTGCAGAAGAGGGTGAACTAGTAACCGGTTCCCAGAAGGTCCTGGGTGCCGGGCTGGGTGCACACACACAGGCCGTCCCACTGACCTGCTCCTGGGAGGCCGCTGAGGCTCTGAGAGTTTGTATCGGGGGCTTCCTGGGTGGCTCTGTTGGTAAAGAATCTCCCTGCAGTGCAGGTGGCCCAGGTTCAGTCTCTAGGTCGGGAAGGTCCTCTGGGGAAGGGAATGGCAACCCACCCCGGTATTCCTGCCTGGAGAATTCCACGGACAGAGAAGCCTGGCAGGCAACGGTTCATATGGTCGCAAAGAGTCAGAAAGGACTGAGGGACTAATAGTTTCACTTTCAGCTTGAGCAGAGGCCTGAGGACTGAGAGCGCGAGGGGAGGAGCTCGCGTGGTCTGGGTGGTCGCTGGGGCGGAGGCGGGGGCGCGGTGGTGGTGACGGGCTCAGCTGGACTGCTGTCTGCTCTGCAGAGAGGGTGGCCGGCCGGGAAAACCATTATTCCTTTCCTCCTCCTCCCCTCTCCCATGCAAGAGGCCCACAGTAGCCAACCAGCCAGTGCCCATAGGAGCGAACACACAGGTGATTCCTCAAGGAACACACAGTTCCTTGAGGGCATCGTGTTTGGAGACAGCCCTCCCTGCGTGGAAACCTCCTGGTGACTAGCTTGGGTTTCCACTGCCACCGGGAGGTGGCTGGAGCCAGGACGAGGGTGGCGGTGGAGGTGGGTGGTGGGGACCTTTCTCTTCCCTTTCGGGGAAGGGGAAGAAGGCACCCAGACTGTCCTTCTGGAAAGGGATTCTGGAGACCAGTGGGGGCAGAGACTGTCAAGCACCCGCGTGTCTGGCTCCAGCAGCTGACTCGGGCCCCGCCCTCAGGGAGCCTATCGTGGGGGCGGGACAGACGTACATGGTGTGGCCCCCTGCTGAATTCTTTGGCAACTGGTTATGTAGATGGCAGCCAGACTTTCAGCAAAGACCTAGGTGGTCACTGAGAGTGAAAATGCTACCCCTTCCACATCTCCCAGGGCAAAGGGTCCTCATTTCTTACCAGGTTCCCAGGATGAAGCCTCAAAGCGCTTGGCAACCCCTTTTGTGGGTACAGGGGGAGGGGGCAAGAAGGTGTGGGTCCCTTTCATCGCACGGGGACCCCTCATTGTGAGAGGCAATTTGACACATAAGAGCTTGGAGAGAGGGCTGATCACCATCCCAAAGAGCCTGCAAAGAGCCTGGAGATTTACCCTGGGGAGGAGGGGGTCTCAAACATCTGAATGATGTTTGTCCTGGGAGAGAACGATTCGATTTGTTCTGTGTGGTCCCAGCTGGGACTTGGGAGGGAGAGGGAGGATGGAAACCCATGGCTAGGTCATTTGGGCTCAACTTAGAATGAACTGGCTGAACCAAGACCCTCCCCTCAATGTGCTATTTTGTGTAGTACTGAGTTCCCCATCACAGGGAGCATTTAAGCAGAGCCTGGAAGAGTACAAAAAGGATTCTGACTTTTGGATGATATGCTGGACTCAAAGATGTCTTCTGATTGTACCTCTCTCAGAAAACTCACACTACAAAGTGACATAAAATCATAGCATGGGGTGGGGGTGGGGGAGGAGAGTTATCCCAGAGGATGGCAGGGTTGGAGATGGTGGGTGGCCTGCTGTGATAGGATCTCAGGGTTCTGGAGATGCACGTAGCAGGTGATGGTTGTATGCCCACAACTTGCCAGCTGTCTGACCTTGTGAAGTTGTTCTCACTGTCTGAGCCTTGGTTTTCTCTTTGGGGAAGTGGGGAGGATGGTATTGGACAAGACTAGGGCTGGCTTCCTAGGTGTGTTCACTGAGCAGCCACACAGCATCCCACACTTAGAGGGTTTCTGTGCTTGGGCTGATGTCTTGAAATTCCTAATCATTTTGAAGTAAGGAGCCCTGCATTTTCACTTCACACTGGGCTGTAAATTATGCAGTCATTCCCGGGCAAGCCTCTCTATCACATGTAGCAGTAACCCAGCTGAAACTGGCCTGCCCTGGCTGCAGGCTCAGCTGGATCCAGGCTTCTAAAGGCTGCCCCCGGCACTGTCTGTCTTCATCTTCAGCCCTGCTCACCTCCGTTGGCATCCTCCTCAGGTCAGCTGTCCCCAGGGGGCTTGGGGTGGCCACTCAGGCCCTCATCCCACCAAATTAGCAGAAAGCGAGGGCCCTCGGGCATGACCTTGGGTCATTTGCCCATCCCTGAACCACTCGCTGTGCCAGGGTGTAGAAGGCGCTGAGTGGCAGCCTGGGTTTTTGCTTGCCCCTGGCAGCGAGGAGGCAGGACTCCTCAGCGCATGGTGGGTTTGAGGGGTGCTTACTGCTAAGGAAGGGAGTTGCTGTTTGAAGAAGGGAGAGTGGACATGGGGCAGGCAGAAACCACAGAGAGGCCCCTGCAGGGATGAAGTGAGATGGCGAGCTGCTTCTCCCTGCTCCTCCCTGTCTCAGGAATAGCCTGGTTGCCAGGGTAACATCCCCGGGCTCCCGACACTGCCTCCTGGGCTTTGGGGTCCCAAGGCCTCAACTCCGAGCTGAATCAGCCCCTGCCACTGTGGCCCCCCGTGGGGCAGTTCGGTCCCTGGGCCCCATTCTGGGCTGGAGGATGGATGTGGTGTTTCCATGGAAACTACCCAGCCTCAGTGGAAACCACCCAGCTTCCAACACCTTCTCATTTCTGGGGGCTGAAACAGGGAAGTCTGAGCTGTTGTGGCAACCATGCTGAGTATAAATAGAGCCCAGGTCGGTGGGGGAGGGCCGGTGGGAGGATGTGGGGGGAGACAGCTCTCTCTGCAAGTGCCCCTGGGGACCCCCTTCTTTCCACGCCTCAGGGGTCATCTGCTCACTGGGGAGCCGAGGTGGAGTGCAGAGGGTAGGGGCAAAGAGACTCAGATTCTGCAGCAGACAGCCCTCGCTGCGTGACGTGGGCCAGCCTCTGAGCCGCTCTGGTAGAAAACTACTCGTTGCAGTGACCTCAAGGGGTTTCATTCTAAACAAGGGAACTGAGATAGCTTAAACTGACACCTAGGCAGCTTTTAATTATTCGTTAAGAGAATTTAAAGTGAGTGGTCCTTGTCAGCACTGGAGAAAAGACTATGTCCACGTCTGTGAGTTAACCTAATGTCCAACTTTACATTTTACCTTCTCCATGTGGTTCTGTTATAATACATTGTGCGTTGCGTTACACAGCCATATGGTCTGCAGATTTTTGTAGACTTCCATAGATTTTGACCAAATTAAACATATTAAAGATAAAGTGCTAAAAAAAAAAAGAAAAAGAAACTGCTCTGACCTATTGCAAGCAATGGCCATGTGGTTTAAATGCTGATAGAGCTCAGTGGGTAAAACCTTGGGTTCTGGACTCAGTCAGACCTGGGTCCAAATCCCGGCTCTTCACATGTTGGCTGTGAGACCTTGGGCAAGTTAATTAACCTCTCTGGGCCTTGTTTTCTGCCTCTCCATAATACCTAGGCCATGGATCTGCCTGGAGGGATGGTCAAATAAGGCATTAAAAGTCCTTAGCACGGTACTGGTAATAACAAGCTTAGTCCAAGTTGGCCTCTGCTGTTGTGATTAGTTACTGACAGGCTAGCTTTGCAAGTTGTAGACCTCTGCCAATGAAACCGGAGAGACATTTGACTAAGAAGTTTATGGTTTAGAGAGGGACAGAGAACGATCCTGGGGTGGGCCGGGGGTGGCGCTGCCTGGGAGGGGGCTGGTTTCCCAGGGCGGGTGAACGGCGGGGTCCGGGCCCACAGGGCAGTCTGGAGGATGTGGGTTCTTTGAGCGCTGCATTCGTGGGGAGCTGGAGGAAGCCCCTGCTAACGGAGTTCTGAGCTGGCTCGCTCTGAAAGCCCCCATCTGGAGGCCCCTGTCCCATCTCCCCGATTCCACTTTCTCAGGAACTGAGGGGCAGGCATGGGGCCGTCCCCTCGGTCTCCCTGCTCCTCTCAGGCCCCTTGCCCCGAGGTTCTGCGAGGACAAGAGGTGACCGTGAGCAGCCTGTTCCAGTCGGGGCGCCCGGGAGGTCCCTGAGCAAGGTCCGCAGGTGGGGCCGGTTTGGGTCTCACCTGCCGCTGCACAGTGGATTGGTTTCTGAAAAGCTGCCATAGTGAGATCCTCTACTCAAACCTCAGGAAGAGGCCTTGGGGGCCGAAGCCTTTTGATCCCTGCCCCTCACACCCACCTTCTTTATAAACGAGTGTTTCCTCTGCGGGGTTAGCAAAAAGCAGGTGTTTCCCTCTCCCCCCACAGGGGCCCGACATTCTGAGCCAGCCTAGGCAGATGTGAACTTTGGGGGGGCCCTGAAGCTGGGCAGGTGGCGGGGTTCCTCGTGTGTTCATCCTCCATGCTCGCCGCACACTTCCCCTGGCCAGGCTGACTCAGGCTCAGTCCCCGCCCCCCCACGGAGCTGATGTTCCAGTTGGGGAGAGAGACCATAGATTCTGGAGGCAGAAGGTATGCTATGACGAGGCTACAAGGAAAAACCTGCAGCGTGCCTCCCCTCGTAGGATACAGGGGGCCTGGCAGGGGATAGGGAAGGGCTGAGATTTTCCTGGGCGGTTCAGGAAGGCCTTTCTGAGGAGCAGCCATTTGAGGAGAGCTCTAAAGAGAGTGGGAGAATGAGCCACGTTCATATTTGGGGGAAGAAGATTTTAGGCAGAGGGGACAGCAAGTGCAAAGGCCCCAGGCAGGAGCGCGCCTTGCCCAGAGACCTGCGTAACTGAAAAGGAAGGCGGAAGAGCAGGGATAATGAGGTCTGGAAGCAGCAGGGCCAATTTGGTAAAGCAATTATCCTTCAATTTAAAAAGTTAATTAATTAAAAACAAACAAAAAGAGCAGGGCCAAAAAGTGTAGGGCCTGTGGGCTGTTGAGAAGACATTTCTCCCGAGCTTGGTGAGACGCCCGCCGCAGCAATGACGTGGACAGTCTCGTCTACAGGCTCATGTGCTGTTGAGTGCTGAGGAGACGGTCAGGCGGGGGTGGCTGACCCTGACTGCACCGGGGTCGGGGGTGCTTGCGCCCAGGGAGGACCAGGAAAGTGCTGGAATGGGTGACAGCATGCTTTGAGCAGTGAGCGTGGCCCCAGCGTTTAGGGGCATGGCGGAGAGGCAGCTTGAGCACGTGTGACCGGGGATGGGCTCGCGCGTTTCGAGCATGCTGACCGCGGTCCGTGCTCTCTCCTCTGCAGCTGAAGCAGGAGATGGGCGGCATCGTGACCAAGCTCATTCACAACTACACGGACGGCTCCGGGGACAACCTGCAGGAGGCCTGGGACTACGTTCAGGCTCAGGTGAGGGGTGCGGGCAGGCCTCCGGGTGCCCGTGGGCCTGGGGTGCCTGACGGACAGAAGCCGGCGGCTTGAGTGTGAGCGTGTGTCTGCTGGGGTCAGGGGCTCCTGAGCAGCCCCTCTTCCTGCCCGACCTCCAGTCACCCCCACAGCTCTGGGCCCAGGGGCCTTGGGCCCGGAGGCTGATCTGGGATTCACAGCACTCTCCCCACCCTCGGCCAGAGAGGTGAGGCAGTCCTCCAACTGTTCCGCTCAAGCCAGGCTGGGCGCTCCCCCTGGAGGTTACGAAACCACGTGTCCAAGCTGAGAGGCTGCACAGGGTGAGATCCGCCTCTGCTGAGCTGGCATGGCAACCTTCCGGGGCGAGAGGAATGTCCTATTCAAATTTTGATCCAGGTGGTGGTTATGTCAACGTGGGTAGAAAAGTTCATCAAGACGCATTTGTTCACTTCAGTGTGAAGTGAACTTGCTCAGTCGTGTCTGACTCTTCGCGACCCCATGGACTGTAGCCCACCAGGCTCCTCTGTCCATGGGATTCTCCAGGCAAGAACACTGGAGTGGGTGGTCATTCCCTTCTCCAGGGGATCTTCCCGACCCAGGGATCGAACCAGGTCTCCAGCATTGCAGGCAGACACTTTACCATCTGAGCCACCAGGAAAGTCCAATACACTTTGGAGTATTTCACCTCAGTTAAAGTGGAAGAGAGAGACGGGCTGACTGACTGACTGGGTTCCCAGCCTGCCCTGATGTCCATGTTCCTGCCTTGATGTCGAACCAGCCACCGCCCACTGCAAACACCCTCGGTGATGCGATCCCAGACGCCCCCCTTGGTGGTCCCGGATGTTGTCGCGCTCGCCCGGGACCTGCCCTCCCCGGCGGTAGCCTCCCCCTCTGTCACGAGAGGCCCTGCTGGCCCTGCCCGACCGCTGCCTTCGGGGAGTCCTGTGGGCGTGAGGGGCAGGGAAGGGGCGGCACAGGAAACCCTGACACCAGGAGACCCCGGGGACTAGGGGTGGGTCTCTGCCCTGGCCTCGTGGGCACGTCCGTTCTCCGAGCAGTGAAGAGGGGAGGGAGACACTTCCTGGCCTACACGCGTCACCGAGTTTTGGAGACACGGGGGGCCTGTGTCACCTGAGAGGCTCCAGGCGCACGGGAAGACATTGTCATCCCACCTTTGGTTTGATCCACAATTGCCGAGAGGCTTTGCTGAGATCAGAGGGGGGGGGGGGGTCCCAGGATAAACAAGTGTCAGGGGAGGAGGTGGGTGACTGGGGGAATTCCTGCCGCAGGCAGGACCTCCGGGTGACTTGATGTCTGTCAGAGGCTGCTTGGGATGGCGGTAAGGAAACAGAAGGCGAGTCGGGCTGCCAGGGGCTGAAATACAAAACTCAGCTACTTCCTGGCCAGGCCTTCCCTGACTCAGTCTCCTCATCTCTAAAATGGGACTACCAACCCATGCTCACGCATGATGAGTTTATAAAGGCGAGGCACTTAGCACGTGGCCTGTGAGTGGTGATGTTTAGTTAGGACGCCTGGGGAATTGAGACACAGTAGGTGTCCTGCAGGGGGCCCTGGTGCAGAGCGACCGAGAGACGCTGCCTCACTTTGCGTGGGTGTGCAAGGGGCTGTGGGTGCCCCTCAGAGGTGCCAGCCTTTCTTGCTGGAGAGGAGGCAGCCAGCAAGAAAGGAGCAAGGTAGAAGATAGAGCCTCAGTGAGAAACTGACCGGAGCGGGGCAGCGCCTGCGTGTGCCTGGCACGCCCCCTGCTGGCCACCGGGCTGCCGTGCAGGACCCCGTCACTTCGGACGGCAAGGAGGCCGGCAGGGAAGCGCCCGCGTGCTGGGCACGATGGCACGCAGCGCACCCCTACCCGCCCCTCAGCCCTAGCGGAGTGGCTGTCATCACCCCATTCTCCAGATGAGGAAACTGGGGCGCAGAGAAGTGCAGTGACTTGCCTGTGCGCAGGGCAGGGCTCACATTCGACAGGGCCCACCCCCAACTCCGCTCTGCCTTCAGGGGCATTTTCTGGACACAGCCCTCGCCCCTGAGATTCTGGTCCCGTCGGCAAGTCGGGAATTCAAGTCCACCTGTGATCTGAAGCCTCTTGGGGTCCCCTTCACAAGCTTTCTTTGCCTCAGGATCATCTTGAGCATTTTCTCCTCTAAAAAGGCAGATGTGCATCTCCCTTTTCACTCTGGCAACCGCGAAGCTCAGAGCCAAACCTCAGCTCCAGCCTGTGCTCAGAGCCTGCAGGTGGAACCAGCCTCTCCTGGGCGACTGCCGTGCCCTCCTGACCTGGGCTGGAGGCCTTGCCTGCCTGGTCCCTTTTCATCCTCGTAACAGGTCGACTTAGGGAGTTAGTTAGTTTCCCCCATTTTCCAGGTGGGAAAGTTGAGGTTAGCACTTTGACCAGAGCTGAGTAGCTAGAAGGTGGCAGAACTGAATTGGACCCCGGTAACCTGACTCGAGCCCCCACACCCCCAGTCGTATGCCATCTGCCCTCCTCATGTCCTGCACACCCATGTCCTTTCAGCTTGACCGTCCCTTCTGTTGTTTTATATTTTTGCTGCTTCTGATTTTGTTTCCTGCTGTTTTCATAGTTTATGGTGTATCCTGAGAGCCCCTTTCAACTCCTCGTGGCTCACAAAGGCCAAAGTGAAACCTAAACTCTAATCCTGGGAGTTTGGCTGAGGCTGGGGGGGGGGGGGTCGGGGGAGGGGGAGTTGGGGGACAGACCTGAGCTCCTGTCCAGGAAGCCCCCAGCTGAGTGGGCGGTGGGCTCGAGCACCCTGTCCTGTCCCCCCCCCCAGGTGAAGTGCTGCGGCTGGGTCAGCTTCCACAACTGGACAGAAAACCCCGAGCTCATGAATCGCCCCAACATCACCTTCCCCTGTTCCTGCAAGAAGAGTGATGAGGAGGACGCCCTCGCGTTGCCGCAGAAGGGCTTCTGCGAGGCGCCCTTTGGCAACAGTACCCAGAGCGGCAACAACGCTGAGGACTGGCCGGTGTACCAGGAGGTGCGTGGGTGGTTGTTTGGGGGGGGCTCGGGGCGCGGTGGGTTCAGACCCTCCGACCCCCGGCCTCACCTGGGCCATTGCTACATCGACCTTTCTTCGCAGAGCTATTCCTGCCTTCCTTTGATTCCTCTGCTTGTCATTTGCACCTTCATCTTTGTGTTCATCAGTGGGTCCATTCGAGGACCACCCAGCCCCCGCTCCACCGGTCCTCCGGACTGGGGGTGGCCCCCGCCCCCGGCGATCCTGCGTGTCGGGGTGACGCGGCCCATCGTGAGGTGACGTGGCTGTGTTCTCTGCTCGTAGGGCTGCATGGAGAAGGTGCAGGGCTGGCTGCAGGAGAACCTGGGCGTCATCCTCGGCGTGTGTGTGGGCGTCGCTGTCATCGAGGTCTGGGTCCCCTCCCTTCCAACCTCCACCCCCGGGTTGCCCCTTCCCAAGACTGGCCCTGCTCTGCAGACATCGGGGTGGAGGGCGGGGTGGGCTGAGGCCCATCAGCTTCTAGAGGCCCCGTGGTAAGCCTGGCCTGACCCCTGCCCCTCGCAGGGCCCTCTGCCACCTGAGTCACGGGTTGGTCCTGAGGCTCTAGCTGAGGACCAGCTTTGTGCAGGTCAGGCCCTGTGTGCTGACCCCGACTGCGGGATGCTCCTCCGGGGTCCCGCCTCTGACTGTCTCCCTCTCCCTCCCAGCTCCTGGGGATGTTCCTATCCGTGTTCCTCTGCCGGCGTGTCCATTCTGAAGACTACAGCAAGGTGCCCAAGTACTGAGGCGGCTGCTGTCCCCACCTCCCTGCCTGTCCCCCCAGCCTCAGGGCTCCTAGGGGTCTCTCCTAGGCTCCCCCGCTCCAGGCCCGCCTCCCACCTCACTGCCAAGACCCCTTGTCCGTCTCGTGCTGGCTGGAAGTTGGGGGGGCTTCCTGGGGCCTGGACCCCCTCTCCTTTGCTTTTTTGCTGTCAGCCTTAAGCTCCAGCTATTCTGTGGCTCCTCCACACACTCCCTGTCTGCCAGGGTTGTCTTAGCAACCCAAAGGAAACGCTCCCTGCACAGGTGGGCTGGGTTTCCACCTGCCTTGGGGGCTGTATATATTGTATGGGAGAAAGTGTGTTAATAACTGGGGCGGGGGTTTGGATAAGGCACCCTGGGTTGTCACTGCCCACTGCGTGGGTCAGCTTTGCTTCCATTCTGATGCTTCTGTCCTTGGTTTTTCCATTTTCCTCGAGGTAGTGGGAGAAGGTGGGCTTGACCTGACATAAGAGCGGCACCCCTTCTCCAGCCTGACCCAGCCCCACCCAAGCAGCTCGGGCCAGTCTGGGCCACGCTGTGAGGGCAGGGCCCGCATGAACTGGGCTGAAAGGGGGCAGCCTGGGCATGAAGGTCTGGACTGGCCCTGGGTCTCTTAGGGAAGCGGGAGTGAGCCCTCCCAGTGTGGCACAGAGCTGGCCCTGCATTCACCAGGACCCTGAGCAGCCCAGGGAAGCGAGGCTGCTTTCTCCTGTCCTCTGTCCCCCAGGGAATGGGTGGGTAAGGTTGTGCCTTGAAGGGGAGTGGGGAGGGGCCCAGGGCACAGTTCTGTAAAACACACATGACTGATTATTAAAGAGGATTTGTAACAATCCAGCCTGCCGTGGTGGAGATGCTGCTTCCGAGGGCAGGGACGGAGGACCAAAGGGGCGAGCTGATGTGGATGGGGTGGCCAGGCCTGCGGGAAAGAGTGGTGAGCGCCTCCCTGCCATCCCCAGGACAGGGGGTCCTTTAGGGGCACCTCTGGCCCTCGTTCAAGCTGGCACACGAGAAGTGTGACACCTGGCTCTGACCCGTTTGCCTGGCTGCCGGCCTGCCTGGGGTTTGATGTGTGTGTTCAAACAGGTGTAGATGGTACCCCTAGGGTACAGGTGCCCCCAGAAAGTGACCCAAAGTGGGCAGAGTGCGGAGGTGGGTCAGTGAAGCCACAGAGTAAACTCTGCCTCTTTCTAGAGCATCTGTTTCTGTTTGTGTGCTTACAAAAGAAGGAAACATTTTCATATTGAAGAAATGTGATGGAGTAAGACGTGCAGAATTCAGGAGGTTTTGAAAGATTCAAGAAGCATCTTTAAAGGAAGCTCTTACTTGTACTTACTCGAGTAAGGAAGTTGAGCCCCAGCACACAGCCCTGCCCAGCGTCAGGAAGCTTGGGGGCGCTGTGCAGACACTCTGCCCTGGCGGCTGCTTTAGGAATATGAGCGCGGGGAGTCCCCTGGGGTGAGGGTGCGGTGGGTCTGGAAGGCTGGGGGAAAGGCCCCTCTAGGAGGTCACTCGCTCCACCATCTCCTCCCCTCTGACTCCTCTGAGGCCCTGGAGGCAGAGGAGGGCGTGGGTGGGTGCGGGGACTCGCCTCCCTAAAGAGGGGCGGGAAGAGCGGTGGGTAGGGTGCTTCAGCAGGAGCCACCAGGTGGCGCTGCTGCCCCATCCCAGGAGCCTGGTGGAACGCCGGGGTGGTTCCCAGGCTGGTGGGTCTCTCCCTGGGGTACAGCTGGTGAAACTGCAGATTCCAGGGCTCAGCAGGTCAGAGGCAGCAGATCTGGGCTGGGGAGAATGAACCAACATCTTGGACAGCCCTCCAAGGTGATTCCTGAATCAAGTCGCTTTCATTTCTCAGGCCCTGACAAGAGGTAGCTTAGAGATGCTCCCTCCCCAAAAAGAGGCGGACTGGAGGGTGGGCCTGGGGCAGACAGTGCTTGTCTATCCAGGAAGTGGGGCGCACACCTTAGGAGCAGCCGAACACTTGATCTGAACCTAATTAAATTCTTGCCAGAGGCTTTCTGTGGCTAAAACCCTAGGCAAATCCGAGCTGGGGCCCGTGGGAGGTATCAGACACAGCCCTGGGCTGAAGAAACCTTAAACCCCAAGGTGCGGTTTACCATAATCGGGGATTCCCCTGGGGCTCTTACCCAGCTCAGGGGGCTGAGGGCTCCCAGTGAAGCCACTCCAGCTGATTTGATTTTGTTTTTTTTATAATTCGCCTCATTCCACAACGGAAGTACATATAATAAAACATAAAACAATAGAGAAAATAATAAATTTATGAAGAAGCTCCAATGCTTTGGCCAACTGATGGGAAGAGCCGACTCATTAGAAAAGACCCTGATGCTGGGAAAGACTGCGAGGAGGAGGAGAAGGGAGAGACAGGATGGCGTGGTTGGATGGCATCACCGACTCAGTGGACGCGAGTTTGAGCAAATTCTAGGATATACTGAAGAATAGGGAAGCCTGGCGTGCTGCCGTCCATGGGGTCGCAGAGTCAGGCATGAATGAGTGACTGAACAACAGCCACCACAGTGAAGAAGCATAGCCCTGAACGAAATAAACACAAGTTTGAGTTGCCCAGCCTGGTGATGGCTAATGCATGGTGTGCACAGTGTGTTCCCCGTGGCTGCACGAACAGCAGACATCACTAGTTGATCATCCATCTCATTTTCTTAGCCCAGATGTACTCAGGCTATACTTCCAGCTGATATCCCTCATTGCAGCCTCTGGATCCTTCTCAGCTCAGCACAGGTGATCAGTCTAGCTAGAATGCAGAGTGAAAGCAGTTGCCAACCTTGAGGTCTAGTTGTTTAGTTGAACCCTATATAATTTTACCTCTGAGCTTCCTGGTGGTCAAAGCAATAAAGGGAAAATTTTCAGCTATATAGCTTTAATTTCTCAAGGTTTCCTTAGCTTAGCCACTAGGAAGACTGCAACTAGAATTCAAGACGGCTCAGTTCAGTCAGTTCAGTCGCTCAGTCATGTCCAACTCTTTGCAACCCCATGGACTGCAGCATGCCAGGCCTCCCCGTCCATCACCAACTCCTGGAGTTTACTCAAACTCATGTTTATTGAGTTGGTGATGCCATCCAATCATCTCATCCTCTGTCGTCCCCTTCTCCTCCCACCTTCAATCTTTCCCAGCATCAGAGTCTTTTCAAATGAGTCAGTTCTTTGCATCAGGTAGCCAAAGTATTGGAGTTTCAGCTTCAGCAATCAGTCCTTCCAATGAATATTAAGGACCGATTTCCCTTAGGATGGACTGGTTGGATCTCCTTGCTGTCCAAGAGACTCTTGATTCTTCTCCAACACCACAGTTCAAAAGCATCAATTCTTTGGCTCTCAGCTTTCTTTATAGTCCAACTCTCACATCCATATATGACTACTGGAATCTCCTGCATTGCAGGCAGATTCTTTACCAACTGTGCTATCAGGAAAGCCCCCAAGATGGCTCTGAGACCCACAAACTTTGCTATCCCTTCATGGTAGGAGCAGAAAGTATAAATGGACCTGCTGTGCCTGACCGGGAGCTGGTTATTGGCAATGGGGACAGGAGCCGTGCTGTCCGTCAAAGAGGACCCAGGAAGATCTTGTGAAGGTGCTCGGACCCACCAGTGACAGTTCTGCATAGCTGGTGCTTGGCCAGCCCTGACTCTGAACTAGTCCCACTGACATGTTCACTGATTTGCTCACTACAATCCAGTGAGGGGCATGCTCACGATTACCCCCATTTTACAGATAAGGACAATGAAGAATAAGAGCTTAGCTAGTTCCCTCAACATTCTGCTATTGCTCAGAGCAGCGGGAGGGACTTCCCTGGTGGTCCAGTGGTTAAGATCCTGCCTTCTAACGCAGGAGACGTGGGTTCAGTCCCCAGCCAGGAAACTAAGACCCCGCGTGCCTGGGGCAGCTAAGTCCACCAGCCACAACGACAGGAAGCCTGTGCGCTGCCACAAAGACCCAGCACAAAGTAAAAAAGTAATTTTAAAAATAAAAGGAGTGGGAGCTGTATCCTGACCATTGGGTTGCACCGTCTGCAGGTGAGGGTGGTCCTACTGGCAAGGCAGCAGGGAGCTGACCCACTGAGAAGGCAATGGCAGCCCACTCCAGTGTTTCTGCCTGGGAAATCCCATGGACAGAGGAGCCTGGTGGGCTGCAGTTCTTGGGGTCGCAGAGGAGTCAGACACGACTTAGCGACTGAACAAACCACCATCACTCTGCCCTGCAAAGGGACCCATGAGCTACCCCTGCCCACGGTGGGCTTACGGTGGGGAGAGAGGCCAAGGAAAGAGACAGGCTTGGTGTTTGGCTGAGGGCTGCGGTCCCTGGCCAGATAAGGAGAATCTGGACTCAGAGCTGTGTGGGGACAGGGATGGGGTCTGGTTCAGCTTAGCGGGCCCTCCGCGCCCAGGCAGCAATTCTACCCCACAAGGCTGGGGGTGGGGAATGCCCGTCCCCTGGCCTGAGAAGGGCTCGGTCCGTGGGTCAGGCAGATCTGGGCTCAAACAGGAACTTCAGGTGCTCAGGAGCCACGCGAGCCCTGGTAACCCTCTTCACCTCTTGGTGCCTCACTTTTCTCATCTGAATGTTGGGAGGATGCCAGGCTCAGGTCACATGAAAGATGTGGAACCTGTAGGCACCTGGGCCCCCAGGAACCCCGAACCGGAGCGAACAACTGTCTCCCTGGGCTTTGCCCATCTCCTAGCGCCCCCAGCTGAGCAGACTTCTGTCCTATCTGTCTGAGACCAGGGCGGCAGAGGGTGTGGGGCTCACGTGGAGGGTGAGGGGCTGCAGGAGGCGGGGCCAGAGAAGCCCAGGGCCCTGTGAGGCAATGGGGGAGAGGAGGTGGTCATAGGGCAGAACTTCCCTGCCCTTCAGTAATGCCCGTGGGGGTGGCGGGAGGGCCCAGCGGATTGCCTGGGAGAAGTAGGCAGGAGGGTGTCAGACCTCTGCCTGGGGTCTGTCTCAGGACCCCCAGGCCCCTGGAGTTGGGAATGACACCAGTGTGGGGCCAGCAGTCAGGTGAGCATTAGGAAACCTCCAACTCCTTTCTTCCCCACGCACCTCTCTGCTCCTCAATCCCCCTGGGCCTGGGTGGCAGAACAGGAGAGCCAGGACGGTCCAGAAAGCCCAGAGCGTGCCTCCCCCCAAAGAATAGCAGCAGAACAGCGTTATCTGGCTGAGAACACGATGTGAAATCTGGGTGGGCCGGGCTCGGATGCCCAGGGCTCTGGGGCTGAGACTGGGAGTCTCGAGAAGCTGGTGTGGGGGTGCAAGGGACCCCTGAGATAGCTCCTGTCCCCCAGTCGCTTGCTGACCAGTGACCTCAACGGGACCTCGGCCACCTCCCAAGGCGGGTGAAGGGGACAGGTGGCAGAGTGTTGAAGGTTCTACCTGGCCCATCCTCACATGCCCTGTGCCACAGGGAGTGGGGGGCGGGCTCAAAACCGCGTCTGCAAATACCTTAGAGAGGACAGAGATGATGTCACAGTGATGTGGGCTGGGCCGTTTCCAGCGGCATGCCCACCTCATGAGGCATGTGCCAGGCCTGGCAGCTGGAGGGTGACAGAGCCGGGCCTGAACCGGCAGGGAGCTGACTCAGAGGACATCCCCGTGCCTCCACAGCCACTCTCCACGCCCTGATTTCCCAGGACGACCCCAGGGTGGTGTTGCAAAACCCGGTCACCATAGCACTGAGCCTCACTCCTGCCTCCTGGCAGGACCCAGTTTCCCCGCCTCCTTCTCCACCCCTTCCCCCCAGGCCCATGAAGTTCCAAGAGGAAGGACCATAAACCAACTTCTCTAATTCCCAGCTGTCCCCAAGGGCCAGTCATATGTCCGCAGGGACACTGGGCTCTGGCCTCCTGCCTCCCTCCCCAGGAGCTGGGCCAGCTGAGGGGCTGCCAGACCTTCTGTGATGGTAGGGTCACCCCCAGGCTGCCATCTCCCCCACCGATGCCCAGGCCGGGGGGACATGCTATGCAGGGGACTGGCCACAAAGGGCCCCCACAATGCCTGGGTGCTGAGCCCCTGGGCAGTGCCTGCTCATGACTCCCAGGGGCCAGGTAGGAGGTCTAGGTGGGCACCAGTTTGCTCTCCGGGTTTTGGGGGAGCCAATGGTGGTGCCCAGGAAGAAGTGTCCAGGAGGCTGGACGCTGTGTGACACGGACACCGACCATGACTTGGGTCAGAATAGGGCCTTCAGTGTGGACTGGCGGGCGGTGCAGGGTCTCCTAGGGGCAGGCCTGGGGGTTGTCCTCCTCCGGTAGAGAAATATTTCAGTGTTTCAGTAGCTAGCATGGCTGTATAGGTGAGTACCTCTGCATGTCAGTCCTGTGCACGCACATGCACACACACACACACACACACACACACACACTCACACACACACACACACACACACACGGGCCCTGACACCTCCTGAGCTCAGCCCATTCCTGGATGGCAGGACCTCCAGCTCTCCTCTCAGCTGCAGGTGGCCAGTGGTAGCAGGAAAGGCTGAAGACTGCCAGCCTGGAATGTTCCAGGCCCGTGTGGTGGAGCCTCCCACCACCGACCCCAATCGTGCCTTTTCCATGGCAGAGACTCCTCCAGCTCCTGCTCCGGGGTCTTCCAGGTGAGCAAGTTCCCCAGGCCAAGGAGCCGCCAGCGAAGGGGGATCATCGTGATGCTGGCGTGGCCAGTCACCAGCGCTTCTCCTGGCCAGGACTGCTACCACCTCCGCCCCCTGCAGAGGGACAGAGACCTAAGTTGTCACACTGCCTCCAGGTGAAGACCCGCTGCTCCCTGGGAACCTGTGGGCTCATTCATTCATTCATTCATCCCATGAACATTTAATGGGCACCCGCTATGAGCCAAGCCCTGTCCTAGACCCTTGAGAACACAGCTGCAAGGACATCTCCATGGCACTTGCATTCTGGTGAATGTAGGGGAGTCTTGCACACTCACCTGTACACACCTGCATGCACACGCACACAACCTCCAGCTGCCGACAGCACAATTCACGCTGAGTGTTGTGGGGACCCCTGGGGCCCATCCAAGGCGTCTGGCATCCTATGGAAGGAAGTAGCATAATGAACAGCCAGCGGAACAAACAGGAAAGGGGGTGGGAGGCTCATCACTCAGCCCCCGCCCCTCCAGTCACACTCAGCAGGACTCTATCCTCCCCTCCGCCCGCAGCCCCCTTCCCGGCCCAAACCAAATAAACTCAGAACTCCTGCTGGTCCTGGGGGGCGCGGGGCGACAGGCCCCGTGACTTCACCTCTGTTAGTCTCATCTGTGAAATGGGGACTGCGGTTCCTGACTCCCAGGGTTATTGTGGGAATCAAACGGCCCTGAGCTCCTGTTAGCGGATCCCCAGGGCAGCCCTCGGCCTCAGGGGGATTCCCCATCCCCTTGGGGCGGGCCTCCCTGGACCTGAAGGCACAGGTTGGAGAACTCTGGCGCCTCCAGACCAGGAACTGCTGGTTGGTCTATGAGGCTGCGGCCGGACAGGAAGGAATCTGTGTCCAGCCCCCTGCCCCATGAAGGAAGATGCAGAGGGGCAGGAGGGGTGGCTAGAAGGCAGCGGGCCGTGCATACGCCCCCCACCCCCCAGCCGCCCCCTCTGAGGTCACTTCCCCAGCACCTGCCTTCTGGGCCGGGGGAATGGCAGGCCCAGAGCCAAGCTCCCCCGTCACGCCCTGAGGTTACTGCAGATGCCTCCAGCAGCGCCTCTGGGAACAGGAGCGGGCTTCCTGCGGGATGCTGGGGGTGTGGGGGCACCGGCAGGAAGAGCTGGAAGTACAGGGGGCTGGGGGAGGGCAGGAGGGAGGGTGGGAGCCGGGGAGCCCAGCAGCCTCGGGGTGGGGGTGCAGTGTGGGCAGGAGGTGCTGACCGGTGTGGAGGGGCCTGCCCCCTGCCCTGCATCGCGCACCTGGGAGAGCCCACTTTGGGGCTTTCAGGGTGAAAGTCCTGCCGGTTCACGGAGGACTCGGGGTCTTGGGGGACTGGAGGGGTCCCAGTCCTGGGTCTGGGAGGATGGGGAGAGAGGGGCAAGCTCACCCGCCGAGCTGCAGAGAGGAGGGAAGGAGGGCAAGTGTGGGAAGCGTGCTATGAACAGGACCCCGGCTGGAGGAGGAGCTGGGGATAAGGGCTGGGCCAGCTCTGCAGGGCGGGGCATGACTCCCCTGTGCCGGCTGGTAAGAGGAGCGAGGGCGGGCAGCCAGCAGTCACGCAGGCAGGGCACGTCACCCTGGCACCTGCCTCCCTCCCTGTCATCATCCCCATTGTCATCACCATTGCAGCGGCCGCCGGGTACTTCACGTCAACCTTTACCCATCATACCCCGGCACCTGGGATGCCCCCGGTGGCTGTGGAAACTGAGGCTTGGAGAAACTAAGGTGCTTGCTGTGACTGCCCCGCTACACTAACCCAGGAGGACTCACTCACATTGTAGTCTAAAGATCGACTCCCCCTGGAGGGGGCGTGGACAACCTGTACCACTGCACACGGCCGCCTCCTGGGACGGTCACTCAGGAAGTAGAGAAGCTGCGACTGGCCCCAGGCCAGCGGCTCTGTGCTCAGGACCCTTTCTACTAGACCTCAAAGCCAAGGGGCTTCCCTGACAGCTCCGTTGGTAAAGAATCCGCCTGCAGTGCAGGAGACCCCAGTTTGATTCCTGGGTCCAGAAGATCTGCTAGAGAAGGGATAGGCTACCCACTCCATTATTCTTGGGCTTCCCTGGTGGCTCAGCTGGTAAAGAATCTGCCTGCAATGCAGGAGACCCCGGTTTGATTCCTGGGTCCGGAAGATCTGCTAGAGAAGGGATAGGCTACCTACTCCATTATTCTTGGGCTTCCCTTGTGGCTCAGCTGGTAAAGAATCCGCCTGCAATGTGGGAGACCTGGGTTTGATCCTGGGTTGGGAAGATCCCCTGGAGAAGGGAAACACTACCCACTTCAGTATTCCGGCCTGGAGAATTCCATGGACTATGTAATCCATGGGGTCGCAGAGTTGAATGCGATTGAGCCACTTTCACATTCAAGGCCATTAGGAATAAAGACTCCTGGTTCAGAAAAGGGGAGAGGAAGTAAGCCCTTTGTGAGGAGGCTCTACACAATCAAATCCAACTTTTCATCCGTCCATCTGTGCAGTAGCTACCGGGCACCCTCTATGTGCCAGGCTGTGTGGGAGGAACTGGGGTTCGCCTTGGTCCCTGACATCGTGGAGCTCACAGGCTGTGGCGGGACACAGTCCATAAACAGAAACTGGAAAATGTGCCCCGTGTTGGGGACATAAGACCAAGACCCTGTCTCTCCCGGCCAGTAAAGGCACAGAGGATGGAAGAAGCCTGTCCCCAGACTGGTTGTCACCTGACGCCCTCATTGCCTGGAGCACTGCAGGGGTTGCTCCCCCATCAAGAGGCTGGTGACCCGAGAAGAGGCACAGGAACCAGTCAAAATGTGAACACCAGTGAGACCCAGGCACCCCTACCAAGGGGAACTGCCACGGCCTCCCGTTCACTGGATGTGGGCAGGAGAAGCTGTCGATAGCTCGTGATGGTCTAAAACAGCTCCTCGGGGATAGCTCAATTAGCTTATTTGGCGGACAGCTAGGGTGATCCTATGGAGAGGGGCAGAGGACCCCCGCGTGTCCAGGGGTCTGTGTGTATTTCCTTCTTCTGTGGACCGAGGGGGTGGGGACCCTGGGGTTGCCTTGGTGGACGCAGGTCACCCGGTTCCTGTGGTTCCGTGAATGGGATTCATGCAGCTGGCCTACGTGGGGTCTGGTCTCCATCTCCTGAGGGTGCAGGGATTTGAAGAAGGCAGCCAACTCTGCCTGTGGTTGGAGCAGGGAGCAGGGAAGCCAGCTGTGAAAGTCACGGGCTTTTCTGATGCTGGCACAGGGCAGAGCGGGCAGCTGGGTGGTGGTCACTGTGCTGCCAACCGAGAGACCTGCTTCCTGTCCCGGACATCCCTCGACTATGGCCAGCCACAGACGCAAGAGGAGAGCCAAAGGATCACCTGGCTGAGCCCAGC
This sequence comes from Muntiacus reevesi, assembly GCF_963930625.1. Lineage (NCBI taxonomy): Eukaryota > Metazoa > Chordata > Mammalia > Artiodactyla > Cervidae > Muntiacus > Muntiacus reevesi. Next base: position 17,634,327 of record NC_089257.1, on the reverse strand, counting down.
CTGAATTGTCAACATGCTGAACAAAATCCTGAGCTAAATAAACAGTGTTTGTTTTAGGCTCCTAAACTTAGGGATAGGTATTACACGGCCACAGCTAACTGATACAGTGATGAACTTAGGTAATGGGAATGATGGTTACCATTTGCTGAGCCTACTGGACCAAACCCTCAACATGAAAGTAGTGAAAGTGAAGTCACTCACTCTTTGTGACCCCGTGGACTGTAGCCTACCAGGCCCTTCTGTCCATGAAATTTCCCAGGCAAGAATACTGGAGTGGGTTGCCATTTCCTTCTCCAGGGGATCTTTCTGACTCAGGGACTGAACCCAGGTCTCCTGCATTGCAGGCAGACGCTTTACCTTTTGAGCCACCAGGGAAGCCCATTTAATCCTCTCAGCAGCTCTGAACACTGCTGCCTGGATCTTCATTTTCAGACAAGAAAATTGAGGTTAGGGGAAGACACAGGCCTTGTCCAGACTTCCCTGAATGACTGGAGGCAGAAGCAAGAGGGGAACCTAAGATCTATCTCCGTGGACTCAGGTCTGAATCTCCTTCCCAGATAAGCCTCAATGTCAGAGCAAGCCAGCAGCACTTGAGGTCATAATGTATTCTGCACACGGGAGCTGACGTCATTAAGAATGTTCTCAGCCTCCCGTCCCCCAAGAATTATGCCACATTTCACCCTGCTCCTCTCTCACCCCATCCAATGCCTCTAATTCCCGTGGGCTTTTAAGAGGATAAAAGCACAGATGTCGGGATTATTTATTTCCTTTTTATTCAATCTCCTATTTAATCAGAAAATATTTGTCGAGGGTCTGTCGTGTGCCTATTTGACAGCATTCTTTCTTTGCTGACATTTCCTGGACCCTGACTGAGTGGCAGGCCCTCACTCAGCATGTGTAACCCTTACAGCAACACTGGAGGAGCGAAGGTCATCCCCACTTTACAGATGGGAAGACTGAGGTTCCAGAGACGTGACGTGGCCCCCCTGAGGCCACCTCACAAGTGAGTGGTCGGGACATGATTTTATTCCAGGTTTGATTGAATTCACGTCAAGCCTCTTCTTACTCTATCACCATAGCTGTGGCTTTTAAAAAGAAATTTTTTTTAAACTTTTTTTTTTTTTAAATTTCCCCTTGTCTTTGAGTATGGCAGACAGGAGACTGGGAGGTTGAGAAGAGAAAGAAAGTGTAGTGGGGTGTTGGAAAATGTTCCCCAACTCCAAGAGCTGTCGGTCTCTCTGTGGTGATGCTCAGGCCCAGGAAAGGCTGTGAGCCACAGCAGGTGAGGGGGGAGGGAGCGTGTGCTGGAGGGGTGGAGAGAGAAGTCCGGCTCCACCTGCTCCCAGCATCCAGAGCAGACAAATCCTGCCCATCCTCATCCCCACCCGCCGGCCCCGCCCCTCCGCTTAGCCGCTGGACCGCAGCCCTCTTCCAGCGCCAGGCACCAGACACAGTGCCCTGCCCCTCCCAGCTGAACTGTTCACAGACGGGGAACTCAGGGACCATCCCGGCTGTCTCCTCCTCCCAGGGTGATTATCCTTCTGGGCTGGGGGCTGAGCCGCAGGCCTTCGAAGTTTCCCAGAGTCCCGTTCCCTCCAAGGCTGCCTCCTCTAGGCTGGCACCAGGCCCCACCCAAGTGTCCTGGCCGATCAGAGTCTAACTGCAAGGAGACTTCCTGTGGTCCAGGAGTGCCAGGCGGTGTGTCTGGGGGAGCCAGAAGAGTCAGGAGGCCTGACGGTCTTCTTTGCAATGGGGGATTTTCACATCCCACAGCCACACATGGCTCTCTTCCCCTGCGGGGACGTGGGTGCTGGGAAGACCCCTGCACTGGGCATCCTCATGGACCTGTGACAAGTCACTCTAAGTCTCTGGACATCCGTCTCTTCATCTTTAAACTGGACGGAAAGTGCTCAGAGCCACATATGCACAGACGCTAAAAAACAGCGCTCAGTAAGTCCTCGGAACTTCATACACATTCTCTCAGTTATTTTTCCAACCAGCCAGAAGACCTAAGAACTTTTAGCATCACCCCATTTACAGGTGGGATAACTGAGGGGCTTGGTGGAGTTAAGTGGCTTGCCCAGAGTCACAAAGCTGGCAAGTGGGTGGTGGCCGCAGGTCATTTGAACCGAGCCATCCTGACTCCCAGCCGAGGGGCTCGGCCTCGCTTCTGGGGGAGGTGCTGTGTGCGCATGTGTGGACACGCTGCCAGATTCACCAGCTGCTGGGCAGGTGGACCTCCCACACCGCCTGCCTGGTGTTCTGGGCTAAGCTGCCGGCCCTGCGCTCCGGGACTGCCCCGAGCGCTTCTTCTGTGCTAGTGCGCTCAGAAACGTCCTCTGCTCGGGTCTGGAACCATCTCCCTCCAGTCTCCTGTCTAACCCCATTCCTCCTTCAGATTACCCATCGGGGAGATCCCTGACCACACCCCCAAGTGACGCCGGTGGCCTTGCTGAGTTCTTCCACGGCCCTCTCCTCCCAAGATCGCACTGCCTCCTGACTGTCCACATACGGGCCACGGGTTCAAATCCAGACTCTGCCCTCCCAAGCCCTATGACCCTCAGCAAATGGGTTAACCTTCTAGTTTCTCCTCTGAGAAAAGGGCATAATCATCGTCCCACCTGGTAGGGCTGATGGAAGGACTGAATGAGTAGAGCGCTTGTATAAAACTGTTGCCAGATGCAGAGTGGGCTCTCAGTGCCTGATACCGGGCGCTGTTTCCCCACTGGGGCTCTGGTGACAGTAATTTTAATTGTTGGTTAAGGTTTGTATCTTTTCTTGAACTCCAGGTTCCTTGAGGGCAGGAAGGGCTTCTAACTTATTCTTTGTCATACCTCTTACTTGGAACACAATGCCTGGCACATACTGGCATTTGATACATACTTGTTCAATGAATGGGCTTCCTAGGTGGTGCTTATGGTAAAAAACTCTCTTGCCAGTACAGGAGACAGAGACGTAAGGGATGTGAGTTCAATCTCTGGGTTGGAAGGGTCCCCTGGAGCAGGGCATGGCTACCCATGCCAGCATTCTTGGGCTTCCCTGGGGGCTCAGACAGTAAAGAATCCACCTATAATGCAGAAGACCCCGCTTTGATCCCTGGGTCAGGAAGATCCCCTGGAGAAGGGAATGGCTACCCACCCCTGTATTCTTGTCTGGAAAATCCCATGGACAGAGGAGCCTGGCAGGTTACAGTCCATGGGTTGCAAAGAGTTGGAAACGACTGAACGACGAACACTTTCACTTTCTTTCTTTGCTAAATGAATGAACGTGATTTCCATGCCGGAGAGAAAGAAGGTGATGCAGAGAAGTCAGGCAACGGCCCTTTGAGCATTGCCCCATGTTTGGCTGTTTTAAGAATCACTTGAGCCTCTTCTTAGCAGTGGAAATTCCCAGGTTCTATGAGCTGGGGCAGAAGGTACAGAGTTGGTGAGAGAGGAGAGAGGAGGGAGGAGAGGTGGGTGAAGAGCAAGTGAGTGAGGATTTGGGGGGCTGGTGTTAGAGGAGGGGCACATAGTCACGCTGGCATCTTGAAGAGTAACTCTGGTTGCTGTGTGGAGGGCGGTTTGGAAGGGCCTGAACTGGGGCAGGGTGACTAGTTGTCTGAACAAGAGGTGCCGGCAGCCTGGATCATTTGGAGCAGGGGAGAAGGAGGAGGGTGACCAGCCATCCTGGTCTGCCTGGGGCTGAGGGACTCTCTGGGATGTGGGATTGTCAAGGCTAGAGACCAGGAAGTCCCAGGTGAATGGGATGGGTTGGTCGCTCCAGGATGGCTGAGGCCTCAGAGCAAGGGGGCTGATTTGGGTTAGAGATGAAGGGTCAAAGATCCCAGGCTCCAACATGGAAACTGAGTATGATGAAGGGGCATTAACAAGCTTGGGAGCCTGGAGGAGGAGCGTGACTGGGAATCAATAAAGGGTTGTAGTCGGGCAGGAGCCATAGTGGAAGCCTGGGGAGAAAACAGGTTCACAATGTGCCATGTTGAGGGTGTAAATGGGTCAGGTGCCTAGAGAGCAGGAGAGAGATGTTGTCGGAAGGACTTCTCTGGAGGGAGATCTAGGGGTGCTTGGATTCTAGCCCCTGTGAAGGGAGGGAGGGGGGACTACTCGCCCCCTCCTACGGGTTTGGGGAGGCGCTTTGCAGAAAGCTTCGTCACATGTGTGTCCAGTGGGTCAGGCACACAGGTGGCTCCCACCAGGGAAATCTGAAAGGGCCAGAAAAGGGATGAGCCGAAGGAGGGGTGTCTGGGGTGGAACAGGCCAGGACCCCAACAGCATGTACAGGACACACGTGTGTTTTCTGTGGTCCAGACATGGGCCTGGTCTGTCTAGCTGTTTTACACAGAACATCACCATCATCATCACCATCTCGTGGTCTAGTAAATTCAAGAAACAGTAAACAGACTCTGTGTGGCCCTGGAGAACCTGAGGTTGACTGGGGAGCAGCCACATGGAGAAGGCACATGCCCACATTGTGGGAGGCGGGAAGGGGTCTTGGGGACCCCTAGAGTCAGTGCTACGCTCTGCAGGGCCCCAGGAGCAGAAGCCAGCTCAGGAAGGAACGAGTGAAATAGAACCTTCGCTTCCCTCGACTTCGGCTTCTTCCTCTCTCGGCTCTGGCAGCCTCTGAAACTCAAATATTCAATATAAGATGAGGGAAGAGGGCGGGGGAGCAAGGGCGCGTGTGGGGCAAAGGAAGGTCTGGCCTTCTCCAGCTCACAGCCTGTGGGGGACAGCAAGGGCAGGAGGAGTAACTCTAAACCAAGTTCAGAGGTGTGACTGTTACCGGGGACCAGACGCTTTGAGTTATTACCTTGATTCCATGTTTGCCACTTAAAGTGACCTAAGAATTTTTGTCCCCTCGCAGAAGACAGAAAACTAGTGGAACTGCCCGAGTTTTCATCCGGAAATGGGGGATGCACTGTGTCCCACAAATGGCTCAAAGAGAGACATCAGAAGACAAGAGTAAAGAGGCTCTCCACTCCACTCCATGAGAGGGGCTTGTCCAAAGCGCCGGCCGGGGTCTCTCTCCATGGCTATGAATTGCTCTCTCCTCCCAGAATGCAAGCCCCTGTGGGCAGATCCTTGTTGGATTCAGCTCTGGCACCTGGCCACCCTTGGATGTTAATTTCCTCCCTTCCTTCCACCTGACCCTGGGTGCTCAGAAAGGGTGACACGTGGCCCCTGTGAGAGGCTAGCTCCAGGCTTCATAGAAATGGATGGAGGTTCAGTCCATCCTTTCCGCTGTCTCCAAGGGCCAGTCACGTAAGTCAGACAGGCCATCCCGCACTGCGGAGGATGAACGCTCAGGCCGTCAGATAGCAGAGCATCGATCAGCGGACGTCTGGCTGCCAGCCGTGCCAGACAGACAGACCAACGCTCCACACTCCGTCTGATGTGCATACTTCTTCCGGAGTCCCCTCCCAGGACTCTGGGGATGCGACTCCTTTCCCGGAGACCTCCTGCCCAGGAGACCTGGTCCCGGGTGCTCCTGGCCGGGTGCCCATTCCTGATCGCCGACTTGGCAGCCTCCTCGCCGCTGGCTCCAGGGCCGCCCCTCCTCCCCCCGCTCCCGCCCAAGGTGGGAGCTTCGGGCTCTGCCAAAGCATTACTAAGAGGGAGGTGACGTCACCCTCCCGAGTCCCACCCTGCCCCCGGCCAGCTTACCCTTTACCCTTGGCTGCCCCTGAGAATATGACACATCCTGGGTGGGGGAGGGAGCTGTCCCCTGGGGTCCTCAGCCCCAACCAAGCTGAGTGGGCTCAGGCTGCCCTGTTCCCCACCCCTGCCCCCCACCCCAGGCTGGAGGCTGCTCTGTCTTATGGGAGCAGTCATGCTCCTGGAGGCCGTGCCAAGGGATCCGAATACAGCCCAGGCTTCTCCATCCACCAGCCGGGTGGCCCCAGGTGAGTAACTTTACCCCTTAAGCCTCGTCTCTACAACAAGGATAGTAACCAGATTTGCCCCACAGGGTGAGTGTGAGGCTTATATGAGATCATGCTCCTCGGGGCCCTGCCCTGGGGAAAGGGAATGTCAGGCCATCTTGCTGGCCAGTGGGATGCTCATGACTAAGTCCTCAAGGTCCATTTCAAAGTTAGATTTCTGGGCCTTTGCCATCGTGGCCATCTGGGGGACAAGGACCTCCCACCCACGCTCTCAGCACCCGCCTCCCGGCCCCACGGCGGCCGTCCCCAGCGTGAGGCCCTGCCACAAGTGCGCATTCCCAGCTCAGGTCCTACTCTTCATGAAGTCCTGCTCCTCCGTCAGAGCCAAGGCCGCAGCCCCAGTGCCCAGCACTAGATCTTCATCCTTCCTGTCAAGGGCCTTGTGCCTCCCAAACAAAGACCCAGATGGAGGTTTTATTCAGAAAAAACCTCGCACCATTAGGCTGTTAATCCCCGCCTCCTACCACCTGGGACCCAGAACCTGAATATAGAGGGCAGCTGTCTTGGTGTTGGGAGACAGGAGAGCCTCCCAGACCCTCCACCTGGGAGACTGCTCTCCCCACATCCTCTATCTGGAGAAGACTCTTGAGAGTCCCTTAGGCTGCAAGGAGATCGAACCAGTCCATCCTAAAGGAAATCAACTCTGAATATTCATTGGAAGGACTGATGCTGCAGCTGAAGCTCCAATACTCTGACCATTTGATACAAAGAGCCAACTCATTGGAAAAGACCCTGATACTGAGAAAGATTGAGGGCAAGAGGAGAAGGGGGAGACAGAGGATAAGATGGTTGGATGGCATCACCGACTCAATGGACGTGAGTTTGAGCAAGCTCTGGGAGAGAGTGAAGGGCAGGGAAGACTAGCGTGCTGCAGTCCATGGGGTCACAGGCGGACACAGCTGAGCCCTTGAACAACAGCAGCAACAGCATCCTCCGTCTGCCGCTGAGGTCCACGGGGAGGACGTCCCCGGGGCTGCCCCAGCAGGTGCCACCAGCCAGCACCTCCCAGCTGTGTCCCCGAGGCTGCCAGTCCTGCAGGGAGCCTCGTCAGAGACCACCTACACACGCCGCCGCCAGCACCGGTACAATAATAGTGTGGGTGAGTCAGTTTAGGAAGCAGTGCAAAGAACACCCTCCTCACCTGCCTCCCACCTACCCAACCTCATCTTAGCTTTTCGAGATCCCTTCACGTTTCTGTTATAAAAATAACACACGGTTGCAGTCAAAAGGTCACACCGTGGAGACAAATAGAAACGGAAGGTAAAGTTCCTCTGCTCATTCGGGGTTCAGCTCACGTTCCCTCTTCTGACGCCTCCCCTGGCTGCCCTAATTAGATCTCCCCCACCCCCACGTGCCGCTCTGCTGGCCTCACCCAGCCCCATTTCCCTTCACAGCACAAAGCGCCGTCCGACCCTGTGCTCTGGACTGTTTAGCATGACCGTTTGTCCTCGTGCTTCCCTAGACTGGCAGCTCCAGGAGGGCAAGGATTCCCACATGCTTTTCTCAGTGCTTAAAATGTATTAAAAATGGCACACCATTCTAAATCAACTGTACTTGGATTTTTTTTTAAATGGGTTTGCCTTTTTTTCATTCTGCTCTGGTATTTGTCAAACTTATCTGACATCCATAATGCTAATCTTGTAGAAGGGGTGGCTTCCAGAGTGTACTCTGGGAACCGGTGCACACTCAAATCCCACATCCAGCTCCCCTCTCCCCATGCAGACATCCGGAGCCTTGGCTTTCCTAGTTGGGGGTGATACACAGGCAGGGGCAGTTATTCACATTACCAGCTGGCACTCTGGTTTATGCATCATCCTTTGGGAAGTTGGTAAGTGTGAATCAGCTTCCATGAACCTGATCAACTCTGGGTCATTGAGAAGTTGGACTGCAGCTTGTGGATATTATCAAAGAAAATGTCACCTGATGGCAGCCAGTGTGGGTGACCTTCTCGACGACTCAAATCATTTCCATTGGATCCTTTTCATCTGGGGGCTGCCGCCGGCTTTATCTTCCGCTGCACTCAGAGGCAGCTGGCCCATAGTGGCTGAGTGAGTGGTTCTGGAGTCAGAGCCCCTGGGCTAGAATCTCCGCTTCAGCACCACCGGCCGTGTAGTGCTGAAATGGCTCAGTTTCCCTTCACCTCAGTTTTCTTCTCTGTAAATGGGGAAAATAATAGTACCTATATACAGGGCTCTTAAGAATATTAAGTGAGTCTGTACACGTAAAGTGCTTAGACTCTTTAATCCATATGATGACTGAGCTGCTCTGACTTTCCCTCCTAAATACATCAATGAAAACAAGCTGGATAAAATATTAAAAGACAAAAACTTGCAGAGGCCAAAAATGATTTTCAATTCAGGATATCTGGGATGTAAATCAATACAATGCCAGCTTTCACCTGCTGGACCCAAGTGAAATAAATCAAGAAGACCTAAGTAAATGGGAAGAGATATCCTGTTCATGGATTTGGAGATTTAATATTGTTGAGACAGCGATACACTGCAAACTGATTTATAAATTCGATGCAACCTCTTTCAAAATCTCAGCTGGCTATTTCCTTTCCCACGCCTACCAAAATGACAAGCAGATCCTAAAATTCATATGGAAATTCAAGAGACCAAGAATAGCTAAAACTTGGAAAAGAACAAAGGTGGAGGACTCATACTTACTAATTTTAAAACTTATAAAACTGTAGTAATCAAGACAGTGTGGTACTGGCATAAGGATAGACTTAAAGATCAATGGAACAAAACTGAGAATACAGAAATAAGCTAGTGCATTTACGGAAATTGGTGCCAAGACAATTCAATGGGGAAAGAATAGCCTTTTCAACAAATGTGCTAGGACAACTAGACATCCACATACAAAAGAATGAAGTTGGAGCCTTCCTTACATCACACATGAAAATTAACTTAAAATGGATCATAAACCAAAATGCAAACACTTAAACTGGGAAATTCTTAGAAGGAAACATTTGTGTAAATTTTAGTGACTTCGGTGTAAATCATAGATCCTTTTTGGATACAACACCAAAAGCACAAGCAAGAAGAGAAAAAATAGATACATTAGGCTTCATCAAAATGGAAAACTTCCATGCTTCAAAGAATACCACCAAAGAAATGAAAAGACAAATGTAAAATGGGAGAATATACTTGCAAATCGTATATTTGATAAAGAACTATCTGTAATATATAAAGAACTCTTACAACTCAATAGCAAAAAGACCAATTACTCAATTGAAAACAGGTACAAGATTTAGAAATAAGACATCTCTCCAAAGAATACATGCAAATGGACAATAGATGCATGGAAACAGAAGTACAGGCTGAACATTATTAGTCATCCCAGAAATGCAAATCAAAACTACAGTGAGATATCAGTTTATACTCACAAGAAAATATCAAGTATTGGTGAGGACGTGGGGAAATTAGAACCCTCATATGTTGCCAATGAAAATGTAAAATAGTGCAGTCATTTTGAAAAACAGTTTGGCAGTTCCTCAAAATATTAAACATAGAGTTACCATATGAGTCAGAAATTTCACCTCTAGATATATACCTAACGGAAATGAAAACATACATACATACAAAAAAAATCATACACAAATATTCAAAGCAGCATTATTGGACACAACTCAATAAAAAAGCAGAAACAACCCCAATATACTTTGGCTGATGAATGGATAAAGAAAGTGTGATATATTCGTGCAGTGGAACATTATTTGGTAATAAAGAGGAATGAAGTACTAATGCATGCTTCTACTGCTAAGTCACTTCAGTCGTGTCCAACTCTGTGCAATCCCATCCCTGGGATACTCCAGGCAAGAACACTGGAGTGGGTTGCCATTTCCTTCTCCAATGCATAAAAGTGAAAAGTGAAAGTGAAGTCGCTCAGTCATGTCCAACTCTTCGCGACCCCATGGACTGCAGCCTACCAGGCTTCTCCGTCCATGGGATTTTCCAGCAAGAGTACTGGAGTGGGGTGCTATTGCCTTCTCTGTAATGCATGCTACAATTTGATAAATTTTGAAAGCACTATGCTAAGTGAAAGAAGCCAACCACAAAAACCATATATTGCATGGTTCCATTTATGTGAAATGTCAGAATAAGTAAATCTACAACTGACTTATTCAAAACTGGGAAAGGAGTACAACAAGGCTGTATATTGTCACTCTGGTTATTTAACTTGTTTAACAGAATACACCTTGTGAAATGTCAAGCTGGATGAATCACAAGCTGGAATCAAGATTGCTGGGAGAAATATCAACATCCTGAGATATGTAGATGATATCACTCTAATGACAGAAAGTGAATAACCAGAGAGCCTCTTGATGAGGCTGAAAGAGGAGAGTGAAAAAGCTGGCTTGAAACTCAATATTCAAAACACTAAGAGCGTGGCATCTGGTCCCTTCACTTCATGGCAAATAGATGAGGGAAAAGTGGAAAGAGTGACAGACTTTATTTTTATGGGCTCCAGAATCAATGAGAATGGTGACTGTAGCCATGAAATCAAAAATCACTTGCTCCTTGGAAGGAAAGCTATGACAAACCTAGACAGCACTTTAGAAAGCAGAGACGTCACTTCACCGATAAAGATCCATATAGTCAAAGCTATGGTGTTTCCAGTAGCCATGTACGGATGTGAGAGTTGAACCATAATGAAGGCTGAAAGCTGAAGAATTGATACTTTTGAATTATGGTGCTGGAGAAGAAGACTCTTGAGGGTCCCTTGGACTGAAAGGAGATCAAACCAGTCCATTCTAAAGGAAATCAACCCTGAATATTTATTGGAAGGACTGATGCTGAAGCTAAAGCTCCAATACTTTGGTCACATGATGCAAAGGAATGACTCACTGGAAAAGACTCTGATGCTGGCAAAGATTGAAGGCAAAAAGAGAAGGGGGCGGCAGAGGATGAGATGGTTAGATAGCATCACCATTCAATGGACATGAGTTTTGGCAAACACCAAGAGACACTGGAGGAAAGAGGAGCCTGGCATGCTACAGTTCATGGGGTTGCAAAGAGTCAGACATGACTTAGTGACTGAACAGCAGCACCAGAGACCGAAAATAGTTTAATGGTTTCCTAGAGCTGCAGGATTTGCAGGCGGAGTGTGGAATGACTGTAACTGTTATGGTTATGGATAACCATACTGGGTGATGAAAATGTTCAGAGGTTGACTGTGGTGGTGGTTGAACAATTGTGAATATATTAAAAATTATTGAATTGTACTAAATGGATAAATTATATGGTATGTGAATTGTAACCCAGTGAAACAGTTTTTTTTTTTTTTTTTTTAATGTACTCTAGGCAGAAAAGGAAATATCTCAGAGTTGATAGGACTAAGGTGCAAGAAAGAATGGTGAGCAGGTGATGGTAAACATGTGGTTAAATTCAAAACACAATGTCGGTATCATACAAAGCAGATAATGTCTAATTTGAGGGGAGTTCAACATAACAAAGTAGAACTGAGCTTTGTTTTGCTAAGTAAGAATGTGAAAATACTAAAGGTAACAAGTAAAAGAATAGATAAAAAAATAAAACTGCGGAACTAGTTGGGGGAATGGAATTCAATATGCATGAAAATCTGGACCTCGTCTTATTACTGGGTGTATAAGCAGATCACAAAGCAGCTGGCCCTGTGGGCAGAGCGCCACAGAGAAGCGAAAGCTCACCTCAAAATAGACTGACCTTTCTGGGGGCTGGATCTGGGGGCACTGGCAGATAACGTGACTTTCTGTCCCTCCTGTTAGTTTTTCTCCTGTTAATGAGTTCTTCAGTGAGGACTAAATCTGTTTAATTCTAAGTGAGGCATAGAAGAAAAGAAACAGCAAAGGCCGTACAAATAAAAAGCACAAAATAAGACGGTGGGAATAAGCCCAAGATACCAGTATTCACAATCAATACAAACGAACTAAATGTTCTCATTAAAAGACAAAATTTTCAGACTCAATTAAAAGTTAAATTCTAGCTCTAAGCTAGTTATTTCTCAATCTGAGCCAAAGTTTGCTTGTATGCTTTGTCTTTCTTCTTTTAAATAGCAGCTTTATTAAGATATAATTCATATGCCACACAATTCACCAATTTAAAATGCGAAATTTAATGGTTTTTAGTATGTTCACAGGGTTGTGCAACCATCCATCTTAGAATATTTTCATCACACCAGAAAGATATGCCATGCCCATTAGCAGTCATTCCCCGCTTTTCTCAAAATCTCCAGCCCTAAGTTGCTACTATGATTTACTTCTGGTCTTATAGATTTGTCTGTTCTGAACTTTTCAGATGTCAGATGTGTGATGAATGGTATGTGGTATTTATTTTGTGACCGGGGTTCTTTCACTTAGCATAACCCTTCTAAGGTTTACCCACCTTGTAGCATGTCTCAGTATTGGATTGGCCAAAAAGTTCATTTGGAATTTTGTAACATCTTACAGAAAACCCAAACAAATGTTTTGGTCAACCCAATACTTCATGCCTTTTTATTGCCAAATAGTATCCCACTGTCTGATAGCCACTTTATTTATCCATTCATTAGCCAAAGGACGTTTGAGTTGTTTCTACTTTTTGTGTAATATGAATGAAGCTGCTATGAACATTCGTGTGCAAGTTTTTGTGTGGACATTTGTTTACTAGGACTGAAATTGCTGGGTCATAGAGTAAGTCTCCTCTTTCTCAAGATGGCAGAGTAGAAGGACATGTGCTCATCTTCTGCTGCAAGAACTCCAAAATTACAACCCACTGCTGAATAACCATTGACAGGAGAATGCTGGATCCCACCAAAAAAAGATGCCCCAAGTCCAAGGGCATAGGCGCAGCCCCTACAAGATGGTAGAAGGGGCAAAATCACACTTAGAAACAAACTCCATATCTGCCAGAGATGGTCAGAGGGCTCAAACAAAACCTTGTGCGCACCGGGACCTGGAGACCCCACAGAGACTGAGCCAGACCTGCCCTTGAGTGTTCGTCCCCTGCAGAGGCACCGGTCAACAACAGCCTCCAGGGGACAGGGGCTCTGGCTGCAGCAGACCTGGGAGGCGTAAATCCATAGAGCCACCAAGCAGACGACCCACAAACGGGACAGCAATTGTATCAAAGACGTTCTCACACTGCTACAAAAGTCCTAGGGCCCACAACAGATTCCCCAACCTGGGAATCCGGCAAAGAGACTGATTTAGAAAAGGCAGAGGAACCAGAGATCAAATTGCCATCATCCGCTGGACCAAAGAAAAAGCAAGAGAATTCCAGGAAAACATCTACCTCTGCTTCATGGTCTATGCTAAAGTCTTTGACTGTGTGGATCACAACGAACTGTGGAAAATTCTTCAAGAGATGGGAATACCAGACCACCTGACCTGCCTCCTGCAAAACCTGTATGCAGGTCAAGAAGCAACAGAACTGGACATGGAACAAGGAACTGGTTCCAAATGGGGAAAGGAGTATGTCAAGGCTGTATGTTGCCGCTCTGCTTATTTAACTTACATGCAGAGTACATCATGTGAAATGCCAGGCTGGATGAAGCACATGCTGGAATCAGGATTGCGGGAGAAATATCGATAACCTCAGATACGCAGACGACACCACCCTTATGGCAGAAAGCGAAGAGGAATTAAAGAGCCTCTTGATGAAAGAAAGAGAAGAGTGAAAAAGTTGGCTTAAAACTCAACATTCAAAAAACTAAGATCATGGCATCCGGTCCCACTGCTTTATGGCAAATAGATGGGGAAACAATGGAAACAGTGACAGACTTTATTTTATTGGGCTCCAAAATCACTGCAGATGGTGACTATAAACTTGAAATTAAAAGATGCTTGCTCCTTAGAAGGAAAGCTATGACCAACCTAGACAACATTTATTAAAAAGTAGAGACATTACTCTATCGACAAAGGTCCATATAGTCAAAGCTATGGTTTTTCCAGTAGTCATGTATGGATGTGAGAGTTGGACCATAAAGAAAGTTGAGCACTGAAGAACTGATGCTTTTGAACTGTGGTGTTGGAGAAGACTCTTGAGAGTCCCTTGGACTGCACGGCTATAAAACCAGTCCATCCTAGAGGAAATCAGTCCTGAATATTCATTGGAAAGACTGATGCTGAAGCTGAAACTCCAATACTTTGGCTACCTGATGTGAAGAACTGACTCATTAGAAAAGACCCTGGTGCTGGGAAAGATTGAAGGCAGGAGGAGAAGGAGACAACCGAGGATGAGATGGCTGGATGGAATCACTGACTCAGTGGACATGAGTCTGAGTAAACTCCGGGAGTTGGTGATGGACAGGGAGGCCTGGCGTGCTGCAGTCCGTGGGGTCGCAAAGAGTCAGACACGACTGAGAGACTGCACAGAACTGAACTGATAGTAACTCTATATTTGGGCTTTCCTGGTGGCTCAGATGGTAAAGAATCCACTTGCAGTGTGGGAGGCCTAGGAATTACCAAGGGGCATGAGCAAATTTGGGGGGACAAGAGATATGTTCACTATTTTGAAAGCAGTGATGGTTTCACAAGGGTATACCTCTGTCAAAACTCATCCAATTGTATGCTTTGTATGTGTAAAATTAATGGAGGTTATACCTCAATTAAATTGCCCAAATTATCAGAAGATATTATGAACTTTCTTCAAATACGTTTTTAAAATTAGGTGACATGAATGAATTCTTAGAAAAATAAAACTTAAAAAATTGGAACCAGAAGAAATGCAAGGTAAAATGATATCTCGAAAATTCTAAACACAGGATCCCCACCCCCTCCCCCTATCTGAATATGTTTAGAACCACAGAAGATGTGGAATCTGAAGTTTCAGACTTTCCAAATGGGAAACACTAGGTTAAGTCAACTTTATAGGCAAGTTCTACCAAACAATCAAGTTTCAGATAATTCTAATTCCACACAAAATATTCCAGAGGACAGGAAAAAAGAAGATAATCTCCAGTTTGTTTTTATAAGGCAAGTTAAATCGTGATACTCAGGCCAGACACAGCACTGTGGAAAAGGAAACTACTTCATTTGTGAACACAGAGATAAAATCCTGGACCAAATGTTAGCAAACTGAATCTTCTAAAGAATAAAAATGATAGCCCATCATGGCGTGGTCAATTTATTCCAGGAATGCAAAGTTCGTTTGACTTTGGAAAATAGATCAATGTAATTTGCCACATCAGACAAGTCAAAGGACAGATGCTATATAATAATCTCAACAGACGCAGAAAAAGTGCAATAAATATCTATTCATGACAAAAACTCTTAGAAACCTGGAAAGAGAAGAAATATTTCTTTAGTCTAATAAGTAGTATCTCAGAAACTCTAGTGCAGACTTCATAAAACATGAGAAGTAATGGAAAACATCCCCTTCAAAATTAGGTGTAAGACAAACATACCTGCTAATGCCGCTTCTAGGGCCTCCTTGATGGCTCAGCAGGTGAAGAATCTGCCTGCAATGCAGGAGACACAGGAGATGTGGGTTCAAGCCCTGGGTTGGGAAGATCCCCTGGAGGAGGAAATGGCCACTCCAGTATGCGTGCCTGAAAAATCCTATGGACATAGGAGCCTGGTGGACTATAATCCAAAGGGTTGCAAAGTACTGGATACAACTGAACTGAACATTGTAAACTCAGCCCTTCTAGCCAGTATTGTATTGTATTGGAAGTTCCACTCAGGCCAGTAAGACAGATAATAAGATAAAGTTAAGGTTTTCAAAGACTAAAGGATATAAATATTGGAAAGAAACAAATAATAATAACTCCTTGCAAATGATGTGATTATTTCATGGACAACCCAAAAGAATGCATGGATATAGTATTAGGTTTAGCAAGAGAACTTAGCAAGGCTGCCATATACAAAATCAACACAGAAAAGAAGCTGTCTTGCTTGTGTGTCCCAGTACATTGGAAAATGTAAATAATAAAAACATAGTTTTTACAATAGTTGCCACGTCTGTAAAATGTGGACGGCAGTACCTGCCTCACCATGTCTGTGTGGTGATTATTGAGAAAAGTAAGAAGTACCAGCAAGTGTAAAGTTGCTAGGTTAGTAAATGTCAGCTCCTCCTGTTCATCCGCAAGGCAGTGGATTAGGCACTCTCTGGGGACTCCATGGCAGGACTCAGCTCACGTTTGGTCTCAAGAGTTGCAGGAAGGCAGGGATGACCTTCCTCCAAACACCTATCAGATATGACAGAAAATGACCAGAGACACAGAGGCACTGTGGGGTCAGAGGATGGAGAGAGGTCCTTTCTACCTGGAAGCACTTTACTGGGGCACTTGAAGGTAGACAGAAGTTAGATACTCAGAGAGGAGCCTGAAGGAGAGGACAGTGTGGTCAATAGCTAGAGGTGGGAAGGCGGGAAGAGACACAGGGGTCAGTGTGGGCTGCAGCAAAGGATGGGTGGAGAGGAATTCTGTGCACGTCACCAATGGTGGAACCTGTGGCATCATGTGACTGTCCGTGGGTCATAGGGCAAAAGGCAAGGAGACCTGGGTGCAGCCGACCCTCGGGGTCACTCACCTCCGCCCCCGCCCTTTTCTCCACCCACTGCTGAGCTCAGCATGGCCCTCTGTCCCACTCCTGGGGCAGCTGCCCAGAGCTGGTGGCCTTCTGGCCTCAGGAGGAAATTTCTGCCAGGTGTTGACTGCAGGGACCCAGGGTGACTGTGAGTCAGGCCGAGTGCTGACCAGGGACCCTGGAAGGAAGAGGGAAGGGGGTTTGGATGTTTGAACAGCTGGGGCGGATCAGGGGCTGCCACCCCCTGGCCCCCTCCACCACCTCCCCCCGGTTTCCCAGGCTCAGGCCCCTTCCTAGCCAGGGTCTGGCTGGCACAGTCAGCTAATGGAGATTTGTGGCTGGAAGGTGCTCCCTGCCCTCAAAGAGACAGACTACTGGGTGACAGGAGTTTGTGCTTGGGTAGTGGGTAGGAAGTAGGGCTCACCAACATAAAGGTAGAATTGCTTGTGGGGTTCCACAGAACTTGGATTGGAGACCCAATCAAAAGCAATCACACAGATGTGTAAATTCGTCAGGGGTTACTGCAAACCTGGGCTCTGTGGATGATACCTCTCAGTAAAGTTTAGGGGAGATATCAGGCCCCCTATCTCTCCGGCTCCTCATGGAGACGGGCCTGAAAGGGTGGTGATGGGGCTGGAGCTTGTGGGGAGCCCTGGAGAAAGCTTCCCCAGCCCTGATCTCCTATCATACTTCCCCCCAAAGCCAGCATGAATCCCTTGTACAGCTGCAAAGACAGACTTATACCAGGCAGATCTCTGGAATCTGACATCCAGAGCCCGGCACTTTTCACCTTGCACGTCCTTCAAAGGGTGTATCGTCAGGACTGCGCATCCCCACAGAAGGTCACCTTGCAGCCACCGGTCAGTGACCACAGGCCCTGAGTGTTCTCCCATGTGACCAAGCCTGGGAGGGCTGACCTGTGAAGTTCTGTTTTCAGCCTATGGGCGCTGAATCCCCTGCAGTGACCAGTCACTCGGGGTGAGAGCCCTCCAGGAGCTGAGATGGAATTCTCCAGGAAACCTCAGAGGGGGGCCAGCAGATCCATTCAGGTCCAAACCCCACCCTGGGGGCAAAGAGCTGGCCTCCGAGGTGGCCCAGAAGAAAGCAGCAGCATCACTTAGAAGGTTGTGGCAGGGGCTTCTCTGGTGACTCAGCGGTGAGGAATCCGCCTGCCGATGCAGGAGACGCAGGGTCGATCCCTGGCCCGGGAAGATCCCACATGCTGCGGAGCAGGGAAGCCCTAAGCCCACACACCACAACTCACAAGCCGGTGCTCGGCAACAAGAGAAGCCGCTGCGACGGGAAGCCTGGACACCGCACCTAGAGAGTAGCACCCGCTTGCTGCCGCTCGAGAAAACCCATGAGCAGCAACGAAGACCCAGTGCAGCCAGAAATAAAATAATTTTTCAAAAATTATCTAAAAAATGAGTCATTCAAAAAGGAAGTAGTGAGAGAGAAAAGCTTGCAGCCACCACTGGGTGGGTGGGCAGACTCAGAAGGAATGCAAGTTTAAGCTTAGATCCCAACCATAGCTCTCCCCAGCTGCAAGCTTTCAGAGCTTCCGTGCTTCCATCTGTGAAGCGGGGTGGGGTAGCAACTCCCACCCACGAGGTTGCTGTGACAATCGCAGGAGATGAAAGGGTCCCACAATGATCAGTTCCCTTTTGCCCCGTGCCACCCACCACCCACCTGCACCCCCCGCACAGCTTTCAGTGAAGAAGTAGCTTTGGAGATTCCAAAGCTTGGTCCTGGCCCAGGAGCTGGGTTTTACTGCCTCCCAGCCAATGGCATCCTTGCCACTGTTTTTCCAGGGCTTTCCAGCTTGGTAACTGCCCTGGGGCGTGGGGAGGGGAAGGGTGGCTGGGGGCCCAGGCGGATGAGTAGGGAGGGGGGTGGATTTCGCTGACTTTGCCTTTCTCCTCCAGCCGGGAAGGGATCAAAGTGGGAGGAGGCTCCAGAGGAAGGAAAAGGGCCTCGTTCCCAGCCAGTCTAGCTTCCTCTCTCTTCACCTGCCAGAGGCTGCGGGATCCCAGGGACAGAAAACGGCTCAGAGGTGGAGGCCGTGAAACCGGAGACACTGGAGCAGGGCGGGTGGCACCTCTCCCACCCAGATCAAGTTTCTGGGCCCCCAAAATAGAAACTTAAAAAAGCTGGGCTCTGAATTGTTTCTCTCCGTGGCTGCTTCCTGTCCCATCACCCTGTCCCGCTTCGCTCCCCCTCTTCCCCATTCACTTTGAAGAGGGGCACCCCCGGGGGACGGGGGGCCTATTTTCTCGTGCCAACTCTGCACAGGCCCCGGGCACACGACGCTGGTGAAGCTGGGGGTTCCCGACTCCCTTCTGCCCTCCCGCTGAAGGCGCCACTGAAGTGGGTGTCACTCTCATCAGTTGACTTGGGACCCAAAGCTGGGGAGGGACTCCCACTTGGAAGCCTGGATAAGTTTAGATCTCTCCTGGAGGAGGTGGTGGTCCTCATCTCTACGGAAGCCCTCTGTTTCTCCGCGACTCTGCCTGACCCAGCACGGCCCTCCCGGCCAGCGCCCTGGGGCCCAGATCTTGTCCCATGACCGTCGAGCTGTGCCGGCGGGTGCCGGCCACTGTCACTCACGCAAGAGCCTCGGAGGGACAGCCAGGGGAGCTGCACGGTGGGGGCTGGTCCTCGGCTTGATCACTGCCCCGGGTGTACCACCTGGGACAAAGTGTCAGCCTCTCTGGGCCTCAGTTTTCTCATCTGTCAAATGGCCCGGAAAACAGCTTGTGAAATGAGAGCTAAGGTATTCACGCAGTGAGCCTCACAGCATGGCGCCGAGGAAGCGGCCCTACTGTCCGGGTCTCAGCCCTCGTCCTGGGTGTCCCAGGCACTGGGGGCGTGGGTCTGAGAAAGCCCACTGCTATCCCCCAGGGAGAGCGCCCCAGGCTGGCCGGGCTATGGTTGGTCCTGGCTGCTGCTTATATGTGGCCCATCTTTTGACCAACGAGGGGCCTGCAATATGCTTGGCCAAGACACCTGCGCTGATGGGCCGTGTGAGCTAAAGAGGGGGCCTCGGCTGTGGCAGAAGCCCACCCCCACCTCTGCACCCAGCCTGGATACCCAGGTACAGGCCGGGACCAGAGGAACGAGGGGACTAAGGTGGTTGCCTGCAACAAACCAGGCAAGTGCCCGTCACGTCCTCCCAATCAGCCTGTGATATAAATATTATGGCACCTATTTTACGGATAAATCTGAGTTCTATGATGCCTCCTCAGTCCCGCAGATTGCCTTGCCGTGCTGGTGGCGAAGCCGGGCTTGCATCAGAGCTGGCGCGGGAGGCCCTGCCAGCACACAGCAGCCTCTTTTCCAGATGGTCCTTGCAGGCTCAGCTCCCACAAATGAGACAACCGGGGGCGAGTGGCGCAGGCCTGGTGACCGAGCTCCAACCTTCTTCTTGTCCAAAAGGGCCCCACCTGCCACCTACGCCCAGGCTCCCTCTTGGCCCACTCCACGCCAGGGTAGGGGAGCAGGTCATTTGGATGGCTCTGAGCCCTGGGTGTCCCACTGTTTGACTTCCTCCCCTGGCCATGTGCTTACTAGCTGGGAAGTCTTGAGGGAAGTCATCTCATCTTCTTGATGTTTATTTGTTTGGCTGCATATCGGGTCTTAGCTGCGGCACATGAGAGCTTCATTGCATCACGAAGGGTCTTTTGTTGGGGTGCATGGACCCTCTAGTTGGACTCTCTAGTTGTGGTCTGCAGGTTCAGCAGTTGGCAGCAGACAGGCTTAGTTGCTCTGTGACTTGTGGGATCTTAGTTCCCCAACCAGGGATCGAACCCATGTCCTCTGCATCGCAAGGTAGGTTCTTAACCACTGGACCACCGGGGAAGTCTCTCGTCTCATCTTCTTGAGTTTCACTTTCCCGTCTACAGGTGAGGATAAGCACGGTGCGCCCCGAGAGAGTGGTTTGGGTTAAATGAGACAGCACGCGTCAAGTTTCAGCCCCCAGGGCGGGTTACATGTTTGCTCTGATTATCTGATTCCCAGGTTCTCCTCCTCCCTCCTCAGATGCCCTGTGGCTTGGACGGGGCTGGTCTAGGGCAGGGAAGGCAAAAGAAGGAGGCATCCAGTGTGACCGTCTTGGACCAGGCTCCCGAAATTCACAGCTGGGGCCCTCCAGCCTTCCCAGAGGCAGACCACCTCTCGGCCTCTCTCCTGTTCTGAAGTAGAGATCAGGGCAGGAGGGGCTGAGCGAAAGCTTGAAGCTCTTTGGAAACGATAGACAAGGACGACGTCCTGTTGGTTCTCACCTTTGTGACGGGTCGGCGTCCACACTCCGGTGGTTAGCAAATATTCTTCGTATCAGCCCTAGTAATAACTCTGGTCCAGTTACATATATTGCTTTCCCATTGTGTGTGTTCTGGTGTTAGGTTATGTGTGGGGATATGGGGCGGGGGGAACGACCAAGGAAACTCAGATAGCAGGCTTCTCACCCCACTTAAGGAGCCTAGAGGAAGATGATGGACAGACAGACTGGCAACCCTCTCCCTCAACGCATCTTCAGACAAGGCAGAGTATGTGATATTTGTAAATGTGAGTAAACACAGTTCTGTGGGAACAAAGGATATGATTTCCTCTTGCTGAAGTTGGTGGAGGCAATCTTGGAAGACCTCCAGAGGGAGGCATTCATAGGGATCGGCATGGGCAGGTAGGTAGGATTTCTTCTGGTGGAGAAGAAGACAGGGGTATTCCAGACTGAGGAAACAAACAGGAGTAAATAAATCAGCCTTGAGGTGGAGGCTGTGTTTGGTGGAATGCTGGATGTGCCGGAGGAGGAATTTACAGGGAAACCAGAAAAGGCACCAGCATCTGATCCCTAGAGTGGAGCTAACAGCAGGGCAGAGACTCATTTCCTTCCCATGCCAGGGCCTCTGGCCCAGTTCCTCACTCACGCATAAAATGGGGGTAAATCACATCTTCCTCACAGAACTGCTGCTAGGAGCTAAAAAGAGAGAGAACAAGCAAGGCTCCTGGCTCACCGCAGGTACTCAGGAAAGCTGAATCCTTCCAAGGTCTCTTTTCTGTCCACCTGCTCTGCAAGCACAGACTTAGTCCTGACCACCGACTTAGGAGAATCAGAGTTCGTTATGGAGTTCATTCTCAGGCTAGGGTAAGCTCCAGAAGGCAGGAGCACCATGAGGTCCTGTCAATAAACATTGAGAGAGTGTCAGATCCTAACCTAGACCACCAGGGAATGAACATTTCTTGAAAGATTACAGCATACAGCATGCTGGGCCCCTGAGAGAATATGGCGATAATGCCTGGTTCATGGAGAGCTCTCCAAAGCTGGAGAGATGGATGGAGAAACGGACAAATGGAAGGAGAGGTGGAGGAGGGCTGGAGAGGAAGGAGGGGGATGGAGAGAGGGCTAATTGCTAGAAAAAGAGTCAAGAGGGGCAGGGATGGGTGGAGGGAGGAGGGAAGAATAGAAGGAGGGGTAAAGGGATGAGTGGATGACTGGAGGAAGTGATGAAGGGATGGAAGGGTGGGACGTGGATGAAAGAAAGGAAGGGTAGAGAGGGAGGGATTGGGAGGTCGATGGATGGATGGTTGACTTGATGGATGGGTGGGCAGATGCTTGGATGGATGGATGATTTCTAGGATGGAGAGAGAGAGAGAGGGAGAGATGATCGATTGGCTGGAAGTTTGAGTGGAGGAATCTGGGAGGGATGAAGAGAAGGATGCAGAAAGAGAGAAATTGATAGATGGAGAGATAGAATGGTAGAAAGGGACTGAGGAATGAATCAGGAGGTAGAGAGAGAAAAATGAATGGAGAGAAGGATGGAAAAAGGGAGGGAGGGAATTGACAGAGAAATGGAGAGATGGATGTGTGGATGGACGATGGCGTGGAGAATGGATGGAGAGATGGAGGGCTGGTCATCCCCTAAGGAGCTCACCTTTACCTGTCTCTGCAGATCCTGGCACTAGCTAGGCACCTGTTTGATTCCAGGCTCTGTAGATTTGTTTAACTGAAACAAATGCGGCTGACTGTGCTTTGGAAAGTACGAAGACCCTGTAAACACTGAAACTTCCCCTTTTGTCTCCTCCTTGGTCAGCAGTGGGAGGTCCTTTGAGGAAGGAAAAGGGAAGAGAGGCAGGGAAGTCTGCTGGGGGGAGGAGGAGGAGAAGAGGGCAGCTCAGCTGTTCAGTGGAAACGACCCATCCTGGCGGCATATGGGGAACATGTGGCCCCCCTCCCTCCTGGCACCGGAGACGCATCATGCCAGGAGAGCTGGCAGCCAAGGGCACGGAGCGTTCCCAGAGGGAACTGCTGGCAGCCGGGCAAGAAGCAAAACTTGAAGCTACAGCCTGGAGCGGGCTCTGGAGTGGGCCCCGGCGGACCGTGGGAGGTTGGGAGGGGTGGGCTCCGGGCTGCCTGTCCCCTGGGGCTCTGAGGACAGTCGTCCTGCAGGGCCTCCAGCAGGGAACAGACTCCCAGCCCTGCGGGCGTCAGAGCCCAAGCTACTCCCAGGAACCTGTGCTGTGGAAAGAGCCCTGCACTTGGAGTCTGCTCCACCCCTCACTCACCGCGGGATCCCAAACACATCCTTCTTTCTGGTCCTCGGCATCCACGTTGTTCCAAACACCATCCTGCTCACAGCGGCGAGTCAGTGAGGAGGTTTTTATCCCCAGAGAAGAAATAAAAACACTGCATATTGATTTCCAAGAAGCCCAGTGTTCTCTGTATGAAGGACCGTCCATCATCTTGAAATCACACCCGCACTTCCTCCTACATTTTGGAGGTTAAGTATTGCCATTTCTTTTATAAAATAAGGGCTAGTAATGGTAATTTTGTCAGACAACTCTCATTTATTTTTGTAATTTTTAACAGGGTACACAAAAATCCCAGGTTGTGAACCACTGGACAAGATCATTCCTAAAGAGCCTTCCAGAGTGGAGTATATTCTGTCTCAGATGTACACTTTCCCCGTGCCCCCCACCTCCTGCTTCCTTCTCCCATCAGGGCCTGAGTTTGGAACCTCAAACCTTCCTCAAAGTTTCCTTCCTGAACCTTCCACCTGCCCCTGGGAACTGCAGTGTCCTTGGGGTTCTGATGTAGGAAAGGGATGCTCTCTGGGGCCAGAACAGGGCCTCGCCTTCAACAAGCCAGCTCAGCTCCATTGCATGCTCAGTTCACTGGCCAACCCCCACCCCCACCCCTGACTCTATACCAGACACCCAACTCAACTAGGACCAGTCCATTCCTCCAGTGATCCTGAGGGCAGACTCCCCAGAGGCACCCCAGGACAGCTCCAGACAGGACACACGTGGGCTGACCTCGTCTCCCTGTGAACCGCACTGCATCTGGAGGGAGTCAAGTTCAAGTTCAGCAGGGGAGCAGCCAGTTGGGCTGGGTGGACCAGACCACAGAAGACATACTTGCAGGCGCGTGAGCCTCAGCACACGTGGACTGGCTGGTCCGCACCCCCCGTGCTCGCGGGCCCTGCCAGATGTGGGGGTGGGGATCCATCAGAGGCGGTGGGAGTGCAGGATTCAGAGACATTCCCAGGCCCGGCCAGAGCCTTGCTTCCAGAAGCCCTTCCTAGGACACAGCGCCCCTTTCATCTTCTCTTCCTCTCGAGGTGCCCCCCACTGGTGCCAGCTCTCCCAGTCTCAAAAAGCGTTCAGGTCAGCCTCGTGGGACAGGCCAGCTCAGCGATTTCTCCCCCTGAGCCGACTGCGGGCAGCTTGGAAGCTGGCGGAGCTGCAGACAGGCAGGGCCCAGCCGGCTCTCTGGTTTCCTGGATCTGAAAGCTTGTGCTCATTTATTATTTAGCCAATATGTCTTAATCACTGACTAAGGAGTGGGTAAAGCACCCCAGAGGGCGCTGGTCACATGTGTGTCTGCGTGTGTATCTGTGTCTGTGTGTCTGTCTGTGTGGTGGGGTGTCAGGGGAGGGGATGGGTGGAGAGGGGGTTTCCCAGATGAATCAACTGGGCCTCAATGCCCAGGGGCCCAACTAGCAGGTGTGCCCCTGGGGAGGGCGGCACGCCCATGACTGCGGGAACCAGTGCAGTGGGTGTTGGTAGAAGCTCCTGCTGCAACAGGCCCTGAGATGTCACGTCACCAGCCAGGTGGCCCCAAGGTCAAGTCAGGAGGCTGTACTTTCCTAAACAGACTCTGGCTCCTGGAAGAGGAGGAAATGTATCACAAGAAAGGCTTACATTTAAAGTTGGGGGTTTGTTGTTGTTGTTGTTGTTGTCCTTTTAATTGGTAACACACGCACCAATCTCATTTTGAAAACTGAGATACTTTGAAAGGATGTTGAACTAGCCTCCCACCCTCCCCAGCTGCCCGAGTCACGGGTGCCCCCTGAATCAGCAGGAGAGACTGTCACGGGCCTGTCCCGGTGTGGTCCTTGCACGAGCATCCCAGCCAGAGGAAACAGCTGTGGACCCTGCAGAGCCTCAGGGGTCATCTCAACCCAACTCCTTGCTTCCACTGACGGGGAGAGAGACCGAGAGAGTGGGAAAGGCACCTCAAATTCCCAAGGCAGGTGAGGCCAGGGCAGGGCTGGAATCCTTTTCCTTCCATCCAGCACTCTTTCCTGACCCCGCTGCTTCCCCAGCTGTGAGCAGGGGTGGCTGGGGCCCCCAGGAGGACTGACCACATGAGCCACACACTCAGCAAGGTTTCTGGTCCCTGAAGGCCTCCAGAGTCTAAGCCAAAGCAGGAGTGGATGGCTGGGGCCCCTGGTCAGTCCTCCTTGAGGGTGGAGACTGAGGCCTCTTTCTGACAGGCTTGTCCACGCCGGCCAGTGCGGGACCCTCTCTGGGGGCCTCCGTGTGGTCACTTCCGACGTCGGGATAATCAGAACTGACTCACAGGCCTGGAGCCGGGCCCAGGGGCTCCTCTCAGCATTAAAAGGAGGAGGAACAGTGTGGCCCCTGCCGTAGTTACTACACCCACACCCAGGCCTTGTTTTATCCTCAGCACCGTCGGAATCTGAGGGTCGGTGTAGCTTACTCCTTTCTTCATCATCTTCATCCACCAGATGTGCCACGAGGACAGAAATTTTTAATTGTTTTTGTTCACTGCAAACTCCAGCACCCAGGGGTTGCCTGGCACAGAGGAGACGCCCCACAGAGAGTTGTGGAGTCAATGGAAGAATGAATGAATGAGCCAAGGAATGAAGTCTTTCGGCTCAGAACTTGAAAACCCCACTACGTCTCAGTGAACAATTGTGAGGGGACTCCCCTGGTGGTCCAGAGACTAGGACTCCCCGCTCACAGTGCAGGGGGCCTGGGTTCAATCCCCAGTGAGGGAACTAGAACCCACATGCTGCAGCTAAGCGTTCGCCCACCTCAACTAAAAATCCCATATGCCGCAACTGAAAACAAAAAGAGCTGTTCACTGAATGAGGGGGCGAGCAGGAGGGTTGGAAGTGAGCCATCCCCGAGACCCCGAGAAGGTCGGGGTCCGACCGCTCGTCAGGAAGGTCTCCGGCTCCATCAAGGATGACAGGGACCCACCTGAAGGGAGGAGGGGCACCCAGCATCCAGTTAGGGGTCCAGGCACTGAGAAGGTACCAGCCCCCAGGTCACTGCCAGGAGGTGAGGACAAGCCCCAGTGTACCCCTTCGGCAGGACCCTGGCTCCCAAATGGTGGGACACCCCTGGGAAGGCTTTGGGCCCTGTGCCCCGTGGGCCTGCTCATGCTCCCAAACCCCCTGTGCTTCCCGCTGCCTCAGCGCTTGAGCCACCAAGATCCCTGCAGAGCGCCTGGCTCCAGGTCTCTCCCTTACCTGAGGACAGGGTCCAGGGGTGACTGGCTCTTATTTATCCAGCCCTTAGCATGGAGTCGGGCTTCCCTGAGACTCAGATGGTAAAGAGGCTGCCTGCAATGTGCTAGACCCGAGTTCGATCCCTGGGTCAAGAGGATCCCCTGGAGAAGGAAATGGCAACCCGCTCCAGTATTCTTGCCTGGAGAGGCGCATGGACCCGGGTGCCCGGCGAGGTGCAGTCCATGGGGTTGCAAAGAGTCGGACGTGACTAACACACACACACACACACACACACACACACACACACACGGCATGGAGTCAGGGTGTCATCAGTACCCAAGGGATGTTGAAGATGTGAATGAAGGAGGGTAGGAGTAAGTCCCAGCCCACCCCCACACTTCCGTGCCCCACCCATCCCCCGACCAAGGTGGCTGCCTCCACCCCAGCGCCATACCGCCTGCCTAGTGTCTCAGCCACCTACTCACTCGATGCACAGCCTTCAGGAACCTCAAACAGACCCACGTGTGAACCCAGATCCTGTATCTTCTCCCCTGCCTCCCTCCTCTGCACCCCTCAGGGTTGGTCTCAGCCCTTCTCCCTTCAGCTCCATTAAAATAAACATCCATTTGACGGGATTTCCTTAGGGCACCTCCTCCTCCTAGGGAAGCCCCAATCCTGGGCTTGGAAAGCTGGCTTCCCCCCTCTGGGTTTCCTTATAATTGTCTTTTCCCCTTTACTTGCAGGGGGGGTGGTGTTGAGGGTGGAGATACAGCTGGGCCATTCCGGCTGTTTTTCCCAGCAGCTGGAAATGAGGTGACAGCCAGCCCGTCCCCACCCCCAACCCCCTGCAGGCCGGCAAGGATTAGGTTAACAGGCTGCCAAAGGTTCTGGGGCAGCCACCCTTGGCCCCTGGGCTGGGGTGCTTCCTGCAGCCAGCTGGTGAAGGGAGGAAGATGTGTGGGGGGATGCGGTCTCCCCCAGTCCAGAGAAGTGCTGAAACACTGCAGAGCAGGGATTTGGGGGCTTCCTTCCAGCTGTTTCCCACCACCACCTCGCCCTTGATCTTGTTTCTGCTGCAGCTTCAACTGCCCCGGGGCTGTTCTGCTGGGTGACCTGATCAGACCTCTAACCTCTCTGGCTTCCCATTTACCTTCTGGAAGGTGGGGCAGAAATAATGAGGTTGACAGGGTGTTGGACTTTCTCCATTGTCAAAGTCCCTTTGGACTCTGAGTTCCATCCATCAGTCCTGCCTTCAGGCACTTAGCAAGCATTTTCTGGGCCTCAGCATGTGCCAGGTCAGGTGCTGGGGCTGCAGGGGTGAATGAAAACAGAACCAGTCTTCAGGGAGGCAGAAGCGGAGAAAACAAAGAGAACTCAGGGTGATCAGAGCTCTTGACAAAGGGGAGGCAGAGCCCCATGGGACACAGAGAAGGGTATCTGCTCCTGGTGCTGAGACCAGGGAAGGCTGACACCTAAAAGGTAACCAGCAGCAGCCAGGAGGAGAAAGTCCTCATCAGACTGAAAACTGCCCCGTCCTTTGGCCAGCGCGGCTCCTGCAGCTCTCAGCGGAGGCCCAGGCTTCTTGGTCTCCATCTTGCCGGGTAATGGTTGGACTTCTGTGACAGCCATCTGTCAGCTTCACTGGGGTCTGGAACGCCCTGACTCCTAGTGTTAGTCGGGGTTCTCTGGAGAAACAGAACTAATAAAAGATAGATAGATAAATGTTAGATTTATTACAAGAAATTGGCTTGTGCGATTATCGGGGCTGAGAAGTCCCAGGATATGTCATCAGCAACCTGGAGACCCAAGAAAGTCAATGTTCATTCGGTCCAGGTTTGAGGGCCTGAGAACCGGAAGCATGGAAGTCAGGAAAGGATGGGCGTTCCAACTGAGCAATCGGGCAGGAAAGGCTGAATTAATCCTTCCTTTGCCTTTTTGCTCCATTCAGGCCCTCGGCGCCACCCACACTGGGGAGGGCAAACTGCTTTACTGCATCTCCTGATCTAAATGTTTATTCCATCCAGAAACACCCTCACAGACACACTCAGACATAATGTTTAGCCAAATATCTGGGAACCCTGTGATCCAGTCAAGCTGACACATAAAATGAACCATTATACCTTGGTATGTACTTCCTTTCTGCCAACCACCTTCTAGCTTCCCTTTCTTCCATATCCAACTTGGGATCCATGGTGATCTACCATGTCAGTGATCCTCTGGCAAGTTACTGAACCACCCTTTTCCATCTACATTTTGCACCCACCTACAAAACTCCAACCCTAGACAAGTTGATGCTCATCTTTCTCTTTACCCGCACTAGGACAGAAGGAGAAAATCGCCACCATTCCCCAACTGCACCCCCTCCCACTAGGGTGGGCTGTTCCCATGAAAATGCAAGAGCCTCCTAATACCCACAATGCCCTAGTGTATCTCTGGACCACTCATCTCCCAAGCTCTGCAAGATCTAGTTCAGTCCCTACTGCTGCATAACAAAACACCCCAAAACTCATTGGTTTAAAACATCAATATTTATTTAACTCACAAGTCTGTGATTTGGGGCAAGGCTTGACTCCAACTCCATTTGGCCTCAGATGGGGCAGCCAAGTGGAGACGGGAGAACATACTTCCAAGGCTGCTAAGTCGGTATTGTTCTCAGTTGAGAGCTTGGGAAAAATTGTGTGTGTGCGTGTTGGGGTCAGGAGGTTGTGGGAGGGAAGTGCGTGCATGCCAAGTTGTTTCAGTTGTGTTCGACTTTTTGTGACCCAGACTTCTCTGTCCATGGGATTCTCCAGGCAAGGATACTGGAGTAGGTTGCCCTGCCCTCCTCCAGGGGATCTTCCCAACCCAGGGATCGAACCACTTCTCTTGTGTCTCCTGCATTGGCAGGAGGGTTCTTTACCATTAGCACCACCTGGGAAGCCCAAGTTTGGGTGAAGGGTATATAAATGTTCTTTGTACTATTTTTATTTTTACTTTTTTGTAAATTTGACATTACTTCCAAATAAAAGGTTAAGAAAATAGAAGTGTATTACATAATTTCTAAACATTTAAAAATGTTGTGGTTATTATCATAATTGATTTCATGATGGTCAAAGACCAGCCTGTACTCTGAATTATTTCAGTCTTTGGAAATTTTCTGAAACTTATTTTATGGTCCCAGTAGAATGCTTTTGGCAAATTCCATGTCCCTTGAAAATAATTCTGTCATTATTTGATATATTTCTCTGTATACGTCAGGACTTGCTTGTTAATTAAGTTATTCATATCATCTATGTACTTGATTTTCTGCCACCTTGCTCTAAAGTTACTGAGGGAGATGTGTTAGAATCTCCCACTAAGGTTATTGATTTGCCAATTTCTTTTTGTAATTCTCCATGTTTTTTTATCTTTGTCTCAGTTTAGTTCAGTTCAGTTCATTCATTCAGTCGTTCCTGACTCTTTGCGACCCCATGAACTGCAGTAAGCCAGGCCTCCCTGTCCATCACCAACTCCTAGAACTTGCTCAGACTCATATACATCGAGTCAGTGATGCCATCCAACCAGCTCGTCCTCGGTCATTCCCTTCTCCTCCTGCCTTCAATCTTTCCCAGCATCAGGGTCTTTTCCAGTGAGTCAGCTCTTAGCATCAGGTGGCCACAGTATTGGAGTTTCAGCTTCAACATCAGTCCTTCCAATGAACACCCAGGACTGATCTCCTTTAGGATGAATTGGTTGGATCTCCTTGCAGTCCAAGGGACTCTCAAGAGTCTTCTCCAACACCACAGTTCAAAAGCATCAATTCTTCTGTGCTCAGCTTTCTTCACAGTCCAACTCTCACATCCATACATGACCACTGGAAAAACCATAACCTTGACTAGACGGACCTT
Organism: Muntiacus reevesi; assembly: GCF_963930625.1. Taxonomy (NCBI): domain Eukaryota; kingdom Metazoa; phylum Chordata; class Mammalia; order Artiodactyla; family Cervidae; genus Muntiacus; species Muntiacus reevesi. Next base: position 17,604,273 of record NC_089257.1, on the reverse strand, counting down.
TGTTGGCAAAGTGATGTCTCTGCTTTTTAATATGCTGTCTAGTTTGGTCATAGCTTTTCTTCTAAGGAGCAAGCATCTTTTAATTTCACGGCTACAGTCACCATCTGCAGTGATTTTGGAGCCGAAGAAAATAAAATCTCTCATTGTTTCCATTGTTTTCCCATCTATTTGCCATGAAGAGACGGGGCCAGATGCCATGATCTTAGTTTTTTGGATGTTGAGTTTTAAGCCAACTTTTTCACTCTCCTCCTTCACCTTCATCAAGAGGCGTTTTAGTTCCTCTTCACTTTCTCCCATTAGAGTGGTGGCATCTGGATATCTTAGGTTATTGATATTTCTCCTGGTAATCTTGATTCCAGCTTGTGCTTCCTACAGCCCAGCATTTCGCACGATATACTCTGCATATAAGTTAATAAGCAGTTAATAAGTTTATCTATGACTAGGTACATGTAAAAAAACAAACAGATATCAACATAAAAAATAATCCAAACACAGCAACCTCCCACCAATGTCCTCTCCTGCCTCCCTCAGCCAATCATCTCAAAAGACTTGCCTACCTCCCTGCACTTCAGTGTAGTCTGAAGACCATCCACATTTGCATCACCTGGGAGATTGATGGAGAAGCAAGTTCTCTGCTCCAGCCAAGACCTGCTGAATCAGCCCCCTGAGGGGGGCTCCCGGAAATGCGTCTGGACAAGCTGGGTGGGTCCCAGGCATGTGACACCTCAGGAAGCACTCAGCTTCATTGCTCCCCTTGTCCACACGGGGCGAATGCCTGTGAGCTCAGTCAAGGGAAGAATTCTGGAGTGGGTTGCCATGCTGTCCTCCAGGGTAATCTTCTAGACCCAGGGAACAAACTTGCATCTCTTGCATCTCCTGCATTGACAGGCGAGTTCTTTACCAGTTGAGCCACTGGGGACGCCCCTTGTCCACACCTTGCATTTATTCCTCCACCCATCCAATCTGGCTCCTGCCCCTCATTCTTCCAAAGTGACAGCCCCCAGATGGTCTCCTAGTTGCTAAATCCACTAAGGGTTTTATTCCTCAGCAGTGTTCCACTGATTGACCATTTCTTCTTTGATTTTACAGAACAACTCCTTGTTTCCTGTAAAAATAATAGAATTCTTATTACAAAAATGAGGTACAGAATACAGACCTGAATAATGTAAAAAAAAAAAAAATCACCACTAATCCCATCACCTAGAAGCAACTGTTATTAACATTTAATACAATTCCAGACATTGCTTTATGTGTTCTTATGGAGAGAAGGATGGACACACAGATAATAGAAAAATAGAGAGGTATGCTGCGATCATACGGGATAACAAAACTATTTTAAAATAAAAAGTATTGTGTGTAATTTTACTTGACTCTAAACATAGGAAAGCAAATTTAGTGTGGAAAAGGAGCTGACCTAATTAACTCTGAAAACAGTTTTACTTTTTTTTTTTCACTCAATACTAGAAAGAGGAGACACAGTAAACAAATTCTATACTGTCACTAATTTGTTTCCCAAGGGGTCCAGGTTAGTCATTCTCTGTACTAAGGCTATGTACATATATACACATATATATATACTAGATAATGAGAGCCAGGTTTTTCACTGTCAAAAAAAGATACTACAAACAACTAAGGAGAAGCTAGAATGAATGCTATAATGCTGGATTATGATCAAGACATCACGCTTGCTGTGCCATACATATACAAGCAAATGCAGAAATAAACAGAGTTGTGTGTGTACATACATTTCCTAGCTCTCTCTGCTGAGAAGATCTCGAAGCAGTAACACTCCCATAACAGCAAGCACATTTAGCGCTCAGATCTTGATTTCTAAATATCATTCTCTAACAAAGGGAACTAGGACTCCCTGAAGATGTGGCTGATTCTGGGACTGAGTTCCAAAACACACACACATATATAAGATGAGCCTGGAGCATCTTGTACTGTCAGAAAGAAGTGAGAAAGTGCTTCAGTTCAACTCAGTTCAGTTCAGTCACTCAGTCGTGTCTGACTCTTTGCAACTCCATGGACTGCAGCATGCCAGGCCTCCCTGTCCATCACCATCTACCGGAGTTTACTCAAACTCATGTCCATCACATCGGTGATGCCATCCAACCATCTCATCCTCTGTTGTCCCCTTCTCCTCCTGCCTTCAATCTTTCCCAGCATCAGGGTCTTTTCCAGTGAGTCAGCTCTTAGCATCAGGTGGCCACGGTATTGGAGTTTCAGCTTGAGCATCAGTCCTTCCAGTGAACACCCAGGACTGATCTCCTTTAGGATGGACTGGTTGGATCTCCTTGCAGTCCAAGGGACTCTCAAGAGTCTTCTCCAACACCACAGTTCAAAAGCATCAATTCTTCTGTGCTCAGCTTTCTTCACAGTCCAACTCTCACATCCATACATGACCACTGGAAAAACCATAACCTTGACTAGACGGACCTTTGTTGGCAAAGTAATGTCTCTGCTTTTTAATATGCTATCTAGGTTGGTCCTAACTTTCCTTCCAAGGAGTAAGAGTCTTTTAATTTCATGGCTGCAGTCACCATCTGCAGTGATTTTGGAGCCCCCCAAAATAAAGTCTGACACTGTTTCCACTGTCTCCCCATCTATTTCCCATGAAGTGATGGGACCGGATGCCATGATCTTAGTTTTCTGAATGTTGACCTTTAAGCCAACTTTTTCACTGTCCTCTTTCACTTCCATCAAGAGGCTTTTTAGTTCCTCTTCACTTTCTGCCATAAGGGTGGTGTCATCTGCATATCTGAGGTTATTGATATTTCTCCCAGCAATCTTGATTCCAGCTTGTGCTTCTTCCAGCCCAGCATTTCTCATGATGTACTCTGCAAACAATAAATAAATAGCAAAAAAATTTTTAAAGAGTGAACCCTGCTGTGAACCATGAACTGTGGATTTCTGTTAGTAATAATGTGTCAGCATTGGCTCATCAGTTGTAACAAATTATGCAAGATCTTAGTAGTGGAGAAAACTGTGTGTGGAGCAGTGAAGAAGGGGAACTTTCTGTATTTTCCACTCAATTTTTATATGAACCCCAAACTGCTACAAAACATAAAGTCTATTCAAGGAAAAATTTTAAACAGTCAGGGAGGGGAGTATGCTGGCACCAACCTGATGGTGCTCTCAATAGCCAAGGCTGGAATAACTTAGATGACAAAACAAATAATGATAGCATTGGTTATAACCCAAAGAATAAAATGAATATTCATGAGTCCATGCTGCTATAAACAAATGATTAACTAAATAAATAAATGAAAGGGACACATCTTCCTTAGAGGGAATTCCAAATGATGAATGTAGAAGGAATGGGGGCAGTAGAAAATCATCATTTGAACACCAGAGCAATAATTACTACAGGCGAGATGCACTGAATAATGTCCTCAAAGTATCTCTCCAAATGTATCTATTCATTGCTATGGTGGTCTTAATAAATATTCACAAATTCTTTCCTACTCCTCCCTCTAGGAAGTGGGGATTAATTCTTTTCCCGTTGAGTAAGGCTGGACTTACTGACTCACTTCTGTCCAGTGGACATGAATTGGAGCAAACTCCGGGAAATAGTGAAACATAGGCGTGCTGCAGTCCATGGGACTGCAAAGAGTCGGACGTGACTTAGCAACTGGGCAGCAACAGCAACCTGTCTGATAGAGTACGGAAGGGGAAAGAGTTTCTTTTCACAGAAGACACCACCATAACCGAGTGAAGCCAAGTGATCAGGGTTAATGTTATCAGTAATAAGTCATGTTGATTTCATGTACTTCCTGATATGATATGAGAAAGGAATTTCTACTTATTTGGTATCCTTCTGCCAAAAACTGGACTCTCAGTCTAGCCACGAGGAAACATCAGACGAACTCAAACTGAGGCACATTCTCCAAATGCCCAGCCAGGACTTTTCAAAAGTGTCATTTGTGAAAGACAAAGAAAGAGTGAGAAATTGTCACAGATGGGAGGAGATGAAGGAGACAAGACGACTAAATGTAATATGCTACCTGGACCGGACCCTGGAACAGAAAATGGATGAGATCTGTGTAAAATCTGCGCTTTAGTGAGTGAAAGTGAAAGTTGCTCAGTCGTGTCCGACTCTTTACGACCCCATGGAATCATACTGTCCATGGAATCCTCCAGGCCAGAAGAGTGGAGTGGGTAGCCTCTCCCTTCTCCAGGGAATCTTTCCAACCCAGGAATCAAACCAGGGTCTCCAGCATTGCAGGCAGATTCTTTACCAGCTGAGCCACCAGGGAAGCCCAAGAATGCTGGAATAGGTAGCCTGTGCCTTCTCCAGCAGATCTTCCCGACCCAGAACTCCAACCAGGGTCTCCAGCATTGCAGGTGGATTCCCTACCAGCTGAGCTGCCGGGGAAGCCTGGTACTGTTTCAGTGTCAGTAGCTTAGTGTGGACAAATGTGGTGTAGTTACACAAGATGTTAGCATCAGGGTAGGAGAGGAAAGAGTATGTGGGGACACTTAGCAACTTTTCAATCTAAAACTATGTCCAAATAAAGGGCCTAAAAATATATCAGTAAATTGAAATGGAATAAACTGCTAAATTTTTTTTTTTTTTTTTTTACCGTAAGCGGCTTTAGTTCCTTTAAGGCCTTTTAAAATGAATAAAAATAATATGTGAAGAATTAATCATGAAACTAGAAGAAGAATAATGTTATTTTTAAAGTGACATTTTCCAAGTTTATCCCAACTATCTACTGATCCTCGCTGCGAAAAAATTGAGGAAATTAATGTGTTCAAACTTCTTTCCACCTTCTCCCCTCCATCTCCCAATTCTTGTTAGTCCTATTGTCCTATGGTTGTTGATATTTACAACATTATACTGTGTCCTATATTCCAAATTCACAAAGATTTTTCTTTTTTTATTAAACTATGGCTGAATTTTTATTTTTATGTTTAAACGGGTTCGGTGTCGATAATCAGTATACTTTCTCTGGCTTCTCCACTCTGAGCCATTTATTTTTATAAATCCCTTTGTTGACTAAATTTCATTGAACAGTAGTTTGTGTGTGTCAAGAAGGACTAGGAGGGAATTTTCATTCCCTATGTTCTTGGATGTTTGGGAATGTCTGTCTGAGGACTTTTTTTGAAAGAAATTTATCTGGGTATAATTCCTTGGGTCACAGTTTCTGTTCTTCAGCCCCTTGTCAATGGCATCCCCTGACCCTGGCACAGAACATCTATAGAGAGATGTCTGCAGCCAGTCGGATTTCCCCTACTCATGTGGCCTGAGATTTGCACCTTATGCCCATAGGATTCTTTAACCTTGATGTTCAGTAGCTTCATTAGAATATCACACTTGATGATGATGGTCCTGAATCATTGCTGTGTCTCCACATTCATATTTTTATTTCAGGAAAGTTTGGGCCTGTTGTCTGAATATTTCTCATCATTGTTCCATTTATTCTATTTTTCTTTTCAGGAATTCTAACTGTGCAAATGTTTTATTTCTTGGGTTTGTCCTCCACATCTTTTAGTCTTTCCATTAATTATCTGTTGGGCTTACCAGGTGGCTAGAGGTAAACAAGCCACCTGCCAATGCAGGAGGCCTGGGTTTGATACTTGGGTGGAGAAGATCCCCAGGAGAAGGAGATGGCAACCCACTCCAATATTCTTGCATGGAAAATCACATGGACAGAGGAGCCGGGTGGGCTACAGTCCATGGGGTTGCTAAAGAGTCAGACACAACTTAGCAACTAAATGACGACAAATAACTATTTGTTATGGGCTGAGCTGTGTCCCTTCATAAAGATATAAAGAAGTCCTCGTTACCAGTACCCCAGAAGGTGACCTTGTTAAGAAACAGAATTATTGATATAATGAATTAAGATGAGGTGGGACTGGATTAGCATGGGCCCTTTGTCCAGGTAACTTGGATGGTAAAGGATCTGCCTGCAATGCAGAAGAACTGGGTTTGATCCCTGGGTTGGGAAGATCCCCTGGAGAAGGGAATGGCAACCTCTCCAATATTCTTGCCTGGAGAATCCCAAGGACAGAGTAGCCTAGTGGACTGCAGTCCATGGGGTTGCAACGAGTCAGACATGACTGATCAGCTAACACTTTCACTTGCACTTTTCATTCAATAGGACTAGTGTCCTTATAAGAAGAACATGTGATGATGGAGGCTGAGATAGGAGTGAGTTACAGCCTCAAACCAGAGAACGTCAGGATGGCCTGCAGTCCCCAGGAGTTAGGGGGACAGCTGTGACACAGATTTCCGCCCCCCAGAGTCCACAGAAAGAGCCAGCTCTGCTCACGGCCGGATTTCAGACTTCTGGTCTTCAGAACTGCAGTAGTAGTGAAAGCTGCTCAGTCATGTCCAACTCTCTGCGACCCCACGTGGGAGAATACATTTCTGTTAAGACGCCCCATGGGTGGTTCTTTGATACAGCACCCCTAGGGAAGTAATACACTCTATCTGTATGTTTGTTTGCTTTTTCCTATTTACTTTTGTGTGTTTTTTTTCAGGAGCTCCACTCCGTGCCTTTTCTCGACTCCAGGCTTCTGTTTATTCTCAGTTGTTTTCCTTCTTCCCAGTGTCTTTTTCATTTCTACGTTTATACTCGATGCTTCCACTTCTTTCCTGAGGGCCGCCCACTCACCCTCTTTCTGTCTGCTGCCTTACAATCTCCTAAAAACCTTGACATCTTAGCTCATTCAGAGAGGTCCGACCGCCTGAAATCCGAGTCGATGGAGAGCTGGGCCTGAACGCTCGCTCTGTTTTTGCTTGTCTGTTAAATAATTCCTCTTGTGCTGTAAGCTCTTTTGCTTTTTGCTTACTTCCATTTCCTTTTTTCCACCGCCAGTCCCATGATGTTTCTTTGTGATTATCATTCATCTTGGAACAGGCTGGCCGTTTGTCAAAGGATGATGTTGAAAGAAACAGCGTAGGTAATCCGGGAGTGATGAGGGTTTGTGTTCTCCGACTTGTTCTTACTAAATCCTTCATTTCCTTGTCTGGGAGTCCGTGGCCCTTCAGTCTCAGACCTCAGGACTTGCAGACTCTCAGGAAAAGCATCTGGGCTGCCAAGCTTCCGAGTTGCAGTCTGCAGTTTCCGCGGTCTCCCTCCTTCCCCATCTCAGCCTAGCCTCCTCCTCGTGCTGGGAGGCGCTGGGTGCTGGGCAGGGAGAGGCGCTGCGTCCGCAAGCTGCCTGCCCACCCCCAGGCCGGCCTGTGACCTGAGCGGATCTGAACCGGACGTGTGTGGTGCCTGCATGGTCCGTGCTCAGCCCAGCCCCTGCATCCGCGGAGCAGACCTCACAACTGCGCCACCTGGAGAGACCACCGCCACCTCCTCAGACCTCTGTCTCCCCTCTGGTTTGAGGCCGTCTTTTGCAGCATTCAGCAGATGCACTTTCTGCTTCAGTAAAACAGAGGGGCACGGCAAAGGAAACCATCAGCAAAATGAAAGGAACCCTACTGAATGAGAGACATGATTTGCTAATTATGTATCAAATAAGGGATTAGTAATTAGCATTATTATTTTTATTAATTAGTTTGAAGTAATGTCCAAAATCTAAAAACAAACATAACTCAATAGCAGGAAAAAAAAAAACCCAGACCTCCCCGCAAAAAGAAATCCAGTTGAAAAATGAGCAGATGATCTGAATAGACATTTTTCCAAAGAAGGCATCTATACAGATGGCCAATGGACATATGAAAAGATGCTCAACATCACTATTAGTGTTAATCACTGAGTCATGCCCGACTCTGTGCAACCCCATGGACTGTAGCCTACCAAGCTCTTCTGTCCATGAGATTTCGCAGGCAAGAATACTGGAGTGGGTTGCCATTTCCTTCTCCAGGCCACTAACTATTACGAAAATGCAAATGAAAGCCACAGTGATTTATCACCTCACACCTGTTAGAATGTGTATTATCAAAAAATAACAAGGAAGTGTTGGTAAGGATATGGAGAAAGGAGAATCCTTGTGCACTGTCGATGGAAATGTGAATTGACTGGTATAGCCACTATGAAAAACGCTATGGAGATTCTTCAAGAATTTTAAAATAGAGCTATCATTTGCTCCAGCTATTCCACTTCTGGATATTTATCTGAAGGAAAGGAAAATACTAGTTTGAAGATACACAAGCACCTTTATGTTCATTGAAGCATTATTTACAATAGCCAAGATATGGAAGCTACTTAAGTGTCAATCAATAAATGAATGAATAAAGATGTCTACATATATATGTGTGTACACACAATGGAAAGCTACTCAGCCATTAAAAAAAAATGGAATCTTGCCATTTTCGACAACATGGATAGAACTTGAAGGTATTGAAAGTGAAAGTCGCTCAGTCATATCCAACTCTTTGCAACCCCATGGACTGTATGGTCCATGGAATTCTCCAGGTCTGAATACTGGAGTGAGTAGCCTATCCCTTCCCCAGGGGATCTTCCCAACCCAGGGATTGAACCCAGGTCTCCTGCATTGCAGGAGGATTGCTTACCAGCTGAGTCACAAGGGAAGCCCTGAAGGTATTATGCTAAGTGAAATAAATCAGAGAGAAAGACGAACACTACATGATTTCACTTACATGTGGAATCTAAAAAACAAAACAAACAAGACAAAACTCATAGATATAGAGTGGTGGTTTTCAGAGGGGAAGGGGCTGGGAGAGTGGGTAAAATGGGTTAGGGGAGTTAAGACGTACAAGCTATCGGATAAATTACTTATCCGATAAATAATCATGGGAATATAAAGTAAAGCATGGTGACTATAGTCAATAATAGTGTATCACATATTTGAAAGTGGCTAAGAGCAAATCTTAAAAGTTCATTTCACAGTGTACAAATATTAAATCGTATTGTATACCTGAAAGTAAAATAATATGTCAATTACATCTCATTTTTTTAATTGTAAGAAAAAAGTGAGATAGAGGGCTTGCTTTTCTTTCCCCATTCTCCAAATTAATTGTTGTTTTTGATGGTTTTGGGTACATGAAACAGAGTCAATCAGCCTTCAATCTGCCATTTTAAGCTCCTGCATTCTTTGAAAACCCTTCCCTTAGCTTCTAGGACCTGAAATATACACCTAATATCCCTCTTTTCTTGCAGACCACTCCTTCTTTCTGGGCCTTGCTCCATCCTCCCATATCCATGTGATGTGGGCAGGATGGAGGTGCCTCTGCAGGCCACACCACTGGTAAGGGGAGGAGCTGGGGTTCCAATGCCAGGCACCCCTCCACCACTAAGGGGCAGGGCTTCTTGGGTATGAGCTCACTGCAGCTCTAGAGGAACTGCTATGCCATCCTTGCTCCCTTCTCAGGCCAGAGTCCCCAAAATAACAACCAGAGGCACTCACAGAAAGAGGGATTTTCCTCACCTCCTTCCATCAGCCACAGGTTTGGGAGGGTGGTCTATCGGCCTCCAAGAATCCTGGATACTGACTCACCTGAAACATTGTGGGGATTGTAGTGACAGGAACAGCAGTTTCCAATTATAAACAAGCCCTCAGGAAACCACCCCAGGCCATCTGGGGCTGTGTATTTGGCTAAGAAATAGATAGTAGGTCCTCTCAGCAGTGAGGATGGGGGCCAACCCTAGACTCTACCACTGATTGATTTAGAGAGCCCTTGGGAATGGCCACCTCTTTTACCTCCGAGTCTCCATGTGTCCAGTGGGTGGGGTGGTCTGGAGAATCTCTGAGTCCCTGCCACCCCTGAGGCGCCTGGATTTTGGACCCCCCTCCAAGCCATCTCCCAGGGGCTTGTCTTGCTCCTCAATCCTCCTGCAATTCAGCTTGGGCACCTGTCAGCCAGCCAGTCAGTTCAGTCGCTCAGTCGTGTTTGACTCTTTGCGACCCCATGGACTGCGGCACGCCAGGCCTCCCTGTCCATCACCAACGCCCGGAGTTTGCCCAACTCATGTCCATTGAGTCGGTGATGCCATCTGAGTGGGGATCCTTCCCCGAGACTTCTACAGGGTGCGTCTGAGACTAGGGCCATCCCAAGCAGCACTGGCATGCTTGTTTCTGAGGTCCTCAGGGCACCATGATATTCTTGTCATGCAGAAGAGGAGCTCAGGGCTTCTCTTCCCCAAGGAGCAGCTTCATGGCTGGTGAACTGCAGGTTCCCGGGGCTCTGAGGGAAACTTTCTGACCAAGGGCAGTTTTCTGGTCCAGCACTTGGCCCTCTACGCTCCAAAGGAAGTCTCTACTTACTCCAGGGACACGGTCTCAAGTCAGCCTAGAGGCAGCCTGGGGGAGGATACATTACAGGGCATAGTTGAGAACTGGGCTGTGGTCAAAGGACGGGTTACAAGTGGACTTTCAGGCTTGTCTCCAGTCACTAAGACCTTTTGATCTTCCTGCCATCCTGTTGCTTCCCTTCTTCTAGTCTCAAGTTATGAAAGGAGAGGATAGACCTTCCATGCATCCTTCTAGCCATCTATCCATCTGAAGGCCATCTGTCCATTCTCTGTATATCATCCATCATTCTCCATCTTCTCATTTTTTCAGTCATTAACCATCCATCCATCATCTGTTCATTCAGCCTCTCTTCCCCCACTCTGAAAATCCCTTGTTCAAAAAAACCATAGGCTTAATGACAACAGCAACAGCAGTATTTCTGTGGACAATAATGGTCACTATCTATTGAATCCTGACACTGTGTTAGATGCTGTGTTCATTGCTTTGCTTGAATGATCTCATTTAATCTATGCCTATCCAGTATCCACATTCAGTCTACTAATGCATCCAATGTTACACTGAGGAAAATGGGATAAATAATCAGCCCATCCAATGTTACACTGAGGAAAATGGGATAAATAATCAGCTAAGCACTCCCTGAGGATACAGGAATGAAGAAGATGCCAGATCTCTAACTTCTAGTTCTCACTGTGGCATGAAGGGGACTGATCTGTGAAAATACAGGGTTTCCACAATGTCTAGAAGATAAAATATAAATTTATAAAATGAAAATTTTAAATCAATAAATTTATAAATTTATTAAAATCATTAAATTAAATTTTATTAATAAAATTTTAAACTAATAAAGTTATACATTTGCATAGATGATAATTATATATTTACACATATGTGTGTTTTACACATTGTAGATGTCTTCGACTGCCTTACACATGGTAATATATATATATATGTATATATATATTAGGGTTTCCACCTGGTGGTCCAGTGGTTAAGAATCTGCCTTACAGTGTCAGGTTAGATCCCTGGCCCCGCAAGATTCCACATATCTCAGAGCAGTTAAGCTCGTGTACCACAACTACGGAAGCCCGCACACCAATGAGAGGTGTGTGCGTCGCAGTGCAGAGTAGCCCTGGTTCCCTGGGGGCTCAGCTGTTAAAGAATCTGCCTGCAATGCAGGAGACCCAGGTTCCACCCCTGGGTGAGGAAGAGCCTCTGGAGAAGGAAATGGCAACCCATTCCAGTATTCTTGCCTGGAGAATTCCATGGACAGAGGAGCCTGGTGACTACCGTCCATGGGGTCACAAAGAGTCAGACACGACTGAGTGATTAACACTTTCACCATCTGGCTCGCCACATTAGAGAAAACCCATGCAAAGCAAAAGTAAAATATAAATAAATAAAATAAAATAAATATCATATACATACATATTATACTATATAATATCATTATAGATACTGTACTGTAGAAATGCATCCTATGATAATTTTCAAAAAAAGTTTGCATGTTTTCATTTTGATGACAAAATCTAAGAAATGAGTTCCTACACATAAAATATTAAGGATTATTTCTGGTAATAATAATTACCAGTAAACCCTCCTTCTGTGGGAGTTATTTTTAAGAAAAAAAATGCTATCGCCTTTTATCAAGGCAATGCCTCTCTTTCTAAATGATAATTTGCAACAGAAAGACATTTTCCTAGATGGACACTTTGGTTCTTGGGCCAGTATATGTCAAACCAGGGTCTGTGGACCTTACAGTCCCCAAGACACATTTTTTCCCATCACAGGGCCTACATGCGAGTTGAGTTGGAAAGAGAAACACAGATTCCGGGGCCCCGGGGAGCAGGGAACGTGGGCTCAGGGTATCTCCCATCCCTCTTCTCACCGCTTCCTCACAGCCTGGATGATTTGCCTTTTCCAGAGGTTGGCGGAGACCTTGGAAACATGCGTACCTTTCCCAGGAAAATGAGTCCCCAGGGAGACCTCCCGGCCCACGGGCGCACTCCAGCACCTGTGTTCTGTAACGTAGCCTTAATTGAAATCACATTAACATTATGATTCCATTACGGGGAACAAGAGGCTGGCTGCAGGAACGTGCCCCGTGGGGCCTAATCAGCTGGACTGGATCATTTATAAAGGGCTCTACATCTGCTTGGAGCTCAGTGTTAAGTAAGGCAGACGGGGGCCTATTCATTATTAACAAGGCTTGATGCGTTCGGCCAGGCAGGACTGCAAAGCCAAGAGGAGAGTCTGATGGAGGAGAAGCATTGAGGCATTGACTGCAAGCTCCCTGTCTGCCTTGCCCATCGGTGGAGCTCAAATGCCTTCACCCAGCCGGAGGTGACTCCTATTCCCAAAGCCTTGGCTGTGGCAACCCCTCCTGCCAATGGGAGAGATGAAGTAACTTGCTCGAGGTCCCAGATCTACAATGTGGTGGGGTCAGAGTTTGAACGCAGGCAAGGTGGGTCTAGAACCCACAGGCTTAGCCAGCCTGCGGTACACAGTCCAGGCCTTGGCAGCTCACTCCTATCCTGGGCTGTGGCATTGTACCCTTGGTGTTCTGGCAGCTCCAGGTCTCTGAGGCTGTGATGGAGAGGAAGGAGTCCCAAAAATCAACAAAAGGAAGTGGCAAGTTGTGGTCAGAATTTGCTTATTCATTGGGCAAAGTTTCCACTTACTTTATTCATTATTTCAGTTTCAAAGCTATGACGGGCACTGTTCGGTGCCACCGCTGAAAAGATGAATGACCTCCCGTCTTGCTCCAGAGGAGCTGAGGGCAAATTATAGTACAATGGGTAGAACCCATGGCCAGAGAGACTCATGAACTCTAAGTGTTCCACTGTAAGTGTATAAAATTAAATACTAAATTAACTAGATATGATTGGAGGTGATCTGTATCATGGTTAGGAGGAAAGTCTCTGGAATCTGACAAACCTCAAATCTAACCCTGGACTGGTGGCTTAACTGCTGTGTTGACCCTGATCATGCTATTTCAGCTCTCTGGGTTCACCCCTGCCTGCTGCTTCTGCCTTGCCTCGTCCTGGGTGTGGGGGATGAGGTGGAAGGACAAGCAATATGGATATCATATAGGAATACTGACACAGGAAGAGGTTCACATAGTGTTTACAGCTTTGGAGCTGGGGAAGGAAATTTTGGCCAGTAGAGTAGGGTGGTTGAGGGTACGGGCTCCGAAGGGTCTGGAAGGCTCTGAAGAATGAATCTGTTTCCCAATCATAGCTCTGCTCCAATGACTGTGTGACCCCAAGGCAAGTCCTGCATTAGGAATCTCAGTTTGTACACCTGTAAAATGGGCACAATAGTAGCAGTTACTTTACCAGCTATTAGGAGGACTGAATGAGGTGACAGATGTAAAGCACAGAGCACCTATCTGAGGTACAGTATGGATTAAAAAGAAAACAAACACTTTGGTTACCATTTTAGAGGGCTACCGAGGTGTGAGGGAGCATCCTTAGACTTCCACCAGCTGTGTGACTTAGCAAGTTCCCTGGTCCACTTGAGCTGGTAAAACAGGGGTGGATGTGTTCTGTAGATGGTAATGTATGTGTGTATTAATCGCTTAGTCATGTCTGACTCTTTGCGACCCCCATGGACTGTAGCCTGCCAGGCACCTCTGTCCATGAGATTCTCCAGGCAAGAATACTGGAGTGAGTTGCCATTCCCTCCTCCAGGGGGTCTTCCCCACCCAGGGATCGAGCCCCAGTCTCCTGCATGGCAGGCGGATTCTTTACCGTCTGAGCCATCAGGGAGGCCCAGACGGTAACATGATGCACACATGTGTAATTCTCCTTATTGAGCACCTATTGTATACCAGTGTAGAATGCAGGCATCATGGTGGTGGTGGTGGTGGGAGGCATCATGACAACTCACATGTGTGGTGTGTGCCACCCATATGTGTGATATCAGCTGAAAACATAGGTCCTTGGGAGGGATGCCCCACCTACAGCATTTCTGGGAGCAGTCTGTTCACTGGGCATGAGCATGACCTCTCCTGGGTCTTTTTTCACCGCCACGTTGTACTTTTTTGTGTGTATGAGAACATTTAAGTTCTACTCCCTTAGCAAATTTCAGTTATACAGCACAGTGTTATCAACTACAGTCACCATGCTGTACATTAGACCCTCTGACTTTATTCATCTTATAGCTGCAAGTTTACAGTGGGAAACTCTCCAGTGTTCTTGCCTGGAGAATTCCATGGACAGAGGGACCTGGCGGGCCACAGTCTATGGGTTGCAAAGAGTTGGACACGACTGAGCGACTAACACCCACACTTGTACCCTCTTATCAACCTCTCCATATTTCCCCCAACCTCCCACCTCAGACCTTAGCAACCACCTTTCCATTCTCTGCTTTTCTGAGTTGAACTTTTGCTTTCTTTTTCACATACCATATATAAGTGATACCAGGTGTTATTTGTCTTTCTCTGTCTGACTTATTTCACGTAGCCTAATGCCCTCCACGTTTATCCATGTTGTCACAAGTAACAGGATTTCTTTCTTTTTAAAGGCTAAATAATATTCTATTGTGTGCATATGTGTATATGTTTTATTATGTATCATATTTTCTTGATTCATTCATCCATGGCAGACACTCAGATTGTTTCCACATCTTGGCTGTTGTGACTAATGCTGCAGAGAACATGGGAGTACAGATATGTTTTGAGATAATAGTTTCATTTCCTTCAGATAGATACCCGGAAGTAGAATTGCCGGGTCATATGGTAGTTCTATGTTTAATTTCTTGAGGAACCTCTGTACTGTTTCCCATGGTGGCTGTATCGGTTTACATTTCCACCGACAGTGTATAAGTTTCCCTCCCCACCATCTGTAATCTTTGCAATAGCCACCCTAACAGGCATGAGGTGATAACTCATCAGGGTTTGAGGTTGCATTCCCCTGATGATTGGTGATGTTGATTGTGTGTCCCCCTCCACATTCCAGGGAACAGCTAGGTTTCCCTCCCTCCAGGATGCTAAGGACCCTTATCCTGTCCAAGGAATAATTTTTCTGAAAGCAATCCCCCTTTACTATGAGCCGGGCCCTGCGTGTTTACATTCAACCGTGAACAGCTGTGCTAGGAGGATTCTTACGGATGAAGAAACTGAGGCTCAGAGATAGGAAATGATTCGTTCCAGGTTCCACCGCCCATAGGCGCAGCCTGTGTGATGCTGGAGCTCTAGCTCTTATTCACGATGCTGAACTGACCAGCACCCCCTCGCTACCCCCAAGGACGCACTTTGTGACCATGAGGGGCATCTTTCTACATCATTTCTTACTTTGATGATGCGAGATGAAGGAGCAGCTTTGGAAGGCCTTCAGCCTACAACAGCCCCCTCCCCAGCTATATAATCTAGACCCCATCCTCTAACAGTGACTTTGGGTTATTTGTTCTTTCATCCCAATCTTCTCATAAAATAACAACAGCAGCAATCATCACAATAGCTGCCATCTAGCTAGTGCTTACTATTTCCTCTGGTGCCGTCACTCTGCTAATCATCATGTTAACCATAGGTGGTAGATGTCTCCCCTACAGATGTGGAAGTTGAAGCTTAGAGAGGCTAAGTGAGCCTGAATAGGAATCCAGGCAGCCTTTCCCTGGGAGTTCACCTCCATTTCCTTTAAAGCTCATCAAACACTTCTGCAGGTGTCACATGTGTTAAGCTTTGCACAAACACACACTCACATTGAACCCTCACAATGTCCCTGCCAGGTGGTATTATTGTTATCCCATTTCATAGATGAGGCATTTAAGTTTCTACAAGATTAAATTGGGCCTTCCCAGGTAGCCCTAGTGGTAAAGAACCCATTTGTCAATGCAGGAAAATTAGGAAACGCTGGTTCAGTCCCTAGGTGGGGAAGATCCCCTGGAGAAGGCAACGGTACCCCACTCCAGTACTCTCACCTGGAAAATCCCATGGACGGAGTAGCCTGGTGGGCTGCAGTCCACAGGCTCGCTAAGAGTCAGAACTGAGCGACTTCACTTTCACTCTTCCTTTCATGCATTGGAGAAGGAAATGGCAACCCACTCCAGTGTTCTTGCCTGCAGAATCCCAGGGACGGGGAGCCTGGTGGGCTGTCATCTATGGGGTCGCACAGAGTCAGACACGACTGAAGCGACTTAGCAGCAGCAGCAGCCAGTATTCTTGCCTGGAGAATCCCATGGAGAGAGGAGCCTGGCTGGCTGTAGTCCATAGAGTCGCAAAGAGTCAGACACAACTGAAGCGACTTTATGTCATATGTCAAGATTAAATTAAATATACAATTTAAATGGCAGAGCTGTAGCTTGAGCCCACTGTTTTCTGTCTCCACCTCCCCTGTCTACTTGGGAAGGGCTTCCGGTGACCTTTCTCATGCTGGGGCTGCAGAGGAGGACACGGCAAAGGCAGCCCCGCAGGGAAGACCGAGGCAGAGCCTCCTTTCAAGGCCGCCCAAAGCAACCAGTTGTCTCCACCCAACTGGCCCTGAATAAAAATAGAGTCTGCCAGCCTGGCTGCCCAGCAGCCACTCTGAGATCAGAGAACATTTCCAGCAGGCTTGGGTCTTTTAAGTTATTTATCTGCCTGCATTTTTCATCATTTGCCATTGATTTGCAAGGGCCCTTCCCGAGAGCCCCTCTGGTGTCTGCCTGACAGGGCAGCTGGCTGTTTTCGTTCCTCACCCCTGGGGTTCTCCCCGTTTCCTATGAAACAGCCCAGCACCAGCTGCCTGCTCAGTGGCCTCTGAGCTTGGCGCCTCTGTAACCAGAACTATCTGACCGAAGGGACTTTGTCTCCCCCTTTTCCTCACCTGCACCTCCCGACAACACCCAGCTGGGAAGTTCTAGGGCAAGTGGATCGGATCCAAAGTCTCCCTGCCCTCCTCTCTCATACCTGCCCCTACCCCCACTCCAGGCTCTGCCCTTCCCTCCCTGCCCCAGGAGGTCGATCTCTAAGGTTTGTATCCCCCAGGCTCCCTTATTCTATCCATCGCGGCTGGCCTCAGGTACTAGCAGATACTGATGGGAGATCAGAGAGTGGGAAGAGAAAGGGATATTTCCATTGAGGTCGTGGCTGCACCCTCGAGAGGTGCAGCTCCTGTGGGGGTGCCTCCCAATTGCAGCCCTTGCCAGGTGCTGGTGGGTGAGTCAGAATCCCTTCAGCCCGTACACACCTCTGCAAAGTCCCTTCATTAAATCCTCCTCCAAATCCTCTTTGATGTGATTTCTGTTTCCTTCCAAGATCCTAAGTGATCCACAGAACTCCAGGCTCCATGAAACGGGAATTGTAGACAGAAACAAAAGCGTTCAGGTTAGAGCTTCCAGGGACCCAGGAGAGATTCACATTTACTCCCAGTTAGAGGACACAAGCTATGCTCCCCTCACCACATATCTTAGGTGGGATGTCTTCACCCCTTTCTCTCTCGTTCTCCATGGGGGATAAACGGAAAGTTTCTGTTTTCTCAATGCTCGTTTGGTAGCTGCTTTGTCTAGGAAAGTCCGGAGGCTGGATTTGCACACCCTAGATGGAAAGGGCAGAACCTCCTGAGAGTGGAGTGGGCTTGGGTCACAAAGTCCCAGTGCGCTGTGGTCTTCCTCTGTCCCTGGCCAGGGCGTGATTTACGCAACTCTACCACAGATATCTTGGAGTACCTCAATAGGTATGCCTTGCCTGCAAGTGATAGAAAGACCAATGAAACTAGCGTGAATAGTAAGAAATGTCTTGTCTTACTGAACGAGGTGTCTGGAACAAGTGGCTGCAGCGATGGAAAGTTCAGCAACTCAACGGAAATAGGACTCTCACTTGGCTTCTCAATTATCTTCTTTGTTTGCCCCTCATGGTCACAATATGGCTGCCACAGCTCCCAACAGCACAGCAGGATCTAAAACAAGAAAATCCAGTGTCAGCTAGGTCAGTGCTACTACAAGACCCCAAATAGTAGTGTATTAAACAACATGGAGTTCTATTTTCCTGACTCTCTATGATCCAACACCAGTTCAGAGTTAACATGGCAACCAGTGGAATTGAGGACTAGATTTCTCTATCTTACTGCCCTTACCTGCAAGGATGAAAATGGGTCATCATCATGTAAGTATTCTAGTCATCAGGAATGAAGAGAGAAGGGAGGAGAGACCATGTACCTCCTCTGGGCACAACCACAGAAGTCGCACACATCACCTGTACTTATATCAACGCTTAGAACTTGGCTTTGAGGTTGTTGTTCAGTTGCTAAGTCATGGCTGACTCTTTGTGACCCCATAGACTGCAACATGCCAGGCTCCCCTGTCCTTCACTTCCTGCTGGAGCTCAAACTCATGTCCATTGAGTCAGTGATGCCATCCAACCATCTCATCCTCTTTCCCAGCATCAGGGTCTTTTCCAATGAGTCGGCTCTTCACATCAGAACTTGGTTATATGGCCACATCCAGCTGCAAGGGAGTCTGGGAAATGCAGTCTTTGGCTGGACAATCATGAGTCAGCTGAAAACTCCTCCTATATGGAAAAGGGATAAAATAGTTGCATACAACAAACTATCTGTTCACAGGCTCTGTCCCTTGTCCCCTTTGAATAATAAGGAAAATCTTCCCAGGTACCCTCTACCACTGCCATCAAACTCTCCCTCCATCTCACTGGCAAAGGTTCATCCTGGATCAATCCCCTGTCTTTAAAGACAGGCTTAAAGAAGCCTGACCAAGATACAGATTCCGCCAGGATGAAAGAAGGGCAAGAATGGCTGGAAAGCAGCTTCGTTCTCGTATTCTTCTCCCCTCCTCCTCCTTTTTCTCCTGCCTCTTCTCCTCCTTTTCCTTTTTCTCCTTATCCTTTTTCTTCATCTTCGTGACCAGCAGCAGAAACTGGTTCCCCTTAGCTAGGCCAGCAAACCTAAGTAGGGATGAATAAGCAAACAGTGAGAAGGCTGAGATGTCCCTGATTCTCAGGGACAGAAAGCAGAAAATCAAATGCCAAGGGACTCTCTGTCTTCTCTGCAGGCTATGCTTCTCCCCTCTCCTTGCAGACAGAGCCCTCCATGGGTAGACGACATGGTCAATGAGATCTCCGGAATCATATCCTGAGGTCCTCGCAGCAGGCAGAACGGCTTCCTCCATTCCAGAGCGGAGGCACTCTGATTGGCCCAACTGAGATCAAATCCCCACCAATCAGCTGCGATCTAGGGATGAGGTCCTTTAAGAACAGGGCCACCCCTCCTCCAAGGACAGATGGAGTCCGGGAGAGGGAGCCTGGGCAGACAAAACAATAGGTGAGCATTTCCATTCTTGGGGAAGATCCGCCAGGAAGGCCTCTTGCCTGACCCCTGGGAGAGACAAGGCGCAAGCAGTCCATCTGCCACCCTCCACCAGGCCTCACCCCGGGGCCGACAGACCCTGTTCATCGACTGGGCCCCAAGCCCCACCTGTCAGAGCCCTTTAGATGAGGCCTTTGACCTCGCATTCTGTCCAGGCTGCCAGACAAGGAGGGCGCAGGAAAGGGAAGCAGGGCTACGATGGCCCCAGACCCCCACCAGCCCCAGCAGCCACCCGCCCGCCCCTCTGAGATGACGTCGGTCACGGGGAGCCCTCCTTCCCTCCTTTACAAGCTGCAGCCTCAGAAACCTGCCGTTGCCGTCTGGGTACTTTCTAGCTTTCTCTGAGTAGGTTCCTTTGACAGCCTCATGCAGGATTTTACAAAGAATCATCTGGGAGGCTTGTCAAAATGACAGCTTTCAAGGCCTCACTCCCTGGGCATTCTGACTTAGTGAGTCAAGGCAGGACTCAAGAATCTGCATTTTACCAGCAACAAAGTTGGAGAGTCACATAACTATCGAGAATAAGAGAGCCAGTCCCATGTCAGGTTATGGATCCCTTCTGACCTGGGTTAGATGCTGTGTGATCTTAGGCAAATGACTTAACCTCTCTGGTTCCGTCCGAGACACAAAGGGAGCAACAGAGTACCTGCCTCAGGGGATCATTGTGAAGCCTGAGACCAAGCAGAGACGTCTCTTAGGATCTGCTTGGTAAGCATCAGCAACTGGTAGTGACCATTATTCTTTTTGTTATTAGTATTAATTTTATTGCTAACCCCGGCCTGCACTAGGCCTTTGTGCTCCTTAAGTGAAGAGGGTGAGGGCCCACAGGGCACCTGGAGCAGCATCTAGTCCTGCGTTTTGTCCCCTCCCAGGGCCCCAGGATGAGACTCAGCCTTGCCTGCCCGTAGGGTCTGTTAAAACCATCAGGTCTCTGGCCACACTCCCTCCTGCCACACTCAACACCTTCCCTCCCTGGAGCCCCATCAGGCAGCCCGCCTGCTTCTCCCATCAAGACTGCCCCCCAGGCTGTGCC
Organism: Muntiacus reevesi; assembly: GCF_963930625.1. NCBI lineage: Eukaryota > Metazoa > Chordata > Mammalia > Artiodactyla > Cervidae > Muntiacus > Muntiacus reevesi. Next base: position 17,583,768 of record NC_089257.1, on the reverse strand, counting down.
CTTGGGGGTGAAGGGAAGTCAGCCCCACTTCAGGTGATGAGTGGAGAGCTGCCGCAGGCCCCTGCTGGGGGCTGGGGAGGGGAAATGGGCGAGGGAGGGAGTAGGTGGGTGAGTGGGGGTCGGCCTGGATGCTCTCCAGCTCAGGGTCTGCCCTTGGTGCTGGACCAGCGCTGAGTCCCAGTCTGTCGCCTGGGTGGTATGGAGGTGGGGGAGAGTTGCCTGAGGGGAGAGGAGCAAGATGGGGGGTGCCTAAGGAGCCCCCCATGGGCCCACCTCTCCTTCGCTCAGCCTGAGTGTGTGGGGTCTGAAGGTCCGGAAACCAGATGTCTTTGCCAGCTCCACAGTTCAGTCCCGGTCCACAGAAGCATCGCCCCACCGACTTCTCATCTCCTAGGATTTCCTTGGGAAGGATAGTTGCGGGCGGCAGGTCTGAGCAGTCCTGGCGATTGCTTACTCCCACAGCCTCCAGGAACTATATTTCCCTGATGGCTCAGTTGGTAAAGAATCCACGTGCAATGCAGGAGACTGCCTGTAATGCAGGAGACACCCGGGTTTGATCCTTAGGTCGACAAGATCCCCTGGAGGAAGGAATGGCAGCCCACTCCACTATTCTTGCCTGGGAAATCCCACGGACAGAGGAGCCTGGTGGGCTTCAGTCCACAGGGTCACAAAGAGTCAGACAAGACTGCAAGGATTTAGCACACAGGCAGTCTCCAGCCTCTTGTCCCCACCTCAGCCAATGGAGTGGGGAAAGGAGGATACCCCTAGGGAACTTGTAGAGGGGAGGGCCGCAGGCTGGGTGTTCAGGGGTCCTGGGTTCCAGTTCTGACTCCTCCTCCCCTCCGTCCTTTCCATGTGTTCTGGGCATTGCCCACATCATCTGATTTAATCCTTGCATCGACTTTGTGTGGGAGACTGGCTACTACCCTCTCTTACAGCCAAGGCAGCCAAAGGCTCAGGCAAGAGAAGAGACCTTCCCAAGGTCATGTGAAGTGGGGTCAGGCAGGAGGGCTGCAGGATTTTAGAACCAGGGCCACTTAGAGTCAACTCGACTGACATGTTGACATTACGTTGGAGAATTCAAAGCCCAAGGAGGCTGGATTCCCTGCCCCAGATAACAGCCCAGGACTGGTTCCACGCTGCCTGCCCTATACACTTAGGCAGACTGAAGCCCTTCCTCTGGTTTCTTTACCTCTTTCCCTCCATGTCCTCATCTCACATGTAGACAGACATAGGGTCCGCTTAGGAGCGTGCAATGAGGCAGACAAGGTCTCACTGGCTGATGTGGAGCACAGAGACTGGCAGAGGGAACAGCTGGTAAACCCTCAGCAAATGAAGATTCTCTCTCTTTTTTAAAGATTATAATCTAGGGCTGTGTCTCTCCATCTGTGACATGAGAAGAAGTGAGGCTCAAATGAGCCAAGGAGTATATCCATGTTTTGGAAATCCTAAGATTGAAGCAGTCACAGAAAGGGGCTTACGGTAAGCCAGTCTCATTGATAGGAACACAGCCCAGCTGGGGCTCCACTGCCCTTTCTGTCACATAGTAGCGTCTTGGGTGAATTCCTCAACTCTTCTGTGCCTCAATTTCCTCATCTGTAAAATGGGTGCAATAAAGTTGACACCTCCTACGGTTGTTGTGAGGATTTAACAAGTTCACGTCTATGTGAAAGACTTTGAATGATGACAGAAGCTCAGGTTAAGGTGAGCTAATCCTAAACCTAATCCTTTAGGTTAAGGATTTTATATGTGTTAACTGTTACTAAACGTGGTTATTAGCCTTCAATCTTTCCAATCAATTGCAAATACAGTATTAAAATAGAATGTGAATGCTATCAACCTTACCAATGTAAAAATAAAATCACACAACCAACACAGATTAGGGATTATTCATTCATTTCCTCACTTTTCTTGAAAGGTCATCAGTAGATGGTCCATAAAATGGACAAATGAAGAAATGAGAGTGTACTTTAACTTTAGTGTTTTATTTAGGCTGTCCTAGGTCTTCAGTGTGATGCACAGACTCCTTCTCTAGTTGTGGTGCAGAGGCCTAGTTGCCCTGCCGCATCTGGGATCTTAGTTCCCTGACCAGGGATTGAACCCACGTACCCTGCACTGGAAGGCGAATTCTTAACCACTGAACCACCAGGGAAGTCCCAAGGGACTGTATTTTTTAAAGTTTAGTTCAAACAAACAAAAAGCAAATATAGAGTGTTTAGGAAGGTAGAGAAATTCATTGTTTATTATTTTTTAACCATATCATGTATTCCTTCCATGAGAAAAGGATAGTTTAACAAAATTTTAAGGCCAGATAAATTAAATACACCCACAAAATGACGAGCAGTCTCTCTGCATGTGCTGTCTTGAAAAGAGTCCTCCACACAATATTTAGTGGAAAAACAAACTGCAGAAGATCCAAGTCAAGGTGATCTGGGTTTTGTAAAGGAAAAACAAAATCTAAGTGAGTGTATTGGGTGTTCAGCAAAAATGTGGAGCAGGGCACATGCTCAATTATTGATGATGCCAGCCTGCCTCTGGTTGGTAAGAAAGAGTAGAAGCCAGAGAGAATCCCACACTCCCATACCAGTTGAATTGCTCTGACAGCAAGCATGAATTACCTGTAAAGAGAGAAATGTGTAAACAGAGACATTTGAGGCAAACGTGATGATTTTTATTGTTGGAGGAAAGAGCATTACGCTCAGAACTATGACTCTCGCTTCTCCTCACCTCTGGCCAGACCCAGGAAGCCCCACTAGCATCCCTGGACATCGCAAAGGTCCGGGAGGTCGGACAGTGCACCTGGTTTTCTGGCCGAGCCTTCAATCCCAGGTGGCCTCTGCTCGGGGACCCTGTAGGCGGGACTCCAGTTATCCTGAGCACCGTCCTCACCCAGCGAGTAGCTGGCTATCAGGACCAAGAAAGCCTATGCTTAGGTTCTGGGGGGCTTCCTGGGGGCGCAGTGGGAAAGAACCCACCTGCCGAACAGGAGACGCAGGTTCAGTCCCTGTCGTCAGGAGGATCCCACGTGCCTCAGAGCAGCTCATGAGCCACAACAATCGAGCCTGGGATCTGGAACCCAGAGTCACAACCCAAGCCTCAGCCCCTAGAGTCCATGCCTTGCAGCAAGAGAAGCCGGAGCCCCGCACTAGAGAGGAGCCCCTGCAATCCCCAACTAGGGAAAAGCCCACGCGGTGACAAAGACCCCGCACAGCCGAAAACAAGCACATAAAATGAAACTATATAAAAGAGAAGCTTCTGGGAGCAGACAGAGCCGGGCAGCCCAAGCAGGTGGTCGCCAAGTGCACCAGAGAACCTCCTTCAGCAACAGGCCTCCAGTCACCTATTCCTTCTCCCACCAGACAGGTGCTGCGTTCTGACAACACTGTCTGAGTTCTGACCACTTGGTAAGTTTCTGTGTCACTGAGCCTCAACCTTTTCACACCCAACACCTCCTTACATTCAAATGTGTAATATCCTCTTTAATACTCTGAAATGGACCTCATATATCCTGTAAGCTACCTATACACTCCTTTTTTTAAAGTATCCGTCTATAAAGTCCCTGCTGTAATGCAAAGTGGAAATACAAAGAACATCGTGCAAAATCAAAGCCACAGCTGCTCCAGAAGATGTAATGGAGTTGTCAGGGGCTCACGGTCCCTGCAGAACCACAAAGACAAGACAGTAGCTGTCCAGATGTGGGGTTCAGAGCAGAGACGCCAACCCTTCAGAAGGGTCACTGTCTGAAACTGCGAGCCACTCCTGGCAGTTCTGAATGAAATGAAATATAGGCTTCTCTTGTTATTGTCTTTAGTTAGTCGCAACCATGGAAAATTCAGTGCGTATTCACACTGTGCAAAAATGCTTTATGTTTATACGTAAAGCAGAGTTAAAGTCTAGACTTGTAAAATCATAAACATCTTTCCCCCCTACAGGAAGGTCCAGCAGGACACGTGAAAGCCGTGAGGATCCTGAGACCGTTCTCACGGGGCCCAGCTGTCCTGCTTTTTGCTCGTCACCTGCCTTACCCACCTAGCAGTTAGAACAGTGCTCCCCGCCTGTCTCCAGGTTTGTGATCATCCTAGATGCCCGAGGTCCTGCACCCCTTTCCCCTCCCCACAGGGCTCCTCAGAAGGTTCTCTGTCTTCATGATAGAAATTAGGCATCCTCAGTCATGCTGTGATGTCCGCTGTCTGCCTTGAGTCCCACGCCGGCCCTGGAGACGAGCCGTCACCAGCCCCATCTCATCAGACGGGGAACTCGGGACAGAGGGAGGCTGTGACTCGGCAAGCACAGAGCCAGGCAGAGGCCAAACCTCGTGCTGCTAGCCGCCCGCCACACGCATGGTCATCACCATCACAGCCTCCGGGTGGGCGGCCCGCACATCTGGATGCCCTATGCTGGCAGAGGGATGGGGCCCCACACTTCTGGGTGCCCTGTGCTGGCGGGGGGACCTGATTAGGGGCCCCTCACATCTGGATGCCCTGGGCTGGTCGGGGGGACCTGATCAGGGGCCCCACACATCTGGATGCCCACGCTGGTCGGGGGGAACTGGTCGGGGGTGCCGGGCCCTCTGGCCCTGAGCAGTCCACCAGTCCCTGGAGCCCCTGAGAGCCTAGCTCTTTCTCTCTCCCACAAACACTTACGATGGGTGGGGGGCGTGCTTCTGCCTCTCTCTCTCTATCTCCTGGGGCAGGAAATGTGCCAGGAGAGATAAGAAGAAAAGAAAGGAGGGGAGAGGCCTCTGCAAGAAGCAGGGATGGGGGTGAGGGCGCCACTGCCTCCCCGTGATCAGGGCAGAAGAATGGAAGGAAATGACCAGAGAGAGGCAAAAGTGGGTCTGGAGGTCATCAGCTATAAATAGCCCTTTCTCTCGGATCCCCAGGAGTAGTGGGAAGGAGTTGAGACCAGGGGGTCTGGTCTCTCTGGCTGGTGGTGGGGGCAGTGGTCATTAGTGGCTGCCTGGGATTCAGATCAAAGAGCCAAGCGGCAGATAAGAGGCTGGACCTCCCCCTCACCTCCTGCTAGAGGTCGGTGCTCTGACCCTATAGCTGGCCAAGCATGTCCTGTATTCTTGCATCTTTCTTGTATTCCTGATCCATGCATCCACCCACCCATTCAATCAGCCACCCATTCACCCCACCTGCTCATCTGTCTGTCTACACATCCTGCCTCCCTCCCTGTCTCTGAGCTTCCCACTAGCCATTCCTTCTATCCACAGCCCTCTTCCTTCCCTCTTCACTTCCCTAACTTGTCCTTTAGGTCCCAGCCGAGACAGAACATCCCTCATGAAGTCTTCTCAAACCCCCAAGTTCAAGGTAAGGTATGTAGCCCATCGACTCTCACGGTTCTGGTCTTCTGTTTCAAATGGCACTCATCACAATTATTTCATTTTTGCTTCCAATTCCCCAGCTCTCTGAGGGGGCTTGCAATTCTACAGCATCTAGGATGATGCCTGGCACATAGTAGATGCTCAAGAAATTCATTGGGTGCGATTATGTCCATATCTGTCCCCTCTCTCTTCCTTCCCTCCTTCCTCCCTTGAAGGCTCCCTGAGCTCTGATCTGAGTCAGGTCTGATGGTTGTCACTGCCCTTGAGGATAGCTGAGCCTGGTGGGGAGTAGAGGAGGAGGAGGAGAAGGGAGTGAGGCCCATTCACAAATCACATGACACAGATAGAAAGAGAGATGGACTCCTTAGACATCATGGGGGTGAGCTATCAGTTGGGGGCAGGGGATGAGGAGGTGATGAAGGTGGGCTTCAAGGAGGAGGTGGCCCTTGAGCCAGGACTTGGCCATGCAGACATGGAGGTGGGATGAAGGGTAGGCTCTGCTGGCTCAGGAGACACACAGGCAGGAGAGTGCAAGGTGGTCTCAGGGAGTGGGAGGTGTCTGGAGGGCATCTCCCTGAAGCAAGCGGGGCAGAAGCAGAGTGATGAAGCGGTAGAGAGGTGGGGGGCAGGGAGAGACTGGGAGGACAAGACATTTCAGAGAGACACAAAGGCAGAACGAGAGCTGTCCCAGGACCCCCTGACATGCCAGGAGATGTGCTGAGAGGGAGGCCAGAGGATGGTCCAGGAGCCTGGGTGTGGTGTGTCCTGCTTATGCCTCTGAGAGAGTGGACAGACAGCTGGCTCCTAACCTCTAGAGAAGTGGTCACGGTCAAAAGGCCTCGACGGAGCCGATGACTCACAACTAGAGACTGCAGCCTTGTGTGCGTGCAGTGTGGGGTTCGGCCCATGCAGAGAACAACATCACGACAGCTCCAAGGATGGAACGCTGGAGCCAAGGCCGGGTCCCCCAAGGCCGGCTTACTGTCTGGGTGCCCCTGGTGGGGAGAGGCTGGCCCCCAGAAGAGAGGCCAGGCTGAGTCCACATCTGAGCCTCTGGCTGGGCTGTGCCCTCCTCCCATGCCCCAACCCCTTCCACTCTGGGATGGGGGAGGGAGGTCCTTTCCCCAAGAAGGGTGGGTTTCTGGAGGTGGGGAGGCAGGAGCACGAATCCTGAGGTCACTCTGGGTGCAAACCAGTCTAGGACCCATCGTGCGATCAGCCACATCATGAGTGTCAGCATAACCGGGAGGCCCCAGAAGAGCAAAGTGAATCAGCCAGGGATATTCCTGTCCTCCGAGCAGGAAGGCCAGTCCCGGTCTTTCAAGACCTAGATCTTAGCAAAGCCATGTGTCCTTCGTGCTCAAAGTCCAGGGCATACAGCTTTCTCATTTGCCCTCTGGGAGGGCTTAATTATTAAAGTGAAAACAGCTACTGCTCTTTATTGAGAATTCACTTTGTGCCAACCTCCAGGCTACATAGTTTTTAGGAAACACTGTGTTTAATCCTCTGAAACTCCATCAGTGGTACCACAAGTATTCTCTCCTGTATTATTAGTTATGTGCTGCTGGGTAATAACTCACCCCAAATCTCAGCCTCTTAAGATCAGATACACTTATGTCTTGAAGGTTCTGTGGGTCAGGAAGCTGGGCAGGACTTAGTTGGACTCTCTGCTTTGGGGTCTATCCTAGGCTTCAGTCGAACCATCTGCCATTTTGGTCTCAGTCTCATCTGAAGGCTCAGCTGTGAAAGGGCCCACTTCCCAGCTCACTCAGTGGTTGTTGACACTATTCAGCTCCTTGTGGGCTGTGGCCAGGGAATGCCCCCAGCTCCTTACACATGGGCCTCTTTCTTCATCAAAGTCTGTGTGTGCATGCTCAGTCGTGTCCGACTCTTTGTGACCCCACGGACTCTAGCCTGCCAGGGTCCTCTGTCCATAGGATTTTTCAGGCAAGAATACTGAAGTGGGTAGCCATTTCCTCCTCCAGAGGATCTTCCCAACCCAGGGATCAAACCCACATCTCCTGCAATGGAGGTGGATTCTTCACCACTGAGCCACTGGGGAAGCCCCAGAAAGCAGTGGAGGGAGCCCTCCCAGCAAGATGGAACTCATGATCTCTTCTCACCCAATCAGGGATGCAGCATCCCTCAGCACTGCTGTATTCTGTTGGTTAGAAGCAATTTACTGGGTGAAGAGGATTTCACAAGGCCATGAACACCAGGAGGCAGGATCATGGATGTCGGGTCTGAGCCCATCTGCCGCCCCTTCATTTTATAGAAGCAGAACTGGGGACATGGGAATGTAGTCACCCAGAGTCCAAGGTAACAAGTGGCAGGGCCAAGGCTGGGGTGTGCGTCTGTGGGTCTCCAGTCTACAGGGAGGCCAGCCCAGTCCCTGGTAACAGCCTGGCTCCACCATTTGCTAGTGGTTTCCTTGGGCAAGTGAGTTACCACCCAAGCCTCAGTTTCTTCTTCTGTAAAATGGAAAAGCAACAATCCTCGTAATAGAAAATATATAGCACGCCTATGAAATGTATGAAGACTTCTGGGGGAATTAAGGTGGCTTATTCTTGCAAGCAGGCTTCCCTGGTGGCTCAGTGGTAAAGAATCTGCCTGCAATGCAGGACACCCGGGTTTGATCCCTGGGTTGGGAAGATCCCCCTGGAGGAGGGCATGGCAACCCACTCCAGTACTCTTGCCTGGAGAATCCCATGGACAGAGGAGCCTGGCGGGCTACAGTCCATGGGGTCGCACAAAGTCGGACACGACTGAAGCAGCTGAGCAGCAGCAGCATTCTCGCAGGCACTGTGCAGTGGGAGCCCTCCTGTCTGTCCGCAGCAAATCACACCATGTCTTCCCGCCACTCACACTTGTCTGTGGTTTCCCTTCCCACTTGAAGCCAAAGCCAACATCCTCTCCACGGCCTCTGAGGGCCTGCAGGATCCTCGCTCACCCACCTCCAACCGCACTGGCTTCTGGCTGCTCCTCAAACACGCCAAGCACGTTCTTCTGGGTCTCCTGCAGGCACGGTTCTATCAGGCTGGAGTCCTGTTCCCATGGACACGGCTCCTTCCCCACTCCGAGCAGCTCCTCACCTGGGTGTCACCTCTCAGAAGGCCTTCCTGGACCCCTGTTTTCAATACCACTCTGTCTCAATGTCCATCCCCCGCCCTGCTTCTCTTTTCATCACGGCACCAGATATGACATCCTAGGAATACTTGTTGGTTTATTTATTGTCAGTCTTCCTAGATTATAAGCTCCATGTGGCCAGGAACCACCGTCTCACTGGAACCCAGAATAGCCCCCGCCCTGCCTAAATGGGCTGGATACATGTTTGTTGAATGAATGAGTGCCTGGATGAGTCAAGGATGGCATTTGGCCTTGAAGGGCATGGCCATGGAGGCACCTCTGACCCTCTGTTCATCCGGGCTGTCCTTCCTCCTCCACTCTTTGCTTTCTCCCTCCCAGAAACCAGACTCTGTGAGAAGGAATCCTCTGGGAAAAGATGAAAAGCAGCTCAGAGTAGGGATGCAGTCTGTCCTCAGAGGGCCAAGACTGCTCAGGGGCCTTCCACTCGTCAGCCATCAGCTGCCATGCCTGACATCCTGCCCAGAAACTGGTCTATCCCACCCCCAGGACTGCTGATTTCCCTGCCACCAAGTGGTCCCACTCAGCTATGACTGCTCCAAGCAAAACCAGAAGGCCAGGGACAACAGGATACCACACTAGGTGGTCCTCAGGAGCAAATCAGGCAGGAGCCAGGGGCCAAGAACACATTCCCTGTCCTCTAGGGGATACTAGTCCTGAATCCTACTAGCAGTGACTCCTCCCTGAGTTAGGATTTTTGTTTGCAAAGTAATATGTCTTATGCCTCTGTGCTAAGTTGCTTCATGTCCAGTTCTTTTCGATCCTATGGACTACAGCCCACCAGGCTCCTCTGTCCATTGGGATTCTACAGGCAAGAATACCAGAGTGGGTTGCCATGCCCTCTTCCAGGGGATCTTCCCCACCCAGGGATCGAACCTGCATCTCTTATGTCTCCTGCGTTGACAGGTGGATTCTTTATGACCAGCGCCACCTGGGAAGCCCAGTATCTCTTACAGATGCTTGGTTTTGAACAATTCAGCCAGAGCAGTCTTCACTTTCTATTACAGAGATGGAGAATGCAATTGGAAAAAAAAAAACAACCACACAAGTTTAAATGCAAATGCAAATACACATACTAATAGCTCAGGTGTTATGAGCTGTGGTGTGTTTTCTCAAAATTTACACTGAAACCCTAACCTAATCAGTACCTCAAACTGTGATCTTTCTCAGTCTTAAGTATGGAAGTGAAGTCACTCAGTCATGTCCAACTCTTTGTGATCCCATGGACTGTAGCCCAACAGACTCCTCTGTCCATGGGATTTTCCAGGCAAGAATACTGGAGTGGGTTGCCATTTCCTTCTCCAGAGGATCTTCCCAACCCAGGGATTAAACCCGGGTCTCCTGCATTGTAGGCAGACGCTTTACCGTCTGAGCCACAGGGAAGTCCTTAAAGGAGATAATAAAAGCAAAATTAGGTCAATTAGGATGGGTTCTAATCCAAATGACTGGTGTCCTTATAAGAGGAGAGTAACTGCTGTATTTAGAACAGATAGCCAGCAACAGCTTACTGTGCAGCACATGAGCCTCTGCATGGTGTTTTGTGGCATCCTGAATGGGGGGTTGGGGGAGCTTGGGTACATGTACATGAAAGGCTGAGTCCCTTCGCTGGGCACCTGAAACCATCACGACATTGTTAATCAGCTACCCTCCAATACAAAATAAACAGCTTTTTAAAAATCCAAAGGAAAAAAAGTTTGATTAGGACACAAACATGCACAAAGAGGAGACCATGTGAGGACTCAGGGGAAGATGGCCATCTGCATGCCAAGGAGAGAGGCTTCAGAAGAAACCCTGCCAACACCTTGATCTTGGACCTGTAGCCTCTAGAATTGTGAGGAAACACATCTCTGCTGTCTAAGTAGCCCACTCCGTGTTTCTTTATTATGGCAGCCCCAGCAGCCTAAGCTGCCATGTGTGGAGTTAGAACACATGTGTAATTCTGGCCAATAGGATGCAAGGGGAGGTCTGATCATGTGTTTCTAGAAGGTTTTTCTCTTTCTTTAAAAAGGAACAGGAGGAGGAAGGAGCCCACTGCCTTCAGGTCTGTAGATGTTGTTTGAGCATGTTATTCCGGGAGCTGCTGCAGCCATTTTGCATCATGAGGCAGGCAGGAATGGCTGAGCAGGAAAAAGTATCTTTGATGCTATCATGGAGCATAAATTATGTACTGTAGTTATAGACTTCTGTTTATATGAGAAAATGATATGTCCTTACTCTTTAGGCTACTTTGAGTTGGGTTTATGTTATTTGCATGTACATTGATGAAGCACCCTAGTGATTGCAGAGGGACCCTGCGTACATCTGAGGCAGCGTTGTGATGTATGTTGAGCCCCACAGGCATAATTGGGATTCAGGGAAACGTCTGGGGGAAGGGATGGCTCATGTTGAGTGAATGTCACAGCGACATCAGAGCTGCCAGCCTCTCTGTGAGATGGGGGCTGGGCATGACTTAGGAAAGTTAACCAGCAGTGTCTGTCGTAAGACACTCAGGAGTCAGAAAGAGATTAGGAAATTTGGGAATGTCTTCTGTCTTTACCTTCAGCAGCCTTTTTAAATTAGTAATCATCAAGGAGCTGCAAACTCCAGTCCATTTTAACTCCATCGTATCCTCTTAGTTTGTCCCCTTCTTGCCGTCCCTTCTGGGTGGACTTTGGGCGACAAAGTCTGGGAACCACTCCAGCTCCTAAGCAGTCTCTCAGGTTCCTGCCCATCCCACTTCATCAGATGAAACTCATCATGTACCTGCAACACGTCAGGCACTGATCTCGGCATTTGGGGCATTGCAGTGAGCAAAACAAGCAATTCCTGCCCGCATAGAGCTTACATCGTTACAGGCGGAGAAAGTGTTGGAAGTGTTAAACGTTCAGCCGTGTTTGATTCTTTTGCGACCCCATGGAGTGAAGCCCGCCAGGCTCCATGGGATTTCCCAGGCAAGAATACTGGAGTGGGTTGCCATTTCCTTTTCCAGGGGATCTTCCCAACCCAGGATTGAACCCAGGTCTCTTGAATTGCAGGCAGATTCTTTACTGTCTGAGCCACCAGGAAAGCCAGTAACACTCATAGCGAAACAGAACCACACGGGCTAAAAAGAAACGCTGATCCCAGATGAGGAAGCTCGGAGGCAGGGCCGCAGTTTTAAATTTGTGGACCGTTGGGAATTGCCTAGTGGTGCAGTTGTTACAACTCTGAACTCTCCCTGCTGAGGGCCACAAGCCATGAGGCACGGTTGAAAAATAGTTTTTTGTGATTTTTTTGTGTGTGTTTGTGGCTGTTATGGATTGAACTGTGTCCCCCTAGTTCAGTTTGTTGAAGTACATATCTTCCTCAGCATCTCAGAATGTGACCTTGTTGCAGATGTAACTAGTTTAGTTTAAAATGAAGTCAGGCTGGGTAGAATAGGCTCCCATCAGGTCCTTATAAAAGGAGAAATTTGACACACACATGCTCATAAGGTATTGAAGGCAAAAGGAGAAGGGGGCGGCAGTGGATGGGATGATTAGATAGCGTCACTGACTCAAAGGACAGGAATCTGAGCAAACTCCGGGGGATAGTGAAGGGCAGGGGGGCCTGGCGTGCTGCAGTCCATGGGGTCGCAAAGAGTCAGACACGACTGAGTGACTCAACAAACAACAACGATGCAGATAAGGAGAAGACCAATGAAGAGGGAGGCTGAGATCCACAAGTCCAGGAATACCAAAGACAATCATCAAACCACCCAGGTTAGAGGAGACTGTGGAAGGGATTCTCCCTCGAAAAGGATCAAGCCTGCTAACACCCTCGATGCTAGACTTCCAGGCTTCAGAGCTGCGAGACAATAAATTTCTATGGTTTAAGCCACCTAGGTTGTATTGCTCCATTACTCAGCCCCAGGAAACCAATACAGTGGTCATGTAGACCTCATGAAGAAGATGACTTCTGAATGAAGATGTGAAGGACGTGGGTCGGAAGATAGTGAGGGTATCTGGGGGAACAGCACACAGGCAGAGGGAACAGCCAAGTGCAAAGGCCCTGAGGCAAGCCCTTATCCGAAGTCTTTGAAGAAAATTAAGGAGACCAGAA